>NC_140072.1:24172277-24891069 GCF_964194135.1 Talpa europaea
ATCCTGAAGGGGTGACTCAAGAAGAACAGTGAGCCTAAAAGAGAGTAAGAGGTACTGATGGATTTGGGAGAGAGGGAAACTGAGACAGTGAGATAAAACCAAAGTTTCAAAACATTCAATCAATTTTCATCTGTTTTACAGTTTGGGGTTGAATGTAAGATTTCCTTTTTTGTCTTTTTGAAAAGGTTTCACATCAACAGGTAGGTAGGTACGTAGCAATTAGCTAGCTAGTCAGTTATACAGATAGATAGAAACAGCTAAGCTGAATATTCTGATCTAAGATAACTTCTCATTTTTCAGTTATTGAAACTCATATTCAACAATTTAAAATGGTTTCTTATGAAAACCTAGTCAGAAATCAGCAGCATCAAATATGAACATATAACTTCTTTTCCTAAGGAAGAATGTTTTCTTTTTTTAATTTTTATTTTTTACATCATTTTTCATTTTCAAACAATATTTGCTTCCCCCCACACCCTCTCGGGGTCAAGTCACAGAGTTTCCTTCCCCAATGCACCCAGGTACCATCCATCCCTTGTGCTCCTCCCTCCCTCTCTTTGATCCCTCTCCCTCCTTCTCCCCTGCAAGATGTCTCTGATTTATAACTGTCTATTTTGCTTTGTTGTGTTTTGTACTGATATTATTTTTTCACACTGATGTCTTATTTGGTTCCCCTATATTCCTGCTATAAGTGAAACTATCTGATATTTTTCTTTTTCCTTCTGGTTTATTTCACTGAGCATAATTCCTTCTAGCTCCATCCACATTGTTGCAAATGGCATGAGTTTATCTTTTTTGATGGCTGAATAATATTCCATTGTGTATATTTGCCACATCTTCTTGATCCAGTCATCTATTTTGGGGCATTTGGGTTGTTTCTAGGTTTTAACTATTGTAAATAGTGCTGCAATAAACATAGGGGTACAGGTGTTCTTTTGAATCAATGTTTTTGTGTCCTTTGGGTAGATCCCTGGTAATGGAATTGCCGGGTCATATGGTAGCTCCATTTTTAGTAGACTGAGGAACCTCCATCAGCTTTTCACAGTGGTTGGACCAGTTTGCACTCCCACAGCAATGTAGGAGAGTTCCTTTTTCACCACATCCTCACCAACATTTGTTGTTGCTTGCTTTTTTGATATGTGCCATTTTTACTGGTTTAAGGTGGTATCTCAAAGTGGTTTTAATTTGCATTTCCCTGATTATAAGGGATGTTGAACATTTTTTCATTTGCCTGTTGGCCATTTGCATTTCCTCTTTAGAGAAATGTCTTTTAAATTCTTCTGCCCATTTCTTGACTGGATTGTTTATTTTGTTTTTGTTGAGCCACGTGAGTTCTTTGTATATCTTTGTGATCAGTCCCTTATCAGTTGAATGGAATGCAAAGATTTTTTATCCCAATCAGTGGGGTGTCTCTCTGTTTTGGTTATCTCTTCTGCTGTGCAGATTTTCAGTTTGATGTAATCCCAGGTGTTTATCTTTTCCTTGACTTCCTTTGCTTTGGGTGATGAGTCTTTAAAGATGTTATTGTGAGGTATGTCTTGTAGTGTTTTACCTATATTTGCTTCTATATATTTTATGGTTTCAGGTCTTATGTCCAGTTCTTTATCTATTTTGAGTTGATTTTTTTGCACAGTGAAAAGTAGTGGTCTAGCTTCATTTTTTTGCATGTGGTGGTCCAGTTTTCCCAGCACCATTTATTGAACAAACTGTCCATGTTCCATTGCATATTCTTTGCTCCTTTGTCAAAGATCAGTTGGCCATATAAGTGTGGTTTTATTTTTCGAATCTCTATTCGGTTCCATTGGTCTGTGTGTTGGTTTTTGTTCCAATACCAAACTGTTTTAATTATTATGGCTTTGTAGTATAGCTTTAAGTTTGGAAGTATGATACCTCCTTTCTCCTTTGTTTTCATCAGTAGGGCTTTGGCTATTCGTGGTTTTTTGTGGTTCCATATGAATTTCATCAGTATTTGTTCTATTTCTTTGAAGAATGTCATTGAGATTTTTATTGGAATAGTGTTGAATCTGTATATTGCTTTTGGTAGGATGGAAATTTCAATAATATTAATTATTTAACATTAAATTATTTAACATCAATCCAAGAGCAGGGGATGTGTTTCCATTTCTTTGTGTCTTCTATTTCTTTTAACAGTGTTTTATAATTTTCTTTGTATAGGTCTTTCACCTCTTTTGTTAGGTTTATTCCCAAGTATTTGATTTGTTTGGTGTTAATTATAAAAGGGATGGTTTTCTTGATTTCTTCTTCAGATTGATTGTTTGTGTATAGGAAGGCTACTGATCTTTTGTGTGTTGATTTTGTATCCTGCTACTTTACTGAACTGGTTGATTATTTTGAGTAGTTTTTCTGTGGAGTTTTTAGGATTCTTTACGTATATTATTATATCATCTGCGAATAGTGATAGTCTTACTTCTTGTTTCCCTATCTGGATTCCTTGTGTGTCTATCTCTTATCTTGATGCCCTGGCTAGGACCTCCAGTATTATATTGAAGAGCAGTGATGAGAAAGGACATCCTTGTCTTGTTCCTGATCTTAAAGGAAAGGCCTTCAGCCTTTGAGAATAATATTGGTGGTGGGTTTGTTGTATATAGCTTTTATCATTTTAAGGTATGTTCCTTCTATCCCGAGAATTTCAAGGGCCTTCATCACAAATGGATGTTGGACTTTGTTGAATGCTTTCTCAGTATCTATTGATATGAGCATATGGTTTTTATTTTTCTTTTTGTAGATGTGTCGAATTACAGTGATCGATTTCTGTATGTTGAACCATTCTTGTGCCCTTGGGATAAATCCCACTTGATTGTGGTGTATTATTCCTTTGATGCATTGTTGGATTCTGTTGGCAAGGATTTTGTTGAGGATTTTTGCATCAGCGTTCATTAGGGAGACTGGCCTGTATTTTCTTTTTTTGTGCTGTCTGTTTGGTTTTGGTATTAGTGTAATGTTGGCTTTGTAGAACGTATTTGGTAGCATTCCTTCTTTTTCAATTTTTTGAAAGAGTTTGTGTAGGACAGATACTAATTCACTGCTGAAAGTTTGGTAGAATTCATTTGTGAAGCTGTCTGAGCCTAGGCTTTTGTTTTTGGGGAGTGCTTTGATTACTGCTTCAATTTTGCTGCTTGCAATTGGTCTGTTTAGGTGTTCTATTTCTTCTTTGTCCAGCTTTGGATGATTATATCATTCTAGGAATTTTTCCAGCTCTTCTAGGTTGTTGAATTTGTTTGCATATAAGTGTTCATAGTAATCTCTGATTATTCTTTTGATTTCTACTTAGTCTGTTATGATTTCTCCTCTTTTATTTATAATCCTATTTATATGTGTTTTCTCCCATTTTTTTCTTTGTGAGCCTGGCTAGAGGTTTGTCTATTTTGTTTATTTTTTCAAAGAACCAACTTTTGGTTTCATTGATCTTTTGTATTATTTTTTTAATTTCCATTTCATTTATTTCTGCTTTGATTTATTATTTCCTTTCTTCTACTGGCTTTAGGGGTTTTTTTTTTGTTGTTATTTTTTTTCTAGCTCTTTGAGATGTGAGATTAGGTTGTTTCTTTGAGTTCTTTCTTGTTTCTTATGTGAGCCTGTATTGCTATATATTTTCCTCTTATTATTGCTTTTGCTGCATCTCATACATTCTGGAAAGTGGTGTCCTCCTTGTTGTTCAACTCACAGTATTTTTTAATTTCTTCTATGATCTCCTCATTAGTCCAGTGGTCTTCCAGTAGTGTGGATTTCAATCTCCATGAAGTGGGAGGGTTCCTTCTTTTCTTTTCATGATTTATTTCTTAAGTGCGATGCCTTTATGATCAGAGAAGATAGTTGGAATGATTTTGATCTTCATGTATCCATTGATGTTTGTCTTGTGGCCCAGCATGTGATCAATTCTGGAGAATGATCTGTATGCACTTGAGAAAAATGTGTACTCGGATTTTTTGGGTTGCAGTGTCCTATAGATGTCTGTTAAGTCCATGAGTTCTATGTCTTTATTTAGGGCTCTAGTGTCTTTATTTTTTTTTTTTTTCTAGTTGATCTGTCCATTGGTGAGAACACAGGGAGATCTGCCCCATGTTCACCGGTGCTGGGACCGCGTGTACATTGGTGCTGTGTGGATCCCATGCCCTGAATTCTGTGCTCTAGTTCTCAATCTCAGGATCTAAGATCCAAAGTGATGGCTGTCACCCTGTGGAGTGCCCACTGTTATGGCATGTCCCATGCTCCAAATCTTGTGCCAGGCTCTCAGTTCCAGAATGGGGTCTTGCTCCATGCCTTGTTTCCCTTCCTTCCCCCGTGTGCGTGGCCCACCCCCTCTCAGAGCCTGAAGGTGGTTTTGGAATCCCTGGCTTCCAACTATTAGGAAGTTGGTGATTTTGTTCTGATCACTAGGTGGCACCAGAGATCTTTCCTAGTATACTTCTAGAGCTGTGCTTTTTCCCTGTAGGTCTCAGGGGAACTGAGTGGGGGTGGCATGGA
This sequence comes from Talpa europaea, assembly GCF_964194135.1. NCBI lineage: Eukaryota > Metazoa > Chordata > Mammalia > Eulipotyphla > Talpidae > Talpa > Talpa europaea. Next base: position 24,176,763 of record NC_140072.1, read on the forward strand.
ATGGCTCAATGGCATGGAGTGCTGTGCCTTCCCTGTGCCATGCGTCATAGGGATCCCACTCCCTGAATTTCGAGCCCCAGGTCTCAGTTCCAAAGCCCTCAGATCCAGGACACGGGCAGTAGCTCAGTTCAGTGTCCACAGAAATGGCCCCTTTTGCACCCCGCTCCCGTGCCCGAGCGCCTGGTTTTTGATTACTCAGTGAGAGCCATTCACCTCCGTGACAGTTCCCACATGTGTCCCCACGAACCTAGGTCACAGGCACGGGGACCTGAGCAGCCACAATCTGAATATGCTTTTCAAGCACACGTGCTTTTCTGCACAAGCTTACTACTGGCCTTGGGCTATTTGTAGGTTTCTCCATGGAGTCCTTAATTCCTTTAATGTCACCCCAGGCCATTTGCTCACCTCCATGGTGATTCCCAAATGGTTCTCCACAGTTCCCATTCACGGGGTGTGGTGCCTGCAATAGTCCCTTTCCACTCACAGTCCCGCTTGATCTGTAGTTTGTTCTTGTTTTTTTTTTTTTTCTGTTGGTCCGAGTGTGCCAGCTTTGTGGGTAGTGAGCTTTCCTCTCTTTTTGTCCTCTTTTATGGCAACTTTCCTCTTCGGGCAGTTTGCCAGAGTCATCCATTTATCTTCCTTGTCCTGGTTTTCACAGAGACCTGTCAGTTTTCCTCCCTCTTAACTTTTTTGTATGGGAGGACTTACTCACAGAGTTTCCCCGCGGCCATGTTGATCTCTCCAGTGCTTCCAGGAAGAATGTTTTCTAAGGTACCAAGCTGAATGATCCCAGGCTATAACTTCCCTTGAGGCAACTTCAGGTTCCCTTCTATTTTTTTAAAATCATCATCTACATTTTCATATGACTTATATGGATAGGCCCATCTGTGTGCCAGTGTGATCTGTTAGTTTTAGAAATTATATGTTTTATAAATAATTATGTATTATAAAAGTAAATTATAAATCACTGTATTTATATACCATATCCATATACTTATTATAATATGTATTATATTCTATAATGACATATATAAATATATATATACTACAAGACAATGAAATATACAGATTTTCTCCAAAAGACATCTCTTTTTACTCCTTTCTGTGCTACTATAAGTTAAGAATCCTATCTAGGATTCAAATGAAAGTGTGGCTGCAATAATAAAGTTTTGTTATGCTATAGCTAGAATTTAGAAATGCATGAATGTGTCTAAGTGAATTGGTATATCATCTGCAAAAGAATAGCATAAAAATTAATGCAATTATACCCTTATTGGTATGGAAATGTGGAAATCAATGAAATATGATTCAATATGATATCTTTAGTAATAATTTAACATGACCACAAAGTTAATGCATTTGAAATTATTACAAAATCTAATGCCAGTACTACTCCTGTGGTAATGATAACAAATCTATCAACATGTAATGATTAGTTTGCCTGCTCATTCAATAATTTTATGTAATTTAATAATTTAAAATGAATCCCATATTTTATGAAATGAAGTTTTACCACTTGTACTGTCATGAGAAAAAAGCAGCAAATCTTTCCGAAAAAACACCAGTCACCATTGCACTTACTATAAAAATATAGCTTGTCTTAGGGATCCATAATAGATATCATATCCTTAAGTTTGCCAACCAAAAACCTGGGATTGAATCACTTCCTGAGGATTTATTAGCAATACTCCTTTGGACAAGTCACATTTCCTACTGAACAAATTTACTCCCCTGTAAAAGGAGCTGTGATAATCAAAGAGAAACTATGTAAGCACTGTATAAATCACTAAGTACTCCACAAATTTTGGTTTATGTTGTTATAACAATTGGGGGACAGATATTAGGTAAATATGAATATTTTTAACTTTAATTTTTACAATTTCCTCACAAGTGATTTATTAATAATACTTTCTGTAAATTTATTCCTGGACAGAAAGCATAAAAAAGTCACTAATTCATGGGATACAAAGATTTCTATAAGTTTGTTCAATTTTATGAATTTCATTCCTCACATTCTCACCAACATTTATTGTTTCAATTATTTCCAGTAGAGGCATTCTCATAGGAGTATGGTGATTATCTCATGGCTTTTGATTTGCATATCCCTTATAAGTAGTGTTGAATAATTTCTCATATGTCTATAGACAATCTGAATGCCTTCTTTAGAAAAATGTCTATTTAGGTCTTTTGCCTATTTTTTGATTGGGTTGTTTTTTGTTAAGTTTTATGAGCACTTTATATATTTTGGAAATTAACTCCTTGTCAGATATATGATAGACACATATCTTCTCCCAAAACGCAGGCTGACTTTTTTAGCGATTTTTGATGTTTTTGTTATATAAAGCTATTTAGTCCCACTTGTTTATTTTTACTCTTGTTTCCCTTGTCCTTAGAGTTATATCCCCAAATATATGAGTTTATGCCCAGAAGTATGTCTCCTATGTCTTCTTTTAAGTATTTTATGGTTTCAGGGCTTATAGCCAAGTATTTAATCCATTTTGTATTAATTTCTGTGTATTGAGTTAAGTGAGGCTCTAGCTTCATTATTTTTTTTGCATGTAGCTGCCCAAGTTTCCCAACACAATTTGTTAAAGAGGTTTTCGTTTCTTGATTGTATGGTTATAACTCTTTTGCCAAAGATTAACTGTCAACATTTGTGTGGGTTTATTTCTGGGTGATGTATTCTATTGCACTGGTCTGTGTTTCTGTTTTTGTTTTAATACCATATTGTTTTAGTTACTGTTGCTGTGTAGTGTAGTTTGAAGTCACGAAGTGTAATACCTCCATTTTTTTCCTCTCAAAATGTAAAAAGATTTTCTGACATTTTTCCTCACTGGATGGTGAACTTGTTAAATAGGTTTTGAAATGAAAAGTTCAGAAAATTACAAGTTTGATGTTAGAACATTTAAGTAAAATACAGATAGTATGATGAGTTGGTGCTAGAAAGAGAAGCAAACTAACAATGCGGAATCTTCAATAATATTCTAGGACCATTACTGAAAGCTCAACATTTTAAATTTTAATTGTAAAGTTTAGAAAGAAATTTAACACAAGAATCAGATTTTAAAAAGAGTAATAATGCTGAAGAAAGGCTTAAGTCCCCAGAGTCCTATAGAGTTGGGAAATCAGCCGAGCCTCCAAGATATTTCCATTAAATAAATACAAGGCTTTACAAATGCTGCATTGAAGCAAACAGATTTGGGTGACAGAAGACACTGATGGCAGAAACTGCTCATCAACCACCCATTTTCTATCATAGGGAGAAGCAGCTGGATCTGTGAACATGAGAGAGGCTTAAATTTTGCCATCCAAAAACTTAGATCACAGTAATAAGGGAACTATGACTCTCCAAAGCTGGGACCATCTCTACTTTCATTATCTGAATATTCATATATATATGGATTTCACATGTACTGTGTATATAATGCATATGAAAAACTGGAGCTATTTCAATAAACACTAAGCTGTTTAGTGAAGAGTGAAGTTTTTTTTTTTAAATATAGTGAAGTATACTTTTCAGCATATATGGAAGTCCTATTTGTGTAGCACATGCCTGCTTTGTTCATACAGAATAGCACAGAGCTTTCTGATTGCTAGAGAGAAAAATGAAATATTCATGGCTCTATACAGTAGGCCAAACCGGTGTCATATCACCAAGCACATTATTCTCTAGAAGATATAGAGGTTTTTATGAAATCTAATTCATAGTCAAATTTAACATAAAAGCAGGTGTTACCAATATTGCTCTTGTACCAACTAGGGACACGTTTGGCTCAGAATACAGTAATCTGATGAAAGAATATATATTTTAAAGCTCTTACCTAAATGTGTTTATATATAATCTGGATATATCTAAAATGCCCTCAATCTGTTTTGTTTTTTTTTTTAATCTTACCAAAAGGTGTGTCAGTTGAACATTTTTGCACAACTATGTCACAATGGCCACATATGTTTCCTAATTTCAGGTTAAAATGTCAAAATAATGCACTTTTTTTTTTCTTCTTAATGAGGTAATGATGGAGGCTAAGAGTAGAAAATTTAGGATGGAGGTGTCACAACAAACTGGAGGTGAGAATAGAAATGATTAACATAGTTGTTAAAACAGCTACAGAAATGAAAACTCCTTAAGCACCAATTGCTATAGCAAGTATCAGATGCTACAGAAAGTATCTGGAGGCGCAGACCAGGGGTGGGGATATGGAGATTGAGGGCCATTAAAGAGACTCACTGGTCCTTCCAAATCAACCTAGTCATACCCTAGAAGTAATTAATTTAACAATAGATAAAAATTTCACAAGAGAATGACCCCCTCCCCCCAAAAAAGAAGAACATTTTATCAGTGAAATTTCTGCACTAGCAAAAACCAGCTCTCCTGCCTATGCAGGTGCCTCTCTTTTTAACTTTCCTTTTCCTAATGAACTGTCCTTTTAAAATGTGACCTTGGCCTGCCTGCATCTTTGCAAATGTCTTCTTTTCCTGGGTAAACTTGCCTGTGTACCTGAAAGAAACTGGTGAAACTTTTCTCAGAGGTAACCAAAGGGCCCTGCTCACCGAACATCACACCTCTCCAAAACAACATCAGTAACATTGCTTTGAAACACTATTATATAGGTTCCCAGAGCACATTCTCTCATGTCAACAATCACATGTATTCCTGCATGCTCAGCACCAAATATCCAGTCACCACCCACTACCAACCAATCAGTCCTCTCTACCCATTCCTTCCCCCATTAGTCCCCTCTTGTAATCCCTGTTCTGGTGTCTAAGGGTTTGTTTTCATTTGACTTGTTCATTTACTTTTTTCCTGTATATTCTGCAAATAAGTGAAGTCATATAGTATTTGTCTTGCAAATACCATTTGTTTGGAAAATAATAATAGTGATTGTGTTTTACCCCACAGGGGTAAAGATGAGGTAGCATTTAAGTCCTTCACATAAAGGCTGCTTTTGTTTTACAAATGCTAGTTTTAAAAAAAATGTGTTCAATAAATGATAATAAATGTCATTATCAGGCAGGCATTATGCATAGCAGTATGTATACAAGACAGCTCCTGCCCTCAGTTACTAGGGTAGTGAAAAGAAAGACAGCACTAAACAAACTATTAAAAAGCCAAAAATTCTGCAACATAAGTAGATAGAAATAGCTTTTAAATTTTATATTATACTATGTATTTTTCTTGGCTTTCCTAAAATCACTGTAAGAATCCTTTGAACACTTACCTTTTAAATATTATGTCCAATAATAAAAATGGTTATGAGAAATCAGACTAAAGATACATATACCATCTATTTGCAAACTAATCCAATTTCTTTTTCCATAGTATGACAAAAATAATCCCAAGATATTTGATTATATCCTTGAACCAAAGACTTTAAGAAGTGTAAAGTCATTTTATTGTGTCATTTTAGCATATATCATCTTTTAAAATGTGCTCTTATTATGTGAGAGAATATGATTTGAATTGTGATGTGTGTGTTGTGTTATTTACTGAGATAAAAATTGTAGATATAAAGCATGACTATGATATATCAATTGATTATATAGGTCAATTTAAAGGAAATTGAAAAATAAAATATTTAATTATTTAATATAATTAGGAAAGAAAAAGCAAGTAATTATATATTTGAAAAAAATTTAAGACATATTATACAAAATTTAATTCTATATTGAAAATTTAATTAACTCAATGCCTATGATGGAGGAAAGAACAGAAAATCTAAAGAAGGCATCAAAAGACTAAAACCTGACTCACACAAAGAGGCAGGAGTAGAAGGGATTTGCATAGCCATTGATCCAGCTATAGAAACCAAGATCCTCAGGGGAAAAAAAGTAATTATAATAAAGTAAAAATCAAAATTAACAGGCAGCTATAAACTAGAGACATTCTGCAGAGGGCAAAGGGAGTTGTATCAAAACAGAGGTGAGAAGAGCACAAGGGACTGTGGTGATTGTGGGTGAATTGGTGGTGGTAATGCACAGGGACTATAACCAAGATGTTAAAGCATACACTGTAAAAAAATGAAGAATTATATAAAAATATATAAAATAAAATATTCTTAAAAATGTATAAAAGAAAAGGAAGGGAGGGAGGGAGGGAGGAAGAAAGATCCTGAGGCTCCAGTGCCTAGATTACAAAGCATAAAATCCAAGCAGGTATCAGACTGCTGTAGGGAGTGTCAAGAGCTCAGACCCAAAGTGAAAGATATGGAGCTTGAGCCCACTGTAGAATCTCGGGTCCCTTTCGAATTCCACATAGTTATCCAAAATCGATGGCTCACAAAGATGAGTCTCTCCCTAACAAAAAAAAAAAAAAAAAAAAAGATAAAACCTAACACTGCCCCTACAAAGGGGCAGCTCTTTCTGGCCGCTTGTGTCTATGCAAATGTCTTTTACTTTTCTGTCCCCTTTCTAATAAACCTGCTCTTTAAATAAAACTACCGTCTCCTGGAGAAACTCGTCAGGAAAATTGCTGCATGCGGCCAAAAGGGGAGCTCTGGTGAAACCTTTCCCAGAGTGAACCCAAGGACCCCTCACTTTAAACCCATCAACTCTAAAAAAAAAAAAAAAAAACACAAACACATACACATTTTGAATATTTTTTTACCAATGTGGCATTTTTCAAAAATAATAAACATCTCTGGATCAAGTATTTAAAAGAGGAAGTTCACCAATTTAAGTCTTTGTCTTGGATGGATTTCATTTTCAGGGATGCAGATGGTTCAGATAATGATACTAGATAATAAAATTTTTAAATTGAAAGTAAATTAATTTTAGAAATGGAATTAGATTGGCTCACAAAAACCATAAGTTATTTACTTACATACTATATAAGAATGATCACCGGGCCTCCCTGGTGGTGCAAGGGGTTGAGACGCAACCTATGAAGCTATCCATAGCCACTGAAGCATGAATTCTATCCCCAGCCAGGGAGCTACCCACATGGCACAGCAGACCTCTCCTGTCTGGTCCGCTGCTCCCCTCAGCAGTGTATTTCGCCAGTCTGCCTGTTCTGTTTCCCGCTCTGTCTCTGGTGACTCCTCTCACCCCCTGCATCTCTGGCCTGTACCCCAGCTCTTGTATGCATAAATAAACAAATCTTTAAAAAAAAGAATGATCACCAAAATTTTCTTTTAAAAGATAGGCCCTCCCCTGGTGGCGCAGTGGTTGAGCACTGGGTTGCAAGGCTGCCCACAGCCTCTGCAGCACCAGTTTGATCCTGGCCACCAGCGAGGGTCCCACACAAAAAAAATAAATAAATAAAAGGTAAACTTTGTGAATATTTTTTGGGTCAAGGTAAACAGAATATAAGAAACAGGTACTTAAATTGGATAAAATAAAATACAAAAAAGAAAAAGTTCTGCATCTTTATTCACACACCTACAGAATTCCTACAGACCAAGAAAGCATGCAGAGAAGTCTGTGTGGTTGCGGAGGGGACAGAGATGTCTCTGCAAAGAAGTGATCTTATATGTTATGAAGGTGGAAGTCAACTGGCTCTGCCTCAGTTATCTAAAAGTCAGGGGGGAAATCAGGCCAAGGATAAAGTTGAGCATGCCACTGAAAATCATAGAATGAAAGAACCTGAGTTTGTGATGACCTTGTTGAGACACTGAGTCAACAAAGTCTGGAACCACCCCATGTCTCGATTTAATGCCTTGTGAGAAAATTAATTTTCTATTGTTGAAGTCAACTTGAGTTGAATTTCCTGTTAATATAAGTCAAAAAGCCTCATGATGAATTTCTGCTCCTTTTGTATAATTGGAAAACCACAACCTATAGACTTGATTTGAAAAGGACACAGAAGTCATCGCAGTAGATTATCTTCTCAATTTCTAATGGAAATGGTAAAGTCCTTTGCAAATAATATTTTATTAACATTTAAGTTTAAAGCTAAAACATGATGAATTTTTTAATAAACCGCAATTGCTTGAATACAATCCCTAGGGTAATAAGACTCCTCACTTGTGGATCTCTCCCATTTAAATTTCCTTAACAGAGAATTTGTTCTCCCTGTGGCAATACAGAAAAACTAAGTGCTCTGTTTTCTTACATGAGAGGAAATATGATCATCCAGCTTCTGCTTTACTGCTCCTCCTGATAAATCACTCTACTGACTTTTTTAAAAAATGACAAAGCTATCCAAGTATTTAAGAAGTAGGAAGAGTCAAGACCTTCAAGTATTAAAGATAAGTATAAGGAATCAAGGTCTTCATTAGAAGAAATCTCCTAAGTTTGCCTGTCATTGGAATGTTAATTATGAGTGATTTTGGCACAGATCTTTGCTAATGCAACACTGCAGCAGCTCACTCTACTAATAGCTAGCTCTAATTCATGGAAAGGACTTTTTTATATTAAGTACAACTCTGCCTTGCCTTAACTTATCAACATTTGTCTTCTGAATGAGACCTATTACCACATTAGGGTCTTTTGAATAATTGAAAGCAGTTGCTTTCAATTGAAAGCAGTCCCTTCCCCTTTTATTCCTGTTTTTCTTTCCAGTGCCTACATGTTGCAGGGATGGGTAAAGGGAGCATACTTCAACTATACATAAGCATGTGGAAAGTCACTTTACTATTAGGTCCAAGCCACATTTTCACATTCAACCAATAGTAAGCGGTGTGATTTGGCTAATAAAGCTGATATTATCCATCCTTCATTCAAATCCTTGTACTTTATGTCAGTTGGCTCAGTCCAAGAATAAGCGATCTTTGTATTTGGCAACCCTTCCCTAATAATCCCTAGCTTTTTCAATGTTCTTTCTTACATGTCCTTATCCTCTAACATTATGTTTATCCCTTTCTGAATATTCTCCACTTTGTGTAGGTGCCTCTTGCAATATGGCTAATAGTACCATATATTGCAGGGAAAATTCTTTTAATTGCATTCAGTTAGACCTTGATTAACATCCTGGCTCCACTCATTACAAGACGTGAGTGTCTGGGCCTGTGAGTGAAGGGCCCTTATTCTTAGGTTCTTCATCTTAAATGGACAGAAAATCAACCTCACAAAATTGTTGTTAATTTGAAGATATTTAAGATAAAATCTATCAGTCACTTAACACAGTGCCTGATGTATACCAGATCCATGAGAAAATCAAACCTTCTTCAGTGGTACATACTAAAGAAGACTTAAAATTTAATACTTGCTCCATAGATAAGACACATTTTGAAGATATATTGTAGGACTGACTTACTTCTACCTTAATAAATAAGAGACAACCTTTCTGTTAAATTATGCCTCCTCAGAACATTTTTTCATTGTGGTTTAAAATTCAAAGTTATCTTTTTTTTCAAAGTCCCACTTACATGCTATCTTCTCCAGGAAGGTTTAATGATGCCTACTCAATATCAGCACAATCAAATTGATGCATTTGATTTAGTCATCTCTCACACTAGTAATTTAATCCTATATTCTATTATAGTTAGTAGTTATGCCAGCATCCACACTACATTATAAACTTCTGTGAAATTAGACCTGATGCTCTGGTACTAATCCATGATTACCACTCTAACATTAGAATCTGTTAAAGGTCAATAAAGAGTTAACATTAAGGCTGGAATGATTCATCACTTTTGAAAATTTTCTCTGGAACCAGTAGTTAAATGAATAGTTTTGGTTATGTCTCCTACATGTAGGTACTACACTGGGTTGTCAGAGATGAACTGTTGTGCAAACCTTTGATAACAGTGGTATATAAAAATTGATGTGCAAAGGCGCTACAGCCTTCTTGCATAGGTGAAGGTGACCCACATAGTCTTTGTTCATCAACCACCGCAGCCTACAAGTTCCACATACATGAGAAGACAAAAGAAGAATGCATTTTTGCATGCCTGTTAGGATTCCTAATGAGATGAAGATACTTCCTCCATTTCCTGCTTTGTATCTTTCTAAAAAGCTGATTAACTATAGTTGTAGATTAATAAGTTTTGTTTATGTTTCATGAGTCTTACTACCAATCTGAAAACCATAGGCTTTGCAGCTTCTGCAATAGGTAGAAATTCTTCATTGTAGTGTATGTGAATAATGGCAAAACCAAATGAATGTTTACCAAATGATCTTGGCTCATCAGAATGGTAACCATGGCACTGGTAATTGTTGAAAGATCAGGGCTAAGGTAGAGGGGAAAAAAAAAAAGCCAGAATGTATTTTAATTACTGAGTAGTCGGTATGAATACCCTGTAAAATGGAAGGAAAGAAGATGGTGGTAACAGAGCCCTTAATACACTGCAGTGAACAGTGCATTCCTTTGAAATTTGACACAGTATTTTATAAATATGCATATAATTATTTCTGGGAAGATATTCGAATTTTAAAGAGATCCTGAAAGATGACCCTATAAAAGGTTAAGAGCTATTACTTTTACTTTAATTTAGTGAGTATGTTGGAATACCCTTTTGAGAGGAATTCAAGCAATTTATGAGGAAAATTACTTCTTTGATGCCTCCAGGTTAATATTTAGCAAATTACTCTTAGATTTTACCAAGTGGCTTTCATTTGCTAAAATTAAGGTTAATTTTTATCCCATGAAATGTTCATACAGAAGAATTATGCAAATACTATTTAAGGGCAAATATTTCTGAGAGCCCAGTACAATAGTCAATCTTTTAAAATACTTCTTATGCAGATTACCAGAGCTACCCTTCTCCTTTCTCTCAAGCAAATGTAACACATTATTGGGATTGAGGGGAAAATACACAAATAGGAACAATATTAATATGGAAGCAAAGAAATGTTCATTTTTCATTTGGTTGGTGCTGGTTACAAAATAGGTTGAGTCAAATCACCTCTCTACTCACGAGCCCTACCTATGACTTTCGAGTTCCTTTAAGATAGTCACGATCTCAGGAAATACCAACACACAGCACTGAATAACAGAAAAAAGTGTTTCAAAATTATTCACTACTAATATTGATGGCTGTGGAAATATTGATAACCAAGAGGCATTTCTTTTTTAACACAGGGATTGTCTACAATGGCCAATGTATCATAGATAAAAAAGGCTTTAGCTTCCAGTAAGTCAATAGCCAAGTAAAATCAGTCTGAACCTGAGAATTCCTTGCTTTTTTCTTACTTAACAAGTGTATGATAGGTGAGTTCTTAATAAGCCTGTGCCAAAGACGACCGGCATCACTATAATTTCCCAAATGTTCTTTTCATTCTTCTGAGATGACTGAAGTTACTTCTAGCACAAGATCCTTCACCTTTTTACTCAAAATAATGAAGCAAGTGCAATTTAAAATCCAGAACAAGAACTTCTTCCTTTTAACTACAGTAACTTTATACTAAATAGGAATAACTTTCTCTGAACATCTCTCCTCCCAAGAACTTACTCTAATAATTGAGCCACTTGTCCATCTCTAAATAAAAAAACTATCTAGGACCACATTTGTTAATATCAGTAACAACAAATTATAGTTTAAAAAAATCTAAACATACAAAAGCAAAGATACAGTGGAAACATAACATCACATTTCTGATTCACCAGGTTAAGAAAAAAGACCAGGACTTGAGCACAAGCTCAGCCAGCAGCACACTCTCAGCAAACATGGAGTCTAGGCCTCAAATTGATTGCCTTTGGGATTTCACCAGTGACTTTTTCTTATTTGTAAGAAATAAATATTGGTGCTTTGGTGCCAAGCATGTTGTGCTAATATATACTTGAAGAGGTATGACCCTGTAAGAGTTTAACCTCAAAAAACAGAGTTTCTAAACAAATGTTACCTCAATAAATGAATATTTTTTTAAAGTCTAGTACATGGAAAGGGCTCAATTTATATTTATTAAATGAATGAATCAATAAAATATTGTTTAATGTAATAGGACACAGAGTCCACTTTTTCTCTTTCTCTTCTATATCACATTTTTCTCTGACAAACTCTAGAGTTGATTTTTTATTTTGTAATTTCAACTGACCCAATTCTTTAGATAACAGTAAAGCATACTTATCTAACACACAAACAAGCACATGTTTTATCACTCCCCCTTCCTTTTCATCTTCCTTTTTATGGATTCCTTATGGTTTTGCCAGAAACTGAACTTTAGTACTTTGTATTTTTTCACACCTCCAAATGCCCACTATAAAACACTTTTTATTTTTGTGGGACCCAGTAGGATTGCTCAATAGGTTCTGTTCAATGGGATCCAGTAGGATTGTTATATTTAAATCTTCATGGCTATAGTAATTAAATAAATGGTCCCCTAAAGGACTGAATGAATAAATTATCTCCAGGTTCTTAACTCAGTGTCAGAGAAAACTTGGAATCAAAGCAAATATGGTCTGACACTTGCACATCTTAAAGACTGAACAGTCAGGATGGGATTTCACACTCCACTGCTCCTGAGTCTTCACTGATACCCAGACCATGTGTCATGGGATGATGGAAATGAGAATTTACTTTGATCCATAGGGAAATAATATTTCTGTAGTTACACACAATCATCCCTGTAAAACTGTCAATTTCACAAATGCTGTTGCCAACAGAAACATAAGATCCACTGCCTCATAATAATCCTAAGTGCTACACAATAAAAGCAAGTGTCTATGTTCCATTCTTTACAGAGACTTTTATTTCTTGATTCATTCTGACATAGTGCTAGTTGCTAATATTTTCATTGGTTAGATTTATGTTCTTCCCCTGTCTTCTCACCTTCTTACTTAATATGAACACTGAAGAACATCTATTCTCGTGTTCATTAGAGCATTAGTGATACTTAATATGACCCCAAAGGAGCATCTAACAGGAATATCTACTTCCCACCTATTCACATTTATTTCAGTACTTTTCCTCTAGGAAAGTGTCTTGTTTTCAAAGATGTTCATAACATTATTCTTAGCAAGTATATTCATGGTAGTACTATTCATAAGGTCATTCCATGCCATTCTGAATCCAGGTATATAGCTATTAACTACCTGGAAAAATAACCTTCTGGAGTATCAGACACACAGTATAAAAAATTCTGGAGCTAGACTTCTTGGATTCAGATCACAACTCTAATATGGGCTTTGTGGCATTAGACTTAACCTCAGGGCTTCCTCATCTGTGTGAAGCAACATACACACATCACTGGTTGCTAGGATTTGGTATGTCATTATTTGCAAAGATCTTAACAACATTTCCTGGTATCATATTAGTATAAGATGCTGCTATCAATACAGGGCCTCAGATCTGCTGTTTTAGGAATAAGGTGATTGATTACGCTACACAGTTCCCTCCTGGTCTTACTCTTCCCACGCCACAGGAAACTGCACCTGCCTCTGTTATTATCAGCTCTGCAGAACTGAGAATGCTAAATGAACCCTTAAAGGACAGAATGGGACTAAACTTATTACATTGTAGAAGTCAAGGATGTAAATTTGCAATGTAGTAATTTTAAAAAGACTATTTCTAAGACTTGAAGACAGAAACCCTTTTCTGTATTGAAGAAACTATAAATGTATTGATTATTATTTTTATATATGAAAGTCAAGCTGATATTTTCAAAATCAGTAACTTGGATTCCATTTGTGATTAAATCTTCCTTTGCCTTTAGATTGTTACAAAGTAAGATGGAGTCTATGACACTTACAGGAATTTTGCAAGATAAACTATTTACCTCATAGAATATAATCCAACAAAGTAGAGAATTTACCTAAAGAGATTTTTTTTTTTAATTCAAGAAGGCATGAGCTTTAAACACAAAACTGCTTAGTTAACTAAACGGTACTGGGTATCTTTTGTAAAAAATGATTACTCTGAAGTTCATTCATATACTTTCAACATGAAGATAATATATGAATAATTACTTCTTTTTGAAATATGAATAATTCTTTTTAAAAAAACAAAAAATGGTATGTGCTTAATATAAAAAAAATCAATCACACAGGCTAAGTGAAAAGATGAAATACCCTTCACCCTAAAAAAAATGCTGTTGGCACTTCCCAACATACCAATGTCTGAAGACAGAGGTGAAAATAAAAGAAGAAAAGGGAAAACAAGAAAACCAGATTCAGGTGATAATATTATTCTTAAAAGAGATACTTCTTTCATATTTAGATGACAAAGAAACAAATGAAAATTAAATTCTGGGTGAAAGTGAAAATTTCTTCACTTGAGATATATTTTTTTAAATATCAACCTAGAATCATGAAATTAACTTGAATGTATTAGTCATTAAAAAACCAGTTATACATTTAGATGGGTTCAACCCTCAGACGCACTCTTCTCCAGAGTTCCTCTATTTCTGAGCATTTTATATATAATCAACTCATTTATATTCCATTTACATTCCATTTTTTTATGTAATAGTTTCATTGGTTTTAAGAATTACTTATATTGCCTTCCCACAGTTCTGATGTACTTAAGAATGTCTTTCCATTTCCTGTTGAGATGAGGGGCCACTGAGAGAATAGCATTTCTTTGGTTACCACTGTGGACATTATCTCTGAAATTGTGACTTTTTTTAAACACTTTATTTTTTTTTTAAGATTTATTTATTTATAAAAGAACCGGGTACAGGCCAGATGTGCAGGAGGGTGAGAGGACTCACCAGACAGAGCTGGGAACAGAACAGGTAGACTACATTGCTGAGGGGAGCAGCGGGCTAGACAGGAGCGGTCTGCCGCACCATGTGGGTCTCCCCAGGCCGGCAGGATTGAACAAGCACTGCAGAAGCTGGGGACAGCCTCACAGCTCAACCACCTGCGCCAACAGGGAGGTCCTGAAATTGTGACTTTTTTGTAAAGAAGTCTTAGACCAGTTTCATTTCCCCATCACATGTGACTTGCTCTTCTGCCTGAAGACATATATTTTATTTCATTCTTGAGATTTACAAATAGAGGTCATTGTAATGACCTTTACCAAAATACCTCAAGCACAACTCTTGGTTTTATAGTTCTATTTTCACCCTAATGTATCCTTTGTTTCTGTATTTTTTTTAAATTTTTGCAATTTTTTCTTTATTCCCCCTACTCTTTTGCTTTTCTTCAGCCTGTTGTTGCTACTGTGTGATACACAGAGACATGTCCAAATCATGTGCTTCACACACCTATGTGACAGTGAGTTTTCACTGGGCTGTATTTTGTATTTCTGGGTATAACAGAGTATTTTTTATGTTTTCTTAAAAGTGTGTGGTACTATACATGAAAAGGTGTTGGTAGAGGCAAGTGAAAAATACAAAAACATTAGAAGCCATAAATTTGATAAACAAAAATAGTATCACTGCAGTGACTGCCAGAAAGCCATGCTGTATAAAATAGGCTTAGCTTGAAGAACATCATTTGTCAAACCTCATTTGAAAACATCTCCTCTCTGGCAGCCCAACCCCACAACATAATTTCAGTGATTTTGAAAATTACTCTGTGGTTATCGCTTAGGGTTCTTTGTCAGCTCACCATAAAGGGCACAGTGGTCTTTTATTGTCACTCACCCATCTCAGAATTTTAGCCTCCCTTTTGTTAAGGGAGAATTGACTTCTTTTTTTGTAGAGAAGATGACAGTTCAGGTCATCTATAATTTGGGGTTTGGCACTAGGCCAAATTGAATAGTCAAGCGTACAGGCATTTGAGCTTTCAAACATGACAGACAAATTGATAATTTTGTTAGGAAAAATGAGTCTAATTCCCTTATATTTATTTACTATTGCTTCCCCCCTTTCTTCCACATAATAACAGCTCAATTTTAAAGTGAAAGGATTTTTAAAACAAGAACTTGCAGAAATTATGTCACATTTATAGACTCTATTCACAGAATAAGGAAACATCATGGTACTATTTTGAGAACAATAATTCCCTACTTAGAGTGTACTTAAGGTTTGTTAAATATTTATGGTAGGTTATGCATAGAACAGTCTTCTCTGAGGGTCTATGGGGGTGCACAAAAATAATAATACATAAATGCCTATATTAAGTGTCAAAGTGAAGTACAGATATAATTCTCTAGGAAATTCAAAAGGAGAAGTCAAAAAGAATCAAAAAAGGTTTCATCTAAGACTTGACAGACTTCAAGAGAGGGGGACAAAATCAAAGATTAACAGAAGCAAAGGCATAAAGGCAGACTATTGCAATGGAAGCATTCCCCATCCCCTGGGAAATATCCTATCTAATGATAGCTGTGACCCTGTAAGGTTCTTAAAAGGTTGTTCAGCAATTGTACATACATCAGTAGTTTTACAAGTCCTTTTGGTAACAAGTAATATGAAATTGAATTGTAGTTGATACTCTTTCTTGACAGATCACTGATTTACAGAAGGTCAAGATTATCTGTGAACTGAACAGTAGAACAGTGAAGTTTATGTCTAGAGTGCTTCTACTCATTCATTGTTTATGACTATCCCCGATACCCACAATCATGCCTTGCATCCTGGACCTTCAAGTTAATTTTAGGCCTTTTACCATCCAACTTTCAAGATTTCCAACGTCCCCAAGTATGGTGACACTCTTCATGACGTACCCCTCTATAATTCTGTTGTGTTACAAAATGTAGTTTTAAGTTCCATGCAATTCTGTTATTGCCATAGTCTTGGTGACTGGTACACAGTGAACATTCAATAAATAATTATTTGATGAATAAAAGATTAACAGAATGTTTGGCAGCCCAAATGGCAAGCAGAAGGGTAATAATTATCTCTATTTTATAAAGCTGCAGAAAGAAAGAAAACTCTAATTCTCTAACTTGTGCTCATTTTACCATGAGACATTGTTTTTACTCAAATAATGATTAGTGGTGGGAACTGTAAATTGTGTGGAAGGAGTAAAATAATGATAGTCTAGGTATGCAGAACCTAAAATGGGGCACTCAATTCATGCTGTACAAGCAGGTGCCTACTCTATATATGAAAACAGATAAAGTAACAGTAGCGTGTAATAAAAAAGAATACCATTGTGATATTCTTGAAGAATTGCCATAACTTCCCAAATTTTCTGCCTTGTAACTCCACCTTTGCCTACTCAACCTCTCCTCTTCCCACTAACTAGAATACCAAGAATTATATATATTTAGTCACTGGTTTACAACTGTTTGAAAGAAGAATCTGGGCAATGGTAGGCACAACATTGAGCAATCATACAATGTCATTGCAAAGAACTGTCATTTACATAGGGCTGAGGTAGAGAAAAAAGAATGAAATCAAGCAGTGGTGGGAAATTGAGAATTCATGAGACTAAGTGAAAGGAAATTTTAGTAAGAAATTTAGAAATATTTGCACATTATGTGTGAGAAATTGGGGAGGAAAAAAAGCTTTGGGGAGTTTTGGTCTATGCTAAAATGGTAGTTTCTGCCTAATTACCTACTAATTATTTCCTAATTATCTTTGGGATAGTGTTTGGATTTTTTTTTTTATCTTCTTAGTTTCTTCTATTTTTTGTCCTAAGGTTATTATGTGTTTCGTACCTAGGATTCTACACTTACAACTTGTCTTAAAATGAAACCAAGTTAATCTTTGCCATTTTCTACCTGTCTCCATTTTTATTCTCCCTCCCCCCATATTTTCTACTTTTGGAGTCTTATTACTTCTAAGTGAGGTTTCTTTTGCTTTTATAGAAATCCCTTTAATATTTCTTGAAAGCCCAGTTTATAGGAGATGAATTCTTTAAGCTGTGTTTGTCTGCAAATTTCTTTATTTGCCCTTCAATTCTGAATGCTAGCCTAGATGGGTAGTGGCTATTCAGTTGCAGATCTTTTTTCCTTTCAGGGTGGTGATTATGCCATACCATTCTCATCTGACCTAGAAGATGTCTGCTGAGAAATTGCTGATAACCCTTATATGGGACTACTTGATTTTCTCTGGCTGCTTTGAAGATTTTCTAATTTTAATGTTTCTCCATTTTAATTTTAATTTCTTGTGGTATATGTCTATTTGGATTTATTTTGAGATTACTGGACCGAGTTGTCTATTTCCTTTACCAGTTTGTGGAAGTTCTCTGGTATTATTTCTTCAAATAGTTTTCCTGCCTATCCTCTGTCTTTCTTATCCTTCTGGAACCCCTCAATATAAATTTTTCCTCTTGAAACTGTCCCATAAGTCTCATGGGTTATCTTAATTTTTCCTAATTCTGTCCCCTTACTGATCTTTAGTTGCTTCCCCCTACTCTAACATCTGTCCCACTGATTGTTTCTTAGACAAAATGGGTCTATTGGTGAGCCCCTGATTTTATTT
Source organism: Talpa europaea (assembly GCF_964194135.1). Lineage (NCBI taxonomy): Eukaryota > Metazoa > Chordata > Mammalia > Eulipotyphla > Talpidae > Talpa > Talpa europaea. Next base: position 24,194,895 of record NC_140072.1, read on the forward strand.
TTAAGCTCAACTATTACATTCTTAATCTCGTGATTTCTGTAGGAGCTTTTTAATATTTCCTCTGTCCTTTTATTTCTCATTTTGTTCATTCATTGTTCTAATTTCAAAGAGCATCATTAAGACTGTTGTTCTGAATTTACCTTCCAATAGTATGGTTAATTTTGTCGTATGAAGTATTTTTTCCCCAGAGTTTTGATTTGAGCCATCAATTGGGGTGAATTCCTCTGTCTTCTCATTGTTTGTACTCTATTATTTATTTAGTGTTGAGGTAGAAGTAGAGAGAAAATGTACTCAATCTATTTCTATGAATGAAGATAGGCTGCTTTCCTTCCGAGGCTTGTTGTGACCATCTTGTATTAGAATACAGGTTGCAGGGTAACAGCCTAGTGTGTTTCTCTTAGAAGCTGTGCTGTTTGGTGTTTTATTGGTTGAAATCTCATTACCAATCTGGATGACTAGTGCTGAAAAGCCAGTGTGAGGTAGGTCCAAGAACCCAGTCTAACATGTAAAAACGGGTGTGTAGATGTTGTTGTAGTAGTTTGCCAAGGGCATAAACTTCCCTCAGTGTTGCTGTCATTTGAACCGAGGGAGGGATCTGCAATCACTACCTAGACAAATCTGACCCCAGTGTTGGTGCCCTCCCAGGAGCTCCCAATTGTAACTGATCCTTCACTTTTTTTTTCTGTTAAATGTAGAAGAGACATTCCTTTGGTAATTATTCCAAAGCTATTTCCATTGAGTATTAATAAGGTGGGTAGCATATCACCTTCTTTTGCTTTACACTTTTGTCAGAGTTGATCGACATTTTTCTTCTAAACTCAAGGCCATTGATAATAAATTCCATTATAGCACAGTATTTGTTTTCCCTTTGGTCTATATTGACTAAGAACATTTTTTTGTTCAAGAATGCATTCAGTAGCTTTGCTGTAGCTCACAGGAAATGGCTGTGACCTTTCTGGCCCATAAGGTTATGCATTTTGACAGGCGGCACAGAGCCAGTCTTCTCCAACCATGCCACACAGACGACCACACACTGTTCTCCTGAGGCATGCTGTTATTCATGTTGTTTAACCACATTCAGCAGGTCTGGAGTTGAACATCATTCAGAATATCAGAAAGGCGGAAAAACTGTGCTACTGATTCTATGGAAGTGCTCAGTGAGAAGCAAAATTCATAGCAGGCTGGTTATTTAATGGATGTGTATTCATCCCAGAAATTCCCTGGTGTCTCTGTTACCTTCTACCACATTCAAATGCAACCCTAACTTAATTGTGATTTGTCAAAAATTACAAAATTTAAAAACAATATTAGCTACCATTTCTGCTTCACATTATGTAGGAAAACCAAATCACAGATCCTGATTTAAGAAGATTTAGGGTCTATTTGGATTATTAATACTAATATACATTTCATATAGGGCTTTTTCATTTCCAATGTTATCTCCATTTGACCCATGTCAGAGACAAAACATATCTCCTGCCTTAGTTCCTAGTACATGTGCGTTCTCTCTCTCTCTCTCTCTTTCTGTTTCTCTCTCCCTCTCTCTCTCTCTCTCTCTCTCTCTCTCTCTCTCTCTCTCTCTCTCTCTCTCACACACACACACACACACACACACACACACAAACCACCTACTTGCAATTAAATCATGAAATTTGGTAGTTTAGCTACACTGCTGAAGATTCTGGAGTAATTGTGACAGTGCACATCAAATATTTTATGTTTTCTCCCACCTCTAACTGATTTCTCTGTTGTCTCTATTCTTTCTGTCTCCCAGTCCACCTGCCTTATTTTTCAAGAACAATATGAAACCTCACTTTCTCATTCATAACAATTCTGCTAGACAGAAATGTCACTTTCTCATTCATAGCAAATTATGCTATATAATTTCAACCTCTACTCCAAGGTACTTCTTTCTTTTCCCCAGGAAAAAATCTGATGAGTGGCCCCATCTCCCACTTTTGAAAAACAATAAATAATTTTTTTGATGAATAAAAGAAATAGACTTAGCAAGAATAAAGGAGTTAACAAGAGATTGTTTTATGCAGCAATGAAATAATCAGAGTGATATTTTAGAAGGTTAGTATCCAAAAGTTTTAGTGTACCTAGTTTAATAGCTACATTTAACCCTTGCTAATTCAATGTCATAAGTATGTGGGTTTCTCATATTAAAGCAGAATGGCTACCTTATTTATTTTTTTCCTGATCTCTTTTTCTTTATATGTCTCCCACTTAATTTCCAGCCTACCAAATAAGACATTAAGTATAGCATAGGTTTATTCTACCTAGTGGAAAACATTCAAAAAACTCAGAGAGTGGGATTCAAGTCTTAAAATACAGGCTTTCCCGGAATCATTTGCAAAACCATTAGAAGTAGGGATCAAAGTTTAACACACAAAAATTAATACAAGAGCAATTCCAGTAATCACAGTATGGTTAGTATGTCTTGGAGTGGGTGAACAGGTAGTTCGGGGTTCAAAATATCACTCAAGTCACACCAAATAAACAGATGAACAGCCTATTACAAGGTTTATCTACCATCCAAGAGTAATGTTTGTCTAATATTTAAGTGTCTGTATTACATAAATCTCTGATATCTATCATCCTGCACATGTGACCACCTTTGTAAGGATAGGATAGATCCCCTGTCAAAATTTGGTTCAGATGTTAACATTGAAGTTGCCACACACATACCACGAGACTATGAATAGTTTTATTATATATGTGTCTTTCTGGGGAGAGGGATATGTCTCTCTAGGACTCTGCAAGTGGCTGGAGAGAACAGTGCAAACTGATTACTTTGGATGGGATGGGGCTGAGATGAAGATTTCTACCAGTGAGCAGGGGTTTACATGATTTGACAACATGTGTGTCTTTTTACCTATTTTATTCACAATATATTTTTTAGTACCCACCATAAGGGAAAAATTATTTTAGGTACTAAGGATTGAAAAACAAATCAGACACAGTTTTTACTGAGATTTACTTCATTATATGTACATTTTATATATACTTTTAAGAATGCCTTCCACAATAAGAAGCAAAGTACTGGATGAACAGAAGATTAAGCAAAAAGATATTTAATTATTACAACAAAAAGACTAATACAGATATAATACTGTCAGGAAAAGCTCTTCTACCTAAACTTCAAATCTAAAGGAAGCTAAGAACATATGTGTCTAGCAGAGGGATAAAGATAACATTACTGACATAGGTAAATTATGATTAATCACTTGTGACAAAAAATTATTGCTACAAATAAAGTTGATAAGAAAAATAGAAATGGGTGGGTCTCCCTGGTGGCACATGGGGTTAAGCACCATACTATGAAGCAATCTGCAGCCCCAGCCAGCCAGAGAGAAACCCACACGGCGCAGCAGCCCTCCTCTGTCTCGTCCGCTGCTCCTCTCAGCAGTGTACTTAGGTCAGTCTGCCTGTTCTGCTCCCCACTCTGTCTCTGGTGAATTCTCTCATCCCCCGTATATCTGGCCAGTACCCAGCTCTTGTATGCATAAATAAATAAATCTTTAAAGAAAATAGAAATGGGTGATAAGCAGCAACTAACAGTATTTGTCACAATATCTATGTCCCTTCTATATTATTATTTTAAAGTAACATAACATCTTAACTTATATAAGACATTTATCTGACACTAGGAAGATTCATCTTTATCATGTAGCTCCTAATCTATAATTTTCATTTTTATAAGTTTGTAATTTTCATGTTTATTGTTTGGCTATTTTTTAAGTGGACTTAGATTAAAATCAAAGATAAATCTAATTTACAACCACTTTGGACTTAATTCCTATTTAACTTTTGATTTAACACCAGACTCCCGAAAAACCTATCCATGGTACTGGCTTGATCAAGCAGTTGTAACACAATAGCCCATCTATTCAGAGTGTACACTAAACCTTAGAGATTTGGGGAGAAGAGATGTATGTCAACCTAAACTCACCATAACTCAGTATTAAAAACAAACCATTTTGCATTACTGTGGTCTTTCACGGTAATTTTACACAATGACAAATCTCATTTTACCCACAAACCATTTCTATGAGGTCAAACAGGAAATCTGCCTCTTGTTTTATGGGTCAAGTAACTGAATGAGAAGCAAGTAAGTGTCTTGTCCAAAATATACAATATATCAGTATAAAACTACAATGTTATGGTTCAGTTTGAAAGAATTTGGTAGCACTCCAAGCTTGCAACTATATTTGGTCAGCCTGGAAGCTGGTGTTCAATGACTTGAGATAATAATTGTTCTTCAAAGCTGAGAATATATAGAACTATGCCTAACTATGCCTAACTATGCCTAACTATGCCTAACTATGCCTAACTAATATATAGCACTATGCCTCTATTAAAAAGGATGTTCACAAAAAATACTAAAATAGCTAGAGGTAAAGCTTGTAAAAAGGCAATGCTAAAAATTTGGAAATACAGACATATATGCATGATACTAATCAATTTTGTGGTTGCACATAATATAAACAAGTATATCAAAGACTAGAAATACAATTACCAAAATGTCAACAGTGATTATTTCTGAGTGTGATTTAGGGAATATTAATTGTTTACCTCTGCTTTTCATGTTTTTGTAATTTTTCTATCCTGAAAATGTGTTTATATATAATATATGTTACAAATATATATACATATATATATTACATATACATACAGATATATAAGATATTTTGAAAATAAAAAATGGATAATTCTATGGGATAAAAACTAATTCAATCCCATTGATATTTATATTTGCTAATACAATGTGTTGCTTTGTGTCATTTTTTATTTTATCTTTAAAATGGGACTCTCACCTTTCAGAAAACTCCTAGAACAAAGGAAGTATGTCTTCCCTTTGGGTATATCTTCATTGGAGTCTTCTCCTTGGGTCTCTGCCCCTTCAGCCTTCATTAGAATTAACAAAGTATTTTAAGCCAGTGAACCAAATATGGTCACTGACCAAGGCAATTCCTGTGTTTCTATATTAAGACAGAGCATTAGGACACAATGTATTTGCAAACTGTTTCAAGATATTGTGATTTACTTCTGGCTCAATTTCCTATTATTGAAAGTGAAATCAAATTATGTCTTACCAAAAAAACCCAACAGTATCTCCTGAAAAATAAAATGTACTTAGGAAGTTTAGAAGTCTCATTCTCCAATGATATCATAGTTGGTAGTAACTAAGCTTGTCATTATCAGTTGTTTTTTTTTTTAATTTTTTTGTGATTTTTATTTTATTTTTTTTAAATAATAAATTTTATTTTTATATTCCCCATACAATTGCAACCCCCCCATTCTGACCCCAATCCCTCCCCTCCCGCCCCCCACCCCCCAAAAAAGTGTCTCTGGTTCATAGTTTTTTGTTGATTTTGATTTTCACTTTCTTATAGTTACTCATTTTCCTGGTCCCATCATTATCAGTTTTCTGAACAGCATTTATATCTGTTAATAGTCACATGCTTATTCTAGATTTGGTTGCAAAATATCCTACTCACGAAAGTGTTATTTTTACTTTGAGATTTCTCAGGAAACATGTTTTCTCTAGCAAAGGTAGAAAGTAATATAAATTGGTAAAGAATTTCATATATATGCAAACAGAGCATGTGGCTATTATGAAGACAGACATGGGCATTAACCTTCATTCCCATTATAGCTTTGGCTGAGCTAGCACTTTTCTGCACCATACAAGATCTTTACATGTGTGATTATCATGAATCATTCTAATTTGGATTGAGTGGATGACAGCTGTTCTCCAAATTTACATGCAGGAAAACCCCACAGGGAAATACCAATAGGCTGTCCACTATTTCCAGTGTCAAGTAAAAGTCAATATGTGTGTGTGTGTTTGTGTGTGTGTGTTTGTGTGTGTGTAAAGAAACTCAACTCTTTGTGGCTAGCTAGCTTAAAGTTATCTTCTATAAATCATAATTTTAGAAAGAATCAGTTTTCTAATATACATAATTTTATTTCAATGAAGAAATGTTTATATTCCACAAGCCTATGAAGGATAACATTATGATTGGATCAGTTCCTTGGCAGAAAACAGTAGAAGCCTGAACTAGCATCTAAAATGGGAACCTTAGTAGCTGCCATTCCAGAATGGTTAATGACAAGATGATAACAAATACATTTCTAAACCAATTATAAAGATGCCCATGGTTTTTCCCCATTATATTACATGGTACTATCAGGACTGCAGAATGTGTAGACTTGAGATTTATCTTACAGTACTTAGGTCTAAATATTCAAAATTCTCAACATGTTAAGGAAAATGAAGTCTTATAAGGTGTTATATTCTAAAAGATTATTGATTTTTGTGTAGAAGAACCGGGTGTTGGCCAAAGGTATGGCCCCACCAGAGACAGACTAAGGTGGGGAGCAAAACAGGTAGATTTTACTGAAATATACTACTGAGGGGAGCAGCAGGCGAGACAGGAGCAGTCTGCTGGCAGGGGATCAAACTCACCCATGTAGGTGACAGCACTGAAACTTAACCCCTAAGCCACCAGGGAGGACCTATAAGGGGTTATATTCTTAAAAATTTTTTCAAGAGGGCCTCTCTGGTAGTACAAGGGGTTAAGATGCAACCTATGACGCTATCTGCAGCCTCTGCAGCACGAGTTTGATCCCCAGTCAGCCAGGGAGAAACCCACATGGTGCAATAGACCTCTCCTGACTCTCCCGCTGCTCCCCTCAGCAGTGTACTTCAGTCAATCTGCCTATTCTGCTCCCCACTCTGTCTCTGGAGAATCCTCTCACCTCCCCATCTATGGCCTGTACCCCAGCTCTTGTATGCATAAACAAATAAATCTTAAAAAAAAAAACTTTTTCTAGATATTTTAATTAGTGTATGGGTATTCACAAGGCAAAAAAAAGAAAAAAAACTTTCATATTCAAATTGTTAACAATAAGAACAAGTTACTCAATTTTAAATCAACATAGAAATAAACATTTTATTGAAATTGTAACAATTAGCATCAACAAATATACAACTTCTCTGACATCAATCACATTCCTTGCTAAAGCACTTTTGTGATTTTTCCCCTCACTGACTCTCAGAGATTCAAGAATCCCACTAATAATTAGTATGATCATGTCTTCAAAGAAATCCTGCATTTTAAATGGGTTAGTTCTCTTAAAATTGTATATTTTATTTAGAATATTAAATATTTAACACTAAATATTAAATAATATATTAAATGTGGCATTTCATTTAGTTTTTTTTCCTCAAATTTTTCTGACAAGTGTATTCAGTCCTATACCGATCTTTTACTGCTCCCATGTTGCCACATGGGGCACAGCTTGCCATCCAAACGAAATCTGCACTCTCAGACCAGGCAACATCAATTACTTCTACACATTTTCCCAACACTTGGCTTTATGAAAAATTTACTGTGGCAACTGCTTTTAATACAGGTATGTGGTTTTAATGCAAAGACTAAAGCTTGCATTTTGTATGATTATATAGGTTCAGAGCTATGACATTTTAAAAAATCTTCTATTGAAGTACAAAGGATTTCAAAAACTTTCTACCCTGTACTGAAATACAACCCATGAATAACAACACATCTCACCTCCTTAAACTACTTCCAGAACCACCCTGAAACCAATAGGGACTGAAATATCCCCACAATGTCTCCTTTACTCTGTAGTATTCGACAACATCCAATGTGATGCCCATGATGCTCATTCATTTCAGTGATGCTAGGAATTTCCATTGAATTTAGCAACAAAAATTAGACTTTCACAATAAATAAATATATATAGAAAGATATTGTCACTTTATAGTGAATAACAAAAATGTATTTTTATTATTTTACAACTAAATTGGGATATATTTTTTGAAACTAAGGAAACTTACATGGGAAAATTTTCAGTTCTTAGCTATTAGGAACTTTATTGCTTATCTCATAAGGCACAAACACATTAGCATTTTCGTCTATTAGAAACTGTCAGATAAAACACTCAATTAAATGAGAGTAATGCATTTTCCTCTTTTGCAAGACTATTTGAAGTAATCACCTCAAATTAATAATGGCAATGTAAAGAAGATAAAAGGTAAATGGTGATTTGTTGGACATGATGGATGTGCACCTGATTCTATGCTGCTTCACAAAAATGTCACACTCCTAGGGAAGGTTTCCATTTTCTTCACTGACTGATGCCCATGCAAAAAACCAAATGCATTGTTACTCATATGCATGGTCATCAAATCTCACTTATACCACATATGTGGTACATTTTTAAGACTCATCTGCAACAATCACAGATCGCAATCACATTGTCAACCCTTAGAGCTTTACACCAACTTAGGTTTCACCAGCCCTGTTTCATTACTGGCCTACTATTCATCAGCTGAGACAAAAATGTGGGGGGAAATAAAAGAACAATGGTCAAAGGTAGCAAGAACAAAAAGGAAGTAAAATGAGTTCGAAGCTTAATCCACTTTATAAAGGAAGAGAAACCTAAAATCTTTGAAGCATTTTCTCTTCCAACAAATAAGAAGAATAAATGCCAGTGACCAGCATTTTTATTTTGACTTGAGTTACAGTTTAAGATCAGTGTGGACAGTTAATTGCTCAGCAGTGCTCAATTACATTAAATATGAAATTACTAAGTTAAATATCATACCAGGATTTTTAAAATTCAGTTTCATTAAAGCAGTATCTTACTAAACACACAATCTAAGCTTCCATAGTAAACAAATATAACTTACGGAGGAAAGAAAAAAATTCCTTAAGCATTTCTTCTTACTCCCCCATCAGCACATTATGTATTAGGAATCAGGAAGAAATTCACACCTCCAAATCTGAATCATAGGCAGATTGCTACAAGAAATGTGTCACATCACTGGTTTCAGGAAGAACTTTAAATTCTTGGAGCAAAATACAGCACTTCTGTCAGCTTCAAATATCTCAGATCTGCATGTTAATTTCCAAGGGGGTTCAAAGAAGCGTTGCCAACTCCATGTCACTAATCCCCACAGTTGGACAGTTGTCATAGCTGGATTTTTCATTTACAGTCCAGTGGGGTTACTTGCCTGAAGGAAGAGGTCAAGTTTCTTTTCAGTTTAGTCAGTGAGTTTGGGTCACCTGGGCATAGACATCAGGTCAATGAATGGAGTTCCCAAAAATGTTTCAAGTAGCTGATGCTAGCAATTATACCTCTCGGATGCCCTCTACCCTACTCAAGTGACCTCTCCCTCAGACACCAAAGTTTTGCCTCTCAGAGCATCAATGTTTCCATCTTTGATATAAACAGTTTTATAAAATAATGTCTCAGGAATGAAGATCAGTAAAGAAAAATCTCATGGGGGAAGAGAACAGCAATTTTGGCTCTCTCCCTAACTAGCCCTTGGAAGTCTCTCCACCTTCATCATGCCTTCATATTTTTGTTTTTTGAAATTAAAGTAACTTAGGTTTACAACACTATCCACCTACCTACCTACCTACCTATGTACCTATTTATCTGTCTAGATATATATACCTCAAATTTTACATACTTTCAACAGTGTTTTTTTTTACCTTTCTCTCCCTCTCTCTCTTCCTCTCTTTCAGTGAATGTGATAGCAGCAACCCTATGGATGGTGCTCCAGTTGGTGTTGCTAGTGAGCGAGTAAATTTGAGAATCACTTAGTTTACTTAATGCTTAGTGTATTTAAACTGATTATTTTAAATGGAATTGAAAAAGGAAAAAATACATATCAAGAAATGGCCTTGAAAAAGTGCAACAATAAAATTTTTTTTTAATTTTTTTTTTTATAGAGGCATGCTTTATTTTATTTGTTTGCTGGTTTGTTTGTTTGTTTTGTTTATACATGCACTGGGTACAGTCAGAAGTGCGGGAGGGAGGGTGAGAGAATTCACCAGAGCCAGAGCAGGGAGCAGAGCAGGCAGAAGGACTGAAGTACAGCGCCGGTTCGAACAATAAAATTTTAATGAGGACATGGCCTAAGGCTATATTTCAGTGTCACTAAAGGACAAAAATTATATGCAAATCTGAGACTATGCCTATGGAAAATCCTTATAGAAACAACAGTTGTAGATCATTTCAAAATGTTGGATTTAGGCGGAGTTTGTGAGGACTGTATTTTAGGACTGTAGTCCATTAGTCTACCCAGATAGTTTTCTGCCATCGCATGAAATTCTATATGAATACTGAAATAACTTTTTATTAATCAGCACATTTAAACAATATTGGTTCTATTTATAAATCATTGGACAAAAACATGAACCCACACTATAAACTTTAAAAATCAAATATCCCTCTACTAAATCAAATTGGGCCTTTATATATGCATGAGTAAAACAAGGAATATGGATAAATAGACAAAGCAAAGTAGTTACAACTAGAGGTTAAAAGGAAAAAGGGAGGGAGAGAGGGCCAAAAGGGTGTTGGGGAAAATATATAAGAGCCATATAATGAAAACTTGCAGAACACTGCTGAGATAAAGAAATGACAAGATATCTCATGTTCACATATCAGAAGAATCAGTATTGTTAAGGCAACCATTACCTCTAAATTTACCAATAGAGTCATTGTAATCCAATCCAACAGATTAAAAAGTAACAAAAAGTCACTTTTTGCCACTATTGGTATGTCTACTATCTTCATTTTTGTTTCACAGTTTTCAAATAGCAAGATGCACTTTAACTTTGTGCATTTGTTATAACTGAATTATACTTTGATAAAAATATTTTAATACAAAATAAATGTGCACAGTTAGAACTAAGTGGGAGAACTGTACAATTGTTTTTTTGTGGTCCTGGTGATGTTCAAATTTTAAACCTGAGTTTAAAACAGTGATCCACTGTGGGAAAGTCAGCAGAGGGAAATAAAGAAAACTTCTGTGAATAATCTACTTAAAGGCATTACTGGTCATTTTTATTTTTAATTTTCTTAATTTCAAATTTTTCTATTTTTATGTTTCTTTGGTCTTCCTAGTACTTTCATTTACATTTTCTTCAACAAAACCAATCCTGTTTTACTAGGGAGTATGAAGAATCTATTTTGGAGAAAATGTTTCCCTGTTTTGTAACATAAATGTGGAAATAGTGGAAGAGGTCATTTTGTGTTTCTCTAGGAAGAGAAAGAACTATCTAAATTTCCTTCTAGCAGTTGGTTCTCTTTCTGTGTGTGTGTGTGTATATGTGTGTGTATCATACAGGAATTTGATATTTTTAGACCTTTTATATCACAACTTGATTGGAAAAGCATTGTCTATGAAGCATGGGCAACTTCAAGTGAATGTGTCAGGTATATATATTGTGCAATATGATGCACAATCTTCCAAAGCGTCTTAAACTATCTGAACTCAGTTCAGTTTTTCTAGGAGAATGAATTATTTAAGTCAATATGTTTCTCTTACTGTTTTAAGAGATTTTTAATTCATACAAAAAATGAACATTTTCTGGAAATTTTTCCCTAGAATATCTTAGTTTCATTATGTTATTGTTTCATCACTTCTTTTTTACATGATTTTCATGCAAGAAATACTTTAATTACATGAAATAGGAAGGCTAGTAAATCTAAATGAGAGAAAAAAGCAGCTGCTTGTACTGGGGTTTTAAATTGGTAGGCAAATTTGATCTGCTTGGACCATTCCTCCTAGCAATAAATTGTGACACTTCTGATTTAAAAATTGAAACTCCGTTTTAAACCTGATATTGAGGCATACTCATTTTATCAATATTCTGAACTCCTTTAGTTGTTCTTTTTATTTAGGATCAATGGAGAATGCATTGTGCCCAAACGTAATAGCACTTGATAATGATATTATATATAAAATCATGAGTTCTTTTAAGAAATTATTTTTTTAAATTATTGAGGTAACATTGCTTTATAACATTTTAAAAGTTTCAGGTATACATCACAAATGAACATTTTATATATTACATTAACTTGACTATTAGCTGTCTAATTCCACCATAGAATTGCTCCCTTTTACCCAATTCACCTAACCCTCATTCACTTTCCCTTCTGGCAGTCAGCAATTTGATGTTATAGTCCAAAAATTTGTTTTTATTTTATTTATTTGTTTGCTTTGTTTCTTCAAGTGTCACATGAGTGAAATCATATGACATTTGTCACTCTGTCTAACTTTCACTAAGTCTAGCTTTCACTAAGCATAATACCCTCTAGGCAGCCCATCCATGATGTTGCAAATGGCAGGTCATCATCTTCTTTTTTAATATCAGAGTAGTATTCAATTGTGTGCATATACCACATCTCCCTTTCCAATCGTCTATGGATGGACAGTTAAATTGTTTCCAACTTTTGGGTAGTTGTCTTGCCCAGACAAGTATTTGAGGCCTCACTATGTTTTTGTTTTTTTTTTTTTTTCTTTAAGTCAAGCCAAGTGGTTCTACAATATGTTTGATTTTTTCCCCTACCATCTTATAGGATCCTCTTTTCAATTTTTGTCAATATCTTCCAGGTCTCCCATTTGTATCTAAAAATCATAGGACTAAAAACTTCGCTTAGCTATATTTTGATTGCTGTTGTCACCTTTAATAGTCTGGGATGTTGGAGTCAAAGAAATGCTTTTTTTCAGGCTTCATACATGGTATAAATCATCTTTGGACATGTTATTTAGATGTGAAATTACTATTTCAGAAAACAGTTCTTGTGTTAATTTGCATAAAGAATAGCAATTGTTATGTTCACAGTTTCCTCTTCAGCTTCTGGACCTCCTTAACTTTCTCTTTTTTTATCATTATGAAGAGAAATAACTCATTAAATATGTCATCACTCTATATTCAATGGACTATAATTTTCTGAGATTAATGCTGCACAATTTATACATGTTGACCTAGAACCTACTAGTTGACAAAATAGGAATTTTTGTTAACCTTTATGTATTTTTATTGAGGTGATACTGATTATAACATTTTAAAGATTTCAGGTATAAAGCATTATAAATTTCCTTGAATATATCCAACATTATGATCACCACCAAGTCTAGTTTTCATCCTCCACCATGCAACTGACCCCTATTCACTGATTTACCCACCTCCCACCCACTTCCCTTCTGGTGAACAATAACTGTTTTTATAGTCTAAGAGTTTGTTTTTGTTTTGTTTCGCTTGTTCACTTATTTTATTTCTTTATCTTTCACACATGAGAAAATAGATGATATTTGTCTTTCTCAACCTGAATAGCAAAAAAAAATTAAATAAAAAGAAAATTGACATAATTTTCTTATTTGTCAACTAAATGATAATTATACACCTCCTATAGCACACAAAGAGAATTTATAAAAGGAGGCAAGGAAGGAAAAGCAGAAGGAAAAGATCTGTCTGGTATATTCAAGTTGTTTTCCCCCCTTCTCCTTTATTTGATATACAAAAGCCCTTGATGTGACTGAGAGAATGTTAAATGTGCAGTCTCATTGACTACAGAAAAGTCAGGAAGGAGGGGTTTATTTTTGCTTTGCTTTGCCCTGTGTTCATTTTTCCTGTTGCATAAGCTTCTTATCGACATTAATTTTAGCCTCCAAAGATGTTTTGCATAACACAGAATTATAATATAGTGTCTAAAATAGTGCTGCAAACCATAGTTTCAAATACATTAGGAAGATGAATCATTTCCTTAACATGGGCCACTGTGCTATTTGAAATGATTACTTATGAGACAGAAGCAATACATAATTAAGGAGCATGTGACATGAAAAAAAGAAATCAAGGAAATTCAAATAATAAATGCTGCTCCTGTTCTTCATAGAGGATAGAAGAACTCTGCACCTCCTCATTTCCATTTTGAAATGAAGGGGTATTCAGTACCATCACTATATATTCCAGTAGTAAGAAGAAAGATTTGGGCAACAGTCATGAACAAATGGGCTGAAGCCAATTTATATCACTTTGGATTACAAATCCTCTATAAAACAATTACTGGGTATACAGTGTTGAAACTGTTTTTTTTTTTAATAAAGTTTTTTCTCCTTTTGTGTATATATGCTTACATTTGTTTTTATCTCTCTTGAAATAGCTTCAAAATCAAAGATTTGTGCCAACTCTGAACAACAATGAGAAAGGAAAAAAATGAACTATACTTAAAACATACAGGTTTACTATATTATTGGATTTGTCTTCCCAGGCTTTCACTGTTGACAGCTAAACCAGCACCACTGTGAATACTAATGAAATGTACTGGAGGACATCAATCATGGTCCATCCGGGTAGAGACACAACCATATACAAATAGTCCCTCTGGCTTAATTAAGCCTTCTTAAAGAAAACTATTTGCATTCATTCAGATGAGCTATCAGAGAGTTTATAAAGGAGAGAAATAACTCTTCTTATGCTGAGTGATCTGAGCAACTAGATTATACAGTTTTTAAGGGCAAATGCTGGTACAGGGAATCTCTATCACCGCACTGCTTTTTTGTCCCCTACTGCACACCACCAAAGTCCTGGCCACAAAATGTTGACTGAACTAAGGATGGAAGAAACATCCCAGGAGACAAAGCATTAAATCACAGAAATTGAGAGTAAAAGGTTATAAACAGCTGGACTTAAAAAGATTTAGATCAGCAAATATTTTTTCTGCAAACCTTGAAGTTCCCTGCTAGCCTACAGAGTTCAAATTAATCTTGCTCTCTTGGACTTAAACCTCATCTCTCTGCCATCTTTGTAGACTATCTGTCTATATTCTATATATTCTTCCTTTTCAATGACAAATAAATCTCCAGTATGGTTTTCAAATTCATTGACTATTGGATGAAAATGGGGTGGTACTATTGTAAAATGAAATTTACTCAAGTATCAGACATTACCAAAGTAGTTACATCCCTGGAATCACATAAGTTAACAAACTCACTCACTAAGATCTTTTCATTAACCTTGAAAATTATAACAGAGGCTCCAAATGAGTGCAAATTGCAATGTTCTACAATACTAAAAGAGAATTTCTAATTTATTCTAGCATACAGTATTTCCCAAAACCTACTCAGGTCTCTCTTTTCAGGTGTTTTCTGAAACTCCACACCCACCATAAAATTTTTCCAAACTCAGCAAAAAAGAAAAGGTATCTGCTCTCTACATATGCAACAACAAACAGTGTGAAAGGGACATGGTAAATGCAGCAAACACTTTCATTTATAAAGGGAAATCCCACTGGATCCCCTTTCTGTAAATACAGTTTCTTGACTAAGTCCCAGTTCTGCACCTTGGGAATAATTCCTTAACAAATTATTCTCTCAGGTTCCCAGTTCCACCTTCTGTGGAAGATACTTCATATTTCATTATCCTCCTTGGCTCTTAAAAAAAGAGAACACTTACTGACCCTCTGTTTCAGTTATGCATTTCTATGTAACAATCTACCACCAAATCCAGAAGTTTTGGAAGAATCACTTACTGTTATGTGGCATTTCCTATGGTCACTCAATTCTACATTCAATAGGGAACTTAGCTGGGGCTGGAGGGTGTAATATAGTTTCACTCACAGTTATAGCTGTAGGGGTTGATTGTTATTCAGGGGGAACAGATTCTCACCTCCATGACTAGTTATGAGACTCTCTTCAAGTAGGACTTTGTTATGGCATGTAATAAAGTCGTCATGTAAAATCAGCCTGATACTTTTAAATCTTGCTTTTCAGCTTTGATAGATTGGATTCAGTGTTGTCATTAGCCTAGGGTTCCTGTAACACCATTAGTAAGGTAATATTCTCCTGAGGACTACCTGTTGCTTCATGTACTACACATTCTATTGCTGGTGATAATGAAAATATATTAAGAACAATGTGAGCTCTTGGGGTTGTCACGAATAGAGTTTTCTTGTTGATCTTTCTCCAACCCCATGGCCTTTGTAGGAGATCATGAATATCAGAACTCATTCAAATACAAGAACTACTCCCCACTTTATATATCTTTTGAAAGCCCTCTATACAGCTCTGTCATTTGCCATCTGATTTCACTTATCATATTTTACCTTGGAAACCTCCCAAAATAAAACATTGGTAGCTACGAGGGTTTTAACCAGTTTTAGTGTTAATCAATTGTCACTTTTAATAAAATTATACATCTTACAGAAATTTTGGATACATCTTATTCACCTCATAGGCAGACACTTCCAAGAGTTTAATCATATTTAAGTGTCTATGATTCAAAAAAGTACCCAAGACTTCAACCTACATGTCCTCTGTTTCAGAATAATGCACTGACAAAGTCAATGTGTTGCTCATTCACAACCAAGGAAGATCCCTTAGAGAGAATATTTGCCTATTCATCTTAGGAAATTGCTACCTGCAACTTTTCCATGCTTGGGCATGAATCACATTTTAAAGTGGCACTTACACAAAACCATCACCAATAAATGCAAACAGAGAGACAAGGGTAAAATATTGAGACTCTCAGGCCATTTTATCTGACTTGAGTGTGACCTGTTATATGAAATATAAACCTCCCTCTCTGGGCCAAAATATTTAACTAACCATTTGAAAAAGATATGTCATGAGTTAGGAACACTAGCCCATACTTTGTGTTCCATTGTGGGGACACATTCTTATTGGACTACTTTTGGTGTCATGAAACCCAATGTGATGTGGGATGAGTCAAAAGAGCCCTATGTTATTAATAAAAATGAAAAAGGTTACACTTAATCTTAACATCATTCTTGATTATATTTTCTAAGCTCTAGGTATGATTCCTCAGATGAAATGAAACTAAAGGCAAATATAAAATATTTATAAGTATTTCATTATAATTGATTAAGAGCTTATCCATGAACAAAATTCAATTTCCATGTATTTATACTTCAAAATCAAATTACTCTCCTCTCATTTATAGCTTTAAAGTATTAATGGGGATTATATTCACGTAGTTCTATCAGTTTGTAGGAATTAGCACAGTCTACTAGATTTATGGAGACTATAGCTTTGATTACACAGGAAAAATTTGGAATTTCCTAACATTGGGGAGAGGGAAAATGAAGGTTAACATCAATGCAATAAATATAGAACTCTAGTACATATCAAGGTATTAGTTACAACAGAAATGAAAAGAAGTTTGTCCCCAACAACCATGCAGCTAGAAAAACAAATTTCTAGAAGAAACACATGAAAAATTAGACTCATAATTTTTATCAAAAATACCAGAGATCAGAAGTATGAAAATGATAGAAGAAAATGGTCATTGTAAATAAGTGGATCTTTAATTAATCTTTTAGACTCAGTTACAAAGGAAAAAATAAAAGGAGCACTGGCTTAAACAATTTATTTTTTAATGTCTTTCTCACATAAAATGAATTTAAAGTATGCAGTCTAGGTCTATTATGGGTTTCCAGTGTTATTAGTAATGGAAATTTAGGGCAATCTAGATCCGATTAGTAGGGAAATAATTAATGTGATGGTAACACACTAAAGAACAGTTTAAAAGTTGGAAAGAATAAAATGAATATGTAGCCACAATATAAGTAGATGGGGTGGGAGGGTTAGTGGAGGATAAATATGTAATAGGCAGAACAAGGCCTATAGCAAAAAATAATAAAATTTAACACTACATAATTTCAAGAATACCTACATATTCAAATATTTATTAAATGGCAATCTATAAGGAAGATAGGGAATAAGGATGAAAGGGAAAGGATGGTAGAGAGATGATGATAAAATGATAAAAGTTTGGATGGATGGATGGACAAATGGATGGATGGATGGATGGATGGATGAATGGAGAGATGAAGAGATGAAGAAATAGGCAGACAGACAGACGATCAGAATGACATTTTAGGGAACTACACTTGAACAGAATAGAATATACATGAACAGAAATATATGGCAACATTATAACTGAGATACATGAAAAACAACGATTTTATTATAGAAAAGGGTCTTCCAAGGAAGATACAAAAAAGAGAAACAGTTCTTTTTCACTTCTAATGTCATTTATTAAGCAAGGAAACGGCTATGAGAAGAATCTACAATAAAGGTAGGATGATAAGGTCAGTAACTATGATTTAGAAAAGATTGTTCTTAATGAATGCTGTGTTGTAAATAACAACACAATGCATGATATCAATACAGAAATTCCATGTGTTGGGTTGGATAAGGAGAGAATACATAAAATAAAGAACAGCTCCAATTACGAAAAAATTTAGATGAAACTGAAATTAGAATAATCTAAATTCCTGCAACCAAAAATATCTTTATGTGTTCATATTCTTGTAAGTAAATGTCTGATAAAAGAAGGAAGGGGAGCCTGAAGAACTAGTCAGAGCTCATTCACAACCAAGGAAGATCCCTTAGAGAGAATATTTGCCTATTCATCTTAGGAAATTGCTACCTGCAACTTTTCAATTTTGCAAGATTTCAATTAATGTTTTCCAGGAAAAAAATGATATAGGTAATAGTGTACTTTTTCAAACAACAAACAAAAGAATACTATTTGATTACCTTGAGGTTAGTGATCAACTTGGATAAATTTTAATTGAGAAAATAAACATTTGAAATGTCATTAGAAAAATATAGCCTTTTTTCTAGAAGAAAGATTTAATGTGTCATTGCTGGCTGAAAAATGGCCGGGGCCACATGAAGAAGAATACAGGCAGCTTCAAGAAGCTGATAGCACCCTCCAGGTGGTGGCCTACAAGGAAAGAGGAACCTCAATCCTACACCCTCAAAGAAATTAACTCTATCAACAATGAGAACAGGTTTGGAAAGGGATTCATTTCCAGAGCCTCCAGAAGAGAGTTCAGACTGTTCAGACCTTATAGCATTATTTTAACATTGTGATTCCTTGAGTATAGACACAGTCAAACTTCTGAACTAAAGGCTATAAACTAATAGCTTTAAGCCACTAAGTTTGTGGTGCTCTTGAACACAGAAAAAGAAAACAGCATAATTGTATCACTGCAGTTTTATTGTGGACCTTTTTTTCATGTAAAATGGTATGAAAGGTAATTTCTATCTGTGACCCATGAATAAAATAATGGATTATATACCAAATTAATAAGCTTAATGATAATTTTGAGTACAAAGGACAGGGTGACCCAAGTATTTGCAATTAAAGAAGCAAACAAATGTTTAAATACAGCATTCTTGTGAAAAGTAATGAATACTAACCAACTATCTATTGATGACTATGAATGTAAAAATTCCCCAAATTGTCTACATTAAGTGCTTATTTCATTTGGATTTTGCTAGAGGATCATCTTGAATAATGACTGATTTTTAAGATTAATTCAAAAGTAACTCAGAAATTATTATTTATGAAACATAAATATAAATTATTTCCTACAAAATTCACCACAATCCCCATAGTATGGCAAAAAGTACTTTCAAATAAAACAAGGTGTCAATTTTAATACTGATTATACAAGAATACTTATGTGATCTTGCAGAAGCCATCACTTTGACCTCAGTTTCTGATCTCTATACTCATTTAGACTAAATTCCCTGTGTTCCTTTGAACTAAATATCAGGAAAAAAAAAAAAACTAGCTAAAAGGTAAAGCAAAAGAGAAAGGATAGTAAATATTTTATTGCAGCTCATTTGCAATGTTTATTTGGGCAATATTTCCAATAAAATTCCAAGTAATGATAGCAAATGAAATGAATTATATATGAAACATATATTCTTTTTAAGGAATGTACATGTATATGCATATATGACTTCATCAAATTATTGACATCTCTTGCTCATTTTCAATTTTGGCTAAAATCTTTACAAGGGGTAATTTAAAATATAGGAACAAAAAGTAGAGAGAAAAGAAGAAAAAAAATTAAAGGAAAAAAATATGAGCCTACTTTGCAAATTGCAAATTCAACCATATGAGAAGAAAAACCTAAGAGAGACATCAAGACAAAACGCTCAATGACAAGAGAGAAGGATGGAAATATTTCTTAGGAAGGCGAATTAAGACATCTGGAAATTAGGAAACCCTTGTTGGAATATAAAGCACAGTCTAGATCATCGTCCTCAAGAAAGGATTTGTCAGACATCGGTGGCAATGGGAAATTTATCCTTTATAACTCTATCTTTCCTTGGCCAACTTTTGGAAAATTTTGACACAGACAGATTTCCCTGAGCAAATAATAACTACCATCCACCTGTCAACTAGGTAAAATCATTCAGTCAAAAATACTCAAAGTAAAAATGAAGTGCTTGTAGATTAGCTGCTTGGGAAGAGTGAATTTTGCAAAAGTATAAACCTCAAAATTGTCTGTTATGAGCAGGATCTCCCTGTCTTGGAACACACTCAAGTATCCGTCAAGAATTCGGACATGAGCCACTACCCTTCCCACAGGAGGGAAATAACTCCTGCCCTTTCACTCCTGAGAGTCCTGCCTCGATGAAAACAGGGATTCTGATAAGGGGGTTCTCTCTTCTTGAGAAAATGTCACTACCAAAAAGATCTCAATGACGAGAAATGACTGACAGAAGACTGCCCCTGAACTTGTCTGATCCTTATTGGGAGAAGAGCAGAATAAAACATTTCTAGTAGGTAGAATTAGGTAATTTCTGTTTGCACCATAACCTGCCAAGGATTACTGGTTAACATGACAGAGGTAGTAGCCTCCAGGAGTGTGACACATTGTGTACATAGTTATTACAAGGACCAGTCAACTTAGCAGTTTGAAAAAACAAATGGTGATAAACATACATTGTTTTTCTTTATACAATGCAAAAAAAAAAAAATTTGGTGCAAGTCTGAAACTTCCCAATGACAACAGAAAAGTAACTGGCATTTTTTCCCTGTGCCTAACCAAATATATCAAGTTAATTTTCACTGCAGGATAAAATTAAGAATTCATCAGTCTGCAAAGAACCACGTGTTACCTATAAAAAGGGACGTATCCTTTCATATTCTATTCTTTTATGCAGACCTTTATCATCTCAATCCAGTAATAATTTAAGTAATTTCCATCTTATCCAGTGAAACATCCCTTAAGAGACTAGGTTATATGCTTGGCCACCCACATGATCTAAGTAATTAAAAAAGTTATAACATTAATCCAGAATTAATTAATTACTTTTAAAAATTTATTGTAATAATTGTAATTGTTAATTTATAACAATATATATGATTTAGGATATGGGCTGATACCGCTTCAGATATATGTTACCACACCACACCCACCACCAAAGCACTTATAAAGCTTTCACCATAGTCCATTTTATTTGCTGGTTTTACTTTTTTCTTTCTTTTTCTGTTCATCTTTTTGTCCTCTCACACAAGGTTATTGCCTCACATAAACTTGAAACAGATTTAGGTGAGTGAGAGAGGAACATCTGATAGTGGGCTCACAGTAACTGGGGGGTGAAGAATGCTTAGAGAGTTGTGCTTAAAAAGGACTTGGTATTACCATCCTATCTCCTACTCAGATCTCTACCAACAGATTCATTAAAAAAAGGCATATGATGTTTTTAACCTTGCAAAGATCCAAATTATGAAATTTTCAAGCAATTTAAATGATAGACATAAATGAATGCATCTCCTTACCCAAAGCAGCATTTCCTTCTGTCCCTGCTTTAAAAATTGGATAGCTGTATTTTCATTTTATCTTTCTCTTCCAGAATTTCATTCAATGTTTCTGTAAACAGGATTTTGCCATGTTTTGATTTTTTCCCTACCATGTACCCTAACAATAGAGTCTCTGCATACACATGATATGTGCCACACCAAATACTGGTGACCATCTAATTAACTGTTTCCCACCATAACAAAAGCTATTAGATTTCTGGCCTGCAATTTCTGAGATATAACAATTTAGGAGAATAAGCTCATTTAGGAAACAAAACTAGGAAATAGAAATAAGAGAGGATGAGATAATTTAAGAAATCAAGGTACAAAAGTGGATCATTGATGTATATGTTAATATGACCCAGGAATATAGATGTCTAGAAAATTACAGGGTCCCAAACATAAAAAGAATGAGTGCTGGAGTCCATAATCTTTACATAGTGTCACATGGTCACAGAAATAACCCATCAAGGCATAAAAGCAAACTTGTAATAAAATGACCTATTCCTGACATCTGGATTCATTTGACTTCATTACTGAACATAGTTCTCTTTCCTCTCTCTCTTCTTCCCTCCCTTTCCTCCCATTCTTTGTGTTTTCTATATATATTTTAGGGGACTTCAAATATAAGGACTTAAAATATGAACACCTTCTGAACTAGTCTTCAGTTGTCGTAATTATTGTTGTTGTTGTTGTTGTTGCTAGTTTTCTCAATTTCCCAGTATCTTAGTGAAATCTATGGTTCAAAGATGACAGATAGGTAGGTAGGTAGGTAGGTAGGTAGGTAGATAGATAGATAGATAGATAGATAGATAGATAGATAGACAGATAACCACAGGCAAGATATGTTTAAATTATGCTTATTTGAAATATTTGTTTGGTTCTTTTACAAATTCTTATTGACAAATTAAAAGGAAATCTAAAATACAAAAGAAAGTACATTGCACAAATACAGGAAAAGGCAGGAGGGACAACAAAAGGACATATCATGGATCAAGAAAGGAGCATAAAATTATTGCATTAATTTATACTACATATTAGTAAATCCAATTAAAAAAAAAGTCTTTTTTTGATAGACATTTAAAATGAGAACTGAGTGAAATGAGGAGAGAGGTGGGACCACATTTTGTATAGTCCCATAAATAGCAGGAAGCCAGTGTAATCAGATTGTAGAAGGCTTAATATATGATGACATTAAAGAAATAGGCAATGTCTAAATCATTTTATAGGTCATAACAAAGGTGTTCAATTTCATTGCAAGAGTTCGGGAATCCAAAAAGTTTAGAAATATGGGAAAGACATTCATTTAAATATTTTAAAGGTAATTACGATATTATATAAATAACAGCATTAGAAAATTTGTGATTCACAGCAGTTAATTTAAAAGAGAGAAGTCATATCAATGATAAAAATAAGCCAAATGCTCAAGAGAAAAATGTTTCCTGAAGCTGCAAGAAGAGAGGCATATTCCAGGGGTCTAAGCATATATAAGGAACCATATCTTAAACAATTATGATCTAAATATAATTATGGGTTCATTTTTTTCCTAGGCCTTGAGATAGTTAGACAACACAATAGCAAAGTTCTTTTTATCTCCCCTTCCCATCATTTTTTCACTTTACCAATAAATTGAAGAGATAAGTGATTTTTAATGAGATTATGTAGGAGATAAGGGAAGATTTTCGATGATACACAACAGAGCAGTAAATATCATAAAATATATTTGACTAATCCCTTTCCAAATATTTCCAGATACACCACCACTCTGAATATTCTCCTTCTATTCTGTTCCTTAAAAACAAATAAACAAACAAACAAAAAAAAAACTGAACACTATTGACTCCTATTGACATGACTACCACATTAGTTGCCTTATCCTTACTATTTACTATGCAGAACACTTGACATTGGTTCTAGTGTCTTCAAATTAAACACCCATTCAATGATATGCTCTCTTTTTAGAAGATAATCTAGTGATTTAAAGCATATATTCCTGATGCAGATTTCATGTGTTCAAATGAAAGTTTTCTTTGTTGCATGCTATAAGCATTTAGACACATTACTTTCTCCTGCACTATATTAATTTCTCCACCTTTAAATTGAACAATGACATAATGGACATAATCTTAGAGGTGTTATGAGATATAATTATGATAATGCATGTAAAATACTTGGCACAGCACCTGGCATATAATATATGTGATGAATAAATCTTAGCTATATTTGTTACTATTTGTAAAAATAAACTTGGCTTCTTTTAACTATTATTTGTTTTTGCATAAAATTGAGAAATTTCTCTTAAAAGGATGTCATAATAAAAGTTCTTCTTATCATAAAACATACTTATATTTCTGTTAAAATTAGGCTGTATATTTACCCTAAAGATTAATACAAGAGCCAAAATTATTTTGTTAATTGGTTTAACTCATATTTCTCTTTTATTCAGGATTTTTTGAAGTAAAGATATGATAAGGAATATGAGGCTAAAATTAGTAAGCTGTACCATACTAGAAACTTTCTTGGACAAAGAATTACAAAGAACTAGACTTAAAGTCATAAGAGAAATTCAAATTCCACTTTTCTCACCTTCTGTGCAATTTTAGTCACATTATTTAACCTTTAAAAAAACTTTCAGCTTCATCATTTCTAAGACGTGGTTAATAGCTTGCCAAAATAGCACTTAAATATTTTCTAAATTAAACTGAAAGTCAGTTTTTAATTATTCACAGTTTTCCATATTATTGTAAAGCAATTTGAGTTTTTTCTTCATGATTTGAACTTACAAATTGAAAACAGCTTCTAAAACAGGGTTATATGTTTGATTAAAAATTCCTTGAGAGCAAGAAGATGTCATCTAAAATACAGTGGACTGGATTTATTTCCAAAGAGCAATAGTTAATTAACTGAGTTTTGGGATCTCTTTCCTGAGAGATATTTTAACCCTGAGATGACTGTAGTGTTATCTCTTTGGAATAGATTCTTTTTTGATCAAGATAGATACGCCTCCTTATGTCTAATCTCTCACACTATATCCTAGTGGAATTACTTCAAACATGAAATAGTTTGTGAGTTAGTTAGCTACTGCCACAAAAATAATACATAATCCTCCATAAATATTTATTTAGCTCGTTTACCTGAAGCTAAACCTACCTAGACTCAGCTAAGCTGGGAACGCTCTCATACTCCATGAACCAAGGGCCTCCTCTTGACAAGGGCAGGAGAGCAAGAAAATGAGAACAGCAGACCTCTCCTGACTCGCCTGCTGCTCCCCTCAGCAGTGGATTTCAGTCATTCCTCCTGTTCTACTCCCCACTCTGTCTCTGGTGAATCCTCTCACCCCCCCCACCTATGGCCTGTACCCCAGTTCTTGTATATATGAATAACTAAATAAATGGAAGGAAGGAAGGAAGGAAGGAAGGAAGGAAGGAAGGAAGGAAGGAAGGAAGGAAGGAAGGAAGGAAGGAAGGAAGGAAGGAAATAAGCACAAACGAGCAAGCACCTAAGGCCTGGGCTAGAAACTGAAATTCTGTAACTTTCTCTTTATCTTCTTGCTTGAAGTGAGTCACATGACCCACTTCAAAAGTCAAAGGTGATAGAAATATACTTTGCATCTTTTACTGGGAGAAATTGCACAGCCACAAAGTCAAGAGAGATCATAAAAGAAACAGAGAATTAAAGTCACTGATGCACTCTTTCACGGTATTCAAACAGAATTTAAGAGTAAGAGACTGGCCTGTAGTTTTTGAGGAAAGAGACACCCCATTGATTGGGTGAAAATCTTTGCACACAACACTAATGATAAAGGACTGATCACAAAAATCTACAAAGAGCTGATAAGACTCAACAAAAACAAAGTAAATAATCCAGTCAAAAAATGGGCAGAAGAACTAAAAAGAAACTTCTCCAAAGAGGAAATGCAAATGGCCAGGGTGTGGAGAAAAAGGAACTCTCCTGCACTGCTGGTGGGAGTGCAAAATGGCCCAACCACTATGGAAAGCTGTGCGGAGATTCCTCAAAGATGGAGCTTCCATATGATCCAGCAATTCCACTCCTAGGTATTTACCCAAAGGACACAGAAACATTAATTCAAAAGGGCATCTGCACCCCCCTGTTTATAGCAGCACTAGTTACAATAGCTAAGCTATGGAAACCACCCAAGTGCCCAAAAATAGATGACTGGATCAAGAAGATGTGGTACATATACACAATGGAATATTACTCAGCAATCAAAAAAGATAAACTCATGCAATTTGCAGCAACATGAAAGGAGCTGGAAGGGATCGTGCTCAGCGAAATAAGCCAGAAAGAAAAAGAAAAATACCAGACAGTCTCACTCTTAGCAGGAATTTAGAAAACCTAAATAAGGGACCAGGAAAAAACCTAATTATAATAAAGTAAAACTCAAAATTGACAAGCAACTATAAACCAGAGATACACTATAGGTAGGGGAGGAGGGATAGGATCAAAACAAGGGGGTGGGAATTTTATGGGGACTATAACAAAGATGAAAATGCATGCATTGTACAAAAATGAAAAATGATGTAAAAAATATATAAAATAAAAAAGAGTAAGAGACACTTTCTACACCATTTACATAGTTTTATTCAGCATTTTCACCTTCTCACAGGAATCCTCCCTAGAGTAGTGTAGGACAGAGAAGGCTGTTTGGTGAAAAGGGGTAACTCTAAAGACAGCTTAACTTCCACTGTTATTTATTAATTTAACTATATAATTATCCTTCTGCCACTGTAAAAAACTTTCAATATAAAAGTAACAGTCATTCAGGAAAAAAAAAAAAAGAGAGAAGGAGGGATAGAGGAGGGAACGGGAGAGGGTGAGGAAAGAGGGAGACATAAGGGTACAGGGACAGAAGCTTGCCATTTGAGTCTCTTCTTATTCTTCATTTTTTTCTCTAGACTCAAGTGGGATATTTCCAGATTTTGCAAACAGACCATATGCTCCCAATTCCTTAATATTAAAAGCTGTCTCATCTTGCTTTATTTAAAATGATATTTATAGTTCCCTCTGTTCTATATGTGAGTAGTTAGGCATTTATCCATGGTCATTAGCATTTATTAAAATATGTTTACCAGGCTTCATACAGTAAATTCTGTTTGTGAGTTATTGCTCCAAGGTTCATGTGTTAAAGCTGGGAATTGGGAGTAGAGGGCTAAAGCGGAAGAGGGCTCTTTAATAATATTATTTTCCTATCTTATGTGGTTATTCATTAAATAATAATGACATTATTTAGATTTGCAGAATGTGATCAGAAACATAAGAGAGAATACACTAAGAGCAGTTTACTTGGAGATGCGGGATATTAAAACAAGATACCGAGAGCTGCCAACATAAGAGAGGGAAGCATGGCAATTAGAAAAGGGAGAAATTCCCAAGCTAATTTGTCTTTTTGTTTTTTTTTTTTTAATTTTTTATTTATTTATTTATTTTTGTGGGACCCTCGCCGGTGGCCGGGAATTGAACTGGCACTGCAGAGGCTGCGGGCAGCCTTGCAGCCCAGCGTTCAACCAGTGCGCCACCAGGGGAGGCCCTCTAATTTGTTGTTTTTTTAAAATAAAATACATGTTTTATAATTTTTTCCCTACAAGCAATATTAAAATATTTCTTGGAAAGAGTGACAACTCTTAATTGGGGAACATCAACTCAGAGAAATATTAAAGGTGCCAACCTCTAAGGTTGGCTGAAAATATACTATTAGTAAATATTCCTCATATAAATAACTAGGTTACTGCAATTAATTGCTTAATATTTTAACTGATCTCTATCAACTCAGATCCCCCCACACACACAATGCAAAATATTTACTGTGTTTTCAAGTTGTCAAAATGGCAGTATCTCCCTTAAAATTCTTTGGTGACATTTTTGTTTCATTTATGAACCAAAATCCTTTAAGATTCTGGTTCTAAACCTAATCTTCCTGCAAAATTTATTATCTCTCATTATCTGCCTTTCCTCTTCTGCAACCCAGACACTCAGCTGTTTTAGTTCTTTATGGTTCTGTAATGCTGACCCCCAACACAAGGCCCTCACATAGGTTTTTCCTCCCATTTACATGATATTTCTCCAGCGCAGCCACTGTTCTTGACTTGGTTAACTCTTGCTAATCTTTCAGCTCCCAGTTAAGTGATACTCCTCAGGGAAGTCTTTTAATCATTTCAAGATTATTTGTATTTTTTTATATCCACTGTTCCTTTTAGTTTGCATTAACTCAGAACCATGGCTATATACTTAGTATCTAAAGAGATCATGTAAGCTTCATGAAAGCCTAGACATTGGCTTTTGGTCACTGATTTATCCTCCACATCTAGCACTAAGTCTAACATCTAGTTGTTAAATGGATATTTTATGTTCAAGGGGTGTTTATTTATTTTTTTAAGATTCATTTATTTATTTATACAAGCACTGTGTACAGTCAGAAGCACAGGAGGGTGCGAGAATTCACCAGAGCCAGAGCGGGGAACAGAATAGGCAGACTGATGAAGTACATTGCTGAGGGGAGCAGCAGGCAGCAGGAGAGGTCTGTGCACCATGTGGGACCCTCGCCAGTGGCCGGGGATTGAACTGGTGCTGCAGGCAGCTTCGCAACCCAGTGCTCAACCGCTGCACCACCAGGGAGGCCCCTCAAGGGGTGTTTAAATGCTGACTAGCTAAGAAGTGGAGTATTCTGATTTTAAGCTAGATTCTCAAACATACATCCAGTCTACTATAGTCAACATTGTATTAAGGTGAAATTAGACTCTGCAAATCACATTTTCCCATAGGTTTCCTGCCAATAGCAGAAACCAGGGAGGAAAAACCAGAAACCTGCAGAAGAGAAGGAAGAACTTCCTCCTTCCTGTTAGCTTTATGCTCAATGAATCAATAGAATAGCCATGCATTTGGGTACAGATTTGCTTTTCCTGCCAATCTTACCATCTGTAATCTTATAGGCTATCTTATTTTATGCTTATTCTATATTATTTTCATTACTGAAGAATTCATTTTACTGCAAAGAAAGTGCAGCAATATTCAGGCCTATAGAATTATGGTCTTATCACAAATCCATCACCCTGAAGGAGCTGTTAAAAGCACAGCAAAAAAAAAAAAAAAAAAAAAACCAGACTATCAGGTAAACTCAATTATGGCATTAGTTGTGAAATAAGTGCTATGAAATATTGGCGTGCTATATTACATACTTCAGATTTTGTATTAAATCAGCCACTTATAGTATTGGTTCTTTTATACCAGAAAACACAGCTATAGGAATCAGGGAGCAGAACAATCTATTCAGAGGATTTTTATCCTGACCCAGTAATTTTCAGTGCTACTAGTTAAGGATCTTAATTATTGGGAGAGAAAGGATTTAATCAAGAGACATAACAATGGCTCCATTGATTTCAAAGCTGAGACTGTCACCTGGCCACTTTGGGCTCCTTACATCACTGAACCAAATGGCAAAGAAGTGGATAATAGGGATAATTTTTCCTGATTACTAAGGATAAAGTGGATTTTTGCTACACAATGACTGCCTAAAACACTGAGGATTCTTTAAGCCACTTATTACATTCATATCCAATGACAAAAGTTATCATCAGGATAAAAAGGACACTGGGCAAAATGATACTCCAAATTTTCAGTTAATAACCAGCAAAGAATCCTTATAATGTAAGTAAATGGCTTGAGGGAAAATGGAATGACCAGTAGAATAAGAAAGATGTAACTATCAACTACAACTTCATGAACACTTAGAGAAAAAAGGGAGGCAGCAGCTAACCACATCACTTTATTTGCATTTTATATGTTTGTTTTTTATTTATACTAGCTAGTTCTCTGTCCCCTCCCCCTCTTCCCGGATTACCTCACATAGTGGAGATATTGGATTACTGGAATTGTTAAGGTTATAATTTATTCTTTAACTTCTGATATATTCAAGTAGAACTGTGATTGAAAAAAAAAGGGAATTGTTATTGCCTAGAAACAGAGAAATACATTGTTGGAATTTGGGGTCTACCCTTTTTAGGATGAGGTTGAGTACATCTCTGTACAACATCTAGTTGATTTTTGTTATGCAAAGCATAAAGCTGTTCAATTAAGTAACGTAGCTAAATAACTAAAGGGTTATTTACACCTGCTTTTAAGCTTTTAGTCCTGGTCCATACCTAATCTTCTATTCTTCATTTACCAGTGGTATATGAGAATCAACACAAACACAAGAGCCAGTTGTTGAAATTACAGAAATTTTGAAGACTGGTTTTCAAATAATCATTATTTTAAAATAAGTTGATCATATTTAGAACTAATTCATACTCAAAACTTATTGCTTAATTATCACATTTTACTATTATCTACTTTGAGATAATTTATATCAGTTGCTTCTGTATTATATCTGAATACCTTTATATTGCTTCATTATGTTGATATACTGAAACCAATTATAATAAAAATATTTATACCACAAAATTAGGCAAATTCAACAAATCTGATTTTTTGCCCAGAACCTGCCGTTAAATATGTAACAGCACAGCACTGGTTAAAAGTGTAAATTACATATTTCTTTTGTCAATTAGCCATCTTAATAGATTCTGCCAATAGATGGCACCAGCAGAGGGAGTTTGAAAGGTAGGAGCAGAAAGAAGGAATTTTCTTCTTCCTGTCTGATGTTAATTATTGTCAGCATAGTACCAATAAAAGCACTTCACCCTGGCAACAGAAGTTGGCCCCAGTCTTTAGCATTTTTCAACACCGGTGTGCCACACTGGATTTCAAACTGTAATAGTTTGAACTCAGAGGTGGGATAAGAAAATATGCCCAACTTCCATTCAATTTTTCATCTTTCATCAAACAGCTCAATAAGAGATCCAGTCTAGTTTTGATGTAATAGATTCTATTCAACCATAAATTACATATTTATTATTCATTGGAAGTTACATACTAAATATATACAAGTGATAAACTTCCCAACATGCTCCCTCCTTTCTTTCTGAGATTACTTCTAAAAATACACAGAAGTATTCTCATTGGAGTTAATCATAAACAATGCTATCTCTTGACCTATTCATTATTGTCTTCATATTTCAAATAGAATCCATGGACACCTCTCTTATATTTGCTTAAAATAGCATTTTAAAAAGTAATTATAGCAATTTATCGATATAAAGGGACTTATGTAAATGCTTGATAACCACTTTTCCATTAGTAAATATTTTAAATTACTGATATTGGATCACACACCCACACAGTGACACAATCCATCATTCTCATGATAATAAGTATAATACTAAAAATTGCAACAGATGGTCTCATTTTCTTTTCTCTTCTTTCCTTTTTTTAAAAGAAACCTAATATTTATCTAGTTAGGAAATATTTTTATGATCTCATATATAATGAGCTCATTTATCTATTTATCAACAATTCAAATAGTGGGCCTTTATTTTTACCAAACATAATGTCTTCTCATATAATACTTATTTAGAATTTTTCCTGCTATAACATCATTCAGTAACAGTGTTTGTGTATATACAACCACTGAGTCTAAACAGGGATTTTCTTTTTTTTTAATATTGCTAAACTTTTTTTACATTTATTTATTAGCTATTTAGTTAGAAGCACTCATAATAGCTGCCAAATTTCCATATTTTAAAAATGACTAATGTTAAATATAGTCATTTAAAAAGGAATGTTAAAGATAAGTATATTCTTTTACAAATAAAAGACATGCTATCTCTCAGCAATTTATCCTAGAGTTGTAATCATACCATTTAACTCACCTTCATTTTCTTCACACCCCATTTTGTATTACTTTCCATCTCCTCAAATGTAGAACTTTATTAGTTGGGTTGATGATTCATTGATATTAGGAGAACTTAAGATTCACCCCGCTGCCTTCAAAAGGATCTGAGGCAAAATCACTCCATATGCACAAAACATTAATATAGCAAGCAGAAATTGGCTTGTTACCTGTAGTTCATGTAGATCAGGACAAAAGGGTTTCAATGACTACAAGTGATTAGGAACTGAGAGAAGATCAGTAAGTTTTAATAATATCTTCTCATGTACTATGTTAAGAATTAAGAAGAATGTCTGGGATATAGAAATAATCTAAAACAATAATCTAGTGACCAGACCTATTTGCATTTACTCAAGATACCAGAGATTACCCAGGTATATCAAGTTAACTTGGTCACATTTACTCTTCATCAGTAAAATGAGTTATTCTAAAGCTATTTTTTCTGAAAGCTATAAGGAAAAATTAAAATATTGTGAAGTTATAGGTCTTTGTATTTTTTAACATTTATTTATTTATGAATACTGGAGCTGGGGTACAGACCAGAGATGTGGGGGTGAAGGATTCACCAGAGACAGAGTGGGGAACAGAACAGGCAGACTGACTGAAATACACTGCTGAGGTGAGCACGGGTGAGACAGGAGAGGTCTGCCCCACCATGTAGCTTGCTCTGTGGCCGGCAGAGATAGAACCAGCACTGCAGAGGCTGTGGAAGGCTTCACAGCACTGCGCTCAACTGCCTGCGCCACCAGGGAGGCCCAGTCTTTGTATTTTTATTGATTATTTTAATATGAAATATATCCTAGAATTCATAAAGTAGTTTAACTCATTACTTAAAATCATTAACCTGTTTTGCCTGTTGAATGGATAATTTTAAAGGAAAATTATATTTTAAGATAAATTATATGCAAATTACAATTTAATAAAAATCACTACTTTTCATGAACTGAAAATTTCAACAAAAATGTGTGGTTAGAATGCAGTATGTTCAAGATGCTATGTTTTATCATCTCTTAAAAATCCCCTCATGTCTCTGTAGACAATCTTCCTCTGCCTCTAGCTTCAGGTAATATTGAATCAGTAACCTGCTCTCATAGATTTTCCCCTTTCAGAATGTCATATAAATGGACTAACATATTATGTATTTTAATCAGACTTCACTTAAAGTACTTAATATTATTCCTTGTAGATGCATGTATCAATAGTTTATTTACTTAGACTGATGAATGCGAGTCTACCATATGGATATACAAAAGTTAGTATACTCATTCACAAGCTGAAGAAATTTCGATTATTTCCAGGTTAGGGCTTGTATGTATAAAGAATCTATAAACATGCACAGAATTTTGTGTGTGAATAGAAGTACTGATTTCACTAGGGGTGATTATAGGAGTGCAATTGCTCATCATGTAGTGATTTTAAGTTTAACATTACAAGATATTGCCAAACTGTTTTCCATGTAGTTGTTAGAATTTGCGTTCTGACCAGACGTAGAAAGTTCTAGTAACTCCAATCTTTGTCAGTTCTTTCTCATTTTGTTGTTCTATTTTTTTAAAGACCATTCTAAATAAACATTGGATTTGTGGTATTGACATTTCTTAATGATTAATAATGTTTAGTAACTTTCTCATGTATTTATTTGCCCTCCATATACTATTTCTTGTTAGCTGTTTCTTTAAACTCTTTATCATTATTTTACTGGGCTATTTTTAATAAGTAAGTTTTGAAAGATATTTACACATTTGATATACAATATTTCTTTTTTTTTTAAAGATTTACTTATTTATTTATACAAGCACTGGGTACAGTCAGAAGTGCGGGAGGGTGAGAGAATTCACCAGAGCCAGAATGGGGAACAGAACAGGCAGACTGACTGAAATACACTGCTGAGGGGAGCGGGGGGGGGGGGGGGGGGCGGCAGGAGAGGTCTGTGTGCCATGTGGGACCCTCGCCGGCAGCCGGGGATCAAATCAGCGCTGCAGAGGCTGCGGGCAGCTTTGCAGCCCAGCGCTAAACCGCTGCGCCACCAGGGAGGCCTAAGATGTCTCTTTAAAGTACCGAAATTTTTCATTTTGACAAAGTAATCCATCAATACATTTTTTATGCTTCTGTCATCATAGCTAAGAAATATAATCCACAGAAGTTTTTTCATGGAAGTATTATGTTTAACAATTATATATGTTAGGATGTATATATCATATACAACAGTAGAGGGTAGAGGGTTTTTCTTGTGTCTTTGTTACAGTGGAGGCTTATTTATAACCTGGGAGACACAGAAAACTTAGGCATTCTAACCTGGGTAATTTTATCTGAGGTAAAGATGAGGAGCTGTTTTATTTAGTTTTTCCATTAAGAAGTCCAGAATCGGGCCTCCCTGGTGGCGCAGCGGTTGAGCGCTGGGTTGCGAAGCTGTGCGCAGCCTCTGCAAAGCCGGTTCGATTCCCAGCTGCTGGACAAGGGTCCCACATGGCGCGCAGACCTCTCCTGCCGCTTGCTGCTCCCCTCAGCAGTGTGCTTCAGTTCTCCTGCCTGTTCTGCTCCCTGGTGGCTCTGGTGAATTCTCTCACCCTCTGGCGCTTCTGACTGTTACCCAGTGCTTGTATAAATAAATAAATAAATAAATAAATAAATAAATCTTAAAAAAAAGAAAAAGAAAGAAAAGAAATTATCTAAATCTTTTTTTTTTTTTAAAAAAAAAAAAAAGGAAGTCCAGAATCATGGAGTAGCCAATTCCCCCTACCTAAGCCTCACTACTAAGGGAAACCTGCATTCTCTCCCCCCATTTCCAATTTTTCTTGTGAGTGCGTAGTACATAGTGAAATTGTGGAGTGTGACCTGCATGTGTAACACCCAGGCATGCTATGCTTTCATGCCAGCCAACATTCAGCTTTAGATATTCATAAAATATCCCTGGTGGCACAAGAGATTAAATTTCAGCACTATCAAGCTATGCACAGCCACTGCAGCACAAGTTCGATCCCTCACCAGGGAGCTGACCCACATGGCCGAGCAGACTTCTTCAGTCTTGCCTGCTTCTCCCCTCAGCACTGAATTTCAGTAGATCTGCCTCTTCCGCTCCCCATTCTGTCTCTGGTGAATCCTCTCACCCCCCTGCACCTCTGGCCTTCACCCTAGCTCTTGTCTGCATAAATAAATAATTGTTAAAAAAGTTAGACATTAATAAAATACTCTTGACCACTTCTATCGCAAGACTTTCTTCTTCATACCTTCTCCTCCACACTTTCCAGTGCTTATTCCCCCAATTGTCCTTGGCGGTGCTTATTTTCTTTAAGTTTCTACCTAGCTGTTTTCCCTACAACTTCTCTCTATTAGATTCAAGATATGAAGGTTATGAATTTGTAGACTATCTGGCTTTTGTTTTTGCTGTTGTTCAAATCCTTCCAACTTTTCATATTCAAATCAGAGCCAGTAGCCCATTCACTTATTTTTTAATGTCAGGAGAAAGACACTAACATTTAGAAACTAGAGAATTTTCCATTTACATAAAGATATGCAAAGGGTAAGTTCTATCAAAACATTAGAAGAAATATATACATAAACAACTTGCCCTGAAGTCTCCAATGGCTATTAGGAAGTATACAAACTCACAGTCAATGGCACATTAATCAAATAACCCTATATTGAAAAAACTTAGTTCTTTCACAATCCATGCAAGAAACCACGTCTATTTTTTATTTCAATATTTCTTAGCTATCTTGGGTTATTATCCTTATATTTATTGTAAGTCTTGCATTTTTCCTGCTCATAGGTATGCTCCATATATTACTAAAATTGTTTTTAGGATTAATTTTTTTCTTCTAACCCCCATTAATTTATTCAGGTTGATACAGGTTTAAATCTATTTGACTATGAACATAATTTTTATTCTTTCAATTGTTCTGGAATTTCTAGAGACAGGCAGATCAATGCTTATAACCTATGCTATTAAGTCTAGTTAATTAATTAACTAATGAGCACATTGCTTACATGAGTAATTAGTAATTTGAGTACTCCAAAATCCTCTAGCATGACAGTCATTTGATCCATAGAGTTTAAGGTTGCTGGAGTGAGTGTCCAGATTGCTGAAATTCAGTACCTAATTCTAGAGACCTGGAAAAGGCAATTCCTACCCCCAAGTCCACTCCCCAGAAAAGAAATATGAATCCTACTGTACTGTAGTACATTTAGGACCAAGTTACATAAGATACTGTAATGATATAGAATATTTTTTAGTCTACTACTAAAAAAGACTACTATCTATACTGGGACACTAAGTAACTATGAATTCTTAGCTACCCACAAAGAGATGGATAATCAAATCTACAAGATTTTATGACACACAGGTAGCAGCAATTTATTGAGAGAAGTGATTTGTATTAGTCAAACATTTGCTATAATCATGCTGCATAACAAACAAGAAAACATCAGTACGTTATAAGAAAAAATATTTCTTTTTTTAACCACAGATTTTTTAGTTTACTGGGATAACTCCAAATTTCAAATTGTTCCTGAGTCACTCATTCTGTGGCCAGTAGCTGTCAAAAAATTATTTTTCCAATAAGGAATATTAAAAGTTTGGAGGGGAAGGGCACAGATGGAAAAATACAATGTATTTTGAAGCTTAAGCTCAGAACTAGTACATTGTCACTTCTGCTTCTATTCCACGTGCCAAAGCAATCATTTAGCTAAGTCCAAAGGCAATTAGATAAAGAAGTACATAGTGTGCTCATGGCTTGGGAAGGGATGGGCATACAAAGGGTTAAGAGAGAAAAAAAGAAATGTGGACAAGTAAGTATCATGTGGTACATTTAGGACCAGGTTACATAAGATACAGAAGACATGACTACATTTCACATGGTTCATTCTCCCAGGTCAGCTGCATTTATCACACCAGTGTTTGTCTCACAGCCTACAATTTATGTACTCATGGAAGGAAGGATCCCCCATGACTAACTGACAATGGAGACAAGGACATGGGCTTAGTTCACAGATAAGTCAGTGTGATGTAGTGGCATTAAGCTGCAATGGTTGCTGTCACATGACAGCCACCCACAGAACGAGTGATGGAGAACTGACTGGACTTGTAACTCCTCTCTAGAAAAAAATGAGACTGTCTTAAGTTTCGCAAATATGAAGGGCTTTTATTTAAGTATGGAGGTAAGTATAATCAAAGCCAAAGGTACATTTGTGTGGACTACAACATAATATTTTATATGACTCTCATGTTCCTTTGATCATTTTATCTCCTGGACATTTGACCATTTGCTCCACTTGAGTCACTAAAGTGTTGTTGCAACTGATTACATGCAGTCCTGCTAAGCTGTGCTTTTAGAGTCTGACAAGATATAAATCAGGAGTCCTTGGATTCTCCCACCACTTCCAGATTTGGATAAAGTGCTACACTGCAGAGCTTAGAAATTCATTTTCCCATTGGCTGCTAGGGTAATGCAACTTAGATCAATCAGAGACAGGAGATAGCAAATAAATTAAATGTCCTCTCTGATTCCTTTATCTTATGGACCATGGTAAGGCACTGGGTTTTCAATACCACCTGCCTGGAGACAACTTATGTGACAGAGTGATGTACACATCTTTTGACAAGCTCTGTCTCTTGGCAGCTTGCTGGGAAGCAGTGACTAGCATGATAATTCATGATACTGCATTTGCTTCCATGTTATTTTTGCTTCATTTCCTTTCATCCTCACTTTCAATGACCTGAAGTTTCATCTCCCTGTAGATTATTAGCATGTAATTCCTGCTTAAGGTTCTGTTTTCAAAGGAACCTTTGTCAAGACACCATTACACTGAATAAATTAGAAATCTTTGTGACACCAATAGCATTTACTTCTCCCATGACTTGCAGAAACCCTTGTATACCAGGGAAAGTAGACTGGGAAAAGAACTGGTATTAGAGACTCTTTGGGGAAAGGATCTGAATAATGGGAGAAGGAAAGAAAAATGTATTATTTCCCTTGAAGTAGAAAACAAGGCTGTGTCACAAAATGTTAATAGAAATATGTCATACAAATTCTTATATACAGGAAACTAATCTATCAATATACAATGTGTTTAACAGAGCTTTAGCAAAGGATACAGAATGCTCCTCATTGACATTGTCTTTTTCAATCCTCTATGAAATCCAAGGCACTAACATTAAGTTATAAATTGGTGCAACCTTAGCTAGATTCTTAGATTTGGCATCTCCAGGTACCTCTGGTGGCTCAGGGGTTCAGCTCAGCTCTATCACCACCACAACATGAGTTCGATCCCTGGCCAGGGAGCTAACCCACATGGTGCAGCAGTCCTCTCCTGTCTCACCCGTTGCTCCCCTCAGCAGTGTATTTCAGTCAGTCTGCCTGTTCCGCTCCTCAATCTGTCTCTGATGAATCCTCTCATCTTCCCCCCGCCCCTGCACCCCTGGCCCACACCCTGGTTCTTATAAATAAAATAAATCTTAAAAAAAATAGATTTATCATCTCCAAATGACTGCTTGTCTTTTGAACACTTTCCTACTCTACCCCTTTATTTATAGGAAATGACAAGAGAAAGTGAGTAGTCTAATTAATATTTGAAAAACGGGTACACAGATATGATCCAAAGATTTTTCATAAAACAGATTGACAGTATTAAAGAGAGACTTTTGATTTGCCCTCCTAATTCGACTTGATAATTGAAATTAAAAATTGTTTAATATTGGTGTCTTATTCCTTAAGATATTAGAAAATATTACTGTAATTGTATCTTATATTCATAAATATCTTTCTCTAGGAAAAAAATAGTGGAATTGCCTGCTGACTATGACTGTATAATTTACTTGTAAATCAAAAAAAAAAAAACTTAGTTTCCTGACCAGATATTCCTTTTTTGTGTGTGTAATAATTCACTATTAACTGAATAAGTAACATCATGGTTGAGCTAGCTGCACTGTCAACAGCAAGAAAGCTACCAGATGCCTCTCATTGCATCTGAGTGCTGAGGTCTCAGCTCTTATTAATTGTCTAAAAAATGAAGAAATGTTAGGGTTAGATTTACAATGTGGAAATATCTAGAGTAGCTGCCATTATAAAAACAGAAAGCTGCCTAGTTATAAGTTTTGAGATTAGCATTTCTAATAAGGGATTAGGCCACAATGTAGGAAAAAGAAGATATATTTGAAAATGCAATGAAAGATAATTAAAAAAACATTTTCAGTGAATAACTGCTAAGTAGATCTTGAGCTATGCAGGCTCAGTAGCACTTTATAATTGGCTCACTTTTTAGCTAACAAACATCTAAATACAAAAGAATATATTAGCCACCAAAACAAAAGAGTGAAAGTAAGTGAATGCATCACATAGACAATTAAAAAAAAAGTTGATTTCCACAAATGCAACACATAGACAGTTATAAAGTTATTGTTTAAACTGAAATGTACTTTCTGTCTTATTCCTAAACTCTGTGTTTTGGACTGTATTGATTAGGTAGGAATCAAGAACTAGAAATTATGACCAGGGCAGAAAATATATTTTCTCAGATTTACAGTTACAACTCTCCAAGATGCAACATAAACTGTCACTAACCAACACTTACAAGGAAAATCTTCTGATTTTTAAGAGAGAAAAATCTAGTCATGCCCCAAATAAATGGTCATTTCAAGTATAACTAAATTAAGTATGTACTCAACCCTCTATAGCACAGCACTTTCACACACTTCTTTCTTTAATTTGCTCAGAAAACTAGATCTAGCATTTATTCTGCAATACTCATAGCAGCATTATTCACAATAGCCCAGGTACGGAAACACGTAAGTCTCCACTGATGGATAAATGGATAAAGAAGATGTGGCATATGTAGGCAATGGAATACTACACAATTATAAAAACAGAATGAAGTCTTGCCAAATGTGAAAACATGAACGGACCTTGAGGGAACTATGCTAAGCAAAATAAGTCAGTCAAATGCCATATGTTTTTCCCTATACATGGAATCTAAAGAAACAAAACAAACTAAACCACTAAACAGGACTCAGATACAGAGAACAGTCATGAGGGGGGTTGGGCAAAATTGGTAAAGAGGTGCAAGCTTCCAGTTATAAAATAAGTTAAGTGTATAATGTTCACCATATTGACTATAGTCAATATTTTACATCCTTGATCGTTGCCAAGAGAATATATTATTTTTTTTTATTTGAATGTAGAATACATAGTTTATTTCAGAGCTCTTGGGCTTAACAGACATCCATAGAACACTAAAACCAAAAAAATCTGAGTACACATTTTTCTCAAGAGCACACGGATCATTCTCCAGGATCGATCACATACTGGGACCCAAGACAAACATCAACAGATAAACCAAGATTGAAATCATACCAAGCATCTTTTCTTACCATGAAGGCATCAAACTAGAAATAAACCATAAAAAGAAGGCAAGGAACTCTCCTACCTCATGGAGATTGAAACCCACACTACTGGAAGACCACTGGACTAATGAGGAGATCAAAGAAGAAATTTAAAAATTCTTTGAATTGAATGACAAGGAGGACACCAATTTCCTAAATGTATGGGGTGCAGCAAAAGCAGTAATAAGAGGAAAATATATAGCAATAGAGGTTCACATCAAGAAACAAGAAAGAACTCAAAGAAACAACCTAATCTCGAAGCTCAAAGAACTAGAAAAAGAACAACCAAAAAAACCCAAAACCAGTAGAAGAAAAGAAATAATAAAAACCAAAGGAGAAATAAATGAAATCAAAACTAAAAAAAAGCAATCCAAAAGATCAATGAAACCAAGAGCTGTTTCTTCAAAAAAAAATAAATAAAATAGACAAACCTCTAGCCAGGCTACAAAGGAAAAAAGGGAGAAAGCACAAATAAACAGGATCATAAATGAAAGAGGAGAAATCACAATGGACACAGCAGAAATCAAAAGAATAATCAGAAACTACTATGAACAGTTATATGGAAACAAGTTCAACAATCTAGAGGAGATGGACAAATTCCTACAACTCTACAATCACCCAAAGCTAGATAAAGAAGAAACAGAACACCTAAACAGACCAATTACAAGCAGCAAAATTGAAATGGTAATCAAAAACCTTCCCAAAAACAAAAGCCCAGGACCTGATGGATTTACAAATGAATTCTACCAAACGTTCAGAAATGAATTAGTGCCTATCCTTCACAAACTCTTCCAAAAAATTGAGAAGGAAGGGACAATACCAAACACGTTCTGAAGCCAACATTACACTAATACCAAAACCAAACAAGGACAACACAAAAAAAGAAAACTACAGGCCAATCTCGCTAATGAACACTGATGCAAAAATCCTGAATAAAATTTTAGCTATCAGAATCCAACAATGTATCCATAAGATAATTCACCATGGCCAAGTAGGATT
The DNA here is from genome assembly GCF_964194135.1 of Talpa europaea. NCBI lineage: Eukaryota > Metazoa > Chordata > Mammalia > Eulipotyphla > Talpidae > Talpa > Talpa europaea. Next base: position 24,235,519 of record NC_140072.1, read on the forward strand.
CATGCCAGGAACACAAGGATGGTTCAACATCCGAAAATCAATCAATGTTATCCAACACATCAACAGAGAATATATTCTTAAAGTTAACTTTGTGTGGTGATGGATGGCAACTAGACTTAGGTTGTTGATCATTTCACAACATATTCAGTACTGCATTATTATGTTGTATATCTGAAAGTAATAGACTTTTACATATCAATTTTACCTCAATAGAAAATCTTTTCAAAAAACAACTATGAGGTAGCAATAAGTGTAAATTATTTGCAACCATATAAATGCTGTTACTGCAGAAAATTTAAGGGAATAACTGCTCTGGTATTTTCCCCCAATTCCTTCTTATAAGGAATATGCTTTCTTCTTAATTTCGAACTCATTTCTCCTAATTACCCTCAAAGGAAATTAATGTCACTATTTTATTTTTATAGGTGGAGGGGAAAATAATTGACCAGATTAACTGATTCTTAAGGGTCTAGTAATATATCCAGTTGAAATGACTGAATGGGAAAAAAAGAAAGAAGCAGCAGTCATCTACGGTGCCAACCTTTGAAAAGTTCTAAATGAGGCACGAGGGAGCAGCAGAGCAAGAGCTATGAAAAAGCTTCAGCTCACTCTCTCTGCATGAGTGCATTTTTTGTTCCTTTCTATGCTATAGTCTACACTTTAAAAATTCATTGGAAAGTCATGAAGACAGAGCAAAAATTTCAGGAAAGTGACTCAGAATATGCACAGTACTTTTCCAGTAACATGTCTTCATATACAAGAGAGGAAAAAAATAAAGTCTCTGGTCCTTGAGATCAACTACTCTCCCTGCAGCTCAAGTCATAGTTCTACTTAGAGGTGTGTGCTGTTAGCTCTACAATACTTATTTAAAAGACTTTATAGAAAAAAATTAATAAGTAATCCTCCCATATTTCATGGTACAGAATAAATATCAATAATCATTTCTATTATTTCAGCCATTAGCACTGCCATTCATTTCCACATACATATAGGATGTCTCTTTTTCTGAAAAACTTACCTCCTTACATCATTATCAATACACCAAAAAGGGCATAACGCAAGATTCTGTCACTGCACACCACTCTGAATTCTGCTACTTCACAGGCCCCAGGACTTCAGTAACAAAAGGAGTAATATACAAGAAAAGTAGTCTTGCCTCTCCAGCATGGCCAGAAACCATCCAAACACTTATCTGAGCCCTGGATTACCTGTGACTTAGAGATAACTGTTACATGTGGGACTATCATTTTGTAAATGGTATTTATGATAATTCATTCACTTTGATGACATCACCTATGGTCATTTTATTTCTGTGCTGTATACAATCTTGCAGTGTTTATAGTGAGTGGGGGGGAAAAAGCTCTAACTCAACTAGATTTACCCTCAAAGGTATCTGTGAGATTCAATTTGCCAGTTGTGCTCTCAAAAATACATATAATCTCTTCAGCACTAATGGTAATACTTTCTTGTTTGGAGGAACAGCTATAACAGTTTAGGTTTTGGATTCTTTCCCAAATTATCACGGATTTCAACATAAACATTTGTTTACGAATGGAGAAAATGCCCATTTAATGTCCTACAGCCATCTTTCCTATGCAGAATTGCATTACCAAATAATAAATGGCATCTATTGGGAAGCAGGTGTTTGTTTTCATTCCATGCACAGAATGGAGAAAACAGATGACATTTAAAAAAAAAAAAAAACTGAAACACGGGAGCAGATGTCAGCAAAAGCCTTCAACATTGTGAATCCTAAACCAATTTCTCATTTATATTCTACCTTCTTTATGGACTTTATCAAATAGGAGAACGACCTGCAAATGACCATGTCAGCAAATTTTTCTCAGGGGAATCTCATTTACATTCTTGGGAGCATTTTGGTACTTGTGACAGCTTATTTCCTTGTTTTAATTATTTTTTATTAGAGCATTGTAACATAATGTGCTTGGGGATGTTTATATGTTGCAAGATGTTAATTTGCAATATAATTGAACTCATATTTTCCTCTGTCCCCTGTGCAAAGGTTAGGCTTTGAATTTTTGAGTATTATAGCACTTCTGATTGCCTCACAAATTTAATACTTGGAATTGTATATATTTCACAAATACAGTAATAACAATTACATAAATATTTCACATCATGAAGTGAAATCCTAAACATTATCATACTGGATATTTATACAGTATATCACTCATATTCCCAGTAAGAGAAAACAGAAACAAATCACAAAGGAATTAATAGGAAAGATGGGGCTAGGAAAGCTGAGACAATTCTTATTATGCAATTAACTAGTTTGTGGTTTAGGGCAAGTTCTTAATCTTGCTAAGCCTAGATTAAAAGAAACAACACAGGATTATTTTGAGAATCAAAAGAATTTGTGCATATAAAACTCTGTTAAACTTTAGAGCATCATTTGTGTGTGATTATTTATGAGACATGTTCATAGATTGTCCCCAAGTCTGGAATGTCCAAAAAGGAAAATCCAAAAATCTCCCTTTGGTAACGTTTGCATGATGTTTTCATAAATGTGCAATTGAAAATGCCCTTTATGGATCATGCTCAGCGAAATAAGCCAGAAAGAAAAAGAAAAATACCAAATGGTCTCACTCATAGCAGGAATCTAGAAAACTTAAATAAGGGACCAGGAAAATGAATTAACTATAAGAAAGTGAAAATCAAAATCAACAAAAAACTATGAACCAGAGACACTTTTTGGGGGGTGGGGGGCGGGAGGGGAGGGATTGGGGTCAGAATGGGGGGGTTGCAATTGTATGGGGAATATAAAAATAAAATTTATTATTAAATAAATAAATAAATACAAAAAAAAAGAAAGAAAGAAAATGCTCTTTATACCAATACTTTTAAAAATTTCACGCACATGTGGATCACCTCCAGACCCTGGTCTCAGGAAGTCTGGGATAGGGCCCAGGATTCAGGACTATTCAAAGTGTTGAGCCAGGATCCAGTCCTGTCCTTTAACCATCGTCCCCACTCCAAGACAATGAAACAAGGAGCTTCTACCAGAATGTTACTGAACACAAAGTACTTGGTGATGCAGTTAATTTCCATCTGGCTGAAACTTCTTATCCTAGTGTGAACTGGCAATCAGTTCTGTTGGTACTTTGAATAGTGCTGTCATAGACTGACAATGGGGTAAAGCATATAAAATGTCACTCTATTTTTTCATTTATTCATTATATTTGGAAATAAGATTTTACATTTTAACAAAATTATTTTGAAATCTTCCATAATCTTAGCAATCTGATTTAATTATAATCACTATTATTGCCAAATACACAACCAGCCTTATTTTAGGAATTTTTTAAAATAAATACTAAAAAATACAGAATGTAGTAAATTCCATAAGGGAAATCTAAACATTAAATTATGAATGTGATATTTCTTGACCAGAAAAACCAGGGAAGAATTCTTAGAAGAGTTAAAGAGCAATTATGCGCAGTCATTAAAGAGCAATTAGAATTTCTATGGTTTTAAATTTCTATAGTTTGAAACACAATCAAGAGATCACTGCTATATCATTTTTATCAATACATAATGCAGGATTGCATTTAAAGGTTATGAAACGTGATTTGGAAAGAATATGAACCGATGGACATATTGGCATCATATAGTTTCTCAAGGTAAAAAGTAAAATATATTTCATAGATTCAATATGAAAAAGATTTTAAGAATAAAAGATCCAGATTTATATATCATCTCAGACAGGGAGAAAAGAAAAAAGTAAAGAGGAGGAAGCTTGAAAATTACTCTAAGTCACTGAAGCCCAATGCAAAATTTGCAAGAATACAGTTTAGCACATTTCTTATTTATAAAATTAGATATATTTAGAATGGGGAAGCGCAGTGGCTGTTTTTGCTGTGAGCATTGATTGTCTCCCAACCACTGCAGGCAAAATTATAGCTCTTAGAAATCTGATTGTCCTCTGTTAAACACTATAATTTCTGAAATAATTGGCCAATAAATAACAACATAAATTAATTGTTGTACTTAAATACTAATGAGATTCATTTCTTTTGAGCTTGGACATATTTCACATACGCATTAATATGCCTCAAATCAAGGGGATAAACTAAATCACGGCAGTCCTGTGGACATTTTTAGCTTGTAAAAAGTACATCTTTGTGGTGAAATTTAAATAAGCTTACTTTACATGGAAATTTGGGTGTGTTCAAGACACTGAACATATTTTTATTCAGAAAGGATTTTTTTTTAAAGAGTTGGGTTGCTCATTTGGTTGTAACTAATGTTATACTTATTTCCATATGCAGGTAGAAAACTAGCAGTTACATGAATTAAAAAAAGGGAGGGCTTCCCCAGTGGCGCAGCAGTTGAGCGCTGGGTTGCGAAGCTGCCTGTAGCCTCTGCAGCACCAGTTCAATCCCCGGCTGCCAGGTGAGGGTCCCACATGGTGCACAGACCTCTCCTGCTGTGCCCGCGTCTCCCCTCAGCAGAGTATTTCGTCAGTCTGCCTGTTCTGCTCCCCGCTCTGGCTCTGGTGAATTCTCACCCTCCTCACCCCCCTGCGCTTCTGACTATACCCAGTGCTTGTATAAATAAATAGATAGATAGATAGATAGATAGATAGATAGATAGATAGATAGATAGATAGATAGATCTTAAAAAAAGAAAAAAGGGAGAGCAGCAATAAAGCTAAAAGAAAAAGTGAGCAATGCTTTAGGGGAGGAAAAACAAATTTTCCCTCTACATTTCTAAGTTCTTAGCTGAGACACACCCTTAATAAAAGATTAGTAGGACAAAACAAACAAAAGTTCAATAACATTTATACCTCCTTTATATGGAGGACACAGGAAAACAGTAAATCCTCCAAATGGCTTATGTCACCTCCTTAGATAATATCTTTAGCTAAAAGCAAAGGATGTTGCGTTAAAAAGGAAGGCCCACAATGGCAGGACACAAGAAAAAGCACAGTAAACAAGGGTATAGTTATTACACAGATATAAGGTGCCCCTCCCCAATATAGGAGACAACCTTACAAATGGAGGATTTTCCTTTATCCATGTGAATATATCTACAAAAGAAAAACTTCTACACAGTTTTCAGAGCTTTTGTTTGCTGTATCCTGAAAACAATCAGTTCAAATAATCCTTATGGAGCCTCATGAGTTCAATCTCAGGCCAGGGAGAAACCCACATGGTACAGCAGACTTCTCCTGTCTCTTCTGCTGCTCCGCTCAGCAGAGTATTTCAGTCATTCTGTTTGTTCTGCTCCCCATTCTGTCTCTGGTGAATCCTCTCTCTCCTGCACCTTTGGCATACAGCCCAGTTCTTGCATGCATAAATAAATTTTTAAAAAATCAAATAATCCTTATGTCAGATATACACGTTTCTGGGGTAACAAATTTTGCCCTCCTGTTATAATGTAAAGTGAACAATGGAGCCATCAGAACAGAATTCTTTCAGGAAAGTAGACAAAACATTTATCAGTCACTTAAGACTGAGAAAATAAAATAAAGACACAGTTCTGCTAAAACTAAATATTGTGATTTTGACAAACCTCTGGGTTTACATATAAAATGTGAGTCTAAAATTGGCTATTTTATACTTAATTTCTATTTGTAGAATCAAAAAGAAATCAGAAGCTCATCACCACATGTAATTTGATTTACAGCTCCACTTAAATAAAAACTGTCAAAAGACTATCACTCACAAAATGTTAATCCTTCCATTCTAAAAGTAAGTCAGAAGAGCACTTGGAATATATTAAGGTTCATTCAATTACAGCATAAAAAACACTTTGATCTAAAATGGATTTCCACACTTTCTATTTCACATTCGACTATATAACCAATTTGTTATTATGGTTAAAATATCTTTATACTTGCTAATTTTACAAAATGTTTATTAGTATTTCTAAGGACTATAAATATAGTATCAGTATAGAGACCCAGGATGTGTCCTAATGAGACAGCCTATGTAAAAGAAATTATGAGTTGGTAGAATGAGATGTCCAGATGTTTGAACAGGTGGAGTAAATCATGCACTGGCAAGCCCTGGCCAAACATTTTGGCCTGCCACACTGACCATAAGGCTCCATGAGAGTCAAAAAGCATTAAGCCCTGATTAATGACTATCTCACAGTTTCCTGGAGGAAGAAGGCTGAGAGCTCTCATGCTGTATATGCGATTGGAATGTAGCCCACTGGTGTGGCCCAACCCAGAACAAGCTATAACTCTGCTCTCCTCCTCCACAAACTGTGGACTTACCCTTTTAATATTTCCTCCTAACGTCCTTCAAGGAGCCAGGCTAAATTTTCCTTTCTTGCACTGGCTCTCTATACAACTGTGCTTGATTGAACTATCTAGAGCTCTCTGGTAAATACTTTCTCTAGAGGGCAAAGGATCCACTCTTTTGGGTCATGGCCTGCAACAGTTTCAAGGTCTAAAACTAAGTCAGGAGCTACTGAGGTAAGATAAAACTACTGTTTATTGAAGCGAACCACAATTTATGCATCAAGTTATTAGAAAGATATTTATGGTAATAGCTATTGTCAGAGTAGAGAGGAGACTTTTCTCTAACCTAGGTTCTTCTTGGGCTGGGTGAACAATAAAACAGCATAAAAGGAATACGAGAAAAAGACCAACTTAATTGCATACATATAGGAAATCTACGTAAATTTTGAAGTTCCATTTTTGATTGAATTCCATTTTCAGTCAGTTTCCATTTTCAGTCAGTTTCCATTTTCAGTCAGATTCCATTTTCAGTCTGTGAGAAGACTTATATCCTGAACCAAGGTAAGAATAAGAGCCTGGGATATCAAAGAGAGAGAAAAGGGAATCACATGATGAGGAGGGTGACTCAGTTTACCCTGTCATATAGATAGGTGTCTGGATAGAAAGGCCATCCCTGGATATAATCCTACCTCTAGATAATACTCCCAGTCTTCATTTCTCTGGGTAATTGAGTGGAAACTTCTTTAGTTAAGGGAGGGCCAATAGCTTCTAATTAGCCTCTAGAGTTTCACTTAACCTTAGCTGAACTCATCCATAATCTACATGCCCCAAAAGTACTTCCTGAGATGGCATTTTCTGAGTCTGCTCACCATGAAAAGCACAGATCTTTAGATTTTCAGGGAATGTTGGTATACTCTGGTAATCCAAACTCATCCAATAACACAGTCTGTGTATCACCAGACTTTGCTTAAACACTCCCAACATAAGAAAATGTGAGAAACTCACCAATCACCAAAAAGCCAAGGTCTACCTACCAATTTTCATTTTCCTTTCAGGAAAAAAAAAAAGAAAGCAAACAAAAAAGAGAAATTTACTACATCTACTATATATACTTCATCACAGGATCTTAGAGAATGATACTTGTAGATTCAACATTAGTTACTGGCTGAGATTTTTCCATGACCTATTGAAACATTCATTAAGGTTGGCAAAGAAAGAAAATGTTGTTAATGGGGTTGATTCAAAGCTTTCACACAAAAAAAATCAATCTATTTTTATGTTATAAGTGTTAGCCATATACCAGGTATTGCTTAAGATATGAGCATGCAAAGCAAGTTAGATATGATTTTTTTCCTCATGGGGCTTTTGGCAGAAAAGCGAGTAATTTAACAAATACTTAATTGTACATTGGATTTAAACTATCAGCTAATATCATTGTGATTAGCTTTCTCAATAACTACAATAAAATCCAAAGCCTTCCCCATGACCAGACTTTATCTTGTATCATGTTGCACACTCTGGTGGCAGCAACCCCACTATTTTGCTTAAAATTACCAACTACCTTCCTGCTTCAGAAATTCTGTGCAAGATGCTTCACATTCTTAGTGAATGTTCTGTGCCATTATACTCATATGGCTTACTCTTTCTCACTTTTCAAAGTCAACTTGAGTTTTTACAAATTAACCATTTTATTTTGTAATCACTGTAGATTCACATAGCAGTACATGATACAATGGAATCTTATATATTATGTTCCCAAGTTCCTCCAATGATCACATATCCAAAGATTCCTACTTCTTCTTTCTTCCTCTTGATAATGCCAAGGGCCCTTCTTTTTTTTTTTAAGATTTTTTTTAACATTTATTTATTTATGCATACAAGAGCTGGGGTACAGGATAGAGGTGTGGGGGTGAGAGGATTCACCAGAGACAGAGTGGGAAACAGAACATGCAGACTGACCAAAGTACACAGCTCAGGGGAGCAGCAGGTGAGGGCGAGTCAGGAGAGGTCTGCTGAGCCATATGGGTTGCTCCCTGGAGGGCCAGGGGATTGAATTCATGCTGCAGTGGCTGCGGACAGCTTCATAGTTTGTGTCTTAACCCTCTGCGCCACCAGGGAGGCCCAAAGATTTATTTATTTATGCATATAAGAGCTGGGGTACAGGCCAGAGATGCGGGGGTGAGAGGATTCATCAGAGACAGAGTGAGGAACAGAACAGGCAGACTTGACTGAAATACACTGCTGAGGGGAGCAGCGGGCCAGTCAGGAAAGGTCTGCTGCGCCATGTGGGTTGCTCCCTGGCTGGCCGGGGATCAAACTCGTGCTGCAGAGGATGTGGATTGCTTCACAGGGTAGTGTTGAACCCCTTGCACCACCAGGTAGGCCCCCAAGGTCCCTTCTTTTATTGTTTTCCTTTCCATTCAGAAAACTTCCTTCACTTACTTATTTTTAGGTTAAGTCTGCTGGCAACAAATTATCTTCATTATATTCCATCTGATAATACTGCGATTTCTGGGCCTCCCTGGTGGCGCAAGGGATTAAACACCACACTATGAAGCAATCCTCAGCCTCTGCAGCACGAGTTTGACCCCCGACCGGCCAGGGAGAAACCCACATGGGGAGGCAGACCTCTCCTGCCGCCTGCTGCTCCCCTCAGCAGTGTATTTCAGTCAGTCTGCCTGTTGTGTTCCCCACTCTGTCTCTGGTGGATCCTTTCACCCCCCTGCATCTCTGGCCTGTACCCCAGCTCTTGTATGCCTAAATAAATCTTAAAAAAAAAAAATAACTGCGATTTATCCTTTACTCAGGATATTTTTTGCTGACATAGGATTCTGGGTTGCCAGAGTGTTCATCTCAGCATTTAAAAACATTTTTTCAGTTTATTCTAGCTGCCATGGTTTCTGATTAAAAAAAAATTCTGTCACTTGCATGGATTTTCCCCATATGTAAGGTGTCCTTTTTCTCTGGCTGCTTTCATTTTTTTAAAATCTGTTTTAACCAGAAGTTTACATATTGTGTTGCATATGGATTTCTTTGAGCTTATTGTGTTGACTTCACTTACTTTCATGAATATATAGACATGACTCATGCCAAATTTTGGGGAGTTTTCAGTGAAAATTCCTCTCAGTGTTTTCCAGCTCTGCTGTCTCTCTGCTTGCATGCAGGGTTCTGATGACATGTGTGTTAGATACTTTGTCTCAGAGGACCCTGAGAGTCTACTTATTATTTAAATCTATTTTAAATAGTTCTTCACATTAGGGTAAAGTAAAAACAAATAGAAAAGTACAAAAATGATCATACAAGTTAACCCAAAATTAAGCAAAGGGGAAACAAACAGAAGGCAAAGGAAAAACAACCAACAAGATAGCATATCAAATTCAAGAATATAAATATATTGAATTTGAACTGATTAAACACAACAATTTTAAAAGATAAAGATTAATAGATTGCAGAAAACAGCAAAATCCAGTTATATGCTCTCTATAAAATTCCAGCTTTGTATATAAAAAATGAGTATGTAAAAAGTAAAATAATGGTGAGTAATAAAACATATGAATATTAATGGAAAGAAATTTAGAGCAGTTATAATAATAAAAATAGACTTCTGAACAAGAACACTATCAAAACTAAGAAAAGCACTATCTACTGATAAAGGGATAAATTTTCTAAAAAGACAAAACTCCTAAGTGTCATATACCTAATAATAGAGCTTCAATTACATGCGCAACTTGTGATATAACAGAAATGAGAAAGAGACAAATTACACTTAGATACTTCAAAGTAACTCACAGTAATTACTATATAGAAATAGTAGAAACACTAGAACATATATTTCAGCAAATAAAAAAGAATATAAAAGATGTGAATAATACTCTCAACCAATTAGATCTAATTGATATGTATAAACATTTCACCCAACAATCATGGATGAAATGCTCCATAGTAATTAAAGAAATACTCTACAGTAATTAAAGAAATAAAATAAGGGAATACTACAAATAATTTTATATACAAATATTCCAAAACTTAGAAGAAATGGAATGATTCCTTTTTAGACACAAACTACCGAAAGATTAACTATGACTCAGAAATAGATGAACAGTCTATTCTCTAGTAAAGATATTAAATTCAAAGTTAAAACCTTTTCAAATAATACATGCACAATCTCCAACCCATCATGATTTACCAATAAAATCTATCAACTGCTGCAGGAGGCTTTGATGCCCCAGCCAGATAAGACACTGGCAAGCAGCAAAGGTAAAGGGCCTCACACTGTGGGGCCGAAGCTAAAGAGCCTCACACCGAGGGGCTGAAGAGTCCTTGTGCCTCACACCGTGGGACTGAAGATCTAACATTCCTTCATTTTTTGTTCTTGGTCATAAAAAGAAAAAAATTTATCAAAAAAGTACATTAGACAATAAATTATGTGTATCAGTAGACTGCAAGCAATTGGCATGAAAAATTACCTGTTTAAATATTAGTTATTAAACAATTTGGCCCACTTGACAATGGAAGATGATTTATTGTACATATCTGACAAGCAAACCAGCACAACTATTATAGTAAGTCCTTCTTTTGCTTTTTTAGAAGTTCCTTTTATTTAGAAGTTTCTTAGGAAAGTTTTTAAATGAAGTTGACTGTATTAAGAAGTTTGTAGGTAAAAAAAAGTTCGGATAGCTGAGCAGCAGCTGGTCTCCGGCTGAAGGCCATGTGAATAAAATAGTCTTTTGATGTTGAGGCTTTAGCTGATAGGGATGCACTGGCGGCTCTCCACTGTCTTAGATAATTGTCTAGCTAAAAAAATAAGTTTTAGTGTTAGGTCTGGTTTTTTATCTATTAACCTTGAAGGCTACCATCTAGCTGGGACCCGTAGGAGCCAGTAGTCCATGGGAATAAAATACACTAATTGTTTCTGCTTTACACATGACAATGTTTTTTTTTTTTCTCTGCTTACTAAAAATAAATAAATAAAGACCTGCTGAGTCTCTCGGCAGAAGATACTAACACCTCACCAAGTGTCAGTGTCTCCTCATTCCCTTCCCCTCAGCCCTTTCGTTTTCGCCGACGCTGTCTCATCCTTTCAGGAACCCCTGACACGACGTTTTGCCGGAGGCTGGTCCCCGGCAAGTGGCACCCGAACAGGGACTTGAAAGGTAATCCTTCTTTCCTTTTCTGGGATGGCTAGGATCTGCTCATGGGTAATGCGCATACCCCCCTGGAGAGACTAAGCAGGGTTAAGAAGAGCAGTAATTCAGAACCTAATAAGGCGAGTTGGTGTTTTATTAGTATTGAGAAGGTATTGGGCCATATTGAGTGTAGGAAAAGAGGACATTAAAGGAAGAAATTTCATCATTTCTATACAACCTATTCCATAAAATAAGAACTTAGAAAATGATTTGTAATTCATTTTATGAGGACATCTTTACTCTAAAATTAAAATAAGAAATACATATTAGAGAAAAAGAAAATACAGGCTAGTTTGTTTCATGACTATAGGCACAAAACTTCCTCAATAAAATATTTATTGGAGGACTTAACAGGGAAATGGATGAAAAGCACATAGGAATTCTCTATATTATTTAAAAAAAACTCCAAATCTAAAACTATCTCTGGAATATGATGCTAGATACCGAAAATCTATGATCTAACTGTGTGACTAAATTGGTTAAGTTACTAAATTTGCCCTGCCATGGGTTCCCATTCTAGCAAAAGGGGGGTATAATAATAGATTCTAAGTGCATATAAATTTTCCCCAAATGATTAAGAATCAAATACTAAAACTAGTATTTGGCTGAAGCAAAAGGTTTTAATAGCAGTTAAACATCATAGAAACATGACAAACTCATTCCAAAATATTTTACATGTCATATCGTTTGTTCCTGGCTGAAGAATGATAGAAGGGGGCCAAATCTTTCTACCTGGGGCATGGTAATTCCATTACATTATGTGGCACTATCACTACTTTATAGACACAGTAATGCAGGATGAGAAGAAAATATCACCATGTTTGTTCACTTGTTGAAACCGCATGACACTTATTTTCCCTTCTATAAATATTTATCCAATGAAATTGGATATTTATCCAATATTTATCCAATTTCAATTTCAATGAAATTTGAAATCTCAGTAATTGAGTCAAGTAAAAGCAAACTTGAGTTAATCATAACCCAAAGAGCTGCCAGATTTAAAGATACTATTGTTTTGATATGCTCAAATGTGCAATGTACTAGAAACAGAACTAGTTAAATTACAAATATCACTAATCTTCAGGAATTCAGCAGAGTATAATCCAGAAAAAAGCTTTTTAGTAGTAAGATTTCAGATGAAGCACTGAACTTAAAATTCATACAGTGAGCAGATCTCCAATATCCTTCATGTTTATTAAAAATGGTTGGCAGGTAGAGAAATTATTGTAATGTTTCATTTAAATTTTAGCTACTGCATATGTAAAACTGCAAGAAATTATCTTCTTAAACCATTCTTATAAGATCTATTGTTCTAAACTTTGATTGATGAGAACAAAATTGTTTTGAATACATCATTTTTCTCTAAGAAATATTTTTTCTTAACTCTAGAATTCCTTTATTATTTTTGGATCAAAGATGATTTAACATGAAATTTTTCATTAAGGTATCTAGGAGAGATTTTTTTTCCCTTATGAAATGTTGAACTAGATTAGTCTGCTTTTATTTATTTATTTTTTTTTTAAAAAAGATTTATTTATTTATTTATACAAGCCCTGGGTACAGTCAGAAGTGCGGGAGGGTGAGAGAATTCACCAGAGCCAGAGTAGAGAGCAGAGAAGGTAGACTGACAAAGTACACTGCTGAGAGGAGCAGGGGGCGGCAGGAGAGGTCTGCGCGCCATGTGGGACCTTCACCCAGTGGCCGGGATCGAACCGGCACTGCAGAGGCTGCAGGCAGCTTCACAGCCCAGCGCTCAACTGGCTGTGCCACCGGGGAAGCCTTAGATTAGTCTGCTTTTAATTAACCTTTAAATTATAGCAAAATTCAAAAGAATAGCATTTTCCCTCTTGGAAGACTCATGGTACAACTGAAAGATAATACAAATTAGTACAGTTTATACAGATGATTTTAGATATTGTTAGTTAATAAGATTAAAATTAGGATACGATATAGTCTCTGCCACTCTACTTTGAAATTTATGTTTTTTGCTTTAGAAGATGTATGCTTTGAAATGTTATCTAATTATCAATCTTTCACTAATGATTGATGGTGTAAAACCAGTCTGTTGTTTCTATATACAAAATTAATGACTTTTATCATTACTTAATCACTTCATTCTTGCAATCATAAATATGTCCTTACACATTAATTAAATTTCAACATAAAAAGCATATAAGAAAATTTTCAGCCTAAGTTGCATGTGGAATACTTAACTAATGCTTGAAAACAGATGTCAAGATATTAAATTTTTATCAATTTGTCAGTTGTTCATGTTACTAATATACACTATGCAGAGAAGATAGAATCCTTGTGTTTTTGTTTATATGTTGATTATGCATGATATGTACAGCAGAGGTATGCAAATTATGGCTCATGGGCCATGTAGCACACATCTTCTATTTTGAATTCCTTACAGAAAAGAGTTGTTTTTCCAGTTTTAATTAATTGCAATTTAAATTGTTCCATAAGAATAACCATTATTCATGAACACAGCATATAGCTCTTTTCAATTTCTGTGAGCAATATTTTCTAAATTTCACTACATACATTGCATATCTTCCAAACTATCCTAAGTATTTTTATTGATTTTTAAAAATATTTTATAATTTCAATTTCTAATTGTTAATGCAAATACATAAAAATACAATTGATTTTTTTTATATATTGAACTAGTGAAATATGCTGAAAAACTTATTGGTTCTAGTAGTTTTTTGTCTATGAGGTAGAATTTTCTACAAAGATAATAATTTTGTGCTTAAGTAATAACAATTTCCCTATGTCCCCAGAAATTATACCAAGAAAGGAAATAGGAAGCAATGAAAATACTCCCCCAGTGACTTAGATATAAAATAGTATGTCCCTACTCCAACTCCTCTTTATTACAACTGACCAGCACCATTCCTCTGAGAATCAGACATCAGTTCACTTGTACATAATAAATTAAAGTTTGTTGAAAGGTCTAATTGAAATTGATTAATATAATAAAAGTGAAATCATTTTAATGCATAATAAACATTACTGATTAATATTAGACTTGAGATTCTCTAAGTTTAGGTTTAGTGTTTTATTAATTTCATGTTCTTAAGTTGCAAATTTGCTGCATTTTCTCTATCCGGAATCTGCACTAGCCATGTTTCACACTGTGACTCATAAAAATGTGTCATAATTTTTTATTATGGCACATAATAAGAGAGGGAAACAAAGATTTTAAATGAGTTAGAAGTTTAATGTTGTCTTTTACTTCATTATAAAGTGCATATTTTTAACAAAACAGTGAGCCTGTTGAATAGAAAGTGCACTTCTCAAAAAGTCTCATTTTTCAAAATGTCTGATGGATGCTAATCTCTAATGCTGGCAATACAGGGAAATTTCTAAGAAACTACATGACCTCCATGAATCCTGTTCCTTGTCCAGGCAAGGCCTAGCCTTCTAATGACAGGCTTCAGGTAAACAGAAGTATAAAGTCTCTCAATAACTAAGTCTTTTTAAATTACATTTTTTATTTTAATTTGCTTTAATTTTTAATTTAGGCAGATCCCAAACAGAAAGGGAAAAAATAATCTCTGTAGAAATAAAGATAATGAAAGGACCCAAGGAGAGGGAGTGAGACTAGCTGAGTTGTAATAGTTACTTTTGTATGTGGCTGTATCTCTACCTTTACTAGCACTGCCTTTAGAATTTCATTTTTGAAAGGCAGGAAAAATGAGTGACTATAATAAGCATGGCTTTATTTGTCATTAGAAAATAATAAATGAAGGGCCATCCTGGTGGTGCAGCAGGTTGAGTGCAGCGCAGTGAAGCTGTCCGCAGCCTCTGCAGTGCCGGTTCAATTCCCAGCTGGCCAGGGAGATACCCACATGGAGTGGCAGACCTCTCCTGTCTTGCCCACTGCTCCCAGCAATGTATTTCAGTCAGTCTGCCTATTCTGCTCCCCGCTCTGTCTCTGATGAATCCTTTCACCCTCCCGCGCCTCTGGCCTGTACTCCAGTGCTTGTATAAAATAAATAAATTTTAAAAAAAAGAAAGAAAATAATAAATGAAGAGAGGGAGACATATTAAGACTATTCAGCAAATATAATCTTCTGATAATGATATTAATTATCTTCTGATGGTAAAATAAATATGAGTTACTTTCAAAGGAACTCATTTTATAAAGGACTAAAAGATATAGAAAGTTCCCTCGTCCCATCAGTTTCAATTACCAATCCTTGGTAACTTAATGGACATTTTGGGCTATGTTGAAGCAGCTACAGTTCATAGTTAATGAATGAATATATAATCCCTAGAGTTAGCAGCTGAGTGCCTCTCCCTCTGCTGAGATGATTAATCTACTCTTCCAGGCCTCTATGCCCACTCACCACCACCACCACCCAAGCACTTCTAAAACAATTGTGCTTCCGTTTAAAGCTTCCACTGAACCAAACTTTGAAGATAAAAATTATAATTTCCCTTAGTTCAGTGTCCTAACTTGTTTTAATATTTAGCAAACAACTCTCCAGAGTCACTTTTGTACTCCTAAATTGTTCTGTTTCATTTTATTGGAAAGCAAGTGACAGAGGCATTTTGAGAGGTTTTTTGTTTTGTTTTGTTTTGTTTTTTTAAGCTTCTAAGTAAGATATTTTGATGGGATTGATTTGGAAACCACTCCATCTCACTAGGGAGGCCTCAACTGCATTCACTTGGCACTGTTTCTAATATGACCTTAAAATAATTCTTTAAATTTTCCACAGGAGGAAAACAAATCTAAATTCTACAAACATCATTTTTTCCACTTTTGGAAGAGAAAAAGCAGCTCTTTTATTCAATTACTCTGTCTTGTTAGAGCTTTTTATATTGTTGACAAAACCATAATTCCTATGTAAGTCTATACTTTTGAAAGAAAATTTTAAAATCTACTGTGTATGAAAAGCTTCCAAAAGGAAAAAAAGGTCTCAGGTTTGGAAAATAGCCAAAAGAATGTAGCTAAAATTTGATAAAACATTGGTACGGGCTTATTTTTTCCACAAAGTGTTGTAATTTGAAAAATGGAATATATAATCTATTTGATGTTTAATATTGGCAGATAATAGGAGAAAGCAATCAAGACCCAATGACCACTTCCCTAAAGAGAAACAGGAATTTATAATCCACATGAAGCATTTATTGTGTGCTCTATTATATGTCTATCATTAGACTGTTATGGGGAATACAAAAGAAAGAGGAACCAGAAGCTTTGTGTCACATCAAGTGATTCAGATGGTTAGCTTATTTTTACCCTAGTGTCTATGGATCTCAGCCTGCTCTAAACCTAAGACTTTATTGAGGTACTTCAGTAAAAATACAGAATTTGAACTGATCCTTGAAGAATGACTAGTGTCTAAGCTATTGAGGAGGGGACATGAGGAGAACATTGAAGAACAGAGGAACAATAGGTTTACTTTTAGAATCATTATTTCGACCTGATTTCTTTTTTTTTTTAAAGATTTTATTTATTTTTATACAAGAGCTGGGGTACAGGCCAGAGGTGCAGGAGGGTGAGAGGATTCACCAGAGACAGAGCAGGGAGCAGAACAGGCAGACGACAGAAATAGACTGCTGAGGAGAGCAGCGGACGAAACAGGAGAGGTCTGCCGCACCATGTGGGACTCTCACCAGCCAGACAGGATCAAACCGGTGCTTCAGAGGCTGCAGACAGCTTCATAGCGCTGCGCTCAACCCACTGCACCACCAGGGAGGCCCTCAACCTGACTACATTTCCACATGCTTCTCACATAGTAGTGGGAAGTTAGGTTGTATCTGCCTTGTTGAATATAGAAGACAGAGAGATGTTTCACTAAGATTAAGATAACTATTCCATTTTTGAGCAGGGAAATGGGGCATATAAATTTGGCATTTAAGGATACTTGCAAAAAGAGTCCTTGTAGGGCCTCCCTTGGTGGTGCAGCAGTTGAGCGCTGGGCTGCAAAGCTGCCCGCAGCCTCTGCAGTGCTGGTTCTATCCCCGGCCACCAGCGAGGGTCCCACATGGTGTGCAGACATCTCCTGCCACCCGCTGTTCCCCTCAGCAGTGTACTTCGTCAGTCTGCCTGTTCTGCTCCCCGCTCTGGCTCTGGTGAATTCTCTCACCCTCCCGTGCTTCTGACTGTACCCAGTGCTTGTATAAATAAATAAATAAATCTTTAAAAAAGAAAAAAAGAATCCTTGTAGACCAAAAGTAACTGAAACACTTTTATAGTAGGTTAGGCATAAGGGAATAAAAGCATAACTTGGGCTTGGCTTCAAGGACAAAAATGAATGATATTTTGAAGGAGGTAATTATTGACACATTGGGTTTAGGGAATCAAATAAAAGAAGTACTTCAAGATAATTTTAGGAATATTTAGATGAAGAGAGTTGTCTTAATAAGAATGTAGGGTATGTTGTGTGCATGTGTTATTTGTGTACATGTGTGGGGGGAAGGGAGGGAGGGGGAGAGAGAGAGAGAGAGAGAGAGAGAAAGTAGCTAAGGTGGTAGGAGGGAGAGAATGGCCAATACATGGGTTTTTTAATTGTAACACTGATTTTGGGATGATGTCAAGTCAGTCAAAGGACAATATGTAAGTGATAGCTATAAAACATACAGATTAAGAGAAAGAAACAATGGAATATTATGGCCAACCTGAAGCCAAGCAGATGCCATGCAGTGGATTTTCCTAAAAGTAACATTCTGTACATGTTTTTACTTGACACTTGAACAATATTCTTACTTCTATGATTTCTTCCATGTCTACGTCATATATAAATTTACTTTGTAAATTATAAAGGGTTGTATAAATCTGTATATCACCATTAATCCCATGTTATCTTTACATTATTTTCAATAACACAACTCCAGTTCTTAAGTGTGAATTGTACAAAGTGACTTCCTTAAAAAGAATGCAGTTATAACTAATGAAGGAAAAGGCAGTAAGAAAGAAGACAAAAAGAAAGAAGTCAAAAACTATGTTTGTTACGTGATCAAGTTTAACATTGGTAGTGAAGACATGTTGATATTAAACATTGGTAGTGAAGACATGATATTATGTAGCTTTGATATAATGGAAAATGGCACTTTACCTCTGTTGTCTTCTAAAATAACCCCAAAAACCCCTCCAACTAAAAGAAAAAAATCAGACACTCTCCAGTTAAGGGGCATTCTACAAAATACTTGACCAGTACTCCTCAAAAATGTCATGGTCACCAAACATAAGGACAAAATCTAAGAAATTGTCACAGTCAAAAAGAGCTATGAATACTGAACATAACGCGCTGTCTTGGATGGGACCATAGAACAGACACAAAAGACATTAAGTCAAAATTAAGGAAATCTGACTCCTAATGTATTGCATTCACTTAGATTCAAATGCAGACTGGTGGTTGCCAGATGGGGGAAGGATGTTAGGATTGGGACTAAGCAGGTAAAGGGGGTGAATTTTATGGTGGAGACTTTTGGTGATGGTTATAGTGTAGTGTATTCAGATGTTGAAGTATAATGCTGTATAACTGAAACATAAAATGTTACAAACCAGAATTAATACAATAAAAATTTAAAGGAAATAAAAGTTGAAAAGCATGGAATTGAATTAAAAACAATGTTTCAACATCAGTTATTTAATTGTGACAAATGAACAACAGCAATGTATGATCTTACTATTTTTTTTAATATTAGCATTTTATTCTTTTACTTCAATTTAGAATATGTAAGAATCATTAGTGAAAAGTAACCCTTCACTGGAAATTTCCAGTCTGAATTTTAGGTCCTGAAGTCTCAAGTTTGGCTAAGAAAATGGAAATAACTGCAAATCTTGGATGGGTATATATTTAGCCTGTGGAAGTTTGCAACTAGGGCTAGATGCCTGCAAATTAGGTGTCTGTGGCTCCAACCCCAAACCATTATAAGTAGGAAGTTTCATTGAGTTTGAAATGAAAATTAAGTCGTATGCAAAGTTTCATTACAAACAGAAAGAGTTATGACTATTTGTTGAATAAAAAAGCTGAGGGTAAGAAGTCATGGTAAATGAGAAAATGATTAAAAGTCAAGTCCTGTACCCTAGCTCACAAGTTAATATTTTGCTTCCACTTCTGGGAACCTTTTGAACCACTCACAACTTAAATTAATAAAATTGTAGGAGGTTTTAGTGAAATCTATTGTTTTCTTAACTTTGCAGATGATAAAACTGAAAGGTCAGATCTTCTTCCTAAAGGACACAGGGAAATAGTATGGGAATTGAAGTCTCTAACTCTTACCTCAGTGTCTGTAATCTCTTTCATTAGTTTCCACAATTGTATTTAGAAGATGGCTGTCCCCAGCAGACTGAATCATACAAGATTATAACCATAATATGCATATAAGCATATTAAAGACTTGTAATCATTAATCTGATAGTAAAATAGTAACTCTTTGAATCAAACTTTCCAATATTGGTATCAAGAACATCTTTTTTAAAGCACTACTTTTTACAATTTTGAGAACACCCATGAGGAAAAATCTATTCTATATTATTCAAAATCATGAAAAGGACCCAACTAATGAAAACTGTTACCAAATTGACAGAAATGCTCAATCTTTCCCTCTTTTGAAACATTTTCCATTTCTTTAGCTTTCAAAGACTAACATTTCAAATTGGCTAGCTGGAAGTTTTAACTTTTAAACATAAAGATATGGAAAGGATCAGGTGTCATGCTCCCTGAGAAGGGGAAGGAGACTTCAATAATGAGTTCAAGAGAAAACCACCAATAAAAAAACATCTAAGAGGTTTAGATTTTTCCACACTCTTGTTTTGTTACTTCCTTGATGAAGATTACTGTGGCTGAATGTTAATAGGGCCAGCAAATACTCTCTCAAAGGAAATTTCAGAAATACCACATTTTTATGCAGTTCAAAAATCTGACATACTTAATAAAACATACAAGCTGTGGCCCAGTAGTGGGCAACAACAAACATTTGAAAAATAAGCAGGATGGGATAAAATAAAACTGGCTAGAAAAAAACAGAATGTATCACTATGTAGTAATGATAAGTGCACATGCGTATGTGTGTTATGTCTCAGTTAAATTTTGTATTGTATATTGTGATAGAAAAATAACATGAAATGTAAATATTCTGAAGTAACAGGAAACAAAGGGAATTATTGCCACATCCATATGATTCCAAATGTGAACAGGTGTTAGGGAAATCAAAGCTGCAAGGAGAATAGGTGGAACTAAAGTTAACTCAAGTCAAAATATATAAAACAAAGGAATTAAAGTTCAAGCAAGCTTGGTGTCATTCAGCAAACAGGAAGAGGGTGGAAAGGAACTCTGGAAACAAGTTGTATCTGATGGTTAGCTAGGGTAGCAGCAAGCATTTATTCACTCTTTAATTTCATTCCTATGTGCATGCATAGTCGATGTGCTAATTCATATGTATGGAAAGTATATATTAAGTCCCTCATGTGTGGCAGACAAAGTTCAAGGCCAGGCTTCTTACCACAAAAATTCCCTCCTTTAAATTGGGCATTAAAATATCAGCATGAGTTTTAGGACAAATCCTAGCATTGTTGCATATAAAACTAGTAGCACAAAGGATTAAGATGCTCCTTGATACAGGCATATTGATAGCAAGGAAAAGATACAATCAGTAGCTTGAAATGAACTGCTGAATCTTGGTTCCAAGCATGTCTGTTCACTGTACAATTCTTTTAACCTTTCTACATGCCTAAAATTTGTCCTAGTAAAATTTTGGGAAAGATTATAATTGTATAAAGAATTTAAAGGGAAATGATATTATGAAATATATATATATTATGAAAGTATGTAGTAATGAAATTTGATGGTGTCAGGAGGAAATGAATTGTTTTGAGAGTAGTGAAGTTTTCCATTTTTCCTGATAATCTCCTGAGCACTACAAACTATATACCTTCTAGAAGTGGTTCTACTCTAACTACATTCAAAGATGTCTCTTTTTTCCCCATATAGATCTATTTTTAATATTTTTTAAGTTTATTTATTTATATATATTTTACATCATGGTTCATTTTTAAACAATGTTTGTTTTTTTTCCCTCCCTCAGGTTTAGTTTCCATAGAAAGCTGTATGGCAGTTCCTCAAAGATATTTCTATCTTAGCATCTTTCTAATTGTTAGGGGGAAATGATGTCCTGAGTTAATCCCATACAGGCTTTGTGGACCCCACCCCCACTCCAGACTAAAGCCATCAAGACACTGGGAAAGACAAATCCCATCACCACCAAGGGAGGGTGGCTGGGACCTGAGGGTGGAGTTGGGCAGCCAGGTTAGATATAAAAACCAAACACGTGGGCCTTGCTCTCTCTCTGGCTCGTGATCGCTCGCCTCCTGGCTTCACCGCTCCTGGCTGGCGGCCAATTCTGAGAGCGCCATTTTGGGATTCCTGATCGGCGGATCGGGTAGGACTCATTTAAAACTTTGTCTCCCACTTTTCTCCCAGAGCTGTACATTTCCTCATTTCCCCTTCCCTTGTAAATAAACCTTTTATTAACCTTTCACGTGTGCCTGCAGTAGAGCATTGATAAGTCCTTTTAAGCATGTGGGTGAGGACCCACAGTCAGGCACCCCGTTTTGTATTGGGGTTGCTCTACAACAGTTTGAGGACCCACAGTCAGGCACCCCGTTTTGTATCGGGGTTGCTCTACAACATGCTGTTTGTGAAGCAATGTCTCCATCAACTTCTAGTCAGTTTTATTGACTACCCAGGCCACAGTTTAGATGCTGTGCTCTCAGTACCTTTCACACCTAATAGGAATCCCTGGAGACCTATTTTTCTCAGCACTCACCACTATTTGTTTCCTTGTTCAGTGTCTTCCTCCATAGTCTGTGAGCACAAAGACAGTGATTATGTGTGTCTTGCCAACTGCTTTATTCCTAGTTCCTCAACAGTGCACGGGACACTGCAGGCACTAAACAAACATACTGAATGAATTAGTTCTGTCATGTTAAATACTAAAAGAAAATACTGGATCATACAGGAAAGTGGGAACTACTCATTTTTCTGAGAAAAATTCTGAGCTATTTAAAATAAGATCATCCAAACTACTTGGTATTCTGCTTCTATAAAGTCCCTGAAAAACTTCTTCTGTGAGACTTTTTCCCCAACAAAGAGAAGTTAGGTGCTCAAACTGGGTAATAGCCAAGAATAACAACAAAAATACAAGACTCTTCACTGCTTTCAAATCAGTCTTATCCAGTCTTTTCCCAGTTTGTTTGTTTGTTTGTTTGTTTTTGACTTCTCTATTCCATCAAAAATATCACAACCTTTGATCACAAAGTTTAGCATGATTCTTTTAAAGGCCCAGAGGGAATAACCAACAATTACAATATGGTAGCTTTTAATATCAGTGAACTAAAAAAGAAAAAGCATATATAGACTAGAAAAAGAAACTATTTGAACCATATTCACAACATGGGGTTGAGAAATGTAACTGTGGGGTGTGTGCCTTGGGAAACTTAAGTAAAGAAATGCCTTGCAAGGAGGGGAGACAGTTGCAAAAACAAATAAATGCTTTGCTGTAACAATCACACAGAAAGACTAATGTTGGAAGCAGACATATGGCTCACAGGGGAGGAGTAATGAGATAAAGGCACATGCTGCTGAAGCAGGTGATCTACTAATTAGATTTCAGTGATGTGGTTCATACAATGTTCAGATGGAAATTATCTTAAAATATACAAAAGAAACAAAACAGAGAAGCACGGGAAATAATTTAGAGCCACAAGCATAATAAAATAAGGATGATGGAACTAAAATAAGTTTTTATAAGAATTTATAGTCAGGTAAAATAAATTTGTCATTCAATAGTAAAATCTTAATAAGATTGAGTAGAGCCATTCAAAAAGTAGAAATATGGCCAATATGATTATCACTTCATATATAGGTTTTTTTTTTAAAGATTTATTTATTTACTTATTTGTTTGTTTGTTTGTTTATACAAGCACTGGGTACAGTCAGAAGCTCGGGAGGGTGAGAGAATTCACCAGAGCCAGAGCGGGGAGCAGAACAGGCAGAAGGACCGAAGTACACTGCTGAGGGGAGCAGCGGGCAGCAGGAGAGGTCTGCGCGCCATGTGGGACCCTCCTCCTGCCGGGGAGCAGCCGGGGATTGAACCGGCACTGCAGAGACTGCGGGCAGGTTCACAACCCAGCGTTAACCGCTGAGCCACCAGGGAGGCCCACTTCATATATAGTTTTCATATATTTTTTATAAAGGTAGATGAACTTACCAAGTACCTACCAGAGTATTTATATGTGTGACCTATTTTATCCCCTAAAGCGATATGAGGTAACTAAGACAGAGAGAGAAAAAATGACTTGCCCAATGACACACACCTGTAAGCCTCAGAACCAGGATCCAAACTTAGTGTCTAAATACAAAGATAATGTCTCAAACACTGCCAAATGCTTCATCTTGTTTCATAGCACTACAAAGTCATGTGCCACTTGAAAGGTGCATTGTAGGGAAGTAAAAATCAATGCATGTGAGTGATTTTAACACCCGCTTACTTCTCCATATACAGCTTTTGGTGATGTTCTTGACCACTCAGAAAAGCAGTGCTCTAGGCTAGATACTTGCACGACACTTTGAACTTAAAAGTATTATACTCAAAATGGCCAGCTTCCTCTTACTGATTTTTGATGTTTACATGACTAAAATGTTATATAATCACTATAGTTTTTACCATTGTAAACTGAACCACTGATAGTGGCTTTTATAACATTGAGATATAATGGAAATGTTTGAGGTTTGAGGAAGGAAGTACAAAAGTTATCAAATAGTTTATGAATAGTTTATG
This sequence comes from Talpa europaea, assembly GCF_964194135.1. Taxonomy (NCBI): domain Eukaryota; kingdom Metazoa; phylum Chordata; class Mammalia; order Eulipotyphla; family Talpidae; genus Talpa; species Talpa europaea. Next base: position 24,259,717 of record NC_140072.1, read on the forward strand.
AATAGCCTTTCAAATTTCTAAATACCAAGGCATCCAGAAAGCATACAGACAAATATTGTTTCTAAGAAATTGCTTTAAAATAATTTGGATGGCTGAAGTTCATTTATACCTAAATGAAATAATTTGCTCATAGTTTCTTTCTGTTGTTATATTAATAAAATACAACTAAGTATTCTGAATTTCACTGACCATTCCATATGTCTGGCTAGTCAGTGGACTTGAAATTTTACTTTTACCTAAGAATAAACATTTATTATGCAAAAAATTAATAATTTACTTAGCATTAGGTACTAAAAGGTACTCCATTGCTAAAGACTAAAGGTACTCCATTGCTAGAAGAATTAACTAATAGATTCAAAAATCAGTGAAAGAAAATAAGTTTATTGGCAGCCTACTTACATGGAAACTTTGATAAAAGTCTTTTCATAGAATTCATTCATTTTGAGTTTGGTAGCAGAAAGTCAAAAACATGTCAAAGTAAAGCAAAGCAGCACTATACAGGGATACATGTTTATAATAATAAAAACTATAGTTATCATATATGTATAGCCAACTACACTGAAATACCAAGAGCTATTTAAATTTTCATGTGGCATTTCATTTGAAAATAAAAGCAGCATTATAAAGAATAGCTGGGCCCAGGGCGAGTTAAATGGAAAAGATATCTGAAGGCAGAAAGAAGTGCAACAGAGTTCTTTTTCTTTTAACTTGATTTAAGCCATCTGCCTGAGCAGCTAGAAAAAGCCTGGGGGTAGAGAAAGTGGAGAGAGAACTCTTTGAGGGTGATCTCAAGTACACCTGAGGGAATCATCGCTGGACCCTGCCGGGAAGGGAATCATGAAATCTTGTTGCAAGGTGAACTTCAGAGTCAGAGAATAAAGAATACACTAAAGATGTTTTTGAGAAGGGATTATGCTCAATGAAATAAGCTGAAGGAAAAACAAAAATATCGGATGGTTTCACTTATAGAAGGAATATAGGAGAACCAAATTAGGAGTCAGAAAAAAACATAATAATAATAAATAAACAAAATTAACAGGCAACTATAAATCAGAGACATTCTGCTAGGGAGGGGGATGAAGAGGGGTCAAAACAGGGGAGAGAAGAGCACAAGGGACCGTAGGGTGATGCACAGGTGATTTGGTGGTGGGAATTTTATGGGAGGAGAAAGCATTCATTATACAAAAATAAACAATGATGTAAAATATATATAAAGAAATTAATCAAAAAAAGAATACATTAGGGGGGGCGGAGCAACATGGCGGCGAGGAGACACTGCGAGTAAGATCTCCCATTAAAAAAGTTAATAGGGAGGAAAAGCGGCAGGTCCCAGTGAGAACTGGGACACGGAAGATAAACGGACGACTGCAGCAAACTGCCCGAAGAAGAAAGTGGCCATAAAAGAGGACCAGAAGGGAGGGAAGCGCAGAACCCTGCTCCCCTCCCCCGCCCACAGAGGCGGCACTCTCCGACCCGCAGAGAGGAGGGAAACACCAAACCAAAACGGCCAACAAGAAAAACGGACACAGCAAGTGGGACTGTGAGTGGAAAGGAACTATTTCAGCCACCACACCCCGTGAACGGGAGCTGAGGCGAACCCTGTAGGATCCACCGCGGAGGTGAGCTCCAGGCGCCATTAAAGAGAGCCCCGCCCCCAGGAGGAGACCAGCACCAGCACACAGCCCCGGCCGCCCGGTAAGCTTGGGCGGAAAGTGGCGCGGATCCGGACCGGATCGCAGCTGCCCAGGTCCCCGCGCCTGCGACCTAGGCTTGCGGGGAGACGGCGGAGGCCCTCCCTGAGTGAGCAGGAACAAGGCGCCCAGGCAGGGGAGCGGGATTCAAAAGGCGCCATTCCCGCACCACTGATCTGGGCTACAGCCCGCGTCCTGGAACTGAGGGCTTTGGAACTGAGACCCGGGGCACGAAATTAGGGGCGTGGGTTCCCCACGACGGTGGGGCACAAGGCAGACACAGCACCCCAAAGCTGTTGAGGTGTACCCTACCATCCCCGCTCTGCTCCCTGTCCCACGGGGTGGAAAATCAGCTCCCCAAGGGCTCTAGGAGAGATCTCTGGCGCCACCTAGCGACTTGACCCCAGCACAGGCTACTGAAGGAGCTAGTGGCCAGCTGGGGAGTTAGCCCACACCGGGCCCCTTCCGAACAAGTAGTCTGAGCCCACAGGGAGAGCGAGCACCCACAGCCGGGGCAGACCAGGTGCGCAAAAGAGTGTGCCTGAGACCAGACACGCAGGGAGTGTGTCCCACATCACCATTTTAGAACAGGGACATTTCTTCAGTAAAGACTACCTGCAGAAGGCTTCCTCAGGAGCCAGAGGTGAGCGGGGGAAGTTCGCCCACGCCAGACCCCCTCTGGCCTGCAGTCCAAGCCCAGAGGGGAGCAGGAACCCACCGCCGGGGCAGACCAGGCGCACAGGGGAGTGTGTCCCCACATCGGCATTTTAAAACAGGGACCCTTCTCCAGTAAAGGCTGCTTGAAACTGACAGATGACTCCTGGAAGAACCAGAGGGGAACAGAGAAGCCCACCCAAGATGCCGGCCAGTCCCAACAACACAGTGTCCCAACGCATATGGCAAATTAGAAAACAGACAGTAGAGAGGAGAAGAACCACACACAACCTAGCAACTCTCCAGAGAAAAAGCACACCACAAAAAGAAAGCCAGCCCCCAGATTGCAAAGACAATAACTTGGAAGAATTTCTGAGCCTTCCAGAAAGAGAATTTAAAATTGCCGTGATTAAAAAACTGACAGAAGTCATAAAGGAAAACAATGATAAGGGAAAAATAATCAACGATCAGAAGAATGCAATTGAGTCCCTAGAGAGGGAAAACAATGGTCAGAAGAAAGAAATTGAGTCCCTAAAGAGGGAAGTAAAAGAAATGCAGGAGATCAAAGAATTAATGGAAGAACTAAAGAATTCTGGGAAAAGCAATGAAAGCAGAATAGATGAAATGGAAGAACGAATAAGTAATCTTGAAGACACAGAAATAAAAAGAACCAAAACAGAAAAGGAAAGAGAAGTACAAAGGAAAAAGAACGAAGAAAGACTTCGGGAACTATCTGACTCCATGAGGAAAGGAAATATAAGAGTTATAGGAATACCAGAAGGAGAGGAGAGAGATGTAGGAACAGAGAAAATATTCAAAGAGATAATTGAAGAGAACTTCCCAAATGTGAAGAAGGAGCTGAAAATTGATATACAAGAAGCAAGAAGAACACCAAACTTCCACGACGAAAGGAAAAATACAGCAAGACACATAATAGTAAAGCTCCCAAGAATCCAGGACAAGGAAAAAATAATGAAGCTGGCAAGAGGGAAGAAACAGATAACATTCAAAGGAAAACCAATCAGGCTGACATCAGACTTCTCCGAAGAAACACTACGGGCAAGGAGAGAGTGGAGGGACATAGTCAACAGACTCCAAGAAAACAGATGCCAACCAAGAATACTCTATCCCGCAAAGCTCTCCTTCCTCTTTGAAGAAAGAATATGGACCTTCCCAGACAAACAGAAACTCCGGAATTTCATTGCAACTAAACCTCCACTCCAAAAAATACTACAAGGAGTCCTAAAGCCAGAACCTCAGAGGGACGAATAACAATGAAAGAAGGCCAAAAAAAAAAAAAAAAGATATTAAAAGAATAAATAAATAAAATCAAAGGAAAGACAAACACAATGGCAAATACAGATGTTAACATATCAATATTAACTCTAAATGTAAATGGACTAAACTCTTCAATAAAAAGACACAGAGTTTGGATTAAGAAACAAAACCCAACCTTTTGCTGTCTCCAGGAAACACATTTAGCTACAAAAGATAAAAATAGGCTCAAAGTTAAAGGATGGAAAACAATCCTACAAGCAAATGGACCAACAAAGAAAGCAGGAACAGCTATACTTATATCAGATAAAACAGATTTCAAACTCAAAAAGATAAAAAGAGACCCCAATGGTCACTACATTATGATCAAGGGGACAATACTTCAAGAAGAAATAACACTCATTAACATATACGCACCAAACGAAGGAGCACCAAAATATATCAGACAACTGTTGTCCTCTCTGAAAACAGACATCAGAGAAAACACATACGTAGTGGGAGACTTCAACACACCACTATCAACAATGGATAGATCAACAAGACAAAAAATAAGTAAAGAAATCAAAGCTCTAAATAAGGACCTAGAGCAATTAGGCTTAACAGACATCTATAGAACACTAAACCCCAAAAAAACGGAGTACACATTTTTCTCAAGCGCACACGGATCATTCTCCAGGATCGATCACATACTGGGGCACAAGACAAACATCAACAGATACACCAAGATTGAAATCATATCAACCATCTTTTCTGACCATGAAGGCATCAAACTAGAAATAAACCATAAAAAGAAGGCAAGGAACTTTCCTACCTCATGGAGATTAAAAACCACACTACTGGAAGACCATTGGACTAATGAGGAGATCAAAGAAGAAATTAAAAAATTTTTTGAATTGAACGACAAGGAGGACACCAATATCCTAAATGTATGGGATGCAGCAAAAGCAGTAATAAGAGGAAAATATATAGCAATAGAAGCTCACATCAAGAAACAAGAAAGAACGCAAAGAAACAACCTAATCTCGAAGCTCAAAGATCCAGAAAAAGAACAACAAAAAAAACCCCAAAACCAGTAGAAGAAAAGAAATAATAAAAACCAAAGCAGAAATAAATGAAATTGAAACTAAAAAAACAATCCAAAAGATCAATGAAACCAAGAGCTGGTTCTTTGAAAAAATCAATAAAATAGACAAACCCTTAGCCAGGCTCACAAAGGAAAAAAGGGAGAAAGCACAAATAAATAGGATCATCAATGAAAGAGGAGAAATCACAACGGACACAGCAGAAATCAAAAGAATAATCAGTAACTACTATGAACAGTTATATGGAAACAAGTTTAACAATCTAGAGGAGATGGACAAATTCCTACAACTCTACAATCACCCAAAGCTAGATAAAGAAGAAATAGAACACCTAAACAGACCAATTACAATTAGCGAAATTGAAATGGTAATAAAAAACCTCCCCAAAAACAAAAGCCCAGGACCTGATGGATTTACAAATGAATTCTACCAAACATTCAGAGACGAATTAGTGCCTATCCTTCACAAACTCTTCCAAAAAATTGAGAAGGAAGGGACAATACCAAACACGTTTTATGAAGCCAACATTACACTAACACCAAAACCGAACAAGGACAACACAAAAAAGGAAAACTACAGGCCAATCTCCCTAATGAACACTGATGCAAAAATCCTGAATAAAATTTTAGCTATCAGAATCCAACAATGTATCCATAAGATAATTCACCACGACCAAGTTGGATTCATTCCAGGGGCACAAGGATGGTTTAACATCCGAAAATCAATCAACGTTATCCAACACATCAACAAAAAGAAATATAAAAACTATATGATAATATCAATAGATGCTGAGAAAGCTTTCGACAAAGTGCAACACCCATTCATGATAAAAGCCCTTGAAATTCTTGGGATACAAGGAACATACCTCAACATCATAAAGGCCATCTATGACAAGCCAACAGCCAGTATCATTCTCAATGGTGAAAAGCTGAAAGCAATTCCATTAAGATCTGGAACAAGACAAGGATGTCCACTCTCACCATTGCTTTTCAATATAATACTGGAAATCCTAGCCAGGGCAATAAGACAAGAGAAAGACATCCAAGGAATCCAAATAGGAAAAGAAGAAGTCAAACTATCACTATTTGCAGACGATATGATATTATACATAGAGAACCCCAAAAACTCCACAGAAAAGCTAATTCAACTCATCAATCAGTTCAGTAAAGTGGCAGGATACAAAATCAACACGCAAAAGTCAGTAGCCTTCCTATACACAAACAATAAATCTGAAGAAGAAGAAATAAAAAAGACCATCCCTTTTGTTATTGAAACAAAAAAAATCAAATATTTGGGAATAAATCTAACAAAAGAGGTAAAGGACCTATACAAAGAAAACTATAAAACACTGTTAAAAGAAATAGAAGAAGACACAAAGAAATGGAGAGACATCCCCTGCTCATGGATTGGAAGAATAAACATTATTAAAATGGCCATCCTTCCAAAAGCAATATACAGATTCAATGCTATTCCAATCAAAATTTCAATGTCATTCTTCAAAGAAATAGAACAATTATTGATGAAATTCATATGGAATCACAAAAAACCCCGAATAGCCAAAGCTCTCCTGAAAAAAAAAGAAGGGAATGGAGGCATCAGACTCCCAGACTTCAAACTATACTACAAAGCCATAATCATCAAAACTGCATGGTATTGGAACAAGAACAGACATACAGACCAATGGAATCGAATAGAAAATCCAGAAATAAACCCACAGATTTATGGTCAACTAATCTTTGACAAAGGAGCAAAGAATATGCATTGGAGCAAAGAAAGTTTGTTCAATAAATGGTGCTGGGAAAACTGGGTCACTACATGCAAAAGAATGAAGCTTGACCACCACCTCACACCATACACAAAAATCAACTCAAAATGGATTAAAGAACTAGACATAAGACCTGAAACCATAAAATATATAGAAGGAAATATAGGCGAAACACTACGTGATTTGCACATCAAAGACATCTTTACAGACACATCATCCAAAGCAGTGATAGTGAAGGCAAAGATAAACAGCTGGGACTACATCAAATTAAAGAGCTTTTGCACAGCAAAAGAGACAATAACAAAAACAAAGAGAAACCCCACCAACTGGGAGAACATTTTTGCACCCAACACTAATGATAAAGGACTGATCACAAAAATCTGCAAAGAGCTGATGAGACTCAACAACAACAAAGAAAATAATCCAGTCAAAAAATGGGCAGAAGAGCTTAAAAGAAACTTCTCTGAAGAGGAAATACAAATGGCCAACAGGCATATGAAAAAATGTTCAACATCACTTGTCATCAGGGAAATGCAAATCAAAACTACCATGAGATACCATCTTACACCAGTGAGAATGGCACATATTAAAAAAGCTAGCAACAACAAATGTTGGCGAGGGTGTGGAGAAAAAGGAACTCTTCTGCACTGTTGGTGGGAGTGCAAACTGGTCCAACCACTGTGGAAAGCTGTGTGGAGATTTCTGGACCTACTAAACATAGAGCTTCCATATGATCCAGCAATTCCACTCCTAGGTATTTACCCAAAGGACACAGAAACATCAATTCCAAAGAACACCTGCACCCCTATGTTTATAGCAGCACTGTTTACAATAGCTAAGCTTTGGAAACAACCCAAATGCCCAAAAATAGATGACTGGATCAAGAAGATGTGGTACATATATACCATGGAATATTACTCAGCATTCAAAAAAGATAAACACATGCAATTTGCAGCAACATGGATGGCGCTGGAAGGGATCATGCTCAGCGAAATAAGCCAAAAAGAAAAAGAAAAATACCGGATGGTCTCACTCATAGCAGGAATCTAGAAAACTTAAATAAGGGACCAGGAAAATGAATAACTATAAGAAAGTGAAAATCAAAATCAACAAAAAACTATGAACCAGAGACACTTTTAGGGGGGCGGGGGTGGGAGGGGAGGGATTGGGGTCAGAATGGGGGGGCTGCAATTGTATGGGGAATATAACAATAAAATTTATAAAAAAAAAAAAAAGAATACATTAAAGATCAGATATTCTAGATATAAATTCTCTGCTCAGATAATCATAATAACTTGTTGCTTGATTTGAAATATGCCTTGCAATAGAAACTGAATTTTACAAAAATTGATGAACTGAGAGTATGCCAAAGTGAAGCAGTAGTTAATTAATGGAAATAACCCAGAAATTTACTTGTTATTTGAGCTTTAAAAGTATGATTGGGCCAATTTTTCTTTTATTTATGCAGTAAGACTTTCTTAAAGACTTACAATATACCCCAGCACTGTACTACATGAAGGGAAAACAAATTTACTTAGCACATTAGTTCCAAATAAGCTTCATGTAGCTCATTTCCTGCTGTCTGTAATATTAGATAGTGGTCCACACCATTAAGAGCTATCTTAAATGGAAAAGATAAATAGAACACACCCTGTGGCAGTAAACCCTTTTTTAAAAGTCTGAAACATGCAGATATTTAGTACAATACATATCTTTCTTTGTAAGAATGCTTCAAATCAAGACAAGGTTAACCAGTTGTCCTTAAGCTAAGGAAAGCAACTGCCCAAATTGATTTCAACTTTGAAAAAATATGTGTTTCCATTCATGTATTTATTTTCTGGCAACCATTTATGAGAAGCTACTAAAATTCAAGGCATCAAGGAAAGTGCTGATTAGAGGTGAAAATATGGATAGTATGTAGATAGATCTCTCATAAAGAAACTGCATATGCCTTTACATGATTATTATACCAATAGAAAGTGGCTAGTATCTTGTGTGATTAAATTATATAGGATTAACCTGAGCAGATACATATGCGATTTCAATGTATGCATTTCTTTTTTTCCAAAGTTTTTTTTTTTTTTTAAGATTTATTTATTTATACAAGCACTGGGTACAGTCAGAAGCGCGGGGGGTGAGAGAATTCACCAGAGCCAGACTGGGGACCAGAGCAGGCAGAAGGACCGAAGCACACTGCTGAGGGGAGCAGAGGGCGGCAAAAGAGGTCTGCGCACCATGTAGGACCCTCCTCCGGTGGCCGGGGAGCAGCCGGGGATCGAACTGGTGCTGCTGAGGCCGTGGGCAGCTTTGCAACCCAGCGCTCAATCTCTGCACCACCAGGGAGACCCTTTTATTATTTATTTATGCATACAAGAACTGGGGTACAGGCCAGAGGTGTGGGGGCTAAGCAGGTACATCAGAGACAGAGTGGGGAACAGAACAGGCAGACTGACTGAAATACACTGCTGAGGGGAGCAGCGGGCGAATCAGGAGAGGGCTGCTGCACCATGTGGGTAGCTCCCTGGCCAGCTGGGGATCTAACTCTTGCCGCAGAGGTTGTGGATAGCTTCACAGTGCTGTGCTTAAACTCTTGGGCCACCAGCGAGGCCCCTCAAGGTATATATTTCTATATTTGGCAAAGACCTTCTGTTTGCCAAAAGCCATCATCTGCCTGAGTACATTGTGATATAATAAAAATGCAAAGCACAAAACTTCAAGAAATTCTTGGAATGTTTCTGTTGAATACCAAGCCAAAGAGGTATAATATACAAAATCCAAGCTTACAGTGATTTGAGATCTGTCTACTGCCAGAGCAAAGATTCCAGGATAGCAAAAATAACTGATCTGACAGTGAGAGAGAAAATTCTTAAGAGGAATGCATAGAAATCGAAGGGACCATTATTACCTTTTTTTCTTTCAATATCCACATATCCTGATCTTCAGGATATGGGAAACTGGGAGAGATGAGGGAGTGTAAAATAATTGTTATGCCAGCCCCAACCTCTTAGCTCTGACAGATTCAAGTCATCAACTCCCAGACTTCATTCAGAAATACAGGTCATTCTAGTGGAATATAAAGTGATACTCTAGATAGAAAGTTAGATTTTAAACTAGTCCAGATTTCATGCCTGGTTACCAAGAATCTGTACTATATTTCACTTGCTTTTATTTTGCAGAGGAATTTTGAGATCTGATATTATTATTTGGCAGGATTAGGAAAGGGCATTTCTCCTGATGACACCAGTGAAGCATTTTGTTATCTACTGTCTGTTGGAGAAATTCTGGGATAACTGTGATTCCAGTGTTTAAAGATAAGCATTTCAGTATAATCATGTCAATATAATACTTTTAGTAAGGTAAATTCTGCATTTTATTTTAAAAAAAGAAGCATACTTATTTTTCAGTGCAGGAGGGAAAACTAACTTAGATTTAATGAGAGAGTCTCTCTGCATATATATTTTAAGGAAATTTATATATCCCTTTGAAGGATTCATTTATTTATTCATTCAAAAATATGTGCTGGGACCCAGGCACTTACACATCTGAGCTAGAACAAGGATTCAAACAAAATACCTACTGTATGTCATTTACATAAGGGAATCAGGAGATATTATGAAATAAAATAAGTGGCCAGTCAAAAAGTGATAAGTGCTTAGAATAAAGATAAAACAGGGACATAAGGAAGCAGTTATCAGTATTCTAGGCCTGATCTTGAGCCAAATTTGGAAGGAGGCCTTTCACCTTGCAGAAGCCTCCATTTATTTCCTACTCCTTTATATGCTACATAGCTGATGATGAATTTAAGTGGCTAGGTTTGGGATTTTGTTTAGATAGTATACAAAGCAAGAGATACTATCACAAGGATTTTGATCAAAGGGAAATGAGGTTAATTTAAAGTGGTAGATAATTTTCCAAAATCCCAGCCAAGTAATTCATTGCCTAAGTGATAGTGTAGCAGAAAGAGAATGGAATTCTCTGTCAAGCAAAATAATCTTGAATTTTGATTTTGCTGCATCAGCTCAATATGAGAATTATGCTAATCATCCTGAACTTCACTTTCTTTACGTGGGCTAGCAGTATAAAAATTTATTCCATGCCTAAAGGAGTTGTTGTGAAGATTAAATAATTAAAAGCTGTGGGACTCAACAGATGCTCCTCATGCTACAGACATTGTCTTCCGTCATCTGAAATGGACAGTACAAGACTGAGATTAGAGAAGAAATAATCATAAAAATTAATAATTGACAATTAGTTGTAACAGTAAAATGAAGATCTCAGAAAAATGGAATGCCATGATAAATTTCTGGATTAAGACAAAATCAAGGGTGACCATTTAGAATGGCATCCTCTTTTCATCCACACACAACAAAGGGAAACACATGAGAGTGAATGTACATTGGGGCTAAGACCCTCATGACATCTTTCATTCTCTGTAATCTGAGGCATGGATAAACACTTACAACCCAGATTTACTGCGGGGTCTGAGAGAATCTGCCTAACTTGAAAGATGTGAAGAGACAATTCCATTAAGTCATTATTTCCAAATCAGAAGCATCTAAAGAGCAGGAAAATTTATTTTCAGTCACTAAAAAAGGAGAATTCTGAATAATTTCTTTTAAAGAAAAACTAATCTACTTTCTCATTTGTTATCTTTTTAAGAAAGATTATAGATGTTTCTTTGTTTTTTAATGAGTTAGCTAAATGTACTCCAGTATATTAACAAAGGCTCTAGGTCAAAGCTGAAAGGTAAGGAATCATGGCTTCAGTTAAATTTCTGAAGTAAGTAACACAAGGCCAGGTATAAACAAAGGTCCTGCCCACTCTTTCTAAAGGAGAAGAAGAGGAAGGAGCAGTATATTTTCCAAGGATTAAATGGAAACGCTTTGGAAATATAGAAAATATGAAGGTGCTTATTGATGTTGACAGGTAAGGTGACCAACTGTCCAGGTTTGCACAAAACTGAATTTTCTGGGAAGTAGGAATTCCCATGCTAAAGCAACCGTCCCGGGCAAACTGGAATGACTGGTCACATTATGACAGGTTTCAATGATCGTGTTTGATCATGATCATCCCATTCTGTACTATAGGCTAGGAAGCAGTACAATAGGCTAGAAAAAGGAAACAGGCTTTGATTTGAATTTCACTAGATGGCAATTTTATTTTATGTGGTTCAGACTTTAAGTGCTTTTTAGTTTTTATTGAGATATAACTGACACACTAAAAAAAATTCCACCATTTAAAGTATACAATTCAAAGTGATTTTTAGGGCCTCCCTGGTGGCACAGGGGTTAAAAACAGTGCTATCAAGCTATCACCAGCCACAGCAGCACACCGTTCCATACCTGGCTAGCCAGGGAGCAACCAACATGATGCAGGAGACCTCTCCTGTCTTGCCTGCTGCTCTCCTCAGCAGTATATTTCAGTAGATTTTCTGCATCTATCTGATTCAGGGGTACAAGATTAACACATTTTCAGATGTACATTATACCATACCAGCACACCACCAAAGCACCCATCATACTACCTCATAATAGTCCACTGTCCCTGCTCTTCTATTTGCTCCCCAACTTCAACTCCCTCTCTGGCAGTTTCAATTCTACAGTCAGATTTCATGAGTTTGTTAATTTTCATCTGTTCCTTTGTTTTGTTTCTCTCTATTCCAGATGAGTGAAATTATCAGATATTTGTATTTGTCTTTTTACTTCTGACTTATTTTGCCAAACACATATATAAATTTTATCCATGTTGTCATAAATGACAAGATTAAATGTTTTTTTAAATGATGAGTAGTATTCCACTGTACATATGTACCATAAAATGGCCACTCTACTCAAAGCAAAATATAGATTCAAGCCAATCCCGATCAAAGTTTCAACAACATTCTTCAAGGAAATAAAACAGAAATTACTAAAACTTACATGGAATCACAAAAGGTCTTGAATAGCCAAAAATGAATTATGGAGGGACATACTCTCAGATCTCAAACTATACCACAAAGCTGTTGCAATCAAAACTGCATGGTATTGGAATAAAAATAGACACAGACTAATGGAATAGAATTGAGAATCCAGACATAAATCCAAACTATATGGACAATTAATCTATGACAAAAGAGGTAAGACTACACAATGGAGAAAGGAAAGTCTCTTCAACAAATGGTATTGGTAAAACTGGACAGTCACATGCAGAAAAATGAAACTAAACCACTCTTTCACACCCTACATAAATTTAACTCAAAATGTATTAATGATTTGAATGTGGGATCTAAAGACACAAAATACACAGAAGAAAACATAGACAAGACACCTTAAAACATTGACTTCAGAGACTTCATTGTTATGGAAAAGCAAACAAAAGCAAAAATAAATGGAACTACATCCAACTACAAAGCTTCTGCACAGCAAAAGACATTATCATTAAAATAAAAACACAAACAGGAAGAATAACAAATAGGAAAAAATATTTGCAAGATACTTCTGACAAGTGGCTACAAAGAACGTATACAACTACAAAGAACTTATGCAACTCAACTAAATGAAAATGAATAGCCCAATCAAAATATGGGCAGGGAGCTACACAGACACTTCTCCAAGACATGCAGATAGCCAACAGACATATAAAAACATGCCATCATCACTTATCATCAGGGAAATGCAAATCAAAACCACAATGTGTTACCATCTCACTCTTATGAGAATCATCCTTATCAAAAAAGCCAGAAATGAAAGCATTGCCAAGGGTGAGGATAAAAAGGAACACTTATGGACTTTTGGGGGAATTGAAGACTGGTTCAGGCTTACAGAAAACATGAAGGTTACTCAAACTAAATCTTAAAAGAGGCAATCTCCTTACTTTCATTTTCCCAAAATTCACTACTGTTTAGAAAATAACACTGATAGGAACACTGATGCCATGAAAATATTGGGGAAAGTATAATCATCATGGCTATGCAACTCTGTTTTTATCATCACTTTTTTAGAATCCCTTAATATTTTCCATGGATTTACCATCATTCTCTCTCATTTCACTTCCTCAGAAATAACTTGAAATTATAAATCAGAATGATTAGGTTGATTCATTGTATTATTTTCTCTGTTTAATTAAGGAAAAGTATTTTATTCACCTTTTTCATCAGAAGTAATTGTTGATCTTTTTTAAAAGATAGGAATATTTTCTGCTAAAGAAAAACTATCAGGAAAAATTTTAATTAGTTGTGTTACCCTTCATGTCAATATCTCAGATCTATTTGTTCTTGGCTTGGAAAAGCAGTAGTTTAAATTGGAATCTGCCTTACCCAAATTTTGCTTAGTATTACCAAACCCTCATCATTGGCCATGTTTCCTTGCTATTCCACAAAGATACATGGAAACTTCCTGGACTTCTAGACTCAGGCAATTATACAAAAACATAAACAAGAAAAAGTTATCTAAGAACACTGAACAGTTTAACTATTGATGTACAAAAACAGTATTATTCAGAATATAAATTCAGTATTTGTTAACTTGAATATAGGGTAGTACTATCAACCACCATGAGAAGGAAATTCAGCTACTAGGAATATTTTCACAGAGCCATCCTTATGTTCTCACCAGTTTCTGCTTGTGATTCATAGCACACATATGAAAGACATCTGATCTGTGTTGGTTGGAATAGCTAAAGCAGCTGGACTGTACATAGGTTTAATTTGTGATCCCATCCACATTAGAACCAGGTTCTAAAGAAATTAACTAACCAGTGGGCCTCCCTGGTGGCGCAAGGGGTTAAGCGCCACACTATGAAGCAGTCGCAGCCTCTGTAGCATGAGTTCGATCCCCAGTCGGCCAGGGAGCAACCCACATGGCAAGGCGGACCTCTCCTGTCTCACCCGCTGCTCCCCTCAGTAGTGTATTTCAGTCAGTCTGCCTGTTCTGTTCCCCACTCTGTCTCTGGTGGATCCTTTTACCCCCCCACCCTGCATCTCTGGCCTGTACCCCAGCTCTGGTATGCATAAATAATCTTTAAAAAAAAAAAATAAGCTAACCAGGCACAGACTAAAGTGACCAAAAAAAAAAAAAAAAAAAAAGGATTATATATGTGCCTTTGTCTAGAATAGAAGTGTTTACCCTGGAATTCACTAACCCCTCAATGATTCTGGGTTTTATCAACAGGCTTGAGAAGATCTATGACCTTCCTAAAGCAGTAAACAAAACACAATTTTTTTTCTTTTCAGAGAAAGGAGCAATAGCTTCTTACCAGATTGCCAAAGTGATCCATTATCCAAAACAGATTAAAAATGATTGCTGTTCAAAAATAAAATTAACATAGTTGAATCTATTTTCTACAAAATTATCTTGCACCACAAGTACAGCTTTACCTTTTGCATGCTCGGAATTATGTCCCAAGTCTGACTCAGGGCTAAGTACATTTCTGTACTTTTTAGATTTACCCATGAGTAGATACTTCTATATTTTATACACATTGTATCAGTCAGAATTTGATCAGAAAAAAAATGCAACTGATCTAGTTAATGGATTTATTATAGGGTAAGACTTGCATGTCATTGTATAAACTGGTAAAAAAGTCTGTGTTGAGTCTGAAATTGCCAGACTGACAAATGTGAAGAAAATCTACATGTAAAAGCACAACAGCGCTGCAAGCAACTGTAACCACATCTGTCTCAATTTGTCTTCACTCTTGATAATGCAGGTGACTCACAGGTAAAGTTGGCATCCTTCATCACAGAGCTAGACACAAACTACACAGCAAGTAGAAGAAGAAAATTTATTAGGGGTTTCAACAGTTTGGAGGAACTGAATGAGGAGGTGCTATGGGAACTAGAGAACAGATGTTCTACATCAGCAATGTGAGCCAGCAGATCATGACAATTGTAAGACCTGCGGTAATTCTTGGCACCCTACCCTGACCTTTAAAATGCAGAAATGACCACTGTTTCACATTCACCCTCAAAACCTCATAAAAGCATTTCTTGTAGAAAACCACAACCCAAAGACAACAGAATTTTATAAAATTAGTTCCAACTTGGCTTAGTTGACACAGTTTAAAACTACAAAAGTAATTAAGAGATATAGGCATAGAAATAAAAAGCTTTTACTTCTCATAGCTATAAAATGAAGATGATAGTTAATTCTTACTCTATTCCCTTGAGTTATTTTAAACTGTTAGTTTTTATATTTTAACATTTGAAAGCTATAAGCAATATCCCATTAAACAAAGGCAACAATGGAACCCAAGTACAGCAAATAAATATAGAAGAATGAGTTAGAGCTAGCATCTACTATTAATAATGACTAATATCAATAATAATCAAAATTATCCCCCCCAAAAACAAGAAAGAACACTAAACACAATAGACATACTAGTAGAGAGTTGGGTAATATAACACAATATACTCAATTTTTAACCAATTTCTGGGGAAATAAATACCACTGAAATAACTAAACATTTCTGTTCTTTCAAGTCATGTGGGGAGCAAAGACAGCCCCATTATGTAGATTCCTAGAAGAAAAGCTACTATAAATTAAAATTACATTATATGAGATTTTCTTCCCAGCCAATGCTAAGATAAAGTTGACGAGGCAATTTTGATAGGATGTAAAAGTAAAAATCACATTGTGTTGTATTATATTTTGAAACAAACAAATGCATAATTTAAAAAGCAAATCTAAAGGATTTATTACTCTCCAATACAATACAAACAATCTGATTTTTAGGATGACTACTCTAAAAAACATCCTACTTGGAACCAACACAATATTTTCTACTTCTTCAGAATTCAGTGGTGAAGCTTCTCTTGACACTCTAAATTTAGCTTCTATATTTATCCACAGTTATGCCTCACCCAGGGTTTTGAGCCACAGGTGATTGTATAATAATTTAAATGGATATATTATTTAAAAAACAATGATCAAGGTTATTGAAATCAAAACTATACCTAGAATATTCTATAATATCCCAAATGAGATTGGACCCTACTAATCCATAATGATGAACAGCTCTGTAACTATTCTATCTACCCAAAGACAAGTATGAAAGCATAAAAATAAAACAGTGAGTAATCTTTCTGCATGGCAATTTAGCTTATTCAATAGGCTTAATCAGGAAAATTTTATTTATTTACATTATTCTTGTATTTGTTCTGCACTTGCAACTCCAATGAAGCATTTTTCTTAAGAATTCTGGTAACTTATTTCCCACCTAGTTAAATAAGGCACAATCACCTTGTAAGAATGTCACTTAGATGAATTACATAGACTGATAATTAAATGTTCATTAAATAAAAGATGGTTCTTCATATATACACAAAGGCCTGATTTGAAGCAAATTTTTTTTTCACTTAAAAGAAGCAGTACTTCCTTTATGTTAGAGTTTTTCAAGAAACCTTTTAGTTAAAAACTGAATTGTGTAAAATCACTATATCAGAAAGAACGTTGTCACAATGGGCAATTTAATTTCTGTTAAAAGACACCTTTAAGATATCTCCACAGATGACCTTGTCTTGTGCTCTTCAAGTAGTCCAGTACCCAATGTACTGGGACAATGATGCCACTTGGGCAAATAATTATTTTTCCCTTGAAGAATTTTTTTTTATTCACCTGTGTGTTAAGAGGACTAGTTACATAAACAGGAATTCAGACTAGGCATTTCACACAAGTCAGAATAAGCTGCATTAGTTAGAATTCCTAATCCTTTAGCAGAGTAATCTTTACACTGATGTACTTGGATTTGTGTTTAATTTTCAAAGTCAACAGAAGTAGATGTCTCTCTAGGTCTCAACATGAGAACGAGCATTATATTACATCACAGATGAGTCTAGGTAGAGGCGTTTTACAGAGGCATTTCATACATTCATATAGTTTTTAAAAATATGAAGAGAAAATTTTTATGTAAATCTTGGAAGTAAACTTTTAGAGAGTTAAGCCACTGAAGTCTATCAACTCCACTGGGATGATTCTCGAAGACTTCTGATGCTTTATAAATAACAGTAAAATATTACGGTTCTCAAATATCTGCATCTGAATTTTGAAACCGAATAAATGTCCTACTTATCATACCTGATGTTAAATTCCTTGAATTTTCATGTACTCACGTATTCACTGCATTCCCTTGTGTTAACATTTTTTAACAGCAGTTTTACTGCTAGGCTGTATTTGTCTTAGAAGTGTCCAGACTAGGGCCTCCCCTGGTGGTGCAGCGGTTGAGTGCTGAGCTGCGAAGCTGCCCACAGCCTCCACAGCACCGGTTTGATCCCCAAGCACCGGCGAGGATCCCACATGGTGCGACAGACCTCTCCTGCCATGCCCGTTGCTCCCCTCAGCAGTGTGTTTCGTCAGTCTGCCTGTTCTATTCCCCCGCTCTGGCTCTGGTGAATTCTCTTACCCTCATTGCGCTTCTGACTGCACCCAGGGCTTGTATAAATAAATAAATAAATCTTTAAAAAAAAAAGTGTCCAAATTTTTATAAGAACAATACTTCAAAATCCAAAGATCAGATTCCATAATTCTGTTTTAAAATAAATCTTGACATACGATTATTTCTAAAGTCAAAATATTAGCTATAACATTCCAAATTAATGTAGGGTATTCTTTCATAGAATCCCAGTAGTAGATTGTCTAATGTCATTGTCACTTAAATGAGCATCATTCTTCAGATAATTTTCTCACTATTGATTTTCTCTCAACACCCATGTTAACATAAATATCTTCCATTAAATTTTCCAAAGGTTTGATGCTTAAAAAGCAAGCTTAAATTCCACATGGAGAAAGAAGTGACAGCAGGAATAGGTTCTAAAATCACATCAAGAGGTGAAACGCAGGCATGGTCAAATACGAGCCTTACCAGTCATTAATCGAGCATCTTCTGGGAGACACATTTCCAAGTCTGACATAGCAATGCTTTCTCCTCATTGGATCAGGAAGGGTTTCTCTTTTTCTTTTTTTTCCTATCTTTTTTTTTTAATATTAAATTTTATTTTTATATTCCCCCATACAATTGCAAATGCCCCATTCTAACCCCAATCCTTCCCCTCCCGCCCCCCACCCCCCAAAAAGTGTCTCTGGTTCATAGTTTTTGTTGATTTTGATTTTCACTTTCTTATATTCATTTTCCTGGTCCCGTATTTAAGTTTTCTAGATTCCTGCTATGAGTGAGACCATCCGGTATTTTTCTTTTTCTTTTTGGCTTATTTCGCTGAGCATGATCCCTTCCAGCGCCATCCATGTTGCTGCAAATTGCATGTGTTTATCTTTTTTGAATGCTGAGTAATATTCCATGGTATATATGTACCACATCTTCTTGATCCAGTCATAAATTTTTGGGCATTTGGGCTGTTTCCAAAGCTTAGCTATTGTAAATAGTGCTGCTATAAACATAGGGGTGCAGGTGTTCTTTGGAATTGATGTTTCTGTGTCCTTTGGGTAAATACCTAGGAGTGGAATTGCTGGATCATATGGAAGCTCTATGTTTAGTAGGTCCAGAAATCTCCACACAGCTCTCCATAGTGGTTGGACCAGTTTGCACTCCCACCAACAGTGCAGGAGAGTTCCTTTTTCTCCACACCCTCGCCAACATTTGTTGTTGCTAGTTTTTTTAATATGTGCCATTCTCACTGGTGTGAGATGGTATCTCATGGTAGTTTTGATTTGCATTTCCCTGATGACAAGTGATGTTGAACATTTTTTCATATGTCTGTTGGCCATTTGCATTTCCTCTTCAGAGAAGTTTCTTTTTAGCTCTTCTGCCCATTTTTTGACTGGATTATTTTCTTTGTTGTTGTTGAGTCTCATCAGCTCTTTGCAGATTTTTGTGATCAGTCCTTTATCATTAGTGTTGGGTGCAAAAATGTTCTCCCAGTTGGTGGGGTTTCTCTTTTTGTTATTGTCTCTTTTGCTGTGCAGAAGCTCTTTAATTTGATGTAGTCCCAGCTGTTTATCTTTGTCTTCACTATCACTGCTTTGGATGATGTGTCTGTAAAGATGTCTTTGATGTGCAAATCCCGTAGTGTTTCGCCTATATTTCCTTCTATGTATTTTATGGTTTCAGGTCTTATGTCTAGTTCTTTAATCCATTTTGAGTTGATTTTTGTGTATGGTGTGAGATAGTGGTCAAGCTTCATTCTTTTGCATGTAGCGACCCAGTTTTCCCAGCACCATTTATTGAACAAACTTTCTTTGTTCCAATGCATAGTCTTTGCTCCTTTGTCAAAGATTAGTTGACCATAAATATGTGGGTTTATTTCTGGATTTTCTATTCGATTCCATTGGTCTGTATATCTGTTCTTGTTCCAATACCATGCAGTTTTGATGATTATGGCTTTGTAGTATAGTTTGAAGTCTGGGAGTGTGATGCCTCCATTTCCTTCTTTTTTTTTCAGTAGAGCTTTGGCTATTCGGTGTTTTTGGTGATTCCATATGAATTTCATCAATAATTGTTCTATGTCTTTGAAGAATGCCATTGAGATTTTGATTGGAATAGCATTGAATCTGTATATTGCTTTTGGAAGGATGGCCATTTTAATAATGTTTATTCTTCCAATCCATGAGCAGGGGATGTCTCTCCATTTCTTTGTGTCTTCTTCTATTTCTTTTAACAGTGTTTTATAGTTTTCTTTGTATAGGTCCTTTACCTCTTTTGTTAGATTTATTCCCAAATATTTGATTTTTTTGTTTCGATAATAAAAGGGGTGGTTTTTTTGATTTCTTCTTCTTCAGATTTATTGTTTGTGTATAGGAAGGCTACTGACTTTTGCGTGTTGATTTTGTATCCTGCCACTTTACTGAATTGATTGATGAGTTGAATTAGTTTTTCTGTGGAGATTTTGGGGTTCTCTATGTATATTATCATATCATCTGCAAATAGTGATAGTTTGACTTCTTCTTTTCCTATTTGGATTCCTTGGATGTCTTTCTCTTGTCTTATTGCTCTGGCTAGGACTTCCAGTATTATATTGAAAAGCAGTGGTGAGAGTGGACATCCTTGTCTTGTTCCAGATCTTAATGGAATTGCTTTCAGCTTTTCACCATTGAGAATGATACTGGCTGTTGGCTTGTCATAGATGGCCTTTATGATGTTGAGGTATGTTCCTTGTATCCCAAGAATTTCAAGGGCTTTTATCATGAATGGGTGTTGCACTTTGTCGAAAGCTTTCTCAGCATCTATTGATATTATCATATGGTTTTTATATTTCTTTTTGTTGATGTGTTGGATAACGTTGATTGATTTTCGGATGTTAAACCATCCTTGTGCCCCTGGAATGAATCCAACTTGGTCGTGGTGAATTATCTTATGGATACATTGTTGGATTCTGATAGCTAAAATTTTATTGAGGATTTTTGCATCCGTGTTCATTAGGGAGATTGGCCTATAGTTTTCCTTTTTTGTGTTGTCCTTATTCGGTTTGGGTGTTAGTGTAATATTGGCTTCATAGAACGTGTTTGGTATTGTCCCTTCCTTCTCAATTTTTTGGAAGAGTTTGTGAAGGATAGGCACTAATTCGTCTCTGAATGTTTGGTAGAATTCATTTGTAAATCCATCAGGTCCTGGGCTTTTGTTTTTGGGGAGGTTTTTGATTACCATTTCAATTTCGCTGCTTGTAATTGGTCTGTTTAGGTGTTCTATTTCTTCTTTATCTAGCTTTGGGTGATTGTAGAGTTGTAGGAATTTGTCCATCTCCTCTAGATTGTTGAACTTGTTTCCATATAACTGTTCATAGTAGTTACTGATTATTCTTTTGATTTCTGCTGTGTCCGTTGTGATTTCTCCTCTTTCATTTATGATCCTGTGTATTTGTGCTTTCTCCCTTTTTTCCTTTGTGAGCCTGGCTAGGGGTTTGTCTATTTTATTGATTTTTTCAAAGAACCAGCTCTTGGTTTCATTGATCTTTTGGATTGTTTTTTTAGTTTCAATTTCATTTATTTCTGCTTTGGTTTTTATTATTTCTTTTCTTCTACTGGTTTTGGGGTTTTTTTGTTGTTCTTTTTCTAGATCTTTGAGCTTCGCAATTAGGTTGTTTCTTTGAGTTCTTTCTTGTTTTTTGATGTGAGCTTCTATTGCTATATATTTTCATCTTATTACTGCTTTTGCTGCATCCCATACATTTAGGATATTGGTGTCCTCCTTGTCATTCAATTCAAAGAATTTTTTAATTTCTTCTTTGATCTCCTCGTTAGCCCAGTGGTCTTCCAGTAGTGTGGCTTTTAATCTCCATGAGGTAGGATAGTTCCTTGCCTTCTTTTTATGATTTATTTCTAGTTTGATGCCTTCGTGGTCAGAAAAGATGGTTGGTATGATTTCAATCTTGGTGTATCTGTTGATGTTTGTCTTGTGCCCCAGTATGTGATCTATCCTGGAGAATGATCCGTGTGCGCTTGAGAAAAATGTGTACTCCGTTTTTTTGGGGTTTAGTGTTCTATAGATGTCTGTTAAGCCCAATTGCTCTAGGTCCTTATTTAGAGCTTTGGTTTCTTTACTTATTTTTTGTCTTGTTGATCTATCCATTGTTGATAGTGGTTTGTTGAAGTCTCCCACTACGTATGTGTTTTCTCTGATGTCTGTTTTCAGAGAGGACAACAGTTGTCTGATATATTTTGGTGCTCTTTCGTTTGGTGAGTGTATGTTAATGAGTGTTATTTCTTCTTGAAGTATTGTCCCCTTAATCATAATGTAGTGACCATTGGGGTCTCTTTTTATTTTTTTGAGTTTGAAGTCTGTTTTATCTGATATAAGTATAGCTGTTCCTGCTTTCTTTTTTGGCCCATTTGCTTGTAGGATTGTTTTCCATCCTTTGACTTTGAGCCTATTTTTATCTTTTGTAGCTAAATGTGTTTCCTGGAGACAGCAAAAGGTTGGGTTTTGTTTCTTAATCCAGGCTGCAACTCTGTGTCTTTTTATTGAAGAGTTTAGTCCATTTACATTTAGAGTTAATATTGATATGTTAGCATCTGTATTTGCCATTATGTTTGTCTTTCCTTTGATTTTATTTATTCTTTTATTAACTTTTTTTTTTTTTTGGTCTTCTTTCGTTGTTATTCGTCCCTCTGAGGTTCTGGCTTTAGGACTCCTTGTAGTATTTTTTGGAGTGGGGGTTTATTCGTAATGAAATTCCGGAGTTTCTCTTTGTCTGGGAAGGTCCATATTCTTTCTTCATGAAGGAAAGAGAGCTTTGCGGGATAGAGCGTTTTTGGTTGGCATCTGTTTTCTGGAGTCTGTTGACTATGTCCCTCCACTCTCTCCTTGCCCGTAGTGTTTCTTCAGAGAAGTCTGATGTCAGCCTGATTGGTTTTCCTTTGAATGTTATCTGTTTCTTCCCTCCTGTCAGCTTCATTATTTTTTCCTTGTCCTGGATTCTTGGGAGCTTTACTATTATGTGTCTTGCTGTGTTTTTCCTTTCGTCGTGGAAGTTTGGTGTTCTTCTTGCTTCTTGTATATCAATTTTCAGCTCCTTCTTCGCATTTGGGAAGTTCTCTTCAATTATCTCCTGGAATATTTTCTCTGTTCCTACATCTCTCTCCTCTCCTTCTAGAATTCCTATAACTCTTATATTTCCTTTCCTCATGGAGTCAGATAGTTCCCGAAGTCTTTCTTCATTCTTTTTCCTTCGTACTTCTCTTTCCTTTTCTGTTTTGGTTCTTTTTATTTCTGTGTCTTCAAGATTACTTATTCGTTCTTCCATTTCATCTATTCTGCTTTCCTTGCTTTTCCCGGAGTTCTTTAGTTCCTCCATTAATTCTTTGATCTCCTGCATTTCTTTTACTTCCCTCTTTAGGGACTCAATTTCATTCTTCTGACCATTGTTTTCCCTCTTTAGGGACTCAATTTCCTTCTTCTGATCTATCACTTTTTTAATCATGGCAATTTTAAATTCTCTTTCTGGAAGGCTCAGAAGTTCTTCCAAGTTGCTGTCGTTGCAATCTGGGGAGTGGTTTTCTTTTTGTGGTGTGCTTCTTTCCTGAGGAGTTGTTAGGTTGCGTGTGGTTCTTCTACTCCCTACTGTCTGTTTTCTAATTTGTCGTATGCGTTGGGACACTGTGTTGCTCGGACTGACTGGCATCTTGGGTGAACTTCTCCGCTCCCCTCTGGCTCTTCCAGGAGCCATCTCTGTCTTCTGGGGGAGCTTTCTGCTGGTTTTAGGCAGTTTTTACTGAAGAAATGTCCCTGTTCTCAAATGGCGAAGCGGGATGCAGTCCCTGCGCCTCCGGTTTCAGGCACACTCTTCTGTGCACCCGGTCTGCCCCGGACGTGGGTGCCTGCTCCCTCTGTGGGTTCAGACTGCTGGTAGGAAGGGGCCTGGCATGGAATAACTTCCCGGCTGGCCACTGGGTCCTCCAGAAGCCTTCTGCCCTTTTCAAGCAGTCTTAAGAAATTTCCTGTTCTATGGGGTGTTAGTGACTTTTTTTTTCCTGGTCACTAGGTGGCGCCAGAGATCTCTCCTATTGTCCTTGGGGGGCTGTTTTTCGCCTCCCCCCACCCCGTGGGACAGGGAACAGAGCGGGAATGGTAGGGTACACCTCAACAGCTTTGGGGTGCTGTGTCTGCCTTGTGCCCCACCAACGTGGTGAACCCACGCCCCGAATTTTCATGCCCCGGGTCTCAGTTCAAAGCCCTCAGTTCCAGGACGCGGGCTGTAGCCCAGTTCAGTGGTGCGGGAATGGCGCCTTTTGCACCACTCCCGTGCCTGGGTGCCTGGTTCCTGCTTACTCAGGGAGGGACCTTCACCTCAGTGAGGACCTCCGCACGTCTCCCCGCAAGCCTAGGTCGTCTCCCTGCAAGCCTAGGTCGCAGGCGCGGGGACCTGGGCAGCCACGATCCTGGTCTGCACTTGCTTTTCAAGCGCGCAAGCTTACTGGCAGCCCAGGCTGTGTGTGCTTTTCCCGGGGTCTTTGTTCTTCTCTAATGGCGCCCGGAGCCGTTTGCTCACCGCCTGGGCGAATCCTGCAGGGTTTGCCTCAGCTCCCGTTCACGGGGTGTGGTGGCTGCAATAGTTCCTTTCCACTCACAGTCCCGCTTGCTGCGTCGTTTGTTCTTGTTGGCCGTTTTGGTTTGTTGTTTCCCTCCTCTCTGCCGGTCGGAGAGTGCCGCCTCTGTGGGCGGGAAGAGGAGCAGGGTTCTGCGCTTCCCTCCCTTCTGGTCCTCTTTTATGGCCACTTTCTTCTTCGGGTAGTTTGCTGGAGTCACCCGTTTATCTTCCGTGTTCCAGTTCTCACTGGGACCTGCCGCTTTTCCTCCCTATTAACTTTTTTTAATGGGAGATCTTACTCGCAGCGTCTCCTCGCCGCCATGTTGCTCCGCCCCCTCCTTTTTCCTATCTTCAAATGAATAGTAGATGAGATGGCTGGCTTATATTTAGAATCCATCTGATACCAAGATTATGAATTTTGAAGAACTAGAGACACTCTCAACTCAGCCTGACAAGCATTTTATACTTTGAGAAGCAGAATTGACACTAACGGAAGGAAAGCTGGATTTCCTATCCATAGTCATCCACAGGGCATGCCTGATTTAAGCAGAATAGCAGTCTGAATCTAGTACAGTATTTACCTTACTATTTTTTCTGTGTGTTTTTATTCTTTAACTTAATTTCGCCTAAGGTAATGCCCTATGATGCAAATACATTTCTGATTTCCAACATAAGTCATTTTTATGCCTACAACAGGCAACTCTTCTCTGTATCAGTATAGCCTATGAAACCAATATATACAAGGTCTGAGGATTGAGAGAATTCCTAGGAACTTTTAGAAGATGAGCATTGTCAAGGCAGATCAGTGTATATTCCTTGGACGATAGTGGGACATGTACTCCCTTGTTATAAGTTTTTTTTTTTTATATCTGGTAATAAACTAGAAAGGGGTAAATTCAATTTATATTTACAAATGATACATTTCACCTTTCATTGTATAAAGTCATCTTTGTGTGAAATCACAAAATTTGGTCTTTATATCTGTCTTTATATCTATTTCTATGTCTAATCACCTCTTCAATTTAGAAAAGCATACAGTTAGATTCGGGTGGCATTTCCCAGACACAGCTGTCATAAAAATGTCACAGTAACTTGCAGTATTTGTAATATTGGTTGTTTACTATTCAACAAACTTCTTTTTCCTATTTTATTTTCTAACCTTCTCACTCTCTACTGTTCTCAAGGCTAAAGTCACTGGACCTGCCACTGTGACATAAATACATTATCCTTCACTTTTGCCAACCAAAGAGGAATCTTTCTTACCAAATACCACCTTACATTTGAGTTTTTGTATTTACTTCCAGGAATAAAACACATTTTTTAAATCAGAGCTCCATAATTATTCATCAGAGCATGAATTTCTTTTCTTTTTAAAAAAAAAAATATTTATTTATTTAAACAAGCACTGGGTACAGTCAGAAGCACGGGAGGGTGAGAGAATTTACCAGAGCCAGAGCAGAGAGCAGAACAGGTAGACTGAAAAAGTACACTGCTGAGGGGAGCAGCAGGCATGACTGGAGAGGTCTGTGCGCCATGTGGGACCCTCACTGGCGGCCGAGGATCCAACTGGCGCTGTAGAGGCTGTGGGCAGCTTCGCAACCTAGCACTCAACCACTGCGCCACCGGGGAGGCTCTGAATTTTTTTTTCTTATGAGACATAAAGAGCATCAGTAAGAATGAAGAACTTACATGCCCAGTAGCCCACAAGTGTCTATAAAAGTAGGAATCAATATTAAAATCACAGGACATGAATAAGGTGACTATATCACAACTTCTTTCATAAAGTAAAATGATAAGCTATGCACTGAAGTTTCTTTTTCCCCCACCCTGAACATTGCATTACTGAAATACTTCACTGGCACTCTAGAAATGAATATATGAATATGATATGAAGATAACTTTCATTGATAAAAGTGGTATCATCACAAAAGTCATGGGTTAATTGGAATTGGCAGATAAGCGGTTTTCAATTACAATTAAATTTCATTTATATGTTGGATAAAGCCTATATTTTTTATAGATATATTTTGAGCCAAGGCAGCTATAACTATAAAACTATTGATAATTAGAGGTAAAAAACAAACAAGTACGTAAATGTAGGCAAAGGATATTTAAGACTTTTTTAATAAATTAGAATCAATAATGTTACAGAAAAAAAATATGCTCTTTGGACATGCATACAACATAAATCATGTAATAGAAAAAGATTGACTCTGAGAATGGCAGTGAGTGAAGAGCTGCATTGATTAGACCTATTCTTCACAAACTTTGATCTTGATTTCAAGTTCTTTTTTTTAAAGATTTTTTATATTTATTTACGCATACAAGAACTGGTATGTAGGCCAGAGGTGTGTGTTTGGGGAGGGTGATAGGATTAACCAGAGACAGAGTGGGGAGCAGAACAGGGGGGGTCTACTGAAATACACTGCTGAGGGGAATTAAGGGAGTCAGGCAGGAAAGGTCTGCTGCATGATGTGGGTTAGCACCCTGGCCTACGATTGAACTCATGCTGCACTGGCTGGCTATAGCTGGATAGTGCTGAGAATTTAACCTCTGCACCACCAGGGAGGACCCCCAATTCCAAGTTCTCCCCACTATTCACAGATATGACAATGTTTAGATGTTAATGACAACCAGGAAAGATAAATACTGAGATTATGAAATCAGATTTGTGCTTGGTTTCATTTGTAAATATTAAAAATAAACCTCTTTCTAATGCTATGAAAATAATTCACATTATTGCTGATTCAATTCTCAAGTCTATTTCTCTTTAAAGTACATATACATTTCGAAAGACTACCATGGAGCTTATATGTTGCCCCTATCCAGAACTAATATATAAGTAATAATGAAAGCATATTTCTCAATCAATAAACCACATATGCTCCAAGCATATAAAATACTGATAAAAAATTCCAAGAAAATCTCCAAATCAAATTAAACTGGGACATGCTATCAATGAAAAACAGACAGAATCCATAAATCCTAAATTTAGGGAATAGTTTTTACACCTCATAATTTAAGAATATTTCAAACCATTCAGTTTTCAGTAGCTGTGGAATTGTTACCTCTCCACTTTTAAGAATTGTTGTTTAGAGGATTCTCAACATTTGGTGTCATTTCTGATAACACACAATTTTTGTTTTATATTTGCTTTTTTCCTTCTGTCCTTTCTCCCTGCACTGCTGAGGACTGCCACACATTTCTTTGCAACAGAAGAGGATAAAAAAATAAGTTGCAACATTACAG
Source organism: Talpa europaea (assembly GCF_964194135.1). Classification (NCBI taxonomy): domain Eukaryota; kingdom Metazoa; phylum Chordata; class Mammalia; order Eulipotyphla; family Talpidae; genus Talpa; species Talpa europaea. Next base: position 24,287,383 of record NC_140072.1, read on the forward strand.
TTACTAGAATCTTTCCTTCATTTCACAAGTCAACAAATACATCCTTTATTTCAATTGTGGCAATCTGCCACTCCATGTAGTAAACTCTTCTTGGATCTCAAAGAAGATGCTTAAAAGCTATTATTCTAATGTCTTCTATGAAGAACTAGACTCAAACAGTGAAAGACTGTGAGTACTGTACAAGAATTATGATCTTTTTGTTAGTAGTGTAAACAGTAAAATCAGTTATGCATATTGCTCTGAGTAATTTCATATTAAACTTTTGACTTTAAAGATCAGCTCCTATTTTCCTTTTCAGAAAAGGGCTCTTTGAATTTTACCACCATGATCAAAGGTTTTCATTCATTTTTACGTTTACTGTAGTCTTGTATCAATCCTCCTCATATTGACAAACTTCAAGCAAAGCTTTTTTGCCCTTCATTGTGCCTTGTTCCTCAGAATGAAAAGTAGATTTTAAAAATCCCTATTTATGTCATGGTAACTCTTAACACTAAATATAAAATAAAGGATTATACATGCTTTTAAGATTACTCATGGTATAATTACTTTTTTTTCTCTTTAGCGTTTGCCCCTCTTATTCTATACAATTATAGAAAAAAATTGTATCGAATTAGAATTATAGAAAAAGTATGCTAATTATAGAAAAGTATGCTAAAAGTATGGGTTGATTTTGTTTATAATAACTTTCTTTTTAAAGATTTATTTATTTATTTATTTATTTATTTATACAAGCACTGGGTACACTCAGAAGCGCGGAAGGGTGAGAGAATTTACCAGAGCCAGAGCAGGGAGCAGAACAGGCAGAAGGACTGAAGTGCACTGCTGAGGGGAGCAGCCAGCATAGCAGGAGAGGTCTGCATGCCATGTGGGACCCTCACCCAGCAGCCGAGGATCAAACCGGTGCTGCAGAGGCTGCAGGCAGCTTCGCAACCCAGTGCTCTACAGCTGTGCCACTGGGGAGGCCCTGTTTATAATAACTTTTAAATGATTACTAGTATTTGGGAAGAAGAGCAGTTTCCAATATATTCAATATATAGAAACCTCAAAATTGGCTTTAGTCATATCATTGCAAAGGATATGCTTCTTTTCAGAAGCAAAAGAAAAGTCTATAACCTAAATGCCTGAAATGTGTCTTTAATGTGAAATAAGGGGATAATTAGTGCAAATGATGTCATGTAATGTCTGTTAGGAAAGAAGACACCATCCTTTCAGTGGGAGAGGTATTTCTTTTATTCTGTTTATATTCAAACACTAAATAAGAACAACATTTTTATCACAGGTGTGTGTGAATTTGCATAAACTGTGGGATGAAATACCAAAATCATTTTAATAAAGTGAAAAGTAGGACATACTAGAATTAAGGTTGAGTGTATAAATATCATGTTTACCATATTTTTGATGACATGAAGCAAACAACTATGTTTAGACATACATCTGTTTCAAATAACACAAAATAATGCTATTGCTAAAAATATTCTTTAAGAGTACACAGGATTCTGAAGAACATAACTGTTTCTTAGAATTCTCAACACAGCCATCTAGCTTACATGTTATGACCTGCCATTCTGACTTAAAAAAACTTTTTTGACTTCATGCTTTCCCAAGCATAATAACCAATGACATGACTTTTCATGATTATCATCATATCACTTCACCTACAAGGAAAAAGATCATTACATATCCAGTTACTTTATTTTCATCATCAGATGTGCCTAACTTAGCTTTATGATTCTCTGCTTTAAATGCCAATCAGGAATTCCCCTGTGATTCCTATATGAGGAATTTAGAGGCATAAGATCATGGGAAATTTTTTGGACTAAGTCATTTGGGGGTTAGTTACCAAATTCACTGACTTAGAAAAATTTTGTTAATTATTTATATACAGACTTGGCCTCATTTTCATTTTTAAGTGACTTCTTGGAGTACACACCTTTGTGATTTTTTTTTAATTTTCAGGATAATTGAAAACTCTCATCTTTATTCAAGAAGATACATGGAAGTTAGTGGAATTCTGCCATGGTGTACAAATGAAATTTAAACTATCACTATATAGGAAGAAACTTACTATGAACGTATTTATTTAAAGTTCTCCAAAATTCTTTGTAAGATAACAAGAGTTCATATTTGTTTGTTTTTTAAAAGCCAGACAAGCCATAAATCAGTCCTCAGATTAAAAAAAAATCATCCTTCAATAAAAGTAAAAAAGGTTTTAGCTGTACATTCATTCATTGGGGAATTTTTTCTTTTCATCGCTGCCATATTCTTATTTCCATTCACATTCTCCCACATCTTTCTAAATATTTCATAAGTAGCAACTCTTCAAGTTAAGGAAAGCTTCTATGTGTGCATTAGTTCACACCATCTGCTATCGGTAGCATAGAGAAGGTTAGGGGTACAGGAGCCCCTTCTTTACATGCCCTTTCGGAAAAGTATTAATTTTTATTACTATTAACTTCTATAAGTGTGATGTAACTGTGTAAATGACAGACAAAAGAGAACCACATTTTTATTGCTAAATACTGATTAGATTCAAATCTATATTTATAAACTATGTATCTATGTATAAGGAAGAAAGGATAACAATATAGTGAAAGGCTCTATACCCACAACAGTGTGAAACAGAGGCCCTTGCCTTTACCTTTTAAGGGCACTTCACACGCCTCTCTAACATCTACTTTCCTCCTTACTGCACACAATCACTATAATAAATTAATTTTTATCACTCCCTTGCTTTTAAAAACATTTTGCCACATTTATGAATCTCCAATCAAGATTTTGTTTCATCTTTTAATGTTTTCATGTAGGATGGAATATTTTACTGCATTTTCTGCAACTTCCAAGAGTATTTAATGTTAAAAGCAAAAAAAAAAAACCTGTGACTTATTTTCACTATGACATAGTATTTTATTATACAAATAAACCAAGGTTTATTTATCCGTTCCACAACTGATAAGTCCTTTGTAACTGTTCCAGAACTTGCTATTATAAACCACAGAGTTATGGATAATCCAGCACAGATTCCTGGCACACATATGCCAGCATTCTTAAACTATTTCATATGATGAGCCATTTGGCAATTCTAGAAATTGATCATCCTTTTTCCTAAAAATGTTTTGAAGAATTTATACATTTAAATATCAATAAAACATAATACATTATGGTTAAAATCATTTATTTGAAAATACAATTAAAACACTTTCTTAAATGTGTTATGGAAATAATTGTTTTATTAACCCATTGAATAATAAAATCTAGCAATGGTATCACTGCTGACATAATTTGAAAGACATGAGCAGTGTAAATTATATTTGTGAATTTTATAATAACTGAAATGTGATACGACTATAATTTCTTTGGTGAGAAATCCTAACTATTTCTAATACTACTGCAGAGTGTTTCTTTTACCCATAATTAAAGAAATGCTAAATTTCAGTTAGAAGTTAATGAAAATAAAGATGAAATGTTTTTCCCATTTAGAGAAATCTATCCATGTACCTTTTGAGTATATATGAACCTCAGTTGCAAAAATCTCTATGAAAAGAATGTTACTAAATATTCTAAATTATTTTCCAAAATTATCCTTAATTTTATACTCTCACAATTATTATATAATAAGAGTTAAGAGTTTTCATTGTTTCATATCACTTCAACACTGGTTATTGTCAGACAAAATTTTTAACCATCTCACTGAAGTAAAAGGAATATTATGATGGCTTTAATTTGCATTTTTTATTTTTATGATATAGGGAGTTCTTATTGCATGTCTATCAACCATTTGTCTATCTACTCCTGTTCATGTTTTTGCCCATATTTCTTACTAAATTGTGTGAGTTCCTTATATTCTCTGGATTTTCATCCAAAAATCAATCATGGTAATTCACCACATCAATAAAAGGAAAGGTAAAAATGATATTTTCATACCAGTGATGCCAAGGAAATACTTGGTAAGATTCAACATCCATTTATGAACTACTTCTTGTCAAACTATTCTCCTATATATTTCTCCTTTTTTAAAAGTGTTAGTCTTTATTTTGTGAATACTCAATAAAAAGTTGTTTTGGGCTTCCCCGGTAGCGCACCAGTTGAGCACTGGGCTGCGAAGCTGCCCATAGCCTCTGCAGCGCCGGTTCCATCCCTGGCCGCCAGCGAGGGTCCCACATGGTGCGCAGACCTCTCCTGCTGCCCGCTGCTCCCCTCAGCAGTGTATTTCGTCAGTCTGCCTGTTCTGCTCTCCGCTCTGGCTCTGGTGAATTCTCTCACACTCCTGCACTTCTGACTGTACCCAGTGCTTGTATAAATAAATAAATAAATCTTTAAAAAAAATTAAAAATAAATAAAAAGTTGTTTTGCTTCTGAAAAGTTAATGTAGTGTAGTTGTAAATGTAAATGAGGTTTAATTGAATGAATGTGAGGTTAATGGCTATAAAGTGTAATATTTAAAAATGACAGGTAAGCAGGCTAACTATAAATAGTTCATTAGTTATGCAGTGGCTTAGAGTGGAATCAAAAATTTCACTGAGTAAAAGCTTACTTCTCAAATGCCAATTTCTGGCATAACAGCACTTGTTTTATTCCTGATAGTCCTTTTGCCAAATCATTTGCATATCTTTCATTTACCACTGTCCCCAAATGTAAGGCACTCTTCTAGAATAATGATTAGTCTGTTGATTTATAAGACTACAGGAAGACACAAAGTGACTTTATTTACTTCTAATTGTACAGTCACACATGAAGCTTTGTGATGTCATCACCTTATGCTGTGCTACTCTACACATTCTGAAATATGCTATTTAAGTTAACATTGACAGTGTTATTCTATTCTTGGTATAATATCCGCTCAAACATTCTCTAGCTATGAGATTTCTGGTGCAATATATTCTTCTAAAAAATAAATAAAGGACAATGCCCTTATATAAAGTTATTAAAGATATTCTAACAGTCTCTAATGGGCACAATCCTTTTGCACACTATTCCCAGAATCTCATCTTGCTTTGTGCAAAATATAGTGAGATATTGTTCAAACACAAGACTTGGTTATATATAAGGTGTTTAAAAAATTACCTTCAGTACTTGAATTACATAAAATCTAAGATGATTTATGACTTGCTGTATCTGTTCAACAATGTATTTCTTGTTGTATATTATAGTGATGTTCCTACTCTAAAATGAGGTTAGGAAATACTTTAGAGCACTTTATTTTTCAAAGATAATTGCTGACATTATATATCATATCAACTATAGAATTGCCCTAGTTTAAGTATTTATTCCTGTGCAAGCTTCTCATTGTGCCCATCGGATCATTTACCTTTGTCAATGATACCACATTTGCATTTTTAGTAGCAGTATGGTGGAGTTTGTACATGCATTGAATTCTTGCTTTTTGGGAGTTATTTCATGGAATACTCCCAAGAGTCCTATGACAACGTACTATCATTTTTTTTTTCATAGCTTAAAAAACTGTTTCAAATCTAGTTCTCTTACACTACAGAATCAGAGCTTCTAACTACAATTCAAACACTTACTGTGTATATGTAGTATGAATTTAGGGATTTACTAAGTGTTTTACATATATGATCAATTTCCTCAAGAGCAACTACCATTTGATCCTTTCTAGGGCCTAAAAAGGAGAGAATTGTTATCCATAATTTAGAATTAGCAATAAAAAAAAGGTCAAAATCAAACAGGTGGGGGAATTGACTCACAACTTATGCTTTTGACCACTATCTTCCTTGAGTTACAGACTTTCTCATTAACAATTTCATTTAATGGAGAGTGGCATAATGGCAACAAAACTAGGAGCCAGCTTTTTATCTTTTTAGAACTTAGTTAATTGTTTATGAACTAAGGGTAGACCAGAAATCTCTAAAATAACATTTTAACACTATAATTTATACTTATAGGTTTAGATAACTTCAATAAAAATTAAATCATTAAGTTTTATGTATTTTCAAATGCCTTTGTTATGTAGTAGAAAGTTTGTTACTCTCCATTTTCTTTGTTTCAGTCACAATTCTTAGCTCATGTCCATCACTAAATTTGAGGATTTTTATCATACTAAAATATTCAAAATTTAAAAAGCTTATCTGGATTATAAAAGGCTAGACAGAAACCATTGTAACATCAGGAACTTCGTTATTATAAATATTCATATGCCCTTTAAAATAGATACAGCTAATCATTTGTGTCCCAGTCATTTTCCAGCTCAAATTCTTATCTTCAATGTTATTTAATTCATATTGCATTCTTTAAAGCATGAATTGAAGCTTTAGTGGCTTTCTAATCTAAACAAAAGGAATTTGGTATTAACACCTACAAGAACTCTCTACATTGTACTTGCCAATATTCGATGTTAGGTATAACCAGATAAAATTTCTCCCATCAAATTTATCAAAACTCATCAAATTTATGGCAATTTGTTACAGAATCCTCCAGGAAGCTGATAGATTGATAAGTCAAATTTCATTTTCGCTATACTTGTAGTTTTACAGCATACATTTTTCCAAATAATTTTCTGGTCTTAATCATACTTGTGTCATTTAAGAATATTTACTGAAAGAGAAAGTATTAAAATTTTGATCATTTTCTCCACTTATTAGTTGACTCCACTTATTAATTTTAAAGTAACAGCAAGAACATATTTTTCCTCAACGATATATGATTTTTTCTTTTAAGAAGAAATTTAGAAAAAAAATTCATTTTATATTAAACAATAATGGTAAAAATGTAGTGATTTTTCTTTACAGTCTTTCTCTTGGTGTCTGACTGAGCCTGAGCATCAAGGCTTTACTTAGAAAGAATTGATGAGATTACATTTTAAACAAATCCTATGAATGGGATTAAGAGCAAAACTGCCCATAATTCACTTTGCCTCAGTGAATATGAAGTGTGATTTTAGAACAGATTTTCTAAGTTATCTATAATTTTACTTTTATCTAAAGCTATTTTTCACAAACAAATAACATTAGAAATGCTAGACAGGTTTTAATGGCAGAATAATTAATTTCTGTCCTATTTAAATGTTTTTTATAATTTACAGTTCCCTGGTAAAATGAGCCCTACGTCAGAATTGGACCATCTACCATTTCTGAAAAGATCTAGTCAAACTGAAAGAAAAGTTTTCTGCAGTCCAGCAAGGAGAAATAAACCATTTACCCAAGGTATGTCTGGCTGGTTAATCAGAAATTAAAAAGTCAAAAGATGCTGACCAGTAAGACATTTTGTAGTGTGCTAATGATTGAAAATTGGGGGTTTTACACTTATATAAGCTGATCCTAAAAGGTTATAACTCATCAGGGAATAGGTAGTAATGATATGATAAAACTTTAAGTTAGGGGGGCCTCCCTGGTGGCACAAGGGGTTAAGACGCAACCTATGAAGCTCACCACAGCACAAGTTCGATCCCCAGTCAGCCAGGAAGCAACCCACATGGCACAGTAGACCTCTCCTGTCTCACCCAGTGCTTCTCTCAGCAGTGTATTTCAGTAGATCTGCCTGTTCTCCTCCCTACTCTGTCTCTGGTGAATCCTCTCACCCTCCCTCCCCCATACCTCTGGCCTATACCCCAGTTCTTGTATGCATAAATAAATCTTTAAAAAAAGAACTTCAGGTTAGGTTGCTGACTTGCCTGAGTTTGTTATAACCCAATACATCTTTAGGAGTCAGCAGTGCAGAAACACTATCCCATATAGCATAGGTATATATTTTAGAGAAGAGCACATTTGTCTCATTTTAAGAACTAAAATCTGATTTATCTTGTCATCACTTCATAATCTTAAATCTTTGCTGTATATTTGCTAATCACACTTGAACTTGGTAAGGTAAAAACTGATCCTTTCTCCTTTCATTGCTTCAAACATCTGACCTTTCCTTTATTAAAGTCTTCTCTCTTGAAATGAAAAGGTAATGGTGACTTTTAGAAGCAAAGGCATTCATTATGGATTTGTTTCACTCAACAGTAGGTACTTTTTCATTGTTAATTACTGGTGTTTCAATAAATGACTGCAAACCATTCTGTGCCATTATATTCCCATGCCAACTGTGAGATCTGTAAGTGCTATTCCTCAATATTTTCTAGGCAAACAATTACCTGTGCTCTCTTCTCTCTTTGAATCTAATGTTTTGTTTCTGGTTTAACAGGGAACATATTGAATTGTCCTCCACACAGGACACTTGATAATATTCACCTAACCTCAGGTTTCTGGTTTTTGCCATGGAGAGTGTTTTACTTGTCAATAGGCACCACTGAATTTACTGTTAAAAGAAGTTAAAAGGTTTGCTTTGATCCTGAAAGTCTGTTATTAAAAGTACTGCCAGTTGGAAAAAACTTGAAAGGTTTTCTCCTCAGCACTGAGCACTAGGAAAGTTTTTTTCTTCCGTTAGGCTTGGCTTGATTTTTTTCAACAGTATCAGCTGAGTTTTCTTCTATGAAAGATCCCTCCAATTCCCTCCCCCCTCCCAGAAGAATAAATTAATAAGATGTCAAGGAAAGGGAAATTCAGATGTGTAGTGAAAGTGGACAAAGGTATTATTGTACATAAAAGGGGCCTAAGTTTGTCTTAATTGTTCAGCCCAGCAGACACCAGGCCTGGTCTCTCTAAAAAGAGCAATGTCCTGGCACTTAAAAAGAATCTCTAAACCATCTCAACCCACTTCCTTTATCTTTGCCCTTTCTCCTTGCATGTGGTGTACAAACCAAATGCAGGTATTATTTCCATTAATTTTAATATTCATTAAGAAGCACACCATCCATATGCATTCCTGTGGATCTACCCCAAGAAATCAAATACCAATGTTAGCTGCCAGTGGCTCTTGTGACTGTTATTACTGAGCAGAAGTTAAGATTTGCAGGAAACTTTTTCCTTGGTTTTCAACTCTATGTTTTCACAGTCCCTTTCCTTGGCAGATTGGATAAATCTTAATGATATTTTTGTTGTAGAGAGTGGAAAACATTCTCAATTGTACAGAATACAAGAGACAGTGAACAGGAAAATGGAATAATTTATTGCCTATATTATAATAGGCTTTATAAATTTATTTATAATGTTATAATCATAAGTTGCATATGTTATGATAAAATATTATGATTGAGTCTGAACATGGTTCTATTTTTTTCCAATTACTGCAAAATGGCAACTTTGGTGACCTCTCAAAGTAAAGCTTAAAGAGGCATGTTCAAAATGTAATGCCTTCCTTCCATCATGCTTTATATGACACTTAGTGCAAATACTTTTCTTCATCCACTGTAAGTCATCAAATCCATCCTTATTCAACTGAAAATGCTACAAATTTGCTGTCTTTTTCTTAAATTCTGTTATACAACCACATACTAACAAATCTACCTGGATTGCAGCAGCAATCTCCTAGTCTATCTCCTTTGTTTTTAATAGCCTGTCTTCAACTCTACACCACTACCAAATGAATGCAGTTAAGTTACTAAATAAAAACAAGAGTCTCTCAACTGTTAATGCCATACCAGAATGCTCAAAGATTTAACATTATCTGACCTTATTGTAGCTAAATTTTCTGCAATATCACTCTGTGAGTCTGCTGGGATCTTTTCTGTATGTTTCCCATACAGACAGTTTGGCAGTTTTCTAAAATTATAAATAAATGCCAAAGTATGTCATTCTACTCCTAGGAATTTACCAAAGAGAAATAAAACCCTATGTGTCCCCTCAAAAAGTATTTTAGAATGTATTACGGCAGTTAGAAAAAGAAAATTTCGTGTTATCTACTAAACACGGCATCATTAGTCTTAATGACATTTATGACAATTTCTTTAAAGATTTCTCATCCAGTTCTCTGAAACACAACTTTGGTTATAATAAATAAGTTTCTATTAACACTGTAGTTTTTATAGTTGTTGTCTCACTTATACTTGTTGGACCCAAATTACTAAGACTTTTGAGATTTAAGTACTAGAAACTACTTGGGAACTTCACATTTTAAGTCACTAGATTTATCCTTCCATCTTAGTAACTAAAGACACTGGCAAAAATATTAGGAACAACATTTGTGTTCACAATCCTGATACATGAAAAAAGGATGAGTTGTACCCTGTGACTGTCCCAACTTACTGCCTGGAGAAAATTTCTAAGCAGCACTATAGGGAGAAGGAAGCCAAACAGCTCTGCAGCCTCAAGTTGAAAGAACAGAGCAGAGAACTTTGGGAAGCCAAGGCAGAAATGAGCTGCATAGAACAGCTCTGTAGATCTTCAGAAAATTCTTTTCAAATCTTTAGCTGAGTACTGATCAAAGTTTGTGAAGAAAATACTCCTAAGTAGAGAAGAACCACCACATAGGAACACACAAAACAAAACCTAGAAAATGAATTCAAAATGCATCACTGACCTAAGCATAAGAACTAAAACTATAAAACTTCTAGAAGAAAAACTTAGAAGATCAAAGTGATCTTGGAATGAAGATTCTTAAAACATAAACCATAAGAGGAAAACATCAATAAATTAAAAAATTTATAGAACTTTGCTCTTCAAAGAAGTTTACCAAAGTGAAAATATAAGTCACATATTGGAATAATCTTGTTGGAAAATATATATTTGATGAAAGGCTTGTTTGCAAAATATATAAAGAATTCTTCAACTCAATATTAAGAAAACAAAAACTTCTGTATAAAAAATGGTAAAAAATGAAAAGATACTTCACTAAATATATATATGTGAAATTAGCACATAGAAACATTCCCATATGCACCAATTAAGAAAATGCAAACTAAACCACCATGAAATATCACTATACATGCACAGAATGACTAAGAATGATTAAAATTATAAAGACAAACAATACCGATTATAGATGAGGATATGGATCAACTTCAACTCTCATACATTGGTGTGCAAATGTAAAATGCTAAAGCAACTTTGAAAGACAGTTTGGCACTTTCCTAAAATTATAAACAAACACCAAAGTATGATGCAGTCATTCTACTCCTAGGAATTTACAAAAGAGAAATAAAAACCTATGTCTTCCCCTAGAAAGTATTTCAGAATGTATTACAGCAGTTAGATATAGAAATGTCAAAAAAATTGCAGTAACCTAAATATTCATCAGCTGGTGACTGGTTCAACAAAGGGTGAGATAGCCAAACAATGGTATACTACTAAACAGTATGAAGGAAAGAACAAGTGATACATAAAGCAATATGCTAAGACAATACCAAAAGCTACTTGCTATATGATAATATTTGTGTAATTCTGGAAAATGTAAAACTACAAGGAATAAACATTTGAAAACTCTACAAGGAATGAAATCAGAACAATTGTTGCCAGGGACTGGGAGTGGAAAAGGGTTTTAACAGCAAAGGGAAATGAGGACATTTCCTAGAGTGATGGAGTTATTATTTTTCTGGATTATAGCAGATCACATGACAATGTAAGTTAAGACTCATCAAGTTGTATAACTATAAGGGGTAAATTTTACTAAATTTAAAGTAAAATTTTTGTGATTCTGGCGGTTCTATTTCTGTGAAGAATGCCATTGGAATTTAGATGTGGATTGCACTGAACCTGTATATTGCTTTAGGTAACATGGTCATTTTAGCAATTTTAATTCTTCCAATCCATGAGTATGGACTACTTTTCCATTCTTTGTGTCTTCTATTTCTTTCAACAATGCCATATAGTTTTCATTGTACAGGTCTTTCACTTCTTTGGCTGAATTTACACCAACGTATTTAATTCTTTCTGATACAATTGTAAATGGGATTGTTTCCCTGACTTCTCTTTCTGCTAATGCAATATTTATGTATAAATATTTGACAGATTTTTGTACATTTTATAGTCTGCCACTTTTCTGGATTTGTTTATTACTTGCAAAAGCTTTTTATTGGCATCTTTTGGATTTTCTATGTGTATTTTGTCATTTGCAAATAATGGAAGCTTTTCTTCTTCTTTTCTAACTTGGATACCTTTTATTTATTTATTTTTTGTCTAATTGTTCTAAGACTTCCAACATTATATTGAGTTATAGTGGTAAAAATGGATATCCTTGTCTCATTCATGATCTTAGATGAAAACCCTTCAGTTTTTCCACCACTGAGTATTGTTCTGACAATTTGGAATCCTTTGAAATTCCACACAAATTTTAGGATGGATTTTTTTTGTAGGATTTTACTTTGTCATAAATTTCAAAAGCAAAAAAAAAAAAAAAGCAGAGAATATCTGTTACTGATATTAATCAATGAATTATCTGGGATTTGTAAAATTTTAATGGTAAAAAGGATTGTGTTTGAATTTTTATATTAACTTTTAAAAAAAATTCAGATACTACATAATATTATGTTTAGCTATTAGGGAAATTTGTTTTCTCTCCACGGGGCCATGACTTTTTTTTTTCTCCTGTACCTCATAGCTTTATAATGTGACAGCCTACCATAACTAAAAGCTAACATCTTTACCACATTAAAAGGAGAGGAGAGAAAAATAGATGTTTTAGAGGTATCATCAATTAAGGAAACAAGAAGAAGATGAAAATACATAAATTTTAAAACATAGGTAGGAAGAATAAGGAAACCCTTTAATGGAGAAAATCAGGAAGTCAAATTTCCCAGTTAGGGACAGAAATATTTTATGTATTTACAGAATTCTAATTTGTCACTAAATGTTGGATCTTTTTTTCATTCATGCTTTATCACTGTATATACCATTGCTTTCTATGCATTATTTATGACCAGGAACTATCTTTGCATCACCTGCATAATCAATTAATATATTAAAAGGTAAGGACATGGCAATTTAACATTATGTTTAAATATCAGGTAACCAAGCCTAAAATACTCAGATGCATTTCCACAGAAATATACTTGTTTGATTTGTAAAATAATCCAATTAGAAGAAAATCATGAAGGAACAAAGAAAAGGCCAACACTTAACTTTTAGTTTTAGGTCTTTTTCCTACAAGCTAAATCCAATTATTGCATTCTTGAAAGTGTGAAAACAAAATGTAGCCAGGAAAAAAAAAAAAAAAGGACTTTGCCTGAGTTAGCCATTATCCTAACCTTTAAAGTGCCCTTAAATTATTAGTTTATCAACTCGCCTGAATGGTCTTAAGCAAACCTTCAGCATTCCCCTGCTAAGTTAGTTTCTTTATTGACAAATGAATGGGAAGACAAGATCCAGACCTCCCCAGACACCAGGGAGATTCACCCAAAGGTATTAGTGAGTAACAGTGCCTAAATTCAGATTTTTTTGTTTGTTCGTTTTAAAGATACCTTTATGAAAACTCTAAGGCAAGCCCCAAGATGAGAAGTGGTTTTTCCAGGACAGGAGTCTGTCCTCTCCCAGAAATGTCAATTTTCTGAATAAAGCTCTCTTTCCTAATCCCAGCTCCTGTCTCTCACATTTGGCTTATGTATGATTGGCAAGGGGCTGAGCGCTTAGGTTCAGTAAAATTCTGACATTGAAATGTAAATGAAGAACCTCTATTTAGAGCTATCACTGCCAACAGTGAGCCTCTGTTTAGAGCTATCACTGTTAAGGAGTGTCTGCTCCTTAACAGGTCCCAGGCTAAGAACTACAAGAAGTACCACGCTTAACACCAGACCTGTGAACAGACAAAACAGAACTTTGAAAGATAAAAGCTCCCACAACCTAAAATATACATGAATCCCTCATACCTAATTCTACCAAAAGAATGAGAAGGAATACTTGATGAAATAAGCTGATTTCCTCGTAGCTGGAAATTCTAGAAATCAGAGAAAAGTAGAGATGAATGCTAAGATTTTTGACTCTTATTTAAATATTGTCTCCTAGTGTTCCCAGCTATTGCAGTTTACATGATTCTAAGATAACAGCATAAAAGGAGGAAATACAATGTAATTGAGGAAGAGGACAGAATAAGTAACCTCCTCTTAGAAATAGTCTCTAGCTAATATCCCGAGAGTGGGTCATTAATCAGAGGTATTAACTAAGGTATAGTCCTAGTTAGCTATTTCATAGATGGAAGCAGCATTAAGGATAATTAATTAAACTGCCATTTTTCATGTGATCTGGATTGATTAGCCAATTCTGTAAGAGAAAGAGCCAGGCCCCAATATTCCTCTTCCACATGATCAACTCTGCTTGCCCTCTGGTCTTAGCAGATGGTCACCTTCTTCCTCCCTTCATCTTACACATGCTTGTTCAGCCCAGCAGACAACTATCACCTTGCCATGTGTGGCTGCAATTTGGATTCTGGTCTCTGCACAAGGGATGCTATCTGAGGTAGGGCAGATGGTATCTGGCCACATGCCAGTCCTAAAAACTTTTTCTCTCTCCCTCTCTATCTCTCTCTCTCTCTGAGATGTCTCTTATGACATCTCAATGGACTATGTACTAGGCAAGTATTACTAGGCAAGTATTAGCACTATATTAGGGCAAAAAAAAAACCCTGAGGTTCAGGGAGAAATGTTGCTTGCCTAAATGAACTCAGCTAATTGGTGTTAGAGCTGCAATTTGAATACAGATCTGATTCTAGATCCTGTGCTTTTTCAGTAAATGCAATCAAAGTGCAGGCCTTCTCAACCTGCTCACTTCCAAAACAGAACACTTGTTTTGTGGCTAATAGGAACTTGAAATGCTTAAAATGAGTCCTATGGAAAATCAGACATAAATATTTTTACCAAAGCAGTTATATCGATGCCCCCTCAGTCTCTGTGTGGGTCCCATCTGACAGGCATTGTTGCTGGCTAAGCTAGTTCAATGCAGTTATCATTAAAATGTAAAATCTAATAGCTAGCAAGACTGCAACTCTCTCCGGGATATAGATTCACTCACATTACTGAAATCTTTTGGAAACGTGACACTAATGGTAAGTAGGAACTTTATAGCTCCCATCTCCCTTTGCTGACATTACAAATGTAAAATCTCTCATTTCCCCAAAAGTTCATCTACTTGATCTATGCTGCTAAGGCTACATATTTAGTATCTTTCTGGCAGCAGGAAAAATTCTGGCAGAGACCAGTGGGCCTGTTAATCTTAGAGAGGGAGAACTTGTTCCAAGACAGAGAAGCACCCCCTATTTCTCCTGTACACCCCACCCAACATGCACTGCTCTGCAAAGTCCAAGGTCACTAGCTGTGGATGAGTCACTAAGCACACCATTAGGATTGCAAGAGGATGAACAAGACTCCCATGAAATTATATAGGGGAAATGGACTGGAATACAATTATTCTATATGCTAAAATGGAGAAAAATCTGGAGCATTAAAAATAAAGGATACCATAAAAAGAAATCACCATGGCTCATTATAACATACTAACTGAGAATATAATTGTCAATGAGAACTAAGTCAGTTTATATTATGCCAACCATCATTATAAACCCTGTTGAGGTGACAGCTATGTTGAGTGAAAAGTGGTACCAAAAAAAATAAATAAAAAAAAAACACAAACCCCCTGCTTTCTCCTTTGTTCCTTTTTTCTTTTTTCCCTAATAACCTAGCGAGAATGCATTTAAACTTAAAGACCCATTTCAACCATCATCTCCTGTATGAAAATGCCTCATTCCTCCAGGAATAACTATTTGCTCTCATAGATATAGATGATATAGATATAGATAAATATCTTCCTTGCTGCTTTATCTTCAACATTTATTAGATTACCAGTCAAAGAGTAGAACTCAATAATTAGAATTGAATTAACAATACTTTAATTAATAAGTCATCAGTCTCCCTGTTTTAGGACAGGGAGAGGGGCAGCCCAAGCCCCGCAAACCTGCCTATTCTAAATGGGTTCTGCCATCCACCGCATCAACACAAAACATATGAGACTTTAATGGGAAGGAACTTTAATAAAACTAGGAAACAATACAGGTAAGACAAAGAGTCTAGTTTCTAAATGAAGCACCCAAAGTTACCCATCCCCTCGTGGGTAAAAGTCCATCCATATGGGATCGGCCCAGAACAAGGCCCCAAAGCCTGCTGCAAATCTAAAGCATCGGACCCACAGAAAAGGGTCAAAAACAACCAGACAAGCCCGGAAGGAAAAGAGCAAAATCAACATCAAGATAAAAGCTGCCTTTGTCACCTCCCCATGGGTCTCACCCAGTCCACGACCAAAAGACAAGCGCAGTTTCTTCATGTGTCTCTAGGCTCCATCCTGCTTCCTTCCTCAGTCTCTTCTGCAGCTTCTCCTCTTCCTGCTCAGCTCCACCCTCCCTTGGGTGGGGCAGGGAACCTCCCCCTTTCCTGGGGACCACCCTGTTACAATCCCCCCTTTTAATTTTTATTCCACCATATCAATGGTGGCACAGATCTCATGGTGTAATATTTGGAGACGGACCACCCTGTTACATCCCCTCTATGTTCCCATAACAGTTAGTATCAGATCGGACTTTTTCTCACATTTTGGCTCTGGATTTTGTTCTTTCCTTCTCACCAGATTGGAAACTTTTTGAGAGGTGAGAAGAATCAGGATCTACTCATCGAGGCAACCCAACATTTATCACAGGACTTTTATGGAAAACCACTTCTACAGATGTTTCTTGAGAAGAATGGAAATAAATGGCCTATAGAGTAATTCAATTTTAATATTCCATTATATTAGGAAAATAAGTTCTTATAAAACATGGTGCTTGAGAAGTGAATAATCTAGTTGAGAAGCAAGAAGAATACTAATTACATGATTAGAGATGTTATGCAATGTAGGCCATTGAACTCTAATTAGATACTCAGTATTATATGCTGGCATATTTAAACAAAGTCAGTTGGAAACAAAACTCAGGGCAGGTAACTATTTTAAAAAAACTGGACAAGTGTGCTTTCCTGAAGGGAATTTTTAATATAGAGTATTTCCCTATATCTTATTCACAGCACTCCCCAATCTCTGGTCTGATTAAAAGTTCAAGTACACTTTTACTTTAAATTATCTCTGTAGTCAACAGGAATTTTTTACTACTGCAGAGGTCACCTGGCAAGCTGCCATCCACATTCAGAGGTGAGAGGCACAACTCACAATGAGTAGCGCCAGTTGCACTGCATCTGAGAAGGGAACCCAGTGATCAGCAAAAACTAAGAGTGGAAGATTACAAAACTATTAGCAATTCTCTTGCTTTTCTATAGCCAATGTGCTACATGTTATGGGAAATATACTAAGAGGTCAGGTCCCACAAAGCAATAAACCTTCCCAAATAACTTGGAGTGTCAACACTGGAGGAGAAGTTATACACGTACTTAAAAGGAAGTTTACTGTATCCAATAGTCCCTAGGATTGACTCAGAGCCTTTTCTCAGAAACAGCTGCCAGAAGGTACTGGTGTTGGCATTCAAAATCCAACCCAGGTGGTCTTGAACTCAGAACCCAGCATTTCTTTCTGTCCAGCTGAGACGCACACAGCATGTATGGGGCGTGCACCTTGCCAAGAAAAAGGCAGCATCATGAGCACGTGACCTGTGCAGTTGCCTAGACCCCTCACTTGGTTGAAAGCACCACTGTTATCATCTTCAAGATCTTAATATATTGCTTTGAACAGGAGGCCTTCCCAAACTATGTTGTGAATCCTAAACAGACAAACTATGTTTTTAATCCTAAAGACAAACCATCCTGGCTTTTTCTGAGAACCGTGCAAGCCCCTTATTGTCTAGTCAGAGGGTTAAAGTTTCTGTTAGCAAACAACTTAGACAACAGCACACTTACTTGGAATTAGAAAGGAAATTAATCACAGCAAAGATCTAGATCAGCTACTAGGGACTTTTATACTCTCCTCTCCTGTACTCTGATCCTGCAGAGATTTATTTATCAGGATGGCTACTGCAACAACCGTGAGAGGGTTGCTTTTTGTCACTACGGTTGGTTTGCTCATTATTACCTTCAGAATAGTTCAAGAAAAATTATAAAATTAACACTGTGCTTGGTCCCCACTCATTTTCCTATGCCCTGCTATCCCAGTAATGCCCTCAAGTCCTTTTGCCCCTCTTTATCCACTCACCCCGTGTCCACTATTTTTCATTTTCTTTTACTATCACTGTCAAATTGCACATTCAGTAAAGTACTCTGATAAGTTATTTTACACGCAACTGATAAATAAATGAGCTAATACAGCTACAGTATATAAAAATATCTGACACAGAGCCAGCATTCAGTAAGTATTAACTGTTATTTTTATTCTAATTAGTCATGTTTTGGTTATCAAAATTTTAAGCCTTGAGGGACTCACATATTTCTTAAGGTAGAGTGAGTATCAGGCTGTCCTAAGAAGATGCTTCAAGGCAGGCAGGTCCGAATTTAAATCATGCATTGGCAGATTCATTTTTAAGCTTGTTTATTCAATTATACAAAAGAGGATAGTACCCACACATTGAAATTACCAAGAAGTTAAAATGAAGAATATAAAGAAAGTGGGTAGCACACACCACATCTGACTCGTGGAGGTGGTCAACCTAGGTGAGTCTCCATGAATTGCTACCATCAATAAGAGCATTAGCATATTTATAGGAGTCAAAATTATAGCCCCGAAAGATTACAATGGAGAATATTATCTAAGTGGTAGAGAAGTCATTAAAACCACTCAAACCTAAACTTCTGACTCATACTCTGCTTTTAGATCTCGGCTTGACTGTCACTTCCTCCAGGAAGTCTTCAGGGTCTGGATCCACGGAGTCCTGCTCTTCCTCGGTCATATGAGTATACCATCACAGTGACTGTTCACTTGTCTAAAACTCCAACTTGAAAAGAACCTCCCTGATTCTATGAAATGTGTCTGTCTTTGTAATCTATCTGGCTGCAGCAGTATTTCCCATCCCACGCAGTTTTTCACAACCCTGTCACTCATCAAAAAGTGGAACCTTTGTTCCCTCTTTCCCTTAAACCTGGGTGGGCCTTTGTGACAACTCAACTTCTAAAGTAGAGTAGAAAATAATTCTACATTTTGAGGTTGGGTCATAAAAGATGGTATAGCTTTTACCTGACTCTGTCTTGAAATAAACTCCCACAAAAGTGGGAGAAAGACCAAATCACATGGAGAGGCACATAAGAAGGGGAACCAACTAAAACTGAACTCTCACCAATGATCAGCATCACCTTTCCAGTCATACAAATGAGCCATAGTGGAGACAAAGACTTTGGCCATAAATCAAATCACCTCACCTAGTGGGACAAAGAAAAGGTGTGCCTTCTCCTGACGCCAGTGTGAACTGCATATTTGTGAACAATATAAATGATAATATTTTAACCCACTAGGTTTTGTGTGACTTGTTTAGGAGCAATAGAGTGAGAAAATTTTGTTCATAGTTAAATAGCTAGTTGAATAGTTAAATTTTCACTATGTAACTTAACAGGCACAAAATAGGTGGAGGACAAATAGATGGGTAGCAAATATATGGGGGAAGGAGGAGAGAAGGAAAAGCAAGAGGAAGAAAGAGGCAGTGAGGTGTTAATGAGTTTCTGGAGCCCTAGGAACTTCACCATATCTATGTTTACTTACTGTAAAATCCGTACTGTTGATGTCAAGTGGTTTGAGGCAATGGATATAGGTCTTCAGGTAGTTTCTCCATCTTATCACTCAGTAGTGTCCCAAATACATGTCCTTGTCCAGAATGGAGAACAGGGGAGAGTGCTAGGGAGAAAGTAACATGGTGTGCATATTTTATTGTTGGATCATTATAGCTTTTGGGGGGGTATAAAAAAGCCATTTCTCCTATGCACTATGTGAACAAATTCCTAGGACAGCTCCTTTTATCAGTGTTTGTTATGCACCAGGTAATTTAGCACATATTTTAGATGAGGAAGTTGGATCTCAGTGAAGTAATTTTTCCAAAGTCACACAGCTTGAAAGTTGGTAAGCTGGATACTAACATTAAACAACTTTGAATTATTGCTTGTTATGGTTCTAGTTGTGGCAAGTCATCAAAGAACCCTACCAGGTAAAGGACATCTCATCTGAGAGTCACCCGTGCTTCAATGAAAGGGTAAAGGAGCTAGCCTGTGACAAAAAGGATGAATCCATTCAAAGTCTTATCAGTAGGTAAGAGGGAGGTAACCTTGGTTTGCTGTCAGAATGGAAGAGCACCCCAGGGAGTTTTTTGATTGTGGAAGACTTAAATACCCCTAAGATGTCTCCTATTTGGTAGGAAATAAGATAAGGCCACCACAAAGGAGCAGGAAGCTTGTTGAAAAGCTGGTCTGATAAGACCCAATAGAAATTATTAAATTTCTTTTGGGTAGGGGGTACTTTGGAAATTTAATCTATCCCTATTCTATGTATGCCTTCTGTAATGATTTACCCTTTTTGTATTTGTTAACATTTAATAAAGTCTTTTGACTATATCAACTTTTGTCAATTGCACTACAGAGTTGTTTTATACAAAGCATCTGTTCTTTTTCAAAAGGAGCTAGTGTGGAGCGATAAAAAATAATATTAAGTCCTCCATATTAGGAATGAAAGTAATTAATGTCTAAATTTAATAAATCAAGACACAAATTATTATCTAGAAATGATCAATAGATTTATAAATAGATTTAATTATTAATTTAAACATAATTCTGAAATTAACAGTGTCTTAAAAAAGTGGGACTTAGTTTTTTCCTCATCTATGAAAACTCCAGATGCTCTAAGTACAGGCCTGGACAGTGGTTCAATAATGTAAAGGCCAAGATTTCTGTGAACCTCTATCCTTTTGCTCAGGTCAATCACATCTTTAGCCATCACATCTGCATCCCAGGCCAGAGGAAGAATGAAAGCAAAAACCAGTTACCCAAAACAAATTTTAAGACTTAATTTTATGAACATGAGATATTCTGAGCATTCTCTCTTTTTTTTTTTTAGAGGCATGTATTTTTATTTATGATTTATTTATTTGTTTGTTTGTTTGTTTATACATGCACTGGGTACAGTCAGAAGCGCAGGAGGGTGAGAGAATTCACCAAAGCCAGAGTGGGCAGCAGAGCAGGCAGAAGGACCGAAGTACACTGCTGAGGGGAGCAGCGGGCGGCAGGAGAGGTCTTCACGCCATGTGGGACCCTCCTCCGGTGGCCGGGGAGCAGCCAGGGAGCAGCCGGGGAGCAGCTGGGGATCGAACCGGCGCCGCAGAGGCCGCGGGCAGCTTCGCAACCCAGCGCTCAACCGCTGCGCCACCGGGGAGGCCCTCTGAACATTCTCTTTTGCAAGAGAAACTAGAAATGTACCTTCTTAGATATAGTGTCAACTTCAACAAAACTGAGATTTCATTACTAAATAAAGAAGAATATTATAGAGACTCCTTGTAGTCTTCCATAGAAGGCAAAAACAAAGAGATTTGGAATTGGGTCCTGGGATTGGTAAGAGAATAACAGAAACTGCAATTATTATAATTCTTATAATTCATTTAATCTTTTAAACTGCAAACATGTATTAAGATGAAAAAAATTAAACAAGAGTACTGTCATTAATATGTTGAATAATGTATTTATGACAAATCAAGTATAAATAACATCATAGCATGGCAATTAAAATAAAGTCTCTTAAAATCCCAAGTAGAATAAAGAAATGAGAGAATTGAGAAATAAAACATGTAGGCACTCTGAACACAAGAGTATGAGCTTTGGCAGTTTATAGCATATTCTCATTGACAATAATTTCTACAAAATATAATCTAGCACATTATAACATGTTTCTAAATTGGGTGTTAATGGTTTGTAAGTTTGATAGAACTTAGTATGTGTGTTTGGTATGGTTGTAAGTGGAAAAAGCAGAATAAACATAATGAACTTATACTTCATTTTAATTTGTGTGTTTATAACATTATGAAGTAAATTTAAGTCGATATAGGAATACCATAAGCCAACTTTTCCCTAAAAGAAAATTTGTATACATTATTTTGTCTAGAGAATTATTGTCCTACAAGTACTACCTTTATAGAAGGCAGTTTCTTCTCACTAATTAGACACATTATTTCTACCCATGTTATTTTATATTCAGAATCACTTTATCCTGTTTTTAAAGATGGACAGAAAAAAGAAATATGACCAAAGATAGATGTAGGTATAATCTTTGTAGTTACATCACCTTGCACAAAGTGCTAACCTGAATTTAGATTTCTCATCCAGAAACAGGAAATAACTATGTCCACCTCAAATATCTGTGAGTATTAAAACACCAAGTTTGGAACCATGAACAAAACAGGGGCTTGATTAATTTTTGCTCACTGAAGTTAGAACAATGTATACATATAGGTATACATAAAAAGTCTACTATGAAATCCATTTATGAAGTTAAAAAGTTTATAATCTTTGGTCAACATGAAATAGGGTGTTCTCAAATACATTCACAACTCTTTTTTTATCTCAGAGATAATCAATGTCAATTTAAGTTAGCCATTTATAGTTTTCCTCTTCAACATTTCTTGGATCTATTAAATTATAACTCTTCTCATTTTGCTGTCCTTTAAAAATCAATATAAACATATTTCACACTGTCTTATTAAATTGGAAACTTTCTAGATAGGACACTTTGAAATTGACCCAGAATCTGGCTGTTCTAAAGTAGTATTATCCTGTTTTACATAGATCCCATGAAAAATGTCATGGATGACAGAGCACCAAAAATAAAAATAAATTAAAAAAAAAAACAGCAGGAAAGAAATCTGAACCATTTGTCCTAGGAAGTAAAGCAAAAGTTTAATGTGAAAGTTCTCTGGAAATTTTTCACCAAGAGAGGGCTTGCCTACCATATCCATAAACATCTTAGCCTTCAAAATCATCAGTTACCTGCAATATTATCATCCAGAATCCCTGCATAGGTTTTTATAATTTTTACAATTTGTGCAAAGCATTTTCATATACATAAATTGACCCTCCATTTATAGAAAATAGCACAATTAATACACTGCAAGCCAGAACTCAAATCCATTTAGCCACATCATGGCAACTTAGTGCAGCAGCCACAGTGAAAGAGGGTGGGAAGTCACCAGATCCACTCGGCTGATGAGGTCAAATCACAGATAGGATGGGACTCTCGGTTCTGAACACAAAGGCATGGGGAAATGAAAGCAGCACAGATAAAAGGATAGATATATTCCATCAGCAGAACTCATGGGCTATAAGCACTTTTATATCTTTGAATGGAAGGAAACACTATAATTCATTTATTGATTGGATTTGGCAACTTTGATGAGCAACGTATGTGTTCCAATCTGTAAGATGCCGTTTCCAGTTATAGCAATAGAGGAACATCAGAATCAAGCTAAGAAAAAGGACAGGTACTCTCTCCAAAGCATAAAAGATCATGCACCTCATAGGAATATAAAGCTGAGGTAATGGGAAGGTGTTGAAGTGTTGCAGCCTTCCACAGAAGCATGGTTCCTTAATGAAAAGGGAGTAACAGATTTCTTGGGAGAGATTAATAGACTGACAAAAAATCAGTGAATGACAGTTTAAAGAAACTTAAGGACTACCAAAAGTTAATCTGGATGGTTCAAATGTATTTTTGATAACAAATGTTGCAAAGGATAGTTTATCTTTGCTTTGGAATAAACCAACACACAAAATAGTGCTACACATAATCCATAAATAAAACTTGGATGCATATTCCAAAATACTAAGTCAGTTACCACAAAGTGAAACAACACTTAACTGTATTCCTCATGAGCTGGAAATACCATTCCCTGTAATTCTGTCACTTCTTTACAAATTATGATGGTGAAAATGACATCTTAATAAGACAGTTAATCATTTCATAGTATAATTTATGTACTAGTCATTGATTTATTGCTTCTAGCTGAATGTACCCTTCACTTATGTTCTGTGATAAACAAGGAAATTCCTAGAAGTCTTTTCCTGTAATGTAAGTACAATGATAAGATTTCTAATAGAGGATTGTGGAGAGACACTGTGGAGGAAGAAGCTTTCCAAAATAACCTTCACAGGCTAGGAGGCCAGCCTTGTAAGGGGGAAAACATTTGGCAAAATTTGCCTCAGTCACCAGCCTAGAACACGGTTCCACCATGGCCTGGCATTCTACACCTATTGATAATCTCTCTTCAATTCCCAACACGGAATGCAGAAACCCCCCTTGCTACACCTCTGAAACACACACACACACACACACACACACCATACAGTGGCAGCAACGGAGATCTACGAATTGCATAGGGTATTGTTCTCTCAAAGAGGACATCACTAAGATTGGACATCACACTGGGAAAGAGTGTTGAACAAAAGAAAAATCTGAATATCAGTAACATAGTATAGAAGAACATCTGGAAAATCTTTTACAAAGAATATGAGATCCCTGGAATTTTCATGAAACAATTCCTTGTCATGGGAAGCACCAGTGATTTAACAGTAATATAAAAATCCTAACACTTGTTTAAGAGAGCCTTATATACCAAGGTAAGTATAAGAGAAGATTGCTATTTGATATCTCTATACATGCAATGTTTTTGTGTTGTTTTTTCCCCCTATTAGTAAAAGGGCTGGAAGGTTTTCCTCTCCTTAGCACAGCTGCAGATGAGTATCTCCTCAGGGCCTGCTTGCAAAGTTCCAACAACTCCTTGGTCACTCACCTTCACTGCCCAAATATGGATGTCAACTCTGGAACCCAAAACTGTTCAGACAACTGAAAAATTCTGTGTTACTTGGAATTACACTTCACAGAGAATTGGGAGAGCAAAACCCTTTCATCTGTACATACAAGTATTACCTTTCCCAGAGAGAAAAGATAACCTCAATTTTGGTTGTTCCAAATACCGGATGGTCTCACTCATAGCAGGAATTTCGAAAATCTAAATAGGAGACTAGGAAAATGACTAATCAATACAAAGTAAAAATCAAAATCAACAAGCAACTATAAACCAGAGACACACTACGGGGGACGGGGGTGGGGGGGAAGGAGGGGCGGGAAAAGGAAGGACTAGAGTCAAAATAAGGGGGGGGGTGCAATTGTATGGGGAATATAACCAAAATGAAAATGCATATATTGTGCAAAAATGAAAAATGATGTAAGAATTATATAAAATAAAATATTTAAATAAAAAAAGACAAATGACATCAGCCTTTAAAATGCAAAGGTAGAGGTAATGTACAGAATTAAAAATAGAGTATAACAAAGAATTTCTCTACCTTTTTTTGATGGAATTCATGAAAATAATAATGTAAAGGAAAATAAAAAGAAAAATTGGGTACCACAGAAAAAAAGAGAAGAGAGATGACTTTATCGACAGACGTGTTTAATGCAGGACATAATAATCATACTACAATTTTAGGGTAAATGACCAGTAGGAAGAATTCAGGAGACTGAGGACTCATCTAAACAGAAATTACTGTATAACACAGTAAAGCCGGAGTTATAAAGAAACATGTAATTGCTCCCATTCAAGTCCTCCATTTTATAAAGAAAACTGAGCCACTAAGAGGCATTTGTTATCTCTGTTACTTTGGTACTTTTCCAAAATATACTAACAGAGTCTCCAGAGAAACAGAATAGAAGCAAACATAGGTATTTCCTATTGGTTCTGTATATATAAAATCTCGATGTAATTATATAATAGTGTATATATACACACATATTGAAAGAGATTCATTATAAGAATTGGTTACTATGCTGTGGAGGCAGACTTGTCCCAAGATTTATAATTGAGTAGATAATTTTACAGAATTATTTCACATTCCATTTATTTTTGAAAAACAAGCAAAAACCGGCAATTATACTTCAAGTCTTCATTCAAAAAAGAAAATCTTTATTTGTCCATCACAGCCACAATGAGAAGCTTAAACAGCAACAGCTTATGGCAAGAAAGTCCCACAGACTCATGGAGAGACTGCAAATGTGTGCAGTGAGCAAGAGATGAAGAAAGGTTTCAATTCCTGTAACTTTATACACAACAGGTATGGCCAAAACTGTATTCATCCCACTTACCATTTGTCCTAATTCTTACTGAAAATTTACATCTTATTGGATAATTCTTTGCAAATTATTTCATCATCAAACTGTCTACATACTACATATGTTTTACATGTAAAAGGAAAATGCCAACAAAAGCAACATAATATGCTACATTATTATTAAAGCTCCAAGATTGGTTTAAGTAAAAGCATTCAATTAGTAGGATGTTTAAGTGTCACTTTTCAACATATGGTAATGCAGTGGTTAATATTTCATTCTCTATGGACTCCTTTTGCTTCATCAGTGCTTATTTTCTAATAAAACTTATTTTCTAGAGGTACGACTCAATACTAATTTAATTTCTATTACAAGAGACTTTGAGTTAATGCTAATAAAGACCTTAAAGGAATCACATATATTTTCTATTTGCCTTTTGACTATTATTTTTATTTTATTGTTTCTAATCAACCATTTCCTTCCTTTCATAGCAATTTCTGCTGAATTTACTTCCAAGTGTGCATGCTTGGAGTTTCTCTGTCACTAAGAGAAATATAATAGCACCTAACATTTATGAATAGTTTTCTATACACCAGAACTGTATTACTACCAAAAATATATTTTTGCATGTAAATGAATGCTGGGTTTAGGCTTAGTATTTTCTCATATAAGTAATAGCAAAGCTTAATTTAAACTCATTTGATAGGAGAATCAAATAAAACTCACATTATAATAAAATTCTATGCACAAAGGCACCCTACACTTCTTAGAGTCATTTAAATGTTTAGCTGAGAATGATACTAAATCTGTATATTGCTTTGGAAGTAACAACATTGTTGTAATATTAAGTCTCTCCAAAGAAATGCATTGAATTTATTTCTTCATATAAAGTTTTGTAATTCTCTTCTCATGTCTTATAAATTTCATCGGTTATATTTATTGCTATCAATAAATATGATTTTTCTATTACATTTTATAATTTACTTTTACTAATTAGTTTTACAATTTGACATGCTATACTGTGCACCTTATAATAACTACCTTATTTTGATTTATAGAAACCAAATGTGTTATGAATTACTACCTTCTCCTTAGAAAAAGGGAAACCAATACTCAGAAAAGTCAAATAAAACATTAGAAGATCATAAAATAAGACTGGTAGGTTAAGTATCTAGCCATTCCTAATTTTAACTTAGCAATTTTACAAAAGATAGTGATTTGAGAAGAAAGTTAACAAAAACCAATAATTTGAGGAGCCTCACATCTGTATTAAATTTCACTTTTTTTTTTTTAAGATTTATTTATTTTATACAAGAACCGGGGTATAGGCAAGATGTGTGGGAGGGTGAGAGGATTCACCAGAGACAGAGCAGGGAGTAGAACAGGCAGACTGATGAAATACACTGCTGCGGGGAGCAGCGGGCAGACAGGAGAGGTCTGCTTTGCCATGTGGGATTCTCGCTGGCCAGCCGGGCTCGAACCTGTGCTATAGAGGTTGCAGACAGCTTCACATTGGGGCACTCAACGGCCTGAGCCACAAGGGAGGCCCGAATTTCACGTCTTTAAGGAGGGAGAGGTATCTTTCATATTGGTCAGTTTCATTTAGCCACATGGACAAGGCAGATACTGAACAATAAAGACAAAATAAAGTTTATGGCCTAAGGAAGCTTAAATACTTTAAAGTATTATGTCATCAAAAACTAGGATTTTTTTTGGGCCTCCCCAGGTGGTGCAGGTGGTTGAGTGCCACGCTGTGAAGCTGTCAGCAACCTTTGCAGCACTGGTTCAATCCGGGCTGGCCGGTGAGGGTCCCACATGGTGAAGCCAACTTCTCCTGTCCTGCCCGCTGCTCCCCTCAGCAGTGTATTTTGTCAGTCTGTCTGTTCTGTTCCCCGCTCTGTCTCTGGTGAATCCTCTCACCCTCCTGCACATCTAGCCTATACACCAGTCTTGTATAAATAAATAAATAAATAAATCTTTAAAATATATATATATATTTAAAAAAAAACTGAGGATTTTTTTTCCCTGACAATGTGTTTTTTTAACCCATTCATAATACTTATTGGGGGAACAAAGTCACTTGCACAGCTGATGGCACACAATAAATACTCAATATTTGTGGAACATGTTCCTATTTTTAACAACAAATTTAAGTAAAAAATTATCTGGCAAGATAAGTTTGAAATAGAGAGCTATGTTCCCTCCATCACCATCTTTTGAGAGTTTGATCATAAATGGCAGTTCAATTTTGTAAAATGCTTTAGTCTGCCACTATTGATACAATTATAAATTTATACAAGTAGATTAAGATGTAGTATTTGTACACATGAAATTACTACTTGGCTATTAAAAAAAGATGAAATCTTGCTATTTGCGACAACAGGTTAGAGTTTAGGGGATTATGCTAAGCAAAAAAAAAAGGCAAAAGAGAAATACAAGTATTGGATTATTTCACTCATATATGGAATATAGAGAAACACAACAAAAGAAGAGGTAAAATAGAACCAAAACAAACCCTAGAAATCTGACTACAGAATTGAAACTACCAGAGAGGGAGGGTGGGTAGTGGGAAGCAAAAGAAGGAAAGGGTCCAGTGGACTATGGTGGAGGATTATGAATGTTTGGGTGATAGGTGTGGTGTAAGAAATATGCATGTAAAGAAATGTGAATCTAAAAACCATACAGTGTTATAAACCAACATGCTGCAATAAAAAGTAATACAATAAAACAAGAGGTCAAAGGATGAACAGGTACATTTACATAGAATAAAAAGGACTCCTGGGCAGGTTCATAGGTCAGGAAAAAAAGTGGATGAAGAGAGGAGGTAGTAGAGCAAGTTCTTTAAAAGTTAGAAAAAAGAACAACATTAAAAAAAATCAGGAGAAGAAAAATGGAATGATGTTCCAATTTGTATCTCTAAGTGCTTACTAAATATTTACTTACTTGTTACTTATTTACTTACTTGTTAGAACAAAGAAAAAATACTTAACTTTCATATCTATCTTCAATCCAGACATTTCATTAAATCTTGTATTAAGTTTTATTTTTTATAATAAATTTTATTTTTATATTCCCCATACAATTGCAACCCCCTTATTTTGACCCCAATCCCTCCTTTACCCACCCCCCACCCCCCATAGAGTGTCTCTGGTTCATGGTTGTTTGTTGATTTTGATATTTTCTTTCTTATAGTTATTCATTTTCCTGGTCCCTTATTTAAGTTTTCTAGATTCCTGCTATGAGTGAGACCATCCGGTATTTTTCTTTTTCTTTCTGGCTTATTTCGCTGAGCATGATCCCTTCCAGCTCCATCCATGTTGCTGCAAATTGCATGTGTTTATCTTTTTTGAATGATGAGTAATATTCCATGGTATATATGCACCACATCTTCTTGATCCAGTCATCTGTTTTTGGGCATTTGGGTTGTTTCCAAAGCTTAGCTATTGTAAATAGTGCTGCTATAAACATAGGGGTGCAGGTGCTCTTTGGAATTGATGTTTCTGTGTCTTTTGGGTAAATACCTAGGAGTGGAATTGCTGGATCATATGGAAGCTCAATGTTTAGTAGGTCCAGAAATCTCCACACAGCTCTCCATAGTGGTTGGACCAGTTTGCACTCCCACCAACAGTGCAGGAGAGTTCCTTTTTCTCCACACCCTCGCCAACATTTGTTGTTGCTAGTTTTTTTAATGTGTGCCATTCTCACTGGTGTGAGATGGTATCTCATGGTAGTTTTGATTTTCATTTCCCTGATTACAAGTGATGTTGAACATTTTTTCATATGCCTGTTGGCCATTTGCATTTCTTCTTCAGAGAAGTTTCTTTTTAGCTCTTCTGCCCATTTTTTGACTGGATTATTTTCTTTGTTGTTGTTGAGTCTCATCAGCTCTTTGCAGATTTTTGTGATCAGTCCTTTAAGTTTTAAAAAGACTCTTTAAAGTAGTTTTTTAGGTTTACAGCAAAATTGAGCAGATGGTACAGAGATTTCCCATATACCCACTACCCCTTGTACAGAAGCATAGTGTCTTTCACTATCAACATCTCCCACCAGTGAGGTACATTTGTTACAATTGATGAACCTGCACTGACACATCATTATCACTCAAACTCATTGTGTTCTTGGGATTCACTCTAGGTGTTGTACAATGAAGGTTTGAACAAGTGTAATGATCTATAGCCACCATTATGGTAACATACAGAATATCATATTTTCACAGCCCTAAAAATCTATGCTTCTGTATTCCCCTCTTCCCTCCAAACCCTGAGAACCACTGATTATTTTACTATTCTCATTCCCACATTGTCACATTTTCTTTTTCCAGAATTACATATAGTTAAAATCATAAAATATGTAGTCTTTTTAGATAGGCTCTTTTCACATAGTAATATGCAATTTAAGGTTCTTATCTTTTCATGGCTTGGTAGCTCATTTCTTTTAGCACCTGAATAATATTCCATTGTCTGCATGTGCCATGGTTTATTTATCCACTCACATTCTGATTAACATCTAGGAACTTCCAAGTTTTGCCAATTACAAAAAAAGTTTCTATAAACATCTGTGTACAATTTTTGTGTAGCCGTACGTTTTTTAATAATTTGGATAAATACAACCAAGTCATTGTTAGATCATATGGTAACAGTACATTTAATTTTGTTTTAAAACATTTCCATTTACAGTCCCCACAGGAATAAATGAGAGTTCCTGATGCTCCACATCCTTGTCAGCATTTGGTATTGTCAATGTTCTCTGTGTGCTGTCATTTTCAAAGTAATCTCCCCAGTTCTTCAAACTGTGATTCCATTAAACTTAGGGCATTTGACTATAAGGAAAGCAATGTTCATTCTCATTGGTTCAATTATTTTCTGTAGATTTTTGCTGTGGTCACCAGTTTATTATGTACATATGCTTTTTCAGAGTAGCATGAAAGCACTGTCTTGCAAACCACAGGAGATCTGAGTATTTAAGTCTCCCAGAACCTTATCATTTTAAGTTCTTGAGTAGAGAAAGCAGCTCAGTCAAGTGTTATTCCTTGCTATATGGAGTATTTTAAATTAAACTAACCTTGACACCTCAGTTAAACTTTTCCCAAAGAATCCATTACTGACCATTGCTGAAAAATGTAAAAATACTAAAGAAGGGGAGGATGAGAAAGAAAATTCTCATCAAGTGATCAGTTTCTATCACATTTTTACCAAAAAGAAAAAAAAGTACACATTTGACAATACCTTTCAGATGAATAATGCAGCAGAAGCAAAGTCATACCAGCTTTTCTATTTTAGCTTGAATTAACTCTGGAATATTTTTTGTATTGCTACCATATAAACATCACATTATAGTTAAAAATTAGACATTTTAAGAACAAGAAGCCTCCAATATAGAAATTGCTCATGGTTACAACATTTGGGTCCATGTAATTCCCATTTTTGCCTTATTGATATTTTTAATATTATACACACACACACACACACAATGGGCTGTGGAACATTAATTAGATTAAATCACCATTCCACATATTGGTGAATTGTCCATGCCTTCAATAATAATACATACATTCTACAGGTGTGAAACCTGCATGCTTTTCCTTTCCTTCCATTATATACAATATAAAGGAGTTTATTTTCATCATTCAGAAGAATAACATTCTTCTCACTTGGAAGCTGTGTTCTGATTTACAGCATAAGTAGCCTTTTTCAGAATAAGATGACTGTTTTAAATGGTACTTCTTAAAAGTTATTCTCTCAGCAGGTCACTGAAAGTAGGAAAATAAAACTTCACACTAAGCTTTGACAAAAAAAACAGTTGTTTGGGACACAGTTCCTTCTAAATCCCTCTCACCCACACAAGGCATAATGAGAAATGGCACTTAACAAAGTTCCCATTGTTTATACAGTTACTATGCCTTGGATTTACATTAGTTAGATGCAAGAATATGAGAAATGTCAACAAGCATATTGGGGCGGGGGCTTTAAGTTGCAGTAAGGATGAAAAACAATCAAGTAGTGGTAGCCACAGAAGAGGAAAGGGTTGGAGTAAATAAGATAAATCAAACAGGGATAGGGATTGTGACACCTTATGCCTATTATAATTTTGAGAGAAATTTTAAAACTAATACACTGCAAGGAAATTTTGGATTCAATTTTTAAACTATTTCCTTACCAAGAAATGAGGAACAAAACATTTTTTCTACTTAAAGCTCCTACTTTTAAAAGCTTAATTCCCTGCTCTTACCAAAATGAGTCTTTAGTTGTATTTAATCATATCTACATAAGCCACCTTTGCAACATTGATAATCTAATCTTTTCCATAAAATTCTTCTAAGGAAATACTCTTAAAATATTTTAGCACATGTGTGAAGTGACATACTAGAGAGATTCATTAAGCTTTAGTTTTAATAGCAAAGGAAAAATGCATCAATTTAAATGTTGATCAGTAGTGAAATATTTATGGTTCAACCACAAAGTATCATCTTACATAGGCACTAAAACAATTTGTACTGATCTGAAACAATATCTAATGCATTTGAAATGAAAACAACTACTTAAAGTAGATGCTGGTATTTTTAATTGAATGTCTATGGAATGATACAAACCATATCAATCACAGTGACTGCCCCTGCAGAGGGAAAGCAGGACTCAGGGATAGGATGCTTTCTTTTACATACACACTATATCTATATTTTGTACATGTGTATATACTACCTCTTTTAAAATAGTTTAACTTCATTTTAAAATAGCTATAAAGAATTAGCCAACTTTATATTCTGTTAGTTTTACCTAAAATAAATTGTACAATGTACAGTTGAAATAAAAAAGTGAACAATATTTGAAAAATACGTATAAATGGTTTTATTGCAAAGTGCATTTTGACCCAGGCACCTTGCATCCAGAAACATCCTGAAAATGCTCAGAAAAATAATTATATCTGTATATTTCAGACAAGAATTCTAACTATTAATTGTTAAAAGAATCAAAGTAGTAGGAAATAAAACTATGTGCAATCTTTGCTTGTGCTTCAGGGAAAGAATGGAAAGATGATTATTGAAATAAAAATCTTCAGATTTTAGTTCATGATAGAATTTACAGTCCAGAGAGACAATGCTATCTTGAGTCCATGATGTGCGTTAAATTTATTTTCATCCAAATAGCAGTAACCCTTTACCACAATTCTTTTGAACAAGGATTAATATTTGAGAGTTATTTTTTCATGTCCTATGATACCATGCATCTTGTCACTTCCTTCAACTATAGGTGCAAACTTAATCATTAGGGTATTTTAAATACAGCTTAAATAGAACACTTGCTCTCCATTTGACTCAATTTTGGCACTGAAATTCCAGAAGGGAGCACTGCCTTTCAGCAAGTTAGTCATAGGCTATTTTTAGCAGTTTGAAAGCTGCAGTGTTTCCAGTGATATGAATGAAGTTTGGTTAACGGCAGACAATTGGTCTCTTAGTCTGGATGCCCTTGCGATTTGTACATGAAGCAGTGAATCACACAATTTAAAAAAAAGAACTGTATTTATGTATAGGAATAGCATCTAAGATTCTGCTTATATACTGACAGACTTGTGTTGATGGTAATAAAGCCTACTATTATGCTGCCAGCATATCTGATGCTGGGGAGCCCTTTCAGTAGAGAAAAAGACTTAAAAATACTAACTGCTCTTGGCAGCATTTAGTACAACCTGTGATAGGCTGTCAGTTTTTCTGACCCTTATGTCATTACCACCAAAATGGATGTCCATTGAAACTGAATCCATAACAGTCAACAATCTAGTGAAACTATTAATGCAACAATTATTTAATGATATTTTAATGATGTTATATGAAGCTTCTAAATATGCTCTAAGAGATGGTGAATAACTCAAAGTCCAGCATAAATGTGCTTCTTATCTCAAAAGGCCCCAAAATTTTATGCTGTGGCATATTATTAACTACCCACTAGATAGGCAAAATACATTTTGTATTCTATCTTTTATCATATCCCTTTCCCAATACCTCTTCTGGACTATGCACATGAACTTTTATTTTTAGAATATAGTTACCACCCTGAAATACATATTGCTGAAATACATATTGTGGATATAAGGAGAGAGAACCAGGTCAAATGCTTATATAGCCCTAAAGAAGCTTAAACAGGGGGCCCCAGTGGCACAGCGAGTTGAGTGCCATGCTTTGAAGCTGTCTGCAGCACTGGTTCAATTCCCGGCCAGCCAGGGAGATACCCACATTGCACAGCAGACCTCTCCTGCCTCGCCCGCTGCTCCCCTCAGCAGTGTCTTCAGTTCGTCTGCCTGTTCTGCTCCCCGCTCTGTCTGTGGTGAATCCTCTCATCCTCCCATGCCTCTGGCCTGTACCCCAGCTCTTGTATAAAAATAAATAAATCTTTTAAAAAAAAAGAAGCTTAAACAATGCTAGCTGTTATCAACACCTTTTTGAATTTTTCTCTGAATTTATTAGACACCTTTCCTTATTTATGATCATGGGCAATGAGTAAGGTTAAAATTTTAAGTATCCAGAGCTATAATTCCATATATCTGTTAACTAAACTCAATTACAAATTATGCATTAAAGGAGGGATTCAAGTAAGATTTTCTTTTTTATCAAATGAGATAATCTTTAATGAATCTATTGTTACTGTGTATTCATAATTTAAAAACACTAAGGGTGAGAAAGGCATTAGGAGATTTTATATATATTCACAATGTCCACATCCAATCTTAGAAGTAGTCATATAGAACATTCACCAGCAGAAGAATAATTGATAGTTTAAGAGAACAATTTCATGCAATCACTTATTAGGTTCTGCATTTTATATTCTCTTAATACCGTCTAAGTAATATCAAAAGGACATTATACCCAAAAATCTATTCCTATGTGTTCAATTATCCATACTTTTCTTGCCTCTTTTACATTTTACACTTAAAAGTGCCTTGAGCATTTCTTTACTCTTATTCTGTCATCAAAAGTCTTCAGCTATTATGCCAGGAAAAAAAAAAAACAGTAAAAATGATCATATTATAGTCTGTAGACTGGACAGAAAAGTATCCCAATTGCATGATAAGGTCCTTTTTTATTTTTTGCAAGAAATAGTCCCCTTGATTACTGAACATATAGACAGCTAAGGAGCAAGAGCAGAATGGCAGAGAGAGACACTGCAGGTAGGTCCAATTAATCTCTAAAAGTTAGAAAACCTATCTTCAATGAAGAAGGTTAAAACTATTCTTCATCATGAATCCTAATAATGACAAGCAGCAATGAGTCACTTTTTTTTTTACTGCAGTCAATGATTTGAGTAGAAATGAAAAAGAAGAGGCTATGCTGGTCACTTCCTCTGCTGACTCAAACATAAAACATGCACCATGAAGAAGCATTTTGTTTCCCTGAAAATCAAAGAAAACACTGAAAATGTTTGTCCCTTTCTTATACAGTGCTATGCAGTCCAGACTTATTTTTGATATTTTTACAATAAGCACAGTGTCTGCTCAAGAGATTAAGTTTATATCTATAAATAGAAAGCCAGAACCTGGATAGGGACACCCTCAACTTCCATCATCCTTTTAGAACACTACATAATATGCTATCACATCTGTGCAATACATGTAGACTTATCATGACAGAAAGATGATAGGAACTGCTAAGTGTGTGATTTGTGATTGTCTCTAATAATAGTTACAACTTTGGTACTGATACTGCATAAAACACTTGGAAAACTGGCATTGTTTTTAGTAAGTTGGAGTCATCTATGAAGATAATGACAATGGTAAACATATCCCTTTCCTCTAAATTGTATTTTCCTAGAAAGCAAAGGTCTAATGAAACCATGTAAGTCTTTATTTCTTGAAAACAGAAACTCTGGCCTATGAAAACTGTGATGCAGGGAAAGGTCACCAGTTCAGCCTGCCATGTTCTTGTCCACAGAGCTCCAGGCCACGGTGTAGGGCCTCACCACCCTGTGGGGAAGAGATAAAAGACAGCTGTGCAAGATAGAGCTGGAGGAGCCTTAACTACACACAGAAATACTCTTGAGAATAACCCAGTTACTTCATTGGATTGCACACCAGAAAATTCTAAGAGGATTGAGCAATTGTAAAACTATTCAGAAGGCCATGAGGCAGCAGTCATGAGTCCAGTTCCAAGTTTAGTCCAAAGACAGAATACATAGTTCCCTGTCTCTGCTATGAACAAGGCTGTAGAAGTTTTATAAGTACCTTCAATGAGAGCAGATGAAATAGCAACTTTTTATACTATGTATAGTTAAAGGAAAGCTGGAAAATGTCACATTCAAGTCTGCACTACTACATCTTGCATGCCTGGAAACTGACAGTATACTGGAGGTCACTCAGAAAAAACTTGGAATACAGGTTGGGGAGACTATACCTGACAAACCTTTCACTCCAACAAAGGTATAATATTTAGGAGCCTGTGTAAATACACCAAATGTTCCAATAAATGACTACTTTGAGGATCTGACATCTAGGGATACTGAAGAAATTATTGATGGGATCAAGATGGTAAAATTCCAAAACTTGAGCCAAGGAGTGGACGCTTCTTTTATGAGGGTCTAATCTCTTTTACTGAACCAACCAAAGGACCTGGCTTTGGTGTGAAAGCAGGTCTTTAATTTATAGTCAACTCTTTGTCACTGGAGAAATAAAATATGAATCACCGACTTAATAGCAAAGGAAAATTTGTGATATATTAGGAATACAACTAGTAGAATTTTTAAAAATACAGCAGAAACCTATTATAACAGATTTAGATTACAAAACTGTTACAAGGAATAAGTAATTATTCCTTACCTGAAATACAGATTGTGTTAAAAGGAGGATAGGGTGACAACTTTTCTGATAGGAAAAATTATAAAGTTACCTACTATTTTTAAAGGATTCTGGTAATTTCCATGTTGAAAATCTTTATTTAAAAAGAGGATGACAAGAGTCCTAACTGAATTTCTGAATACACTTTCACTCTCTGAGATTGCTTGAGTTAGGATTTTTTATCTACCATGGCCTGTTACAGTTACTGTTTATAGGCCACTCAAGAAAGATAAGGAGCCAAAAGTTGTAATACACTGCATGACAGTGACCATGAAGCAGCTCATCTCTTACAGACTCACGGACATTATAAGTCATCTGTGGATGAAAAACTCTCAACTTTCCCAGTCATCAAGCCATGATCACCTCAACCTTTTCCTATAAATGAACCAAATTACTCCATTAATGGCTTTCATGAGTAAGAAGCTCAGGGCTTTATAGTTTTCTTCACACCTTTGGTTCTAAAATCACAATTGCAGATAAGTCACCTATAGCTACACGATGTATAATAAAATATATAAGCTTAACTTTTATGTTCAATTAATCAAAGGAAAAACAATTGTCAAATAAATGATGTATTTTATTTTTTTTAAAGATTTTTATTTATTTATACATGAACCAGGGTACAGGCCAGATGCATGGGAGGATAATAGAACAGGCAGACTGACAAAATACACTGCTGAGGGGAGCAGTGGGCGAGACAGGAGAGGTCTGCTGCGCCATTTGGGACCCTCGCTGGCAGGCTGGGATCAAACTGGAGCTGTAGAAGCTGTGGACAGCTTCACAGCGTGGCACTCAACCACCTGCACCACGCCACCAGGGGAGGCCCTAACTGATGTATTTTAAAGTACAATAAAATTCTGACTACAAAGAAATGAGGAGGAAGATAGTTCTCAATAAATACAAAAAGTATAATCTAGATTTATAAATTTTTATATTATAGCATGAATGTCAGTGAGGCAGTTTAATCTATTCTTCAATTGGTGTTTAAAAGTCTAGATGACTTCCACTAGTCCAACCCTCATCACCCCTGTGTTACAATAGGAAAAGGGGGTGCTAGTGGGAGTTCAATTTCTATTTTTGTATAATTTCTTGCCTCCATTTGTTCTGCCATCACAACTTTTACTCCTTTTACTTATACTCTCACAGAAAACTAAGAAATCTTGGCTTTTAGAAAAATCATTACAACTCTGAAAATTGACCAAATGGTTCTCTGTATCATGAATAGTTGTTAGGAAAGCATGTGTAATTTGAAATATTTTAATCAACTCTTTGGCAATTTCATATTATTCTTTACTCTCATTTCCCCCCTTCTTAAACCAAAGAGGGATTTCTCTTCTAATATTCTCTTCCAGTATTTAAAATAGCTACTTGAACTGCCCACATTTTTTTTTTCTTTTTAGAACACTAAAAGAAAATCTTTGAAACTTAAATGGGTCATTTATCTTACCTGACATTTCCTGGATTTTATTGATGAGGTTTCCTTGTAATACAGAAAATCATTAAACATTCTAAACTTAAGGCTCATGAACCTTTCAAGTACACCTTCCTTCTATTGAGGGTTATGTGGCAAAGGTCATCTGGAAAGCACTGATTATCCATACTCAGAAGGCTAATAAGTGGCAAACGTGTCATTCACCACTATTATTGTGGCAAGAAGGACTGAATAAGGATAACATCTCCAGCTTGTTGAGTATCAGTTGTACTTCAAGTGAAATATACTATTCAATAACTCCAGTTGCAGGAGAAGGATTTAATTTGGTCTGATTCATCCAACAATATGATGGATGATTAATTAAATATACATTAAAAGAGATTGCCAGGAATAACAATCAGAAGAAACTATTGACAAAAGATTTAGATCCCCAGAGATAAAATATTTGAGGGATCCAATACAGAATGCAAAATAAAAAAGATTAAATGTTAAAATAAAAATCTGGAAAAATGAAATAGAGGCCATAAAAACTTAAAATACCAGGTATGTTTGAAAAACATTTAGAGCTGTGAAATAAATTTTTTGAAATTAAAAAAATAACAACAGTATAGACAAAGCTATAGAGTCTTAGAGAACAGTGTGCTAAGTTTGAAAAATTATTCAGTAGAGAAAGAGAGTAGAGAGACAGGACCCAGCGTACATGCCTTTATTAAAGTTGAGTTCATTGGGGTTTCTGAATTAAGGTGGACTGACCAATTCGAACCAAGAGTTTTGGGGAGCCCCACAGAGGTCTTAACCAAGTGGAGCATAAGGAAAGGTGTTGGGAGGTAGGGGAGACTGTTGATTACAAGGGATATTGAATAAATCATATCAGGAATTTATATTTACTTGTGACTAGGCAAAATGCCTTTTAGGTCATGTTGTATGTTAGGAGTTAGTGTCAGTCTAAGGTCCCTGCAGGCCATTTGCCCAAGCAAACTGGATGCTGAAACAGCAACACCATAGACTAGCTTAATTAAAACTCTTGACAATTATCAGTGTAATTGGGTGGAAAGTAAGTTCAAGGACTGAAGCTTGGGTTGGTAATGAGGAATCAGGAAAGGAAATTGAGAAGAGGCAGTTAGGATAGGGCAAGAAGAAAAGCAAGAGGGTATGATGGCCTAGAGAGTCAAGAAAAGTTTTTTGAGAAGGAGAAAGAATAAACTGCTACATCAAAAGTGCCTGCAGAGGTCAAGAAGATGAAATCTGTGAGAGAACCTGCAATTGGATTTAGAAGTGTAAAAGTCATTGTATCTGTTGGTAAAATTTGTTTCAGGGGAATTTTGAGGATAAAAGCCTGATTGAAGTGAGGTCAAGAGAACAGGGCAGGTGAGGAAGTGGAACCCAAAATAATAATGATTGCACCCAGAGGGGGAGTGAGAGTCAAAGGAAGTTATGGTGTTGTTTTTGGTGGTGATGGTGGTGGCTGTGATGCTACTGTTGCCAAAACAGGAGAAAGAAAGAGAACAAAAGTGGCATCAGAATTTTCCCTCTGCCACTAACAGAGATTCCAGCTACATGGTTTCTCTTATTCACTTTATATTCCTAATTGCAATGATAAAAATCTGTAGGAGGTTTGAATTTCCTGTAGAACTCCCTTGAAATGTCCTAGATGCCTTTGATTGCTTTTGCTGCTCTGGTGGAATGAATTCCATAATTGGACACATCTAGGTTGAGCCACTGACTCCCTCCCAATCCCAGGCCTCTTCCTATTGAATCAAAGCTTACAGGGGTGGAACCGAGGCAGGTACCTTTTAAACAGATTCACCAAGTTGAAAAGTGCCATTCTAGCTCTTCCCTAAAAGGCAAGCTCAGAACATTAGCAAGCTCAACTGTCTGTAAAATGGGCTATTAATTCCTCCAATGCTAATCTCCCAGGGGTATGGTGAGGGTCCAGCCACAGAAGAAATATTTGTGAAAGCATTGTAAATTGTAAAACACAATAATAATGTAAGATAACTTCACACTGTCAGTTAATTTGAATATCAAATGAGGATTTAAAGGAAACAGAAATGCACCCATCTCCTATAGATGTTCTATATAAAGAATCACATTATTTTCTTTTTAAAGTCATGATTATACTTCCCTTATTGTAGTTGTGTTTCTGTTAAGTTGTGTATAGATTAAATTTTATTTTAAGCACATTAAGGAAATTAGCTATTTAAAGTAATTCCCTGTTGAACCTTTTATGAAATAAAGAATGCTTCTGAAATGAAATAGACAATCCCTAAGTAATCATTTTTTAAAGCTTGGGTTTTGTGTATGATGTTTTCTGGAAGTGGGACACAGCTGTACTGTTGTCAACAACATCTGGCAGTTTCCCAGTGAAGCTGCTCGAGCCTCTCTTGGGTCACCCTCACAACAGCAACTCCAAGGACCTCAGAGGAAGGATGAGACACTCAGGCCCTTCAGCTGCCCACCAGATAATGAGAAACAAACACAGGAATTACCTCATATTCCAATCACAGTTGAACTCCCCTACTTCCCACAATAAACCCTGAAGTCAAACAGAAGACTCCCCTACAAAAAGTACTCAGTAAAATATATCCCATATTCCCAATGCTTAATATTAATTTCTCATACGCCTAGTTCCCCCACTTCCTCCTATACAGTCTAAAATATTTCACACAAGGATTTTCTAACAAA
Source organism: Talpa europaea (assembly GCF_964194135.1). Classification (NCBI taxonomy): domain Eukaryota; kingdom Metazoa; phylum Chordata; class Mammalia; order Eulipotyphla; family Talpidae; genus Talpa; species Talpa europaea. Next base: position 24,328,102 of record NC_140072.1, read on the forward strand.
ATCCCCTACATTTTCTTGGCTTTTACTAGGTTGTTAATAATTCAAGTGTTAAAAATAAGACTTTTATACAATTTGGTTTCTCAGAAACTCAGGATAAAATGATTTTTTTCACAATGAATTGTTTTTGCAAAAAAAAATTAGTGATTCAAGATCAAGCTCAAGTCACTTCCTGTTTGAACCAAATCTGTTTCAGTGTTCAGTTTTGCTAAGAACTGATATCCAGTTCTGCTGACTGACCGCCAGTGTGCATTTTAGTCATTAAGAGAGATTGGGGTTAAAGGAGAATTGATTGGAGGGCTTGAACCATGGAATGTCTACAAGTAAAACTTTTCACTTATCAGATTTAGAACTGACGAAAGAGAACTTTCTGAAGGGCGTTGACTAGTTTTAACTGAGAATTTGTAAGGTTAACCAAAGGGTTCAGTGAGCTCTTTCACCATTAATATAGTTGTGTTTATGATTTATCCAGCAGGAAAAATATCAGAGCACTGATAAGTAAGGAAAAGGAGTTCAACAACCACATATTAAGAAATTGGGAGCTGCAAGGACTAAAGCAAGAGCAATGTCACAATGAAGAATAAATACAGTAACATGAAGAGCATGGCTCCTGGAGCCAGACTAGGTTCCAATGATAACTGACATTTACTAGCCCTGTGACTTTACAAGTTCATTAGCCCATGTGGAGCTAAGTCTCCTCATCTGAAAACAAAAGAAACAATAGTACTTACCTATAATAGAGTTGATATAAAGGAAAATAAGTTAATATATATAAAGTTATTAGGAGAGTACCTAAAAATATGGCAAATACTAAAAGGTTGTTTCTTTTGTAACCATTAAAAACAGCATGCAATAGAATAAAAAATCTGGCACTATAAGAAAGGAAGGTCCAAGAGGATGAGTGAACCAGGCTATATGGTTCATCAATAATACACACTCATCAATAATACACAGTCTGACAACCCATCTCCATTATGTTATTAGCTTACTAAATGACTCTGAGATAGTCATTGAAATGGTTATTGTCAGTTAGAATGATAACAACGCTGAGCTTCTCTGTATGAAAGGTAAGAAAACATGAACAGTAAAAAAAACAACAAAAAAACAAAACAAAACAAAAAAAGAACACCTCTATTTTGCAAGTGAAAATGCTCCAAACAGAGTTTCAGAACATATTCTCATTTCCCAAAAGCACATTTCTGTTTTTAATCACACTTTTTGAAGCTGGTGTCTCTAGAGAAATGTAGACTATAGCCAGAGGGCTTGTTGAGGGAAGGTTTTAATAACAGAGAAAATGAAGTACTCTGAAAGTAACATTTGGCTTTAGAAATGTGTGTATCCTGGTTTATTAAATAATGCTCTAAGCAGGAAGTATAACTTCAAGTACTTGATTGCAACTCATATATTGTGTGGCCTTGAGAAATTTATAGAATCTCTCTAAACTTCATGTTCTTCATAGAGGAAAGAGACAGAAATGCTGATGCATTCCTAATGGTAATTATGTTGATGGTGATTGATCAAAGAGTAAAAAGTCCTTCCAATTTTTAAAAAATGTTTGGATGGAGGGCAGGTCATTAATAAAGTAAAAATGATGACTGATGGTACTAATATTATCTACTCTGGTACATGAATTGCCCCGCATGGACAAAAATTAAGGTGGAAATATTAGTTCTAGAACTTACTGTTAGTGTGTGAGTGATTTAGGTATCTGATAAGCCATACTTAGAAAGGGTGAGAAGTAAGGTTTATCTGCTCTACTTTAGCACCTTATCCAGGGCAGGTTCACACCTTTGTGAGTCTGAGAGTCTGAGATTGTGTGGATTCTGAGATTCTGGAAAAATTCATGTGTACCAGTAAGGAAACCATGGTTCCGGATACAGATTACAGAACTGGTCAAAATCAAACACTTTTTTTCAACGTTAGAAATTAACGTTGCTTTTTCTGTCATTTCAACACACCCCAGGCAGAGACAAAAAGAAAGTAAATGATTACTATAACAGGCATCCATCAAACACAAGTGTAGGACACTGCATGCCTTGTTAATTAAGGAAATACTTTTCTCAACATAGGCTTAATCAGTATCATTTTTTTCAATTAAATGTATGTTAAACTATATAACCTTCAATAAGTCAATTCACTAAAAAATATCCAGGTCCACAACTCCTACTGGTGGGAATATTGAAGAGCAAAGTCAAGTTGAAGGGCTTGTGAAATAAGATAATGATCTAAAGTCTATGCTACTCCCCAAAATGTCAAGACATGGCAAAGGACAGAAAAGAACAAGGATATAGGGAATGAGATATTTTGTTCACAGTAAGAGATATCAGAGAGATGTTTGGAAAGAATAGAGATAAATCTCAGATCAAAAGAACAAGGTTAACACCGGCTGGAAGGGTCTAGTTTCCTTGTAGATATTAATATTCAAGGAAAGATTTCAAATTCTCTAGAACTTCAACCTTTATCCTCCCTGTTACTCCCACCTGAAAGTTCCCTATTTGCCAGCAAAGATCCTTCTTCAGTTTTGTGAACTAGTTGAGAGGAAATTGCAGGCACAACATGGCAAAGAGGAATGAAAACAATGTGCTACCCCATAGTTTTCCAGATTCAGTGGGAAATGAAAATAATATTTTAATGAACTTATCAATCTCTTTAAGTAAAATGTCTATATTTCTAATATTTAAAAAACTTGTTTAAAAATTCTCCACTTAGAATTGGGTTCCAGGCAAAAGAAATGTACCTTCAACAAATTTGGGAGTTTATGTCATCAAAATATCCCAAAGCCCCAACAGACTATAGATAGAAATAAACTTATATTCATACTTCCTAAGAGACTATCAACAGACTTAGGAGGCACATTCTCATAGTAACATAGGGACTCACTAAAAAGAATGTTTCAAAGAGAAAAAATATTATTGAACTTAAGTTCTCTTCATAGGATGGAGAAGGTGATATTCAGGAGGAAAAAGACACTGAGAGCTACTGGCTTGCAATGAGAATCTGCTCTGCTAACTTGGAATCAACAAATGGTTTCATAATTTTTTATTTAGAAAGTATTAATGATAACCCTAGCAAAGGCTGGTAAAAGGGATCCAAAGAGAAAGGAAGAAGAGGGAACTTGACAGCAAGTCCGAGGAGTAGTACTCTAAGTGAAAGCCTTGCTACTCAGAAGTGTAATCCCTACAACAGCAGCATCAGCAGAATCCTAGGCCCTGCCTGAGATGTACTCACCAGAACCTGTATTGTAACAAGATCTCCACGAATTTCATATGTATGTTTCCACTTAAGAAGCATCAGTGTAGAAGGTAGTACTGGGAGAGCAAGGAAAACTCAGATCCAGATGAGAATCATAGGTGATGAACTCGGTGGGTTGGGAAGTAATCCAGAGGGTGAAATATTTCAGTGGACAGTCAATATCAGATCTAACTGGCCATGACATCATGTCCACAAGGGTTCATTCACAGCAGAGGTGAAAGATGGGAGAAGTACGCCCCCGCAGAGACTAGGCCTCTACAAGAGCTAATCAAATGCTACTAAGATTATCGAGACACAAGGCATGAAGAGTGAGGCTAGAAAGAGAAAGCTCTAGTTCCTTCAAAGAACAGAGCAATCAAAAGGTAAATCAAGGCAGAAGCGTGGTTCTAGATTTAGTCACCAGGGTATAGGTAAGGAAGTGATATGACTTACAGATTACCTGAAAGTCCTGAGCTCACAATTGGCACACTGGCATCTCAACCTCCCAGCAGCAGGCCTTCTTCTAACTCCACCAGCTCCAGGACTGAGGTTCATGTCAGTACATAGGAGCATTTAGCAAGTAGAACTTCTTTTCACACTAGTATGTTTTCATTTCTACCTAAAGTCTGTTGGGGCTTTGGGATGTTTTTATGACATAAACCCCTAAATTGGTTGAAGGTAAACTTCTTCTGCCTGGAACCAATTCTTTTTTTTTTTAAATATTTATTTTTTATTCATACAATACTGGAGTACAGACCAGAGGTATGGGCAGATGAGAGGATTCACCAGAGATAGAGTGGGGAGCAGAACAGGCAGATTGACTGAAGCACACTGCTTAGGGAAGCAGCGGGCGCAACAGGAGAGGTCTGCTGCACCATGTGGGAATTTCCCTGGCCAGCCAGGAATCGAACCCACGCTGCAGAGAGTGCAGACAGCTTCATAGCGCTGCACTCAACCTGATGCGCCACTGGGGAGGCCATGGAACCCAATTCTAAGTGGAGAATTTTTAAATGAGGTTTTTAAATATTAGAAACATAGATGCTAATTAAATGTCTAAATTTAAAATTAGTGTATTTTGTACATAAAGTGTATTTTATACAAAAAAGATGTTTATCTCTCAAGTAACTCAGCTTAACTGGTTTGCACCAAATTTGCATACCTCACTCCAGCTCCCTGCATTCCTCAGTCTCATCGATGAGAACAACCAAACAGAACAGGGGATACACTGTTTGGGTGGCCTCTTAGACAACACTCCTTCATACTCCTGCAAATACCGGACAGATGCCTCACACTGAACTCAAAGTCTATGCTAACCAAGCACTGCTATCTGCCAATAGGACTCAGCATGGCATCCAGTGTGTATGGTGGGCACCTGCCATGCCCTGCCAGGCATGAAGCCCTCCTCCATGCTCTGCATTGTTCATCAGGGGATTATCTCTTCACCCAGGATGTTTCCTGGGACACACAAATTAGAAAACACACAGGATACCCTTATATGATGATCTTCTTTTAGTCCTCATTGTGCCAAAACTAGGATGTATTTGAAGAGGATCTGGAGAAAGATGTGCAGATTTTGTGGAACACTTGGGGAACTAGGGTCGCTGTTTTTCACTCTTACCATAGATACCAGGCACAAAATATCCATCCCCACAGACTATTCCCAAGTCAAAGGATGTATGTGTGTGTGTGTGTGTGTGTGTGTGTGTGTGAATGCATATGTATATATAGAGGCAAGTTTGTAAATGTGCATAGAGAAGTCATCATGACTCTTTGGCCCTACAAGATAAATTTTACCTTAGACCAAGAAATGATCAGTCTGTTTTTTTTGTACAAAAGACCAAAACACAAAATACTGCCATCTATCATCTGAAAACCAAATAGTGATTTTCTTCCCCCCAGTGGAATATTTTATGGCTATCTGCCTCCAAAGAAGACTAAGCAGGCTAGATATGAAATCATATAATAGATTGTAGAGTAATGAAAAAAAAAAAGATCTTTTAAAAGCATTTAAATACAACTGAGTCTTTTAAGCAAACTCTCTAAGCTCAAGAACTTAGGGGAGCTTAACTTTTTTTTAATTTTACTTGCACTGGCACCTAAAGTGGTTTCCCACCATTTTGTCACACATGATTGTCAGTCAAATGCCCAAGGGAAATATTGCAGCAGTCTCCTCACACAGCTCACTGCTATGCTGTCAGCCAACCAAGAAAGAATTTTTTATATCACTTGATTTAAGTGACAACATTGAGCAGCAGTCTTCCGTGGTGTATGTATGTTAAACCTATCTATCTTTAATGTTTTTTTAGACTAAAATCTGTGTTCTTAATGATGGAAAGTGATAAATATCTGCAGGTAAAAAGAGGTAAATCACCAAAAAGTCAAGGCTTCCTTCAATTATGAAGTCGGTGTTTTCTGGCAAGGATGAATTAGAAGCATAATTTATTGAAAGCTAGATTTTAGTTTTTTTTTTATATAAGATCAAGTAAAGGCAATTAAATAACTTTAGAATAAAGAGGCTTGGGGGGGGGGTTCTTCTTCAGGGACATCTGGTGCTTTCCTGGATTAGAAAAAAAAAGTAGATACCTGTATTATATGATCTGATACCTAACGTGTTCAGTCTCCTTTGGAGTCCAAGCAGCATTAAACTAAACGATTTATTTGTTGATGTTTACAATATAAAAATAATTGTGGGGACTCAATGGCAAAGGCATTAAATCTCTCAAAGTGCAGGAATCACATTCTCTGCCTATTCAATTTGTTTTTATGTTTCTATAGGACTCTCATTGAAAAGGACACTGAGTGTTTTTGTGCAGTCAAATACAGTTTTTACAGTTTTTTCTTACCTCACTGAGATAAGTTAGCTGACCTAGGGTAGAAATGAGGGCATTTATTCAAAACTCCACTTCGCTCAGCTATGTAATGCGTGGGTTTCTTAAGAGTTCAAATATTTAAAACACCAAAGAGTTGATTGAACATTTTAAAGAGAAAATATTTGTTCTCCCTCCTCCTCCTTTACCCAAGAAAAGAATTTGTGCAACACCACAGTGAGGTCATTATCACAAATAACAGTTACCTTCAGAGGCGCTCAGAGATTCATCAAATAAAAATTTGCAAACTTCCTGTTTATACTTGTCAAAGTTCTCTCTACATAAAGCAGACATTTAATAATCAAGTGTGTCTTTCAGTTCCTGTGGTGCACTGAATGCTGCTAATGCAACATTCAGAAAATCTTTGATTCTTATATTTTCAATAACAGAAACAACCCCCCACCCCTCGGAAATTTAGCCTAAACTAGTAAAACCGGTGTGTGATGTGACTTACTAAGCTGCACATTACCACAAGAATGAGGTAAAATATAAGATTATGACATTGAAGCCCTTCCCAGCAGCTTTAATCCCCTGACTGTCCTCTTTGCTACTAACCAAGACCTACTCTGCTCTGCCTGATAAATGTATTCTATATTCTTCTGTTAATTTCAGTAGTTATCCATTCACCTGTCTTTCTTCTCAGGACTAAAATTTCCCATCACTTTATGTTATAAGGACCTCTTTCTCCGTGCTCTTGGAAATTCCTTTGTCTGCCACAAAACTCTTCTCAGGCATTCTCAGGCATTCTAACCCATCATAGCTATTTGTAGCGTTATAAATAAAAATGGTTTTACCTGTTAATCTCTTGGCTTTTCTGTTGACTTTATCTGTCTAACTACCTTCAGTAGCAAGTTAGTAAGCTGGTTATCTTAATACTTTAAGGGTAAAGCCCCTTTCAAGATTCTCTGCATCTCTGAATCTCATCTTTTACTCAGTAACCACTCAAAAAATGATGTGCTGTCCTCTTGAAAGAGTTAAACTTTAGCAGAGGAGTCACATATGGGGCTAGCTCTGAGCTATCTGAATTGGATAATGTACTTATCATCTGTCTGTGAGGATTTAGTTGGTACATATAAGCCATTTTATAGTCTTGAGACAGAGCTAGACACTTAATGTGTGTCAGTCATTATTTCTATTCAAATTGAGTCTCTTTCATGGGGTACCTTTGCATTAACTTGAAGAATCCCCATTAGCAATATCAGAGCAGCTCCTATGATTCAGCTAATATTTCTCCTATCCAAGAACCCCAGTAGAAGCTTCTGTATCTAACAGTTCACCTCTACCTCCATCTAAAGCTCTTTTGGGTGATGCCCTCTTTTTTAAAACATGGGCACTGCCTCCTTCTCCAATGCAGCCCTCATCTGATGCCCTCAAGCCAAATACATCTGTCCTCTATTCCACCGGCACCTAATGTGTCATCTATTTTTATTCCTATTACTCCTAAGTAATTAACCTGGGACAATTTCACCTTATATTCTCAGTCCCTTATACTCAGCCAACCTTCAAAGGAAAAGACCAAGCTCTGCACATGCTCTCCTTTTGATGGGCTTTAGGGGATGAGCACCTTCCTCATCTCCTAACTCTCCAATAACTTGGTCTAAAGATTTCTTTAACCTCATCCATAGAATGCAGAAGAGTGGGTGTTTGGATAAGGATTACACACCTGTTTATGGTCTCTTTATCTGCAAGTTCTTCAGGTGGTCTAGCTAGCTAGGGTGCAGAATGTTCCCCTCCCATTGTTCTGTCTTGACCTTTAAAGACTCTAATAACATCTTTGCCTCAACATCAACTCCTTTATATGATTACTTCTCATTTATTTCAGATTCATGACTTCTGAACCTTATACTCAAGAAACTATGCCTAGATAGTAGGGAAATTTCAGATGCTTAGAATGGGTACAAAAGTCACCTTTGCTGGGCTTATTAGATTCTGTTTGCTTCACATCTAAATTCCCAAAAGACTGACACTTAGAATGGAAAACAATTCTCCTTTTCTCCAAGTTCCTTCCAAGAACTCCCATTCCCCAGGATACAGCAAAAATCTAGAACAGTGCCTATCTGAAAGCAAACCTTCTAGTTCCTCTGCCAGATACCAAAGTCCTATGACAAAGAACCTGATTTAGAGATGCCACTATTTGTCTTTAACCTAAGCCATTAATGCCAAGATGACAAACCTGATTTTGGTCCAAACATTTCCTAAGAGAACCTATATCCTCTCTCTATAATTAGGTTGCAGAATCAATAAAGGTGGCATGCTTTGATATGGCAATAGCTGCTACAATCACTGAAAAGTAGAAAAAATATGGATAAGAGGTAGGAACAAGGTAGGAAGGGAATAATGGATTTGCCATCCTCTAATGGCCATGCCAGAGGAGATTGGAAAATAACTAGCTAGGTTACAGAGTGCAATGATGTCTACTAGCTAGTGCTGGGTTTACCAGTTCTGGGTGTCCTGTAATAAAATCTACGGCTTGGGAACTTCAAGGGAATATACATCAATTTTTCAAGGTATTTTTCCCTAGGATGTTTTAACAGTTAATATTCAGTTTCAGAAAAAAGGGAAACAGCTCTAACTATTCTAAGAATACAAATATTTAATACAGAGAATAAATTATTCTTATGCTTCTATACTGACTCCCAGAATATTCTGCCATTTGTAACAGGACTGACGAAACTTAAGCACATTAGGACAAATAGGATAACTCAGAGAAAGACAAATACTGCATTATCACCATACATAGAATGTAAAAAAGCCAAACTCAAAAACAGAAAGTAATATGCAGTTACCTGGTGTTGGGGGAGTGGGGTCAGAGGATAGGACAAATATTGTTTAAGGGCACAAATGTACAAAAGTACTAAATGAGTCCTAGAGATTCCATAGTGAATATAGACAATAATATTGTACTATAAGCATCACACTTGCTAAGGGTCTAGAAGTTAATTACCCCAACCACTAAAATGTCATTGTGAGCATGATAGAGGTGCTAATTATTGGTCCAATGACAAAATATTGGTCCATTTACAAGCTATAAATGTATCACATTGACATGTTGTATACCTTAAGTCTATATATTAGATGTATAGCTATATTTTAATAATGTGTTTAATGTTCAATATTGTTCCTTATACTTAGTTATCTCTAATTGTCTTTGGTCATGCTCTAATAGATTCCACAGCAAGGTTTGAGTTCTTCTTACTTAGCATATTTTTCTACAGCATTTGATACTTGAAGAACAACTTCAAGGGATATAAGATGCTTACATTACATTTTCTTTCCTTTGGTTTTGTGACAATGCTGTTCTACTTCAGTCTTGTTTTATGCTGTATCACTGTCAAAAGCCTAAAGCCCAGTGAGATTTTCTTTGTTTTGTAAATGAGTTGTTCTTTTATGCTGTCAAAAACTTTTTTAAGACTAATGGTTTCACTAGAATATTTCTCAGGGCTAACAATTTATGGTCAATTTTCCAGGTATATAGCAGGCTCTCATAATACGTAAATGTCAGTATACTTTCAAATTTCCATATTTTCTATTGAATTATACTTTTACATATTAGTTCTTTTTCCTTCCTTAGGTTATTGCAATCACATGTATATTGGATTCTCTTTGTTATCTTCTACAACTTGCTCTTTCTTATCCATTTAACTTTTTTTACCTGGTTTTCCTACTCTGTGCTATTTATCCCCTGCCTACATATTTTTAGCTCCTCTATTTCATTTTCCTTGAGTAAGCTGTAATTTTGCATTCATTTCCAGAGTAATTTTTTTTTAATTTTCTTCACTTCCCACCCTTAGTTTGATCAACACTTGTCTCACATCTTCTTTTTCTTTTGTTTTTCTATTTTGTTGTTGTTTGCCTCCATTTTGAATTTCTGACTCAAGATGTTCTTTTATGTGTGAAAATACTTGTTTAATGATATTTAGTGAATATTGGGATACTTTTCAATTATTGTCTGCTTCATGTTGTTTTCTTGGTAGTATGTAAAGTGATATATATTATTCCTAGCATGTGAAAAACTTTGATTTCCAGTAAGTTGTCTTTTAAACTAGTTTTGTGTGAATGCTACCTGGCATTTTCCATTCAATTTAAAATGTTTTGGATTTCCCTGAATCAGAAGTAGCAGGTGTTTATCTATGGGAAAAGGTTGAGATGAAGATTTTGGATGGATTAATGGCTTCTAAGTTGGTTGCCATTTCTTACTATTCAGTAATACTTTTTTAATTTAAAGTACTTGATTTTTATATCCAGTTTTCAGCTCCCTTATTTCCTTTCCATTCAATCAGACTTTGAAAAAAATTTTCTTCCTTCTAAATCTCTACCTAGTACCCTAGGTACTAGGTAGCACATCTGGTCACATAAATGTTAAAGCCTCTTCACGTAAGTTGTAGCATTCCCTGTCTCCTAGTTAAGCTATGGATGCTAATAAGGGGTACTTTTTTTTTCTCTCCTGGCTTACCTTAATATTTTTAGAGGACAAAGGAGAGAAGTTTGGCTTTAGGTAGTCACCATAATCCTATAGGAATCTGGAATTCCTATTTCATATTTTTAAAGCTATCTAGATAGCATCAGTCCATCCATTCCTAATACATAGAACACCGGTATATTTTGCACATTAAGTTTGTATCCAAGAAACATGCTAAACTCTTATTGTAATAATTTATACATAGATTTTGGCAATAGATTTTATGTGTCCAATCATGTCAGCAATGAATAGGGACAATACTTTATCTTCCTTTCTAATCCTTACACCTTTTGTACCTTTTCTTCTTGCTGTCTAAAGCTTTCAAAAATTCTGAAGAGAAGTTTTGATTAATGGCACCTCTTATTATTCCCAGTAACAAAGACAAAACTTTCAGTGTGTCACCACTATCAGGGAGGATATTTGTCCTTTATGTTCTTATCCAGTATATTTTCAGTGTTCTAGAAAGGTGTGTAATTCTTAGTGAAATACATTCTAATTTCCAGAGTTAATCATTAAAGCTCATAGCTATCAGTGAAAACTTCCAAGTATCACAGTGGTTGGAGCTATCCACCTCCTGCAGGGCTCGCTGTGCAGAAATGTAACTCTTAAGACTGAACAATGTCAAGTCATGAGGCATAAATATAAAGAAATTTTATGTTCACCAATAATTGTCACCAACATGCTGTATTAGATTTCCCTTTATGCTTGACAGTGGGTTTCATTATGACAAATTAATCTGACTTTTTCAAAAGTTTTAACATGCTACAGTAAAGCAGTGCCATTTTTGTTTTTAACTGAATTCTGTTCACTTAAAATATTAAAATGCACAATGACAAAATGCTCTGACACTAACATTATACCCAATTTCTGGTTCCCAACACTGTCATTTGGCAAATTTTTGATACTATATGAGAAAGGAGGGAGAGGAAAACAGACATTTGTTTGCTTTGTTTTAGGTACTCCATGTTTTTGCATCAAGCACGGTTATTCTGCTACATGTGCATTTATACCTTGTTATAACAGTCCCTAGCAAACTTTCAACTCAAATCTCAAATACTTAGCCAGAGTCCTCAATTCTGGGGCCTAAAGATATAGATGAGTCCATTTTACCTAACTCTGGGAACATAAGTGGCAGTACCACCTTGCCAGGGCTCCTCAGAGATCTTTGCCTAATTCCCATCATCTACACAGGTAAGAAAATTATACCTGCAGGTAAAATTATATCTTACAGGAAACTCGATGTCATTTCCCCTGTAGCAAATGTGTCCAAGCTCTGTGAGTGATTCTCTTAGCTCCTCCCTTTGCCTTGAAAGAAAGAAGCCATTTAGTACCCCTCTCTCCCCCACAAGAATGAGAATGAAGGAGAAAGCCTCTTCATGAAGAGTGTGCTCCCCAGAAAGGCATAACCAGTTCACTTTAATCTTTCTCTCCCATGAGAGAAAATGAGAGGACCCGTGCCACATTGTGAAGGCCTCCCTCTGATGAGAAGGCCCTTCTTAGCCATCCCTCTTGGCTCTCTATTTTTAGAACATAAAGTAGGTAAGTCTTTTGTTCTCTGCTGTGGACTTTAGTTAGCAGTTTCTGAAAAACAAAGATACTCCATTCGGCACCTCCTAATTTCACCATCATAAGCCAGTTTCTTTATCTTCAACTTATATATTCTATATCTGTCTCAGGATTACTTCAAACTATCGACATATGAAAATGACAGATGCTACTGACTGTTTTTTTCATATCCACCTGATCATCTGACCAAAACTTTTGTGCAGAAAAACTATGCATCAGATACCTGATGAGACTGCAAAAAGAAACAAAAAGCTAAAGTTTTCACATTAGGACACATTTATAGAGAATGACATCATACCTTATTTCCTATACTGTAAGAAAAAGTAGCTCACTAAAGCAGTCACTCAGCAACTTCAGGGTGAGCATATATAATTTGGAGAACAGTGTGAGTTCCTTGTACCATGCATTTAGAACAATCTATATTAACATTTATTAAATAGTGACTTCATAATAACTTATTAACACTCTATTAACATAACCCAAGATAATAAACAAAATTTATGAGAGGATGTTTCCTCTAAGGACAGGAATCATTTCTCTATTTGTTCCTCCTTTTTTGCATCTTTTCTCTTTTCCTTCCTCATTCCCTCTCTCCTCTTTTATCATCTTTCTTCCACTGGTTCCTTCTATCTACTCTCATTATATAGTGTAGGCCTTTACTGGAAATGCTCAGTAAATGTTTGCCAAAAATAAACAAAAGTGAAATGTACTAGTTTAGTAGAAATAAATATGATATAATAAGCCCCCTGGACATGACTGCCCTTAACCTCCAAATAACTGCCTGGGCATTTGCAATAAAAACTACAGTGGTCACCTTCTAAAGCTGTGTTATCTATGTGCACTGGTACTCTGGATTATTGATGGATAGATCAGCTGATTAATTGATTCTGAAACTACAGTTCCTTCTCAGTTCTATAGGTACACCAGACAGGCAATAAATCCATCCCATGATGTCATTAAATTTATATTTCTTCTTTTCCATCTTTTTAATCTTTGCTCTCTCAGACAAAGAATTAGCCTCTATAGTCCACTCAGCACCAGCAGTCCAATTCTGCTACTTTCCCAGATGCACTTTTAATTTTATTGTCATGTAATCTACTGTATCTCTCTCCAGGGTTTACTATAAACCCCTCTCTTTAATCTCCCTATACATATCATGAGTTAGCTGCTATACCACTATTGACATAACAGTTCTCAATCTATTGAATTATTTTGTGGTTTTAGGACATTTTGGATTTTTGAAGGGAGAAAAGGTACAATTTGTTCAAGAAGTAGGAACCCATTGTAAAAGTAACAATAAGCTTAGAGGGTTTTATGTTTAATGAACAAGTCAGACAGAGAAAAATACACATACGATTTCACTCAAGTGGTAATACAGGGAAACCAAACAAATAGATGAACTAAATAAAACAACAATAAACATATGGACTATAAAATCAATTTAGTGATTACCAGAAGAGAGGGGTCAATTGTATGGTGAAGGTCAGAATTGGACTTTCAGTGGTAAACTTGATGTGTATACATAGATTTTGCTTTATAAAGACACATGCCTGAAATGTACATAATGTTTTAATGCAATGTCCTTTCAGTAAAAGGAATAATTTTTAAATTTCAAATTTCATTTTACATTAAGAATGACTTTATATGCCCTTAAGATCAGAAAAGAAACAGATCCAAATATGTAAGAGAAAGTGACAAACAAATATCATACAATACTGTGGGCAAAGCGAAAAAAGAGAAGACCTGACTGGGACATAAACTCAAAGATAAAAAGAAATTTTTGAAGGAAATAAATGATTAAAAATAAAAGATTCTTGGATGAATAGGACTGAATGTGAGAAACTGTTGGAGAATAAGGCCCTAGAATTGAGTCACAAAATCTCAGTCTCCCAAGTGACTTCTATCTTCATTCATGTTGATGAGCTTTGCCTTTTAGCCTCTCAAATGTTATTAGGTCAAAAACCTTAATATCAACTTGCTTCTTCCTCTGCAGACCTGCAGTTGCCATTCTGTTCTAGTCTCAGCTTTCTTGTGGACATGTCTGTGATGGCAGGTTAAACTATAGTTGCATTTTGTGGTCATGAAACTGACTGATCCCATTAGCATTTTTCAGAGATATGTATTCAGCTGAGTGAGCGCATCCTGAGTCATCCATTGAACCTCACTTAAAAAAAAATCAAAACTAAAACAAAAAAAATCAAGTTTTGTACACATTTAGGCACAATTTAGAAAATGGTGCTTAGGAAAGCTGGAAAGTGTATGCTTTGGTATTGATGTTACGTACGCCAAGTCTTATTATTGTTCCATGGGAATACATGGTGCCATTACAAGCAACTATCACTTTTCATTATAACAAACAGCTTCCACTGATGATTGGTTGCCACGGTATTTCCTTAGTTGCCATTATGTTTCCTTAGTTCTGTTTTGAAAAAATGAAAATGGCTAAAAGTCCCCAAAAGTAACATTTGGTTTAAAACATTGCAAAATCATTGTCAAGATATTTTTAGTAAAATTAGTTCCATCGCACCAAAGGTGCAAACCCAAATTCTGGCACATAAGCAGATGTGTGTATATATGCTCCAAAGAAATGAAAGAAAAAGCATTTACATACCTAAAAAGGCCAAGCTATTCATAACACCCTACTTCTTTTTATTCCTTCATCTTCACTGAAATTGAAGTTTGAATTTTAATTGATTTATTGTTCTACTTGTCTCATGGACTACAGATAAGGAGTGACTTATCACAAAAATATCTAATTCTAAAATTTGACAACACTGATTGAAAATAAATATTTCTCTTAATAATAAACTTCTCTGAAGAGGAAATGCAAATGGCCAACAGGCATATGAAAAAATGTTCAACATCACTTGCCATCAGGGAAATGCAAATCAAAACTACCATGAGATACCATCTTACACCAGTGAGAATGGCACATATTAAAAAAACTAGCAACAACAAATGCTGGCGAGGGTGTGGAGAAAAAGGAACTCTTCTGCACTGTTGGTGGGAGTGCAAACTGGTCCAACCACTGTGGAAAGCTGTGTGGAGATTTCTGGACCTACTAAACATAGAGCTTCCATATGATCCAGCAATTCCACTCCTAGGTATTTACCCAAAGGACACAGGAACATCAATTCCAAAGAACACCTGCACCCCTATGTTTATAGCAGCACTGTTTACAATAGCTAAGCTTTGGAAACAACCCAAATGCCCAAAAATAGATGACTGGATCAAGAAGATGTGGTAATATACACCATGGAATATTACTCAGCATTCAAAAAAGATAAACACATGCAATTTGCAGCAACATGGATGGCGCTGGAAGGGATCATGCTCAGCGAAATAAGCCAAAAAGAAAAAGAAAAATACCGGATGGTCTCACTCATAGCAGGAATCTAGAAAACTTAAATAAGGGACCAGACCAGGAAAATGAATAACTATAAGAAAGTGAAAATCAAAATCAACAAAAAACTATGAACCAGAGACACTTTTAGGGGACAGGGACGGGAGGGGAGGGATTGGGGTCAGAATGGGGGGGCTGCAATTGTATGGGGAATATAACAATAAAATTTATTATAAAAAAAAAAGAAATTTTGTACTAATTTTTTAAAGATATTGCAAAGCCACAAAAGCATTTACTAAACACCAGCTTTCATCAGAAACAGCGAATTTTTATCTTCAGAGAAATTTAATCTAGTTGGAAAAATCCAGAAAAGTGTATCCAATAAACCAGCTACATTTTTATATAGAATGAACTGTAGGGAAGGGAGTATGTACATTTCATATGTCCACAAGAGAAAGCAATTAAGTTATACAAAAATGTTGGATACATTCCTATAGATACAGAATTTAAAATGGATCTCAAAAGATAAGTAGAATTTGTTACATCATGTCTTAGAAAGGAAAAAAGAAAAATTTAGGTCCCCTTGATGAAAGAAATAAAATAAAGATGACTTGTGTCATTACTGAACAAATACAGGAGCCATAGGATACTACAGGACATTATTTTTCTTCCCTGTATTCAATCTACAATGACTTAATCTCTAAGGATATGTCAAACTTTGCATAACCTCACTCTCCACTAGTTGAGGGAGAACTAGTCAGAAAGACTACCTTAAAGAAAGAAGTTACCATGGAAATATAGTCTAGCATGGGGCTACTTTACCAGTTTAAAAAAAATTCAGCAATATAATTGATTATATAGAATTCAACTCTTAAGGAGTAACTTTCATTTGCTCTATAAACCTATCCTCAAATTTTTCATACATCATGTTGTTGTACAGTCATTGCAAAGAAGTCAGCTTCATTTGTTCCAATTCAAATAGGTAAAACTCCCATAGCTGCAGCTGAGTGGAAAATTGAAGCCATTATGAGAATAATTTGGTTGCAGCTGAGGTGGTAAGTCACTCTAGGCAAGTGTAGGAAGCAAAGGGAATGAAGTAGGCAGGAGTGCTCCCTCTCCAAAAAAAGATAATCAAGTTGTTAGAACATAATAAATTGCTTTTAGTATGCATTAGGGTCTGATTATCTTTTAATTCCCATGTACAGGGTATTTTTATTTTGTACTTAATCCTATTATAAATGCTTACGCAAGAGCACCCAATCAAATCTTTATCTCACAACTATTTACACAGGGAAGAAAAAAGGATACAATCTTAGTTACTAATCAACAGAAAGATGGCCTAACCAAGAAGAAAACATGTGGGAGACCTTTTGGAAACCAGCATCAACATTTCAAAGAAATTCAAATTAGGCAATTCTTTGAAATCTCTCAAAGAAATTTGAACCACCCAAAAGGGTAGGAAGAGGGATAGGGGTATAGGGGATAGGACGGAGCAAGGGAGGGAGAGAAGGGGATATTAAATAATTATTTGATAATAACTTACAATGGCCAAAAACTTGCCTAGTCTGAAAAAGGAAATGGATATTCAGATACAGGAAGCTCAAATATGTGTTCCCAAATAAAAGAACACAAAGATATCCACATCAAGACATACGTTTAGGAAAGGCCAAAGTTAAAATATAAAGAATATCTTTTTTAAAAGTGATTATTTTAATTGAGGTAACACTGGCTTACATTACTGTTGGTATTTTGGAAGTATAGGCTCCCATCCCTCAGGTATTGCCACCATAGTGCATCCACCACCAAATCACCCATAGTCCACCACCACTGTTCTCCCTTCCCTCTTTGTTCTCACTCGCCCTCCATTCCCTTCTGCCTCTGGATGCTTTAGTTCTATAGTCAGTTCAAGGGTTAGTTTTTAAGCTTGTCTTTATCATACCCTTGGGTTGGTTTCTCTTTGCTCCACAGATAAGTGACATCATGTGGTATTTCTCTTTCTCCTTCTCATTTATTTCCCTTAACATACATGATCATGATCCACGTCTAGCCCCATCCATGTTTCCACTGATAACCATGAGTTGATTTTTTTTGATCCTGAGTAATAGTTCCTTGCGCACATATAATACATCTTGAGCCACTCATCTGTTTGGGGGCACTTAGGTTGTTTCCAGCTTGCCTGTCACAAATAGTGCTGCAATAAAAATGGAAGTGCAAGTTTCCTTTCAAATTCAGATATTTGAATTTTTCAGAGAGATGCACAGGAGTGGATTGCTGGATTTTAGATTCATTTTTGATCTTTTGAGATACCTCTACACTACTCTCCATAAGCGCTGGACCAGTCTGCATTCCTCCCAATAGTATAGGAGGGTTCCCTTTTCTTCACATCCCCTCCAACACTTACTGTTGCTGGTCTTTTCAATATGGGCCATTCTCACAGAGGTGAGAATTAAATAGAAATTAAATAGAAATTTAAAGAACCATTACATACATCTGAAGAGGTATGAACTTACACCCATAAGTCATACATACTGTCACCTCAATAATAGACAATTTTCTTAAAAATTCAATTAAAAAATAAGTAAAACATAGTTGGAGATAGTAAAAGATAAAGTTTTGCAATATGTTCAAAGTCAAAGAGTTATCAATCCCAAATATCACAGTAGACATATAAGTTGTTCTAGGTGAAATGAGAGAAATACAACTATTGTATAATCTCACTGACATGTGGAATGTAAAAAAACTAAACGCATACAAACAGAACAGATTGGTGTTGCCTAAAGTAGGAGGGAGGTTGAAGTTCGTCTAACAGTAAAAACTTTTAGCTGTAAGTTAAATAATTCTGCAAATATAATGCACAGCATGGCAACTATAGTTAGCAATACTGTTTTGTATATTTGAAGGTTGCTTGAAGGAGTAAATCTTAAAGTTCAACCACAGGGCCTCCCTGGTGGTGCAAGGAGTTAAGCACCACACTATGAAGCAATCCACAGCCTCTGCAGCACAAGTTCTATCCCCAGCCAGCCAGGGAGCAACCCACATGGCGAGCAGACCTCTCCTGTCTCACCTGCTGGTCCCCTCAGCAGTGCATTTCAGTCACTCTGCCTGTTCTGTTCCCTCAATGTCTCTGAATCCTGTCACCTCCCCATATCTCTGGCCTGTACCCCACCTCTTATATGCATAAACAAATCTTTAAAAAAAAAGTTCAACCATAGAAACAAATTTTTTTTTTAAATAATAAATTTCATTTTTATATTCCCCCATACAACAGCACATGCCCCATTCTGACCCCAATCCCTCCCCTCCCGGCCCCCACCCCCCAAAAAGTGTCTCTGGTTTATAGTTTTTTGTTGATTTTGATTTTCACTTTCTTATAGTTATTCATTTTCCTGGTCCCTTATTTAAGTTTTCTAGATTCCTGCTATGAGTGAGACCATCCGGTATTTTTCTTTTTCTTTTTGGCTTATTTCGCTGAGCATGATCCCTTCCAGCGCCATCCATGTTGCTGCAAATTGCATGTGTTTATCTTTTTTGAATGCTGAGTAATATTCCATGGTATATATGTACCACATCTTCTTGATCCAGTCATCTATTTTTGGGCATTTGGGTTGTTTCCAAAGCTTAGCTATTGTAAACAGTGCTGCTATAAACATAGGGGTGCAGGTGTTCTTTGGAATTGATGTTTCTGTGTCCTTTGGGTAAATACCTAGGAGTGGAATTGCTGGATCATATGGAAGCTCTATGTTTAGTAGGTCCAGAAATCTCCACACAGCTCTCCATAGTGGTTGGACCAGTTTGCACTCCCACCAACAGTGCAGGAGAGTTCCTTTTTCTCCACACCCTCGCCAACATTTGTTGTTGCTAGTTTTTTTAATATGTGCCATTCTCACTGGTGTAAGATGGTATCTCATGGTAGTTTTGATTTGCATTTCCCTGATTACAAGTGATGTTGAACATTTTTTCATATGTCTGTTGGCCATTTGCATTTCCTCTTCAGAGAAGTTTCTTTTTAGCTCTTCTGCCCATTTTTTGACTGGGTTATAGAAACAAAAATTTTAACTATGTGGTGTGGTAGATGATATGTAAACTTGGTGTAATTGCAATATATGAAGATATCAAATCATTATGCCATTCATCTTAATACTGTTTTATATACCAATTATAACACATAAAGCTGGGCAGCAAAGAATGATCAAATGCAGTACAATATATTTAACTGGATTGAGAACTATTAGAAAAAAAATCACAAAAAAATAAATTTTCAAAAATTTAAAAGATACAAAAAGGGGATAACTTCCCTTCTTCCTGTGTAGACTTATGCAACCATCTGATCTACTTGTGTTTTCAGCTACCACCTATATAAAATTCAATCTGTAGATACCTGTATGTTTGTAGCCCAAAATACCTTCAAGGTCACCAAATCCTTTAGTTCAACTACTTATTTCACAATTCCATCTGGGTATGCTAAAGATTAAGTTTGATGAGAAAAAGCAACTAATTATCTACCTGCCAGACATACTCCTTCTGTATTATCTATCTTGTCCAAATCAGAACATAAATAATTCTACATTTCATCCTGAATCTTTTCAAACTTTCTAGTCGATTAGTCACCAAGTGTTATGACACATATTTCCCCCCACGCAATTAACATAATTCAAATGATTCTCATTACCTCTGGAACAAAATTCAACCATCCTGCCAAGACATTCAGGAAGCCACAAGGTCCCTGTTACCTCTGAAGTATCATTCTATGTCTATTATATGGACAGTCACACCTCTGTCCATAGTTTTCCTTCTTTTCCCCCTTTCTACATTCCTTCTTCTTCATAAGGCCAGTTCCTGAGAGTTATACAATAAACTTAAGTATTACTTCCTTTAAGAAATTAAACCACACATGTTAGCCTGGTCCTCTCCCTCTGTGCCACCACAACATCATGTACAATTACATCTCAAAACCCGTCACACTACCATGGTCTCTTTATTGGTCTCTCTCTCATGGCCTGCAATTTCTGTGAAGCTAAAAGAGGTATCTTTTACTATCACCAAGGCCTAGTACAGTGTCTGGCACAAACAATCAATAAACACTTGCAAAAACTCTACTCCCATCAACTTAGAAAAGAAATTACACTTTTTGAAAAAAATTGCATTGATGGAAATAAAAAAATTAACATAGAAAGTATGGTACTAGTATGGTAAGAAGTAATACAAATAAATAGTTCATCAACATTTTTAAATTCCTTTTCTATCTTCTCTACTCTCTTCTTTTCTACCAGATGGTGTCCATTCCCAGAGAAGCAGATGTTTAATAAAATATTTCAACCATAAAATGCATTTACAGAGGACAACTTCAATGAATATTATCACGTCGTCTTTAGGTTCCATAAAATGCCTCATTTAGTGCCCTTCACCCCATAGGCACCTATTATTTAGTGATTAGTGATCACAATTTTTAGGAAAGCATTGGATCATAAAACTTACAGTAAGACTGCTCTGTCTGATGCTTACTGTTGTTGAACAAGATAAGTAAATATCAGAAAGCAGTGTTTAGAACCATTCCAGGTTTAAGAAAATTTCAGTTGTGGAGGCTCATGGAAAACCTCTTTAGTCCTTGAACTTCTTAATAGATGATTTCTGCTCATAATAGATACTCTTTCTTTATATTTTTATATTTTTAATATGCCTCTCTTTTATAATTTTAAGCAATTTTCTTTAGAATATTTCCTTACTTTATGCAATTATCATGTTCCTTTATGAATTTAATCTTTTACTGTACCAGGTATTCTTTCCCCTTGAAATAAAATGGAGAAAAAAATTAACTTAAGGCTTGTTCTTAAAAAGCCTACATTCTAGAGAGGAAATGCAGTCATTAAGTAAATAATCACATGCAAATTTACAAAAACAGAACACTGTCACATGCTTTCAAAAAAAAAAAAAAGATACAGATTTCTACAACAAACATCTGATATTATGGGAGAGTAAGTGAAGATTTCCTTCAAGAAGAGATGCTGGAACTGGCATCTGAAAATGAAGGCAGTTGACCAGCTAAAAGAAATTAAAGAAATTACTGTGCAGCTAAAAGAAATTAAACTAAGAGTAAGCAAAAAACATCATATGCAAAGGTCAAGCAGGAAAAACATCATATGCAAAGGTATTGAGATAGGAATGAGCAAGATATATTCAAAGAACACAACAAAAAAATTAATGTTAAATTCTCACTAGGCACAGTTTTTCAAAAATGGGAAGCAAACGGATCTAGTAGAAGAAATGTGGGATTGAAATTCTATAAACATGAATTTGAATCTTGTTTTTCCTCTCAGTTTGTTGTATGGCTCTGGTAAAGTACAGTTTTTATAGTTCTGCCTTTCCAAATCTGCAAAGTATATTAAACTAATTTTTTTCTCCACAATTCTCAGAGTGCCCTGCCATTCAAAAATTAATGGGAAATGATCCTGGACCAATGTCAAGGGTTAGTATTGACTATATTCTGTACTTATTGACTTTCAATAAAATATAGCTTCACAAAATTTCAAGTGTATAATCTTCCTCATATCAACAAATAAAGATTCACAAAATAATCTTTAAGATCTAAGGGATCTTTTTACCGACAGCTAAGTTTTCCTAATTTTATTTTAAATGGCAAATGGCTTATCATGTGATGTGAGTAATCAACAATAGAATATAAACATGAATCATGAAAAGAATATCAGTATTTATTAGGGATCAAAATTGTAATTTGCTGAGAAACAAGATTAACTAGTAGATAAATATTGAATTATGATTTGTGGACTTGTGGACTTTGCCTTTGAAAGAAACTGGAAAATCAACTTGTATGAAAAATAAAGGTCATAAATCAGTTTGGGAAGGGATAAAATATTAAGTTTAGTTTAAGGCAAGGAACGAATGAACTCAAAACAGAATTTTCTAGTAGGAAATTGGAGTTGTAGGGTCAGAGTTGCTTGAGAGGGCTGGGCTGGAGTTATAAATAACAGTCATCAGTCCATAAATAGAAGGTAGTCAATATTTAAGGGTGAATATATTGGCCATTCACTGATTTCAGTAAAATATCCAAGTAAGTCCTAATTGCTACTAATACACTTTGAGTTATGCCAGTGGAGAAATAAATTATTTAGAGATCACCAAAAATGAATACATAATTTTAAATGGATATAATACTCTTGAAGGAATTGGAGAATAGCTGGTTTGGGTAAGAGTTTACTTTGTATAAATGTCACTAATGGCAGAAGTCACTGGACAAGACACAGGACGGAGAGTGTTATAACAAAGGTAACATAGCTGGACAGTTCACTGTTACTGTGCAAGCCTCTATGGCCTATAACTCATACAATATTTCTGGGGAAAAGAAAAACAAGAAAAAAACAAAAAGTGGTCCCAATAGCATTATGGACTACATGCATTTAAAAGTTTTGGATTTGAGAAATCACTACTCTAGACTTGCCTATTCTAGGCTTTTTGAATGTATAGTAAAATTTGTAGACTCCTTGACACTGCTCCTTATTCTAAGTAGCCTACTCTGAATGCGTGATTTACTTGCTGAAATAATACAGACACAGTTACTGGACAGCCCACAGACAGGTAAACCTGGTTTGAGTATACTAACATCACTAATATTTCTTGAGTTCACTACTGTACAAGAGATTGTTCCAGGTGTTGGGAGAAGAGTTAATTTCACAGCAGTTTGCTACCTTTGTGGAGCTATAGTCTATTGATAAAGTTTTGTTTGTGATGAAATTAAATTTTAATGTTCTATATCTGAGGAGCTTTTAGCTCAAACGTCGCCAGAGTTGTTTAAAAATAAAATCAAAAAATTTTAAGTACATAATGATAATACTCAGATAGAACACTCAAGAATTTAAAAATACTTTGCTCTTTAAGAACTCAAGAGAAAAAAAGATAGTGATTAATTTTATATTAGCATGGAGAAGAAATCTTCTGCAATACTCTAAGGATGAATAAGATTTAATCAAATAAAACCTTTTCAGTTTTAACAACTCCTCCTCCTCCAATTCCAAGAAATGTTGTAACAACACATTCTCTCTTAGTTCTATCTGTTCACTAGACCCTTGAAATATCTGGCATGAAGAACCACACTGACATTTCTTCTTAGCTAGCTACCACTCAAGTTGATCCAAAGACCTTGGGAGAATTTACAGTTGAAATCAAGTTTTATCTTTTAATGCAAACAAAACATATGAATGTTATTTACCTCCCCAAAGAAGACAATAAATTAAAATTAATATATTACCAACAACATCTCACTTGGTGGTAAAAACAAACAGAATCCCTTGTAATTTAAGTCACTCAACATATCTCACTTACCTAACTTATTTAACACAAAATGAAGATACAACATATTAGATAAGAATTTCTCAATCATGACTTTGATATGTTGGATCAAATGCAGTAGGCCCCCCAATCTATGGTTTGGTTCCCATATTTTCAATTGTCCATGGTTTCAGTTACCTAAGATCAACTGCAATACAAA
Source organism: Talpa europaea (assembly GCF_964194135.1). Taxonomy (NCBI): domain Eukaryota; kingdom Metazoa; phylum Chordata; class Mammalia; order Eulipotyphla; family Talpidae; genus Talpa; species Talpa europaea. The sequence goes on from NC_140072.1 coordinate 24,352,065, forward strand.
AATATTACAGACTATAAGTACTCTGACAGAAAGAAAGAAGTTCTATTACAGTATATTATTAGAATTGCTCAATTTTGTTATTAGCTATTTTTATTAGCCTTTCACTGTGCCTAATTTTTAAGTTAAAGTTTATTATAGGTAAGTTTATATAGGGTTCAATATTATTTGAGGTTCCAAGCATCCACTAGGGATCTTGGAACATATTACTACTGTAATATTTGGGGGGGGGGCAGAGGTGGGGCAGGCACTGTCCTGCGCATTGTAAGACATTCAGCAGCATCACTGGACTCTACCCACTAGATGCCAGTGGCACCTCCCAACTCTGACAACCAAAATGTCCCAGACATTACCACATCTCTTCTGAGCATGGGGGCAAATATTGCATCTGATTGAAAACCATTGCCCTAGATTATAAGAATTTTATTTATTGATAGCAGTATAGTTTACAAGACCCTCCAATAACTGAGGACCTAAAAGTCTGGGGTCATCGAAAAAGTTTTACTCCAATTAAAAAGTTTGAGTATTAAGATTTATTTACTATCCTACTCCTTTAAATTTGTGTTACATATTAATTATTGATGATAACAATGCAGAAGAAGCTTGAAAAACTAATTAGGATTTATGGAACTAATGTTCTGTAAGGTATTGGGCTGTGAAAACAGTACACCAACACAGTGTTGATGGCAGAAATCTTTTCTCGTCTCTAAGCAAAGAAAGAAACATTAGAGTGGAGATCCAAATATGAACAGCATGATTAGAGAATTAACACTAGGTGCATTCATTTGCTAACTAGTTGATTAAATTTTAATGTGTTTTATTGTGAGTGGGAAGTAATATTATATGAATATTAATAAAAGTCATTTATGTTCCTTCTTGCTTAGGCTTTGCTCTTGTTAAATGTAGAAAACATAATGTGTAACTATAGAAACCTGCCATTTCCATTATTGCAATTTTTCTCATAAAGAGAAAAACTGATTAAACTTTTATTCTCTATAAAGTTTTGAAAGCCTAGCAAAGAAACCAAATCTTGTCCTCATAAAATTTTGTTTTTCCAAGGAAGACTAGATTCAGAGTAGTGAAAAATTAGCACAAGAGGATGAGGCATGGACATCAGGTTAGAAATCTGAAATATTTAATCAAATATATGAATTTTGCAACTCTAAGGAGCATCAATCCCTTGGGCATTGTCGCAATACTGAGGTTACTAGCTCACATTGTGGCTAATGGTGGCTAAAATCAAATGTTAGGGACTATTACAGCTTTTACAAAGAATACTTAGTGAAGCCCAGACTCATTCTAAACTCAAAACTCAAACTTAAGGAAACAGTCTGTTTTAATTATAAACACAGTACAAATGGGAGCTGGAAAACGTGTCCATGGTTCACAAGATCCCTCATCAAAACACTGGTGGTCTCTCTAATATTCCAAATTTATGTTTAATTCTTAATTTCCTCCATTTATATATTTGACTAGGGATATTGACTTAGTCCTGGATAAAAATAATAACGACAAAAATGTCTAGAGATAGAAAGAATTCAGTGAGGGCCTCCCCAGTGGTGCAGCGGTTGAGCACTGGGTTGCAAAGCTGCCCGCAGCCTCTGCAGCGCCGGTTCGATCCCCGGCTGCTCCCCGGCCACCCTAGGAGGGTCCCACATGGTGTGCAGACCTCTCCTGCCGCCTGCTGCTCCCTTCAGCAGTATACTTCGGCCCTTCTGCCTGCTCTGCTCCCCGCTCTGGCTCTGGTGAATTCTCTCACCTTCCTGCGCTTCTGACTGTACCCAGTGTTTGTATAAATAAATAAATAAATCTTTAAAAAGAAAGAAAAAAGAAAAGAAAGAATCAGTGAATAAATTATATATACGTGTGTGTGTGTATATATATATATATATATAGCTATAACCCATCAACAAAAAAGACAGTCCATCTATAAAACTACTTTCAAATAGCCCTACTGTGCTCAAAAGGAACAAGTAAATGTTTGATAAAATAAACTGATAAGATTCCTATCTTGGGGGCTGTGTTAGTTGCCCATGTATGGTAAGATTATTGAATAATCCCCAAGTCCAGTGAGACTGCATTTACTTAATAGCAAGACTGGGAGGCATTTATGTAGATTTAGGAGGAGGAGAACACGAGGAAGGAGCAGAGCGAAAAATTCTCAATTTGCTTATGAATTTTCTGACACACTGGACAAAGCTTAAGTGCATCAACGACTTGCCTTACTATAATGTGCATATGACTCTTTCCTAAGGCCAATTATCTTCTTATTTTATTGCACTGAACTCTCTGCCAAGTAATTAATTCTTCCATTATCTAGTTCACCAATACATTAAACAATATGACATATACTTTAGAATTATTGAATGATCCATTCCCTTTTACTTCTCGAAAATGACTATTTGGCTATTTCCCCTCTAGCATAAAAATATGGAAACCCTAGAGCATTTTTAAGTAATTAAAGTATATGATCAGCAATTTGTAATCATTAAAACATCCAAAATGTTTTCATTACAGCTGACGGACTGTTTTGGGTGTTGTCCCCTTTGGACTAATTTAATGCTCACTAGTTTATCTAAGGACTTAAACAGTTTAAATTTTTGGTGATGAAAACAGAGATCTTCTGCAAATTTATTGGGGAATCACTTTACTAAGGGCATTGGAAGTTTCCTTGTTTACAAGATATTTAAGAACTAGCAAGTTAAACAACTTTTGGGGGTCATCAAGCTTTCCTCCTATACAGGTTAGTGTGAACTCCAAACTTCCTGTTGCAAACCAAAGCTACTCCAAGATGCTGCAATAGCCCTGAGAAATGTCATTTTGCTGCCATCTAAAAGGGAATGAGAAAGGATTTGTCCTAAACTATTACATCAGTCACCCCAACCATGCAAACCATAGCATACATTTTTCTCAAGTCTACTCAAAGAGAGATCTCAAATCATTAATTTTTCTGTCTCTTAACTGTTCTGTTGCAGTTTTTCAGGTAGCTAAATAAAAGTGATAATTATCTGTAGAAACAAATACTCACTGCTCTTTCCCTCCCTAATATCACAGATAGATGAAGGACCATCGATAAGTGCTTTGTGCCCATTAAGGAAAAGCCAAAGAATGCTACTGACATTTCATTTAGGTATTCTCCAATATTTCCAGACATATTTTCTCTAAATACTATTTCAATAGGAATCTCTTTTGATCCACTTTGTATCATTTAATTAATCTGGACATATTTTTTCCCCAATGCAAACATAATGAAATATATTTTTTGGGGGGGGTGAAATTTGAGTGCAAAATGCTTAGCAATATTTCACATAGTATCACTGTAGCACAGAAACTCAGATGGAATTCATCTTGACCCCAAAACAGGGGACACCAACATAAATGTGGGGTGGAGAGATTAGATTTCTTTTAATTTCATATTTAGAGCACAGCTTCAGGAAAGCAAAGCTCTATCTCTTCTCCATATCACCCAATTCTCCAGTCATGCCATAGAGGCTTCACACAGGGTCAGTAATGTGATAGGTGAGCCTTTATATTTACACTTCAATATTGTTCAGAGAGATAATAATTAAAGAAACATTGGTTTACATTTCTGAAGCAGTCCTGGAGAGAGGAATTTTGAAATCCTGGAAATACATACTTAAATATTCTGAACTTAGTCATACTGGGATTAATGCTGGCAGCAGATAAAATCAGTTCATACCACTGTTCTTAGCAGGAATTAAAACACTGGCATTGCTAGTCAATCTAATATATCTTTGGTCCTGTATCACTGATTTACTTGAAGTCTAGAATGTTTACACTGGGTACATGAACAATATAGATAAAAAGGCAGCTCTATATATGGGCCAAAAACCATAAAAATTTAATTATTTTCGCCCATAGCAAACAGAGAGAAATAACTTATGGAGCCAGTAGAAACATTAAAATCAGCTTTTCTCTCTTGGCTAATAAATCTATGAAAATACCTCATCACTGCCAGGGCAGTATTCCTAGAAAAGCTTTCCTAAGCCCAAGTAAATTTAACACTTCTTCAAATTTCATGGTGTAATCATGTGCAAAGACTTTTCTATAATCCTTAATTCTCCAATGAGGATCAGAAAATAATACTTTTCTTTGGTCTGTAAAAACTGGAGGTTTAACCCAACCTAAGGATCAGTTATGGAGAATCATCTCCTAGTTCTTCCACTTCCACTTACAATGTACAAAGTTTTTAATACTATCACTGTCTTTGGGAATAGCTAAATGACTTTCCAAAGGCCATAAATACTAGTTAGGGAAATTTGTATTCAGAGTAAAAAAAAATGGAAATGGATTTGAGAGACATAACATCTGCTAGGTTTGGAAAATATGATTTTCCTTAAGTCATTCTGTGTAATTCATATCCAAATTTAGAATAATATTTCAAGTTATTAAGCTATATTGTTATAGTTATATTTTATTTTAAAACTATAACTAGTTTTATATATAAATATACTCCTCTGTACACAATTTTTTAATCCCCTCAATAGAAATCAATAATTTCACTTTGGTACTTCTCTTGTGAAAAAGATTTAATGAAAAATTTCCGACTGTAAAAGAACAGGTAGCGATTAGCCCCTGGTCAAAATATGACTGAAGATCATGTGAGTCATCATCATGAGTACAATGAATCAACTGAGCATGGGTTTCCCATGCACAAATAACCAAAAACCTTAGACCAATACCAAAAATATATACCATATACATGCATTTGGTACAGATATTAATGAATGTTCTGCTTATAGAGCTTTCTATCCTCCTAAACTATGACCAGATATTCACATAATAGAATAAACTTCACTTTCAAACTGTTCTGGGACCATGAAAGGAAGACAAGGGGTGAGAACCATATTGCTATTGCTGGTTTCTAGTTCCAGCTCACCCATCTGCATAACCTCAGAGTAGTACAGATCTCTCTTAAGTTTCATCATCTGTAAACATATGAGTGATAATACCTAACTGGGCTGAGGAAATCAAGTATATAAGCTATAATTAAGCTGGAGTATATAAAAAACAGTAACTAAGATCAAGCATGCCCTATTCAAGCAGCTATTCAGAAATCACATGTAGGTATATGCCTTAATTCAAAATATTAATCATATACTGGGAACAATTCACAACATAAGAAGCCCTCTACAGTAAGTACTCAATTACTGTTTTCTCTCTTCTTCTCTGCCTTTGGATGGTTTTACCTAATACATTGTCTGCATTGTCAAAGTCTCCAAAAATATAAATAACCCTCGAAACTCATGGTAAGGAAACAAACAATTCAACCCATTTAAAATGGCAAAAGACTTGAACAGATATACTCCACCAAAAAAGATACATAGATGGATGGCAAAAAAAACCACATGAAAATTAGAGAAACGCAGATTAAAATCAAAATGAGATATTACTGCAATTCCATAGGAATGACTAACATTTTTCATTGAAATACCAAGCACTGGGAAAAATGCAGAGCAACTGGAACACTCATACATTGCTAGTGCAAAAGCAAAATAGGAAAGTTACTCAGAAAAAAAAATAGGCAGTTAATTTTTTTTTTAGAAAGTTATATATGCACTTACCAGCAATCCCACTCCTGGCTATACCCTAGAGAAATGGAAACTTATGTTCACAGAAAAATTTGTATATGAATGTTTTTAGTTATTCACAATCACCAAAACTAAAAACATCCAAAATGTGTTTCAGTAAGTAAATGGATAACTAAATAGTAGAACTATTGAATACTACTAGTGGAACTAGTAGAATACTACTCAGCAAAAAGATACAGTCTATTGATACAACAAAGAAATTATGCTGAATAAAGGAAGTTCATAATTAAATGTTACATGTTGTGTGATTCCATTTATATGACATTCTCAAAAAAGAAAAAGACGATCGCTGGGAATAAGTCAGTAGAGATTCTAGGGCTTCGGTGTGGGTTATAACATAAGGGAGTAATACAAAGTTGTTTTGGGGGTGATAGAATTGTTCTGGAATCCTGATTGTGGTGATAGTTACATGAATCTACACATGTGTTAAAAGAACTGTACACCAAAAATATCCAATTAGACTACATGATTTTTTTAAAAAAATAAAATTTTGAAGTATACTTTATGGCACTCTACTAATTAAGATTTTTTTAAATTCTTCATTTTATACAAAACAAAATTCAAATTTCAAAGCAACCTTTCCTCCATCTTCTATAGCCTATCATTTCTCCTATCTTCTCCCAGAATGTAATCAGCAATTAATAAATATTTGTGTTATTTAAGTTTCAGATTTTACATTTTCATAATAATAGAATATATCTAACATGGAAATTCAAGCAAAAATCTTATCTGCACAATTTTAAATATTTTCAAACAACTGCATGTGTCTGCATCCTCAGACACATAAATTTTAGCAGGTAGCCATCTATATATCTTATGACTGATTTTTAAAGGTTATGTTAAGAGATATAACTAAGACATAACATGCTGACTGGCTCTATGAGTGACTACAAAGAACATTAACTAGAAAAATTGACCGCTAAACCGGAAGTTGGGACTCTGTTCATCCAATATAATACATTCACAATATCCTTACTAAGAGCAGAACTACAGCTTGAAATAATGTTGATTGATTTAAGAACCAATGAGCAGCTAAGGGGAAATTTTTAAGTATAATAGAAAAGGGTCCTGCAGGGACATATGGGGAATGAACAGAGAGAGCTTTCCCAGTTGAAGTCACACTAACCTACACAGAACTTTGTTCTAGAAGAGTTATTCAAAGGAAATGGTCAGCCAGTGTGACCGACAATATCCATCCCATCAATTCCCAAGGCCTAAAATATCATCATTAATTACTTGTGATTTCTAGTCTAGAAAAAAATAACTACATAGAAGATGCATGGGCCCTAACTAACAATGGAGAAAAACCAGGAATTGAAAATTCATGTTCTGAATTGAGTTAGACTGAGCTAGATTGAGCTCTGAATAACCAATATATATAGAAGAAAAGGAAATTCTTAGTTGAAAAGAGATTGAACAAATGATGCTGAAAGTAATGAGACCAGAACTGTGTAAGTGAAATACAAAATCCAGAAGAAAAGTTAAAACACTACTGTTAAGCAAATGACTATGTATTATCCTTGTTTCCTCTACTGAAAATACTGGAAAATAATGTTAAATACAAAAGTATATTGTTATGAAGGTTAAACAGATAACTCACAAGAGTTTTAAAACAAAGAATAAATGGCTGTTTTCTTAAATGACAGTCTGAATGCCATTGAATGAACTAGAGGACACAGTTTTTATTCAAGCCCTGGAATGTTAGAAGGATTGCTGTACTAACTAACGTACATATTCATAATATACATAAACACACAAACTCATAATCTGGAATAAAGCACAAGAAAAAACAGAACCATCTTATTTTTAAAAAGAAAGAAAAATGTCTTGCCTGCTGGCTTTAAGCAATAGTAATTTTAAATATAGATTCATGATATCTGGAGCAAGGAAATATTTATAGCAGAACTGAAACTGGGAAAATTCCCAGGAGTTTCAATCTGGTGCTTTTTTTTTTTTTTTTTCCAAAAAGGATAATACATTTTAGAACTTTCAAGGAGAAAGGTCAAGTGAGTATATCAGGCTAGGGAGGGGGAAAATCTACTTTCCTTTCACATATTGTCCCTTTCTTGGGGGACATCAGAGAAAAGGGATTAAAATTGTCATTAAAAATGTTTCAAGTGGGGCTTCCCTGATGGCGCAGGCAGTTGAGCTCCACACTGTGGAGCTGTCCTCAGCCTCTGCAGCATAGGTTCGATCCCGGCCACTGGCAAGAATCCCGCATGGCAAAGCATACCACTCCTGTCTCGCCCACTGCTCCCCTCAGCAGTGTATTTCATCAGTCTGCCTGTTCTGTTCCCTGCTCTGTCTCTGGTAAATCCTCTCACCCTCCCGAGCATCTGGCCTATACCCCGGTTCTTGTATAAAAATAAATAAATCTTTAAAAAAAATGTTTCAAGTAAAACTGTATATTGCAATGATAGGGTAAACCAAAAACAGATTTTAGGATAAAGCCTATTATCCCTAATGAAACTCTAACCTTCACTTATTTAAATTTGTCATTGAAGAATTAAGAAACAAAGTCACATATCATCTTACCTGGCCAGAGAAATTGGCAACTAAGCTATTTGGTAGACAAAGAAAGTAAGAAAAATAAACAAAGTTTCTGAAAGAAATTCAAAATCCCTAAGAAGTAAACTTTATTAAACCATTATGTTGTAGAATAATTGAATATTAGATGATTACACCTGTAATATTTAATTTGTATTTATAATCTAAAGTATTTATACTCCTTGAAAAGTCAATACAGAAGATAGGAAGAGAAGTAGCAACACATAAGCTACTTGAGGTTGTGTAACAAATAATCCCCAAAATTTAGTGGCTTAATACAACATTTAATATCTCATAGGCTAATAAGTAATTTATGAGCTCAAGGTACCTAGGTTGATTCTTTTAGTTTCTTAAAGACTTCAGTAGATGCTTTTGCCTAGGGGTTTGACTGGGGAAGAGTTTGTTTTTAAGCTCACTTGGATAGCTGTTGGCAGAAATTACTTCTTCACCACTGTTGGCAAGATGCTACCTTCAGTCCCTTGGCACAGAGCAGTTCAGCAGGCTCCACTTCTAATTCTAGTTCTCTTGCTATTTCTACCACATCTGTAATTACTTCCTCTACTGAAGGATTGAAACTTTAAGAGTCACACAGGAGGGTTTGGACAATTAGCCTCTTCCAAACTCCTGTTAATGTTGATATTTTGACTTTCTCTTAACGACATCCAAAATGATGAATCCTTTCCAGAAAGTTTCTTTTGGGGTTTTTTTTTTTTTTTTTTTTGGTTTTATTCAAAACTGACCATGACTTTTTTTAACTGAGGTAACATTCGTTTAAAAACTGCAATCATATGCAGGTGCAAGTGTACAGTTTCTCACCTGGGCAAGTGTATGTATCACACCACATCTCCTCCAAATGTCCAGTCACTGAGCCCTACCAAGTAGTAGGCTCCATCCCCTGTTACATCCTGCCTCTTGTTTGCTGATCCCTACCATTTTGTACTCAGATTGTAAGGGTTTGTTTTTGTTTGTTTGCTAATTTGCCCTAGTATCTCTATACTCTACAAATGAGTAAAATATTATGTGTCTTTCTCCATCAGACTTATTTTACTTAGCATAATCCCCACAAGGTCCATCCATGTTATATAGCAAATGGCAAGATTTCATCTTTGTTACAGCCAAATAGTATTCCATTGTGTATACATACCACATCTTCTTGACCCAATTACCTGTTGTCAGGCACTTGGGTTCTTTCTGTATCTTGGCTATTGTGAATACTGCTGCAGTGCACATAGGGGTGCATATGTCTTTTCATATTAGTGTTTTCAAATTCTTTGGGTAATATACTCAGAATTGGAATTAGTGGACCATACGGTTGCTTCATTTTTAATTTTTTGAGGAACCTCCACTGCCATACTGTTTTTCATACTGCACAATATACATTTTGACCGATAGTACGCAAGGGTTCCATTTTCTCCACAACCTTTCCAGCACTTACTATTCCTTGACTTTTTGATAACTGCCATGCATACCAGTATGAGGTAAAGTCTCATGGTTTTGATTTGCATTTTCCTAATGATAAGTGATGTATAACATCTTTACATGTGTGTGTCTGGTAGCCATCTGTATGTCTTCTTTGATAAAATGCCTGTTTAGATCCTCTTTTCATTTTCAAATCTGATTCCATATTTGTTGTTGTTTATATAATTTGAAGATTACACCCATATATCTGATATATGGTTTGCAAATATTTTCTCCTATTTAGTAGGCTTTTGCCTTTTTTAAAAAAAAAAGATTTATTTATTTATTTATACAAGCACTAGGTACAGTCAGAAGCGTGGGAGGGTGAGAGAATTCACCAGAGCCAGAGCGGGGAAGAGAACAGGCAGACTGACAAAACACACTGCTGAGGGGAGCAGTGGGCGAGACAGGAGAGGTCTGTTGCGCCATGTGGGACCCTCGCCGGCGGTCGGGGATCGAACTGGTGCTGTGGAGGCTGTGGGCAGCTTCGCAGCCCAGCGCTCAACCGTTGCACCATCAGGGGAGGCCCTGCTTTTTCCTTTTAACAGTGGTTACTTTTGCTGTACAGAAGGTTTTTAGTTCAGTGTAGTATCATTTGTTTATATATTCTTGTTTCTCAGGCTGTTGGAGACAAATCCACAAAGCTATCACTAAGGCCACGTCAAAAAGTTTATTGTTTTCTTCTATGTATTTCAGGTCTTAAATTCAAAATGTTCATATACTTTGAATTAATTGAATTGCACTGAATTTGAAATTAATATGGTATAAGATAGCAGTCTAGTTTTATTATTTTTTATGTAGCTGCCCAGTTTTCACAGCACCATTGGAGAAGAGACTTTCCTTTCCCCATGGATATGCTTGTTGCCTCTGTCACATAACAGTTTTCAATATATATGTGGTCTTATATCTGGGCTTTCAATTCGTACCAGTTATATAGTGTGACCTGGGCAACTTGCATAAATTTTCAATTTCTTAGCTCTTTCATTTTTAAACTAGGCATAAATTTTTTTTGGTCTTGTTGATTGGAAATAACATATGCAAAGTTATTAGCTTATAGAAGAAGCTCAATAAGTACTCACATAAATGAGAATGTGTGGTTTACCAGTTTTGATAATTTCCTTGTGTCATTTTTTCCAAATTTTGAATCTAGAGTCCTTTAATATCTTCAAGAAACTTTTAAAGGAAATTTATTATGTTAGTAACTCTGAAGCCTTCTAAAATAGTAAAAAGAATTTAAGTGTTCATAGGATAATCAGCCCAGCAGAAATACTTTTGAAAATAATTTTGATGCAGTTTTCTAAAAATATGGCACATTCTCTTGCCTTTTGAACCATTGATAATGCAGGTATACTGCTGTAATCATTGTTTATTTACCAAGATGTGCTCTCATGATTTCTCAATGTCATTTGGGGTGAAAGTATCTTTGTTTCTTGTTATATTTCTTGATTCTTATATTTTGAAAGGGTTCCCTTGCAGGCCACTGACTCCTTAATTCCACTAAAGGCATCTTTTTCAGTCTGAGTGCCCAATGCCCAAGCAGGCAAAAGTGGGATAGAAGGAAAGATAGACTTTGGAATGCCTTTGCTCTCTTTTCAACATCTTTAGCTATTCCTGCAATCCTTGGTTTTCCACTTGTCCCCATGCCCCCTTAAGTTTAGAGGAGTTGATCCTGCCTCCAGGAGCATTCTTCATTATTATGCAATGTCCAAATATAAACTCATTGGTGGCATTAATTTCCTCCTTTTAGATTTAAGGCATCAACATTATAATATTCAACCTAATTATAAATGATCTGACCTCAACAATAATACAACATCTATCATCCCCCCCAAAAGCTGTCCCATATATTTTATATGTGGAGCTTTCAGTAACTGTAATAAGAACATTCCAGTAAAGGACTTAGGGAAATTATAACAATTTAACTTTTTTGAGGTAATTTATATTAATAATGTTAATTCAAGAACAGAGTGGTTATTGATGTGAGGACTCTAAATTACAAAAATGTGTGTATGTAAAATACAGTTTAACTGAATTTTACATATAATCTGGCTCCACTCTAATGTTAAATGGGGCCTTCCCCTAAAATCCTGAAATTGGCAAAAAGGGCAAAAACCTGAGGATTAAAAGGCCCTAAATGCAGAGTCCACATACTAAAGACAACTTCCCCAGGGATTACAAGACCACAGAAATGGTTTTCCTACCACAGGCCATCCCCACCTATCTCCAGCCTCTAAGAAGGCAGATTGAGGAGGGGTGGGAACAGGACGAAAAGGCTAATCTTCCCACTTCCTACACCCATCCCTAGTAAGTGCCGTAAGTCGAGTAGGAAAGGGGAATCACTAAGGAGTCACTGTAGATAGACACTGGGAATGTCTTCGAGAAAGAGTGACCATCATTCCACTCAGTAGTGGCACTGGCATCAAGGAAGGGAGTTGCTGATCTACCCCTGTGTCATACAGAGGAGAAAAGGGAGCTGGAAAGAAATGACATGCAGAAAGAATGGGAAGCCCAGCAGGTAAGCAATTTAAGATGAAAGCCTGCATAGAAGTGATGGAGTGGGAGTTACAGCTACCAAAGTAGAAAGCTGCACAGTAAGAAGGCCCCACAGTTCCTCCAAGCCCCTGACCATCCTAATGACTCACACATGTGCAAGCAGGAGACAACACTGACACCTGCCATGCAGAGGATGTGGATGACTAGTCCTTTCTAACCACAGAAATAGCAATTACTCAAAGTAAGGCAACTGCAGTAGTGGTCTCTTGCAAGCATTCTTGCTTCTCTTCCTTTACACTCTGGAGCCTGGCAATGGGAGGAGGGAGGAAGTAGAACTTTGAATGAGGTTTAAATTTAATGCAACCTTTAAAACTAAACTAAATGTGACCAGAAACTTACATCATCTTTCCAGTTCTGTTGAAGAACAGGAAAGGATAGACAGAAGATTCCAGCTGAAGGTAGTAATAGGAGGGAAATAGTAAGAACAAGAAGAAGAATGAGAACTGTTTCATGTTTGTACTGGCAAAACATTGATGCTATTCAATGAACCATTTATTCCAGTATTTCAGTTGAATATTTTTACCACAAATCATAAGAGTATAATAAGTATAATACAACACTAAGGATGTAATTCTTCACATAGGAGGAGGAGGTTCTCTGTTATATTTAGGATTACTCTATACCTTCACAAATCCACAACTTTTCTTCTTTCACAATATTTGAGAAAACATTTCTGGGATTTCTCTGACAAAAAGCTAAAGGGATCTCAACTCTTAGTGCCTTAACAGCTGGAATTATAAATCAGGTGGGGGAAAATGTCAATTCACTTTCATAAAGAATTGATCTTTCCTATTTATATAATCCTATGCCTAAAGACAAATTCATTTTTTATTTCAAAAAATATTTTAAGCTATGAAAAATACAGTTATTCATCAATGCCTATTATGTGCCTAGTACTGTCCTGGGCACTCTGAATATACACACACACAAAAGCAAACACACAAAAGAGAAAACAAACAAGCAAAGAATAATGTAACACAGTGCTATGAATAAAACATTATACTGGGGTTTATGGATTCAGGCACACTTCACAGAGAAAAATAAGATTTGCTAAGATAGTTAATTTTATCTTTAATTTATCAACTTTATCTTATACCTTAATCAAATATTTTAAGAACTAACCTTGGATATATTACATGTTTCTACTGTTTCTATTTCCCATGACCCCAACATCCCTAAAAAGTCATTTAAAATACCACAAAATGGAGACTGAGTAAAAACTTTATGAGATCATTTCTATTGAAATAAATCAGGTAGGGGAGCAAGTCATGGCATTTAATGATTTTATTTACTAGCTAGGTCCAACCAAGTAAAGCAATTTATTATACAACATATTTCACATCTATATGGCTCTAGGTTTATATACCAAAGGATATATGTAACAGATGAAACAGGGGAGTAGTTATAGCTCTACTATTAAAGGTATTCTATTACTTAAATATATCAAGACAGATTACTATTGACAAATAATTTAGAATATTAAGATGTATTTGAGTGGATATGTCAGTTCAGTATATTTTGTTTTTTGCTGCAAGTTGTTTATTGCTTGTGGTATAGTAAATCCTGTTCCTTTTTTTTTTCCCCCCAAAAGATTTATTTATTTATTTATACAAGCACTGGGTACAGTCAGAAGCGCGGGAGGGTGAGAGGATTCACCAGAGCCAGAGCGGGGAGCAGAACAGGCAGAAGGACCGAAGTACACTGCTGAGGGGAGCAGCTGGCACAGCAGGAGAGATCTGGGCGCCATGTGGGACCCTCGCCTGTGGCCAGGGATCGAACTGGAGCTGCAGAGGCTGCAGCAGCTTCGCAACCCAGCGCTCAACCTCAGCGCCACCAGGGGAGGCCCTCCTATTCCTTTCTTATTTATTATAGACAAAAGGGTATTAATAAATGTGTTTACTCAAACAATACTGTTCTATGTGTTTTCAAAATTTACATAGATACTAGTGAACTATATGTATCCTTTTGCAACTTGCTATTGCACTCCACATCATGTTTCTGAGATACACATAACTTTTAGGAAAGAGAAAGGAATGGGATGAGCCTTTAGCTATAGCTGTATTTATGATGTTTATTTCTTTGAGATGGGGGCAGGGAGACAGAATAGAAGCGGGAAGGACAGAGAAAGAGATCAAAATTTGAAGCAAATATAGCCAAATATTTCTTCAAATTGAGAAATAGATATGTAGATATTAGTGATATCTTTTTAAACCGCTGTGTATGTTTGAAATATTTCTTACACATTTTTAAATACTTATATCCATAAAAAAATGCATGTCACAGAAAAATATTTTAGCATATTAGCAGTTCTCAAACTCATAAGAATAATTAAATGTTCTAATTAAATGTCATTCGAGACTACGGGTTAAAACAGTCCTTCTAGTACTTTGTTGTAGTACTAGAAGTCTATAGTCTTTTATATGAGACTTAACTTACCAAGTTCAAAATATATGTAATTGGAGACAATGAAACTCTACCCTGTAAAAATGCTTAAAATTTGCTTCTTGACAGACATAGCTGGACAACAGTGAGTTAGAGCGCTCCAAATCTTTTCATAATATCTGATAAAATGGTTGCAATAGAACTGAAATCCATAAAACAGCACATTAAGCTAAAAGACCTTTCTAAAGTGAAATATGGGCCTCCCCGGTGGTGCAGGTGGTTGAGCACAGCACTGTGAAGCTGTCCGCAGCCTCCGCAGCGTGGGTTTGATTCCTGGCCGGCCAGGAAGAAACCCACATGGCGTGGCAGACCTCTCCTATCTCACCCACTGCTCCCCTCAGCAGTGTATTTCGGTCAGTCTGCCTGTTCTGTTCACCACTCTGTCTCTGAGGGTGAATCCTCTCACCCTCCTGCACCTCTGAGCTGTACCCCAGTTCTTATATAAAAATAAATAAATCTTTAAAAAAAATAGTTTTCTATTTACAACTATTCCATTAACTACACAAAGAGAAGCTTGAGAAATTCTTGTAAAGACTTAGCAAGTGTACTGCTATTAAGTTATACTAATAAGTTATTGTGATTTATGTACATTCAGGGCAGTAGACATGTAGATAGAGGATACATTGTATGCATTGCTGACCTTGGAGAAATCACAGTTTATCTTCTGAACAGTCAGTTTTCTGCCCATCTCAATTTGAATGTATGTAATTTCCAGTCATCCATCTGCCCAAGCAAGAGTTAAAAGCCTCAGGACACTCTTCTTTCCACTTGTCTCCTTATCGAATCAACTCCCAAACCCCAATGATCCAAGCTCCATGGTGTTTTTCCAAGAGTCAACTCATTATAGCCACTTATATAGTGGCCACTAATGCCACTTCTTCACACCAGCCATCTCTCTTTTGGATTATGTGAGGCAGCAACATATCATGATAGTTGACAATGTGGATTCTGAAGTCAGATTGACTTGATTCAAATTCAGCTGTATGACTCTGGGCACCTACTTAATTTCTCCATATTATCTATAAACAAAGATGATATAAAGAAAACGTAAACTGATCTCATATGATTACCATGAGGATGAAATAAATTAATGTAAGTGTTCAGGGAGAGGTCCTGGCATATTGTGAATGTTCATTAAATGTAAGCTATTTTAGCAGAACAATAGACACCTAACTGGTTTCCCTTCCTCTAGCCTCACTGCTTTCCAATCTGTTCCCCAGTTGGCACCCAGAGTGAACTTTTGAATATGAAAACCAATCATGTCATTTCCTGGCTTTAAATATTCAGTGTCTCACTGACTCATATACCATCCGAACTCTTCAACAGTTCCTCTATGAGTCCCCACAGCATCTTTGATATATCCATAATAAAGTACTTATAAGATGAAATATTATTTGCCTGCTCCTTTATCTGTCATATACGACTATAAGCAGCTGAAGGTTTTCTTTTTATAATTGAGTCTCTTATCTATACTGTCCAGCATACAATAGGTATTCAATAAATACTCAATGTACGAATGTAGTTAATCACCTTCTATGAAAGCCAACTAAGAAAAAGACAAGACGGTATTATTCTGTGAACAATCACCCAAAACCCAGAAACTATGGGAAACAAAACAATTGCATTAAAAACTATGCATTTGACTGCCTCAGCATTTCTTTAAGCTCAGGAGATTTGTGTGGAAATAATTTCGAAGGTTCTACTCAGTAATAAATAGACTTACAACTTTCCTCAATGTTTAAATTAAGACTATTGTTTTTCTCTGGTTATTAAATTGATTTGGGATTCCCAGCTAACTATGGAGCTATGGAGGGAGAAATACTGAGATACTTTGGAGCTTTAAGTATTCCTTTATTTCCCCCAGCAAAAGTAATAGATACAATAAATGAAAATGACTTACAAAACCAAGGTCACTCCCCTCTCTAAATATCTAGATAGAAAATGGACTACATTTCCCCACTGACCCAGGCAGCCCAAATTATTTGAATTGAGAGCAAGAATGTATGATTTTAACTTTCTAGACAGACAAATCAAATTTAAGATATAACATAGTTGAATACACAATATATCCTCCAAAGCAATAATATAGTTATAAAGGAAATGAGTAGGACATTCCTGTAAGGTGCACCAGGTACACCCATTATGCCATGGGAAAGAGGCCATTTGCTTGGGAAGTGTGATATGAACCTGAGACGCACATTAGGGAAGCACAGTTTTAGCTCTTGAAAGCTTTAAACAAGGGACTGAACGAAGAGATGATCTCTCATTAACAACCATCATCATCATCATCATCACATCTCATCTTAGATAGCACTATCTAATGTACCAAGCAAGCCCTGTTCTAACACTAGGACATTAACTCATTTAAGCTTAATAACACATCTTTGAAATAGGTGTATAGCCACTGTCTCGTTACACTATCCCATCACTATCCCATTACAGGCACGGAGAGTATAATTTACTCACAGTTTGTAAATGGTTGCATTGACAACTGAGCCCAGGTTCATTCTTCTATTTTTTTTTTTATTGAGATGATAGTGGCTTACATTGGTGTTTGTATTTTGGGTGTACAGGATATCTCATCACCACCACCTCAGGTGTAGTTACCATAGTATATTTTGTACCCAGTGCATGTTTACTCTGTCAATCATTACTTTTGGAAATTTAAAATTTTTACTTGTGATATATTATAGTTGAACTCAGATGATAAAGCATTAAAAAAATTACTTCTAAAGAAAAATTTTAATAACATGAAAGAAAGGTGACAGTAGTTGCAAAGGCAATGTTGTTGACATCATGCTTTATTTAATCAGTCTTTATTCGTCTCTCTAAACTGATGCCCAGTAACTACCTCAGGTGACTAAAGGTGACAGAGTCTTGCCTCTTATGTTGATGTCCCTAAGTTAACTCTGCTATAAACTCTCCTAGCAGGCAACCAAGCTTAGACGTCAGCAGTTGCTTTCATAGGAACCGGTTCTTAAGATGAGAAAAGGTTTGGATCCAAAAGAAGATAGTAGAAGTCCTTATCTTTTATTTAGAATTCCCTTTCATTCTGTCCTCAGGTACCTAGACCTTGTCTGAGTTCTAACTGCCTGGATCCAAGACCTGTGTTTATACACCCGCTTCTTCTTTTTATTAAATAAATTATTTTATTTTGTATAATTCTTACATCATTTTTCATTTTTGCATAATGTATGCATTTTCATCTTGTTTATATTCCCCATACAATTCCCATCCCCTTTTTCTGACCCTAATCCCTTTTCTCCTCTCCCCGTCCCCCACTGTAGTGTGTCTCTGGTCTACAGTTGCTTGTTGATTTTGATTTTTACTTTATTGCAATTAGTCTTTTTCCTGGTCCCTTATTTAGCTTTTCTAAATTCCTGCTATGAGTGAGACCATCCGGTATTTTTGTTTTTCTTTCTGGCTTATTTCGCTGAGCATGATCCCTTCCAACTACACCCCTATGTTTATAGCAGCACTATTTACAATAGCTAAGCTATGGAAACAACCCAAATGCCCCAAAATAGATGACTGGATCAAGAAGATGTGGTACATATATACCGTGGAATATTACTCAGCAATCAAAAAAGATAAACTCATGCAATTTCTTTTTTTAATGTCACTTTTTTTAATTCCTTTCATTAAATTGTCACTGGTTGTTAGGTTATTAGATTCTTTTCATTGTATTTCACCTCTTACCAATATCTATCTATCTATCTACCTACCTACCTGCATATCTATCTGAAGTAACATTGGTTTACATCCCTGTACATGATTCAGAGGAACAGGTTCACACCTCCTCAGATAGGCACCAACACACTCTATCTGCCCCAGAGCACCCATATTTCTTTTTCAAATACCACAGATCCCCTCTAGAGGCCTCAATTCTGTGGTCATTTCTGGACTTTGTTTTGTTTTAGTGCTGTCAGTTCCTTAGTTTCATTTCTCTATAGTCCACATATGAAATTATATTGTATTTGCCTTTCTCTCTTGGCTTATTTCACTTAGCATAATCCCCTATTAGTAAAATAAAAAGACACCCTATGAAATGAAAAAAAAAAGGTGCATATCTTATATCTGATAAGGGGCTAATATCAACGATTTATAAAGAACTCAAATAACTCAATAAAAAGAGAACAAAAACCCAATAAAAATATGGACAGGAAAGCTAAATAGATACTTTTCCAAAGAAGACATAACTCTACTTCTTAAATGATTATATTAACCACCAGGTACAAGGATTAAACCAAAAGCAGTATGTATAATCATAGGCTAAATATGATTCAAGTAGCCAGAACATAAATCTTTGTTGTGATATCAACATAAAAATGTTTCTTTAAACAAAGGTATGTATTTGTGGTATGGTTGTATTTGTTTAATCACCTTTCTTCTAAGAGATACTTCACTAGAGATCTGGGGGAGGAACAATGACTTATTATGCTATCAATTCCTTCTCCTATGTTCCCATAGGTCTCTGAGGACTTCACTCACACTGCCTGCAATCACCTTCCTGCATGCCAGCCTTTTCTTTTGACTGGCTATTCAGCAAAGGTAAAATCAAAGTCCCTGACAGAAAATTTCCTTCATAACATAATGAACTGATGAAATTTACATTATGGGATTCAATCTAAGTGTCATTTTGACCAAATCAGGTCACATTGGCATTACATATAATTATGAAATACAGCTTATATATTTCAAATGACATCAGTGTCATCTTCTCAATGATCTGGTTCTACTCAAGTAATATATTAAAATTTCTTTAAACAATGTTATTTTAAACAGTGTTGACATTATAGAATTTAAGGCTATTTCAAATTATTTTAAGGAATTTAAGGACAGAAAAGTATAAAAGTCATTTTTTATGCAAATACATGCACTTGATGACAATCAAATTCACAGAAATCTCTGTTTTTCTAGTTTTCTAGTTCAAATAACTACTCTGGGAAGAAATACTGAGGTTCTTTAGTGAGAGTCAATAAAAACTAAAAATTTTCATTGTACCACTATGAGAAAAAAAAAGAAATTTCCATTTTGAAAGTGAAACTTCTTTTAAAACATGAACTGCAGCATATAAACAAAAACTGAAAAATTCTATGTAGCCTCTTCACTCATAGAAAAAGATTCAAATAATCAGTCCCTCAGTTATAGGAAGGATTATCTCAGAGGGTTTGACTTGCTGTACTTCTCTCTGCTTAATACATAACTCTTAAAATGCAAGTTAGATATAAGAAAAAGTTTGCTGAGAAGAGTCACTATTGAGACGAAAACATAACAAAATGGCCTCTCTAGACCTCTCCAAACCATGGGATTTCAGGCCTGACTTGGATACACAGGGGTCAACTCCAACCAAGATCTGTGATTTAGTCATCTTTCACTTTCACTCACCAGCATTTTCTTAAATTGACATATATTCTGTGCTCACAGAGTATGTAGCTTGTCAAACACAAATTATACCCATAATACCCTTTTATAACAAAGATACTCAGCAATAGAGACCAATGGATAGTTGTCCAAATATCCTGGATTATATTCTGATTACTACTGAACCATTTACCTTCCTATATTCTGATTCCTTCAAGGCCCAAACTAATTATATTTAGTTTTTGGTGAAATAACATGTTTATTTGCATGGCTATTTGTGGAGATTATAGGAATCACATCTGATGTCTATTATTTTAAAAGTGACCCTGAATCACACAGAAAGTATTCTGCATATGTATCAAGATAAAAGCTAACAAATAATGCAGATTATTCATATTTACTTGCAAAGCTGCAACAGTTACAAACATTGACTCTAAATATCACATTTAGCAGATGTAGATTCCAGTTATCCAAATTCAGAATCTGCTAAAGGTGAAATACTTTGTCAACAGAAATTCTTTCTGTGCCTACACTAAGAAGGTACAATTGCTATATCAGCTCATTCACTTATCATTAGGCACTGAGAATATTCTATTCCTCTAAAAAGAATACAGTGATGACCCTATCAATTAGTTCATTTGGCTTTACTGGGGCACAGGGAGGTGGAAGAGAAGTGAGAGAGAGAAGGTAATAACATTCTTTTTAAAATTTATTTTATTTTAATTTATATAATTTTACATCATTTTTCATTTTTGTACAATGTATACATTTTCATATCAGTTATAGTCCCCATGAAATTGCCACCACCCATTCACCTGTGTACCATCACCATGGTCCCTTTTGCTCTTCCCACCCCTGTTTTGATCCTACTTCCTTCTGCCCCCATGCAGAATGTCTCTGGTAATAACTTTCTTATAAGACAAAACCACTAGACAGAAAGCACATGACTCTTTTCACACAGAATTTCCCAGTTGTTCAGGTTTTCAACTCTCTCCTTCTAGCTGGCCATATATTTTTTTTAATTTTATACATTTTTTACATTTTTTTTTCATTTTTGCACAATGTATGCATTTTCATCTTGGTTATAGTCCCCATACAATTCCCACCACCCATGTTTTTATCCTACTCCTTCCTCCCCCCAATGTAGCTGGCCATATTTAAAACAGCAACCCAGTGCTACTGAAGCTGAGAAAATATGAGTCAAAGTGGCACCTGGTGGAAAATTTTGAAAGTAAAATGTTAAGGACATCAAGGAGAGAGGGACAGTGGGGTGGGGGCAGAGGAAGCTAGATAAACTTTAGGCACTAACAATTTGGCATAAACTATACCATGCTGGGAATATCTCTGAAAAAAGTTTAAAATGAAACATGTACTCTTCATAAATTTCCATATATTTATATGTTGAGTCACTCTGTAAGGAATATGCCATAAGAGTGTGGGCCTATCTCCCTTTTCTGAGGCCTTCAGTATTTGATGTGAATTTATAAAGCTAGATGTATCCCATTGTATAAGTTCAGAAAACAGTAAATTTGGGAACAGCTTCCATCACAAATCCTATACTGTGGAGAGGTATTCTGCCTCACTGCACAAGTATGCTGTGAGTAAAATCACACCAGTTAAGGCAAAGTTAACAAAAATGATTATTAGGTTTTCCACAATATATGAACTATGCCACTTTGAATAATCATGTCTTCCAATCAAGTTGGTTTATGAAAAATTTATGTTTCCCCTTTCCAGGTCTCTCATATTTAGGCAACTATCAGTTTTTTCCTGTCATTATATAGGTAGTGGCTATAATTTTATAAGCAATAATGCACAGAAGTCTCATTCTCCTGTTTCCTAATGCGAAAGGATCAGTTGACCAGATGTCCCTGCTTGGCTGCCAAAGCTATATGCTGGAACTCAGGATGAGTGTAGTAAAATTAAGTTTTAAGTGACTGAGTCATCCACCTCAACAATCCCCATTATATGGTGGCAGATCCCGGCATAAAACAGACATTAAAAAAAAGTTTTTATGGCATTTTTTACAGAGTGGAGAAAGAATAGTAGATTGGAATAAAAAGAAAAAAAAAAACACTGCACAAAGAGAACTACAAAAGGTTAAAATGATAAATTATAGAAATAGGTACAGTTGTAGAAAATGTATAACATTGTCTGTTCTAAACAAAGTTTCTGACAGAAAATAAAGGATTTATTGATTCATCTTAAGTACTCAGCTTTTTTGCACCTTAGCAAGACCCCTTCCCCACTTTTATCCATTCATTTATTAAGAGGTGTCTGAGCTCATGATCAAGATTTCATATAATGGAAGTAAAAGACATTTGCCTCTATTTTTGCCAGCTGAGGTCTTTAGAATTAATATAATTTCCATAGGACTGTTACAACTCTGTCTCACAACCACAGAAGCAACAAGAAATGTGGGGGATATAATTTTTTTTTAAAAAATCTGGAAAAAAAGGAAAAAAAGGAAATGTGGGGGTGGTAAAAAGAGGCAATCTAGTGTTATTTCTAGGCTAAACCTTGAAACAGCATAGTCTGACCAAAGGGGAAGGCAGACCCAGTTATGTAACTTGTGGGTCCCAGTGCAAAATAGAAATGTAGAGTCCATCATTCAAAAGTTATTAAGACCTTAAAACAGAAAGAATAGAGCATCAAAGCCAATGTAGTACCTTTCCAAATGCAGGACTCACCCCATGTGATTCCACATCCATAAAGTCCTAGGAGAGGGCATTATAGGTGGAAAAATGGCATACGTAAAGTCTCAGAACCCAAAAGGAGTAAAAGAGTAAAAGACAGAAAATAGGTCCATTGTTAGGGAAGAACCTCGACTTCACAGTGGATGCAAGATTCCAAAGAAGGTACCTAAGTACATAAGCAGGTTTATTTGCCATAACACTAGCTGCCAAAAGGAGACAATGAGACAATGGATCAGAGCAAGACAGTTTGTAACTCACAGTCTGTGACAAATAGGGGTATCATCATGGAATCACTCGTTCCCCTGTTCCCAAGTCCCACAGAGTGATGAAAAGGCCAACATTGCAGCTATATTTGCACTGAGTGAACACAGAGTTAAGGAACTCAGGGCTAAGGACTCAGAACTTTTATTACAAGCAGTAAACAAGCGGGACCCCTCCCCCATGTGAAGAGCCTTCATCTGATAGTCATGGCACAGTGAAGGCTGCCTTAATTGCCTACCGAATTGGCTACAAAAATGACTCAGAATCAAAGTACATTAGGCCTAAAATTTTATGATATTCTGCAAGGACAAACACCAGAACCCTTGGGGGGCTGCCTTGCCCAACACACAGTAAGGGAGGTGCCTATCCATCTGAAACAGGGACTCTATTGTGGGCTGAACTGTATCTCCTCAAAAGGTATGCATAAGTCCTAACCAGTAGTACCTATGAATGGCTATTTGAAAATAGGGTCTTTGCAGATGCAATCAATTTAAGATGAAGTTTAAAAAAGTTAAGATGAGGTAATACAGAATCAGAGAAATCTTAATGCAATGAGTAATGAGTGATGTCTGTCTGAAGAGGGAAATTTGGACACCGATACACATTACATGATGATAAAGGTACAGATGGAAATGATGCATCTACGAACCAATGAACATCAACGATACCAGCAACTGTCAAAGCTGGAAGCACAGAACAGAGCCTTCCTGTATTACTCAGCTGCAGCTGCCATAACAAAACACCACAGACTGGGTGATTTAAACAACAGAAATTTATTTTCTCTCAGTTCTAGAGGCTGGAAAGTCCAACAGGAAGGTGCTGGCTGATTCATTTCTGGTGAGAGATCTTTCTGGCTGTTATAGAGGGCTGCCTTCGTGTTGTGTCCTCAGATAGCCTTCCTTCTATATACTCAGAGAGGAAGTGAGCTCAGCACAGGCTACCTAGGGCTTCAGGACTCCACCCTTATCACCTTGATCTGCCTCCTTAAAGACCTTTATCTCTAAATTTGTTCACTTTGGGGACAAGAGTGTCAACACATGAATTAGGGGCAAGGATAGGAGGGACACAATTCAATCCACTGCACTTACTCAGTGCCTCCAGAAGGAACCAACCCTAACAACACTTTGACTTCAGACTTGTGGCATCCAGAACAGTCACCCCGTTGGTGGTTCTTTGTGACAGCAGTCCTAAGAAATGAATGCCACTTTCTTTGGTGTACTCAGAAGAAGACAGTACCTATACTTCTACTGTATTGAAATACAGAATCGGCTACCAAGCTTTCTAATTACAAAGTTCTTACAGCCCTAACCTGGGTGCTTATTAGAATTCCACTTGCATAATTATTTTGTGCAACCTAGACTTAATTGACAATGTACTTGTAAATTAAGTGTTTGAAGAGGAATTTGGAGTTGTGTCAAAATGTCTTCAACTCAAAACTATAGGAAGATGGGGCCTCCCCAGTGGTGCAGCAGTTAAGCGCTGGGTTGCGAAGTTGCCTGCAGCCTCTGCAGCACCGGTTCAATCCCCGGCTGCTCCCCGGCCACCGGAGACCTCTCCTGCCGCAGACCTCTCCTGCCGCCCGCTGCTCCCCTCAGCAGTGTACTTTGGTCCTTCTGCCTGCTCTGCTCCCCACTCTGGCTCTGGTGAATTCTCTCACCCTCTCACACTTCTGACTGTACCCAGTGCTTGTATAAATAAATAAATCTTTAAAAAAAAAAAACTATAGGAAGATGAAAACATCTGAGTTTCCTTGACTGATTAGGCATACTCTCAAAAGCAAGGAAACTCATCTGATGTGTGTTCTTTGAAATAAATGAGTTAATGGGCAACAAGGAACAGAACACTAAAATATTTAAAGTACATACTTTAAGCATGCTACATTTTCTTTTCTGTAAAGCATTACTCTTATTGGCAGCCTCAATTTTCTTTTTGGAATTAATCAATTTTTTTTAATTTTATTTTTTATTCCCCATACAATTGCAATCCCCTTATTTTGAACCCAATCCCTCCCCTCCCCGCCCCCCACCTCCCATAGAGTGTCTCTGGTTCATAGTTGTTTGTTAATTTTGATATTTTCTTTCTTATAGTTACTCTTTTTCCTGGTCCCTTATTGAAGTTTTCTAGATTCCTGCTATGAGTGAGACCATCCGGTATTTTTCTTTTTCTTTCTGGCTTCGTTCGCTGAGCATGGTCCCTTCCAGCGCCATCCATGTTGCTGCAAATTGCATGTGTTTATCTTTTTTGAATGCTGAGTAATATTCCATGGTGTATATGTACCACATCTTCTTGATCCAGTCATCTATTTTTGGGCATTTGGGTTGTTTCCAAAGCTTAGCTATTGTAAATAGTGCTGCTATAAACAAAGGGTGCGGGTGCTCTTTGGAATTCATGTTTCTGTGTTCTTTGGGTAAATACCTAGGAGTGGAATTGCTGGAACATATGCAAGCTCTATGTTTAGTAGGTCAAGAAATCTCCACATAGCTCTCCATAGTGGCTGCACCAGTTTGCACTCCCACCAACAGTGCAAGAGAGTTCCTTTTCTCCATACCCTCGCCAACATTTGTTGTTGCTAGTTTTTTTAATATGTGTCATTCTCACTGGTGTAAGATGGTATCTCATGGTAGTTTTGATTTGCATTTCCCTGATTACAAGTGATGTTGAACATTTTTTCATATGCCTGTTGGCCATTTACATTTCCTCTTCAGAGAAGTTTCTTTTTAGCTCTTCTGCCCATTTTTTGACTGGATTATTTTCCTTGTTTTTGTTGAGTCTCATCAACTCTTGTAGATTTTTGTGATCAGTCCTTTATCATTAGTGTTGGGTGCAAAAATGTTCTCCTAGTCGGTGGGGTTTCTTTTTGTTTTTATTATTGTCTCTTTTGCTGTGCAGAAGCTCTTTAATTTGATGTAGTCCCAGCTGTTTATCTTTGCCTTCACTATCACTGCTTTGGGTGATGTGTCTGTAAAGATGTCTTTGATGTGCATATCCCGTAGTGTTTCACATATATTTCCTTCTATGTATTTTATGGTTTCAGGTCTTATGTCTAGTTCTTTAATTCATTTTGAGTTGGTTTTTGTGCATGGTGTGAGGTAGTGGTCAAGCTTCATTCTTTTGCATCTAGTGACCCAGTATTCCCAGCACCATTTATTGAACGAACTTTCTTTGCTCCAATGCATATTCTTTGCTCCTTTGTCAAAGATTAGTTGACCATAAATCTGTGGGTTTATTTCTCGATTTTCTATTCAGTTCCATTGGTCTGTGTGTCTGTTCTTGTTGCAATACCATGCAGTTTTGATGATTATGGCTTTGTAGTACAGTTTGAAGTCTGGGAGTGTGGTGCCTCCATTCCCTTCTTTTTTTTTCAGGAGAGCTTTGGCTATTTGGGGTTTTTGGTGATTCCATATGAATTTCATCAATAATTGTTCTATTTCTCTGAAGAATGACATTAAAATTTTTAGTGGAATAGCATTGAATCTGTATATTGCTTTTGGTAGGATGGCCATTTTAATAATGTTTATTCTTCCAATCCATGAGCAGGGGATGTATTTCCATTTCTTTGTGTCTTCTTTTAACAGTGTTTTATAGTTTTCTTTGTATAGGTCTTTTTCCTCTTTTGTTAGATTTATTCCCAAGTATTTGATTTTTTTGTTTTGATAATAAAAGGGATTTTTTTTTTATTTCTTCTTCTTCAGATTTATTGTTTGTGTATGGGAAGGCTACTGATTTTTGTGTGTTGATTTTGTATTCTGCCACTTTACTGAGCTGATTGATTAGTTGAATTAGTTTTTCTGTGGAATTTTTGGGGTTCTCTATGTATATTATCACATCATCTGCAAATGTGATAGTTTGACTTCTTTTCCTATTTGGATTCCTTGTATTCCTTCTCTTGTCTTATTGCTCTGGCTAGGACTTCCAGTATTATATTGAAAAGCAGTGGTGAGAGTGGACATCCTTGTCTTGTTCCAGATCTTAATGGAAATGCTTTCAGCTTTTCACCATTGAGAATGATAATGGCTGTTGGCTTGTCATATACGGCCTTTATGATGTTGAGGTATGTTCCTTGTATCCCAAACTTTCAAGGGCTTTTATCATGAATGGGTGTTGTACTTTGTCGAAAGTTTTCTCAGCATCTATTGATATTATCATATGGTTTTTATATTTCTTTTTGTTGATGTGTTGGATAATGTTGATTGATTTTCAGATGTTGAACCATCCTTGTGTCCCTGGAATGAATCCTACTTGGTCGTGGTGAATTATCTTATGGATACATTGTTGGATTCTGATAGCTAAAATTTTATTGAGGATTTTTGCATCAGTGTTCGTAAGTGAAATTGGCCTGTAGTTTTCTTTTTTTGTGTTGTCCTTGTTCGGCTTTGGTATTAGTGTAATGTTGGCTTCATAGAATGTGTTTGGTATTATCCCTTCCTTCTCAATTTTTTGGAAGAGTTTGTGAAGGATAGGCACTAATTCATTTCTGAATGTTTGGTAGAATTCATTTGTAAATCCATCAGGTCCTGGGCTTTTGTTTTTGGGAAGATTTTTGATTACCATTTCAATTTTGCTGCTTGTAATTGGTCTGTTTAGGTGTTCTATTTCTCCTTTATCTAGCTTTGGGTGATTGTAGAGTTGTAGGAATTTGTCCATCTCCTCTAGATTGTTGAACTTGTTTCCATATAACTGTTCATAGTAGTTTCTGATTATTCTTTTGATTTCTGCTGTGCCCATTGTGATTTCTCCTCTTTCATTTATGATCCTGTTTATTTGTGTTTTCTCCCTTTTTTCCTTTGTGAGCCTGGCTAGGGGTTTGTCTATTTGATTTATTTTTTCGAAGAACCAGCTCTTGGTTTCATTGATCTTTTGGATTGTTTTTTGAGTTTCGATTTCATTTATTTCTGCTTTAGTTTTTATTTCTTTTCTTCTACTGGTTTAGGTTTTTTGTTGTTGTTGTTCTTTTTCTAGTTCTTTGAGCTTCAAGATTAGGTTGTTTCTCTGAGTTCTTTCTTGTTTCTTGATGTGAGCCTCTATTGCTATATATTTTCCTCTTATTACTGCTTTTGCTGCATCCCATACATTTAGGAAATTGGTGTCCTCCTTGTCATTCAATTCAAAGAATTTTTAAATTTCTTCTTTGATCTCCTCATTAGTCCAGTGGTCTTCCAGTAGTGTGGGTTTCAATCTCCATGAGGTAGGAGAGTTCCTTGCCTTCTTTTTATGGTTTATTTCTAGTTTGATGCCTTCATGGTCAGAAAAGATAGTTGGTATGATTTCAATCTTGGTGAATCTGTTGATGTTTGTCTTGTGTCCCAGTGTGTGATTGATCCTGGAGAATGATCCATGTGCACTTGAGAAAATGTGTACTCAGATGTTTTGGGGTTTAGTGTTCTATAGATGTCTGTTAAGCCCAAACACTCTAGATCCTTATTTAGAGCTTTAGTGTCTTTACTTATTTTTTGCCTCATTGATATATCCATTGTTTATAGTGGTGTGTGTTGAAGTGTCCTACTACGTATGTGTTTTCTCTGATGTCTGTTTTCAAAGATAACAATAGTTGTCTGATATATTTTGGTGCTCCTTCATTTGGTGATTATATGTTAATGAGTATTATTTCTTCTTGAAGTATTGTCCCCTTGATCATAATATAGTGACCATTGGGGTCTCTTTTTACCTTTTTGAGTTTAAATCTGTTTTATCTGATATAAGAATAGCTGTTCCTGCTTTCTTTTTTGGTCCATTTGCTTGTAGGATTGTTTTCCATTCTTTAACTTTGAATCTATTTTTATCTTTTGTAGCTAAATGTGATTCCTGGAGACAGCAAAAGTTTGGGTTTTGTTTCTTAATCCAGCCTGCGACTCTGTGTCTTTTTATTGAAGAGTTTAGTCCATTTACATTTAGAGTTAATATTGATATGTTAGCATCTGAATTTGCCATTGTGTTTGTCTTTCCTTTGATTTTATTTATTTATTCTTTTAATAACTTTTTTTTTTGGCCTTCTTCCATTATTCGTCCCTCTGAGGTTCTGGTTTTAGGATTCCTTGTAGTATTTTTTGGAGTGGGGGTTTAGTTGTAATGAAACTCCAGAGTTTCTATTTGTCTGGGAAGGTCCTTATTCTTTCTTCATAGAGGAAGGAAAGCTTTGCAGGATAGAGCATTCTTGGTTGGCATCTGTTGTCTTGAAGTCTTTTGACTATGTCCCTCCACTTTCTCCTTGTCCATAGTGTTTCTTCGGAGAAGTCTGATGTCAGTCTGATTGGTTTTCCTTTGTATGTTATCTATTTCTTCTCTCTTGGCAGCTTCATTATTTTTTCCTTGTCCTGGATTCTTGGGAGCTTTACTATTATGTGTCTTGCTGTATTTTTCTTTTCATCATGGAAGTTGTGTTATTCTTAATTCTTGTATATCAATTTTCAGCTCCTTCTTCACATTTGGGAAGTTCTCTTCAATTATTTCCTTAAATATTTTCTCTGTTCCTAGGTCTCTCTCCTCTCCTTCTGGGATTCCTACAACTCTTACATTTCCTTTCCTAATGGAGTCAGATAGTTCCCGAAGTCTTTCTTCAGTTTTTTTTCATTCATACTTCTCTTTCCTTTTCTGTTTTGGTTCTTTTTATTTCTGTGTCTTTGAGAGTACTTATTCGTTCTTCCATTTCCTCTATTCTGTTATCACTGCTTCTACCCCCCCCCCAACATTCTTTAGCTCTTCTGTTAATCCTTTGAACTCCTGCATTTCCTTCATTCCCTCTTTAGGGACTCAATTTTATTCTTCTGAGCGCTGTTTTCCTTAATGATTTCCATCAGCTTTTTCATCACGGCAATTTTAAATTCTTTTTCTGGAAGGCTCAGAAGTTCTTCCAAGTCACCATTGTTGCAAGTTGTTGGGTGGTTTCCTTTTTGTGGTGTGTCTTTTTCCTGAGGAGTTGCTACATTGCTTGTAGTTTTTCTTTTCCCTGCTGCCTGTCTTCTAATTTGCCTTATGCATGGGGACACTGTGCTGCTGGTCTGGCCAGCATCTTTTTGGTGTGTTCTTTAGGGAGTTTCAGAAACTGTCAATCCAAAGGAATCAAATACTGTTATGCCAGAAGTCTAGTGAGGCAGTGGTACTTTGAGTATGTTAATGGTCACTGTCATAGAATATCTCCTCGTTCTGTGTTTAATTACAAAGGTGCATCTTGAAGTCCCACAGACTTCCTTGGAGTTGGGGCAGCTGGATTGCACTCTGGGTTCCAAATCTCTGGATCCCCCTCTGGGCTCCAACTTCCTGCCAGGTGGGATCAGGCTTGTGGGGGCCTTCAGCTCACTTCTGACTGTGCAGGGAACCTTCTCCCTCTGGCTCCACGGGGAGCCTTCTGCCAGTTTCAAGCAGTCTTTATTGGAGAAAGGTCCCTGTTCTAAAATGGCGCTTTGGAGACAGATGCACTCTCCCGCGTGCCCAATCTGCCCCGGCCGTGGGTGCCCGCTCCCTCTCTGGGTTCTGACTGCTGGCAAGGAGGGGCTTGGTGTGGGTGAACTTCCCAGCTCACCTTTGGCTCCTCCGGGAGCCTACTGCCGGTTTCAAGCAGTCTTTATTGAAGAAAGGTCCCTATTCTAAAATGGCAATTCGGAGACAGGCACACTCTCCCGCTTGCCGGGTCTGCCCTGGCCGTGGGTACCTGCTCCCCCTCTGGGCTCGGACTACTGGTCAGAAGGGGCCTGGCTTGGGCAAACTTGCCAGCTCACCTCTGGCTCCTCCAGGAGCCTTCTGCAAGTTTCAAGCAGTCTTTACTGAAGAAAGGTCCCTATTCTAAAATGGCGATTCTGAGACAGGCACACTATCCTGCGCGCCGGGTCTGCCCTGGCCCTGGGTGCCCGCTCCCCCTCTGGGTTTGGACTGCTGGCCAGAAGGGGCCTGACAGCCTCAATTAATAGGGTTTAACCCTGATGTGTATTTCTATTACATTTGACTAATCTGACTACATTGAATGAGCCTAAGGTTCAGACCTCTGACTAGGCAAATTTGGTCTTTCTCAGAATTTTAAACTAATATCCATAAACTGTGAAGCAGTTGGAAACGTCCTCTGGATATGATGCTCTCCATAAACTCAGGACCTACAGTAACCCTTCTCAGGCACAGTATACTGATGAATGACAAGTTTGCATCTATAACAAAAGACAGACAAGAAATCTTGAAAGTAGAGGTGGTAAAGGAGGGAGGCTTTTTATGGAAATATTGACTCAGGTTTGATTTTTTTTAATGTTCAGTTATTCTCCCTAACTTTATTTCTGTGAAATATTCCTGTTTTTTTATCACAAGACACCTATACACTATTTGAGTGCAACTTCTGTTTCTTCCATTCAGATATCTTTTTTATTTGATATATTGATATGCTTCCCTATTATAACTAAAGAGTATTTGGAACAGCTTTTCTTTTAAGGAATGGTTCCTTAAAAAAAGTAGAGCAGAATAAATAGTCATCAAGTGGATAGAATGGAGAGAACCATTTTGAGCCACCCAAGAGTAAGGGGAACACAGCATTAGTTTAGGAGGCTACTGGGACAGCCACTGCCAAAGAAATCAGGCTCCACTTAACTGCTAAGGTCTCTGAAAACTATACACTCCAAGACATCATGAGCAATACTGTTTCATTATAGTCAGAGGTTTATCAGTGAGTAATCATATTATTTGCAACTTTTCTATCTCAAGTTGAGAAACTCTTGGGGAAGAATTTGCACATCCCCCCACATCAATTTAAAAAGCTGAAGCTGAAGAATTATTGTTCTTAGGGATATCTTTCTCACGGAGGAGAGAGAAATATACTGGAGCCACTGAACCAAGATTAAGTTCCTACATGCAAGGAGCTATAAACTGGACTGAATTTATGATATGTTCCCCTTTTACCTAGGTACAAATTAAGAATTAATGTGTTAATTCACATTGTGACTGGTTCATTACAAACATACAAGGTTACTTTACTGTTGAATGGGCATCTAGGTCATTATTCTGACCTTGGATCATAAGCCAGATACCAAGATGAAGGAAATTTGTACTATTGAAAGATGGGCTAGGTCACAAAGCATAAACCCAGGAGTCAACAATTCCTAATTCTACAATCTATTGGAGTGAAGACAATTTAAAGTGATTTATGCTTTACCAGGATTTTAACTTTTTAGTAGGAATCTATTGATTTCCCTACTTTAGAACCCAAAAATTGATAGACTATAGCTTTATTTGCAAATGGAGTCCTCAACTGGGATCAGTTCGAAGGGGCATAAAAGCTGTCTATGTTACTCTTTCAGCAGAAAACAATGTTGACTTTCTGGATTTCTTTTTCTAGAAAAAAAGAAAAACTCTGTACTAGAGTCCTGAACCCATCAAAAAGTCTGTTTTCAAGGACTATCTTTTCCAGAGACATAGGAAATAAATGTGCATGAATCTTTTTCTACAATGCCAGCCATGAACTAATTCTAAAAATCATATGGTTCTATGATTCTTTGTCAGTCTTTGCAATCTATAAGCTACATATCTAACAAATAATTTTCCTATCAAACATGTATTAATCAACCACATACAAGTAACAACATCATTTGAAATTTTCCTGTTGTGGCTCTATCTTTGACAATATTCATTTTTGAGATGAGATATTCATCAGGATAAAGAGAAGAAAAGAATTATTAAAAAATGTTGATTTATCTCCACATACTGACCTTTGATTCTCCAAATTAAAACCATCATCCACATAACCAAACTAAACAGTTCTTTCAAAGAAAAAAAAAAGAGGTTTTTGGAATAACCTGTAAATTTTATATTGAGTACTCCACAATATTAAAGATGACAATGAAATTACAGAAAACTTTGATACTTTAGGGAAAAGAAAGATGAATTACAAATAGTAAGGACAAAATAACTTTCCTTTTACATTTTTCCTGACGCATCAGATGAATGCATCTTTCAAATTAAATAAAGTCTGTGAGTTCCATTTTTTATCTACTGTTTAGAAAACATAAATCCTGCTGAAATGGAATGAAAGTTTGGAAAATTTCAGATGCTCAATGGTGAAAAAGAAAATAGCAATGGAATGCAAATGAAACTCAATAATCCATAACTCTTAATGCAGGATAACATTTGAAGTTTAACTAATCCCCTAATAGCTTTTAGAGTCACAGACCTAAATATACTAGGATGACAGCACCTGGTCTTAAGTCAAAATGCATTAGTAAAATCCAATATTTCAAGAAGACCAAAAAAAGAAAAGGATTTTTCCCCCTTACAGTGCAGATAAAAAGCATAATAATTAGGTAGGTATATGAAATTAAAGCATCCCTGAGGAATTGTCCTTTGTGTTTTAGTTTGAGTTTCAGTGATCTTGACATATATGTATAAATATCAACCACACGCAAATGTTATGCTCCATCAAATGCTTATTCCAGAGTCTTTATCTCTTTTAAGGAACCAATTTTTTAATGCAATTTCATTTTCGTTAAATTAAACCCTCTAAAAAGAAATAGCAAGTCTCTACACCTATGCCATCTTTTCTATTCTCTGTGAAGTCTATGGAATAAAGGCAATTCCATTTCCACAGAGTAAACATCAAATAAGATTTTCTGGTTTTCTCTTCTAGTAAAGAATTTTACTCTCCTCTGCAGGCCTTCATTATGTAAGAATCTAAGTGACTCTGTTTGGTCATTTCTGGAGAGTCAGAAGTAAAGACACAGGCTAGGCAGGCTGAGAACTCAGAGGTCTACAGTAATGGAATTTCCATAGGGGACGGGACACAGCAGCCATCTGGAGGGGACACTGCCACCCCTCAAGACTTAGTGACTGCTACCCTGAAATAAGGTTCTCCTTAATTTCCTTTAATCCTCTGCAGAATAAATCACCATGCCATCAATTTACACCCTAGTTAGTTATAGAGACCGAAGCTACCTATACAAAGGTGATGGTTATTGTTTAAATTTAGGCAGCTCTGATTTATACAAAAGATTTAAGTATTTTTGAAAATGGATCTTATTGAGATATACTTAAAGATTTTGAAAAGTATTATCAGCATCAATACCAATTCTTTTGAAAGAACTGTGAGGCTAAATAGTAATAAAATCTTTATTCGGGGTCTCTAATTCAAATTCTTTTTCTTGGAATTTTCTGGGAGCCAGATGTAAGCTGAAGTAGTAAGGGAAGCTCTCCTGCCCACCTGTGACCATGTAGGTGTTTCTTTTCACAATCCTTTCCCTTTCCAAAGCAGTAGAGGCAGCTCTTTCTGCCCACTATGGCTGTGCAAGAATTTTCTTCTCCTTCCCTTTTCCTAATAAACCTGTTCTTTTAAAATGTAAAAAAAAAAAAAAAAAACCCAACATAGTAAGAATACAAAAAAATGATAGCTAAACTCCTTAGGAACTAGATACAGACAAACACATATGCAGTCTTATTTTGCAGCGTGGTCAGCACTCTTACTCAGGAGTCCTATCTAATTTGTGGACCATTCCCATTCATAAGTCATTAACTGAGAAAAGAAGATGCATTATATAATGAATGGAAGGGTGGTTGGTTGAAACCTAACTTGTGACTGTTTCCTCTCTGTGTGTGTTTTATTTCTACAACTCATTTACTCAAATATGTACTGAGCACTGACATTGGGCCACGCAATGTTGTAGGTAGGAAAGAAGAGATAGGAGCGAATCATAAGTCTTCTACTATCGTGGAGCTTACAGTCGGGGGGAGGACACTGATAACAAATAAAAAGTTAAAAGCTTAAACAATATCATTTCAGAAAGTGTTCAATGTTGTGAAGAAAATAAGACAGGCAGGATGGAGAGTTAATAAGAGGCAGTAGGCTAGCCAAAGGGTCAGAAGCAGATTTCAAAGTAATGAAATGAGATGAATAATAGAAAGTAATTGCTCATGGAGTCAATGTTCAAGGCAAAGAGAACAGGAAGTACCATCCAAAGATGGAATGAATTTGGCACATTTAAGAAACAGCAAGAGGCTTAGAGTGACTGGACCTATTGTATCAATAGTAAGGGTAAATGAGAAAAAGTAAGCTGGAACAGATTAAAGGTAAGGTTTTTCCATTGAAGGAATTTAATCAAGGAAATTATTGATATATATGTGTGTGTGTATACTCACACACACACACACACACACACACACACACACATATACACACTGATGGGCATTTTCAAATTTCCTTCTAGCTTCTGGGACCAGAGTGGTGGTCCACACCAGTATGAATGC
This sequence comes from Talpa europaea, assembly GCF_964194135.1. Classification (NCBI taxonomy): domain Eukaryota; kingdom Metazoa; phylum Chordata; class Mammalia; order Eulipotyphla; family Talpidae; genus Talpa; species Talpa europaea. The sequence goes on from NC_140072.1 coordinate 24,387,196, forward strand.
TTCAGTGGGCTGAAAGTTCAAGAGAACTGGAACTTCTCTAGTCTGAGGTGACCTAATGCTACTTCCCCCAATGAACTAAATGAACCTATTTCATCCGATACATACACATCACAGGTGAGGCTAGGTACAGTCTGATCTCCAGGCATAAGGATAGGCCTCCGGTGACTCTTCCAGTCATTTCAAGGCCATGTCTTTTCATGAAATAAAGTAACAACAGTACAAGGAAATCCACCAATTACACAGACTCTAATTGGACTGTAAGTGCCTAGATTGCAAAGATAGCTATAAAATGCTGAAGAAACCCAATGTGCAGAGAGCATAAAGATAATAAATCCTGGTTTGTAGCATTCAATGACTATGCTAAGAAGTAGCAGGTCTATTTGTACTGAATATAAATGTGAAACATAATGGATTGTTGCCTGGCAAAGGGGAAAAATGCTTTGTCACATGCAATATTTCTGATAGCTGTTTAGTTAGAACATGAAGTGATTGATATGTCCTAATGCATATTGTTTAAAAGGCACATTTTTATGGGCTCGAGTGCTATAAATGGTCTTTTTTTAATGATCAGGATTCTTCAACAAGCTGAAAAAGAAAAGAAAAAACAAATCTCCAAGGTGAAATAAGCTATCGAGGCCAAATTTAGAAGAGGAAAAGGAAAATAGTAATGACTATGTGTCAGGCACTTCTTATAGCTGTCTCATTTCACCACATAAAGCCCTATCACTGAAGCGTAATATCTCTTTATTAGAGAAGGAAAAATATAACCCAAGAGAACTTACAGAGCTTGCCCAATCTCAAAAATGAGTAAGCATCAGACTGTCTGTGCTGTCACAATATACCTGAGTACCAAACCTGAGTTATTTACACTGTACCAAGCAAAGTCCAAGGCCACAAAAAATGCATGTTACGTTCAGAGGAGTGAGGCAGGTGAGGCTCTGGAGAACCTATTAAGAAATGAGCCTACCTGTCCTTCCAAGTGACTGCCCATCCCCCACTGATGACCACTGCTGCTGGTGGTCCAAGGTCTTAGACTAGGCCACCATAAAGAAGGCAGCTTGTTTGTGGTCCCTCAGCTCCCCCTTTTTGGATCTTTTAACCTATCCAGCAACACCTTGATGTGTTGTTTTCATGTTTGCTTGACCCACACAATTACCAACTTCTGCTCTCAAATTCTTCAGTCATGTTAAAATGGAAATGATTCACACCTAGCAGACAAATGTAAAAGATATTTATGTTATGAGGTAAGAGATTTAAATTATTAAAGTTAACCTCCACATTTTTTCAGAAATCACTCAGTAAATAGGAGTAAATTGTAGAGAACGAGGACCTATTGCAGATCCTGAAATCAGTGTGCAAACGGCACCCTGCACACACTAAGGTGGATGCTAGGGACTGCACCATGGAAGCTTACCTGCCTTAAGACCAACTGCTCTCTCTTCCAGTCAGCCCCAAATATACCGAGTCCTTTCCCATTTCTGTCATTTTTCCAATGCTATATATCCCACCTGAAATTCTCTCCTCTTTCCTCTTCCTTACCAAGACCCTACTCACCCTTACAGCTCTTTTTCAGGGACAGTATGTTTTTAACAATCAATTTTATTAGCATTAAATACATTTCACTTTTAAAATACAAAAAGATGTATAAAAAAGAAAACTTTTAAATTATGTGATTTTTATTGCCAAGATAATCATTTTTAATAAGCTTTACCTGACTTTAAGACTTTTCTGAACATTCTAGCTTCTTTATGTATGTGATCTTTCTCCCTCTCTCTTTCTATCCCTTCCCCCCACCCTTTTGAACTCCTTGAGTTTACTGACTATAAAAGTGCAATTGCTCATATATTTATTTAATTACTCCTTTGACAAATGTTTATGAAGACACACACTCTATATCAGACATCATGCTAGACCTCAGAGCGGTAAATAGGACAGATATATTTTATGCTTGCATAAAATGTATAATCTAGTGCCTATAATTATGGCATTACTTTAAATTCCCAAATTATTAATTTAACAATATATGCATTTCTAAAATGAATATTTTCCCCCAAGTGAACTAAAACTGCTTAGGGTCAGAAAGCACAAAATGTCATTGTGATCAAACACACAGCTAGTGCTATTTATTATAATGCCCAGAGGCTACAAAAAGGCATAAAAGTGACCCCGATATCAAAAACAGCCTCATTTATACAAGACAAAAGTCTCTGTCAGAGAATATACTGCTGATTTTTTAACTTTCTGTTAAATTATTCCATTCAACACTACATAATATGAATTAAAATATATAACAGGAAAATTTTAATTTGAGTATTATAGTTTATTGTTTACTTATAGTTTTTTGTCTGACAAAATTAAATTTACTCTACATTAACATGGTTCCTGAGCGCAGTAAAATGAAGAACTATTATCTGATCAGATACAATAAAAAGGTGGGAGATTATAATGAAATAGGTGGCATGTGTTCAGAGTATGGAACAATATCTGGCACACAGCAGATGCTCAAAATAGTTGCCAGTTTAATAAAAGGTGTTGAGAGTTCTTGGGTAAGAAAAACCGGTGCACGATGAAGGACCACAGGACTGCAGGTAGGCGATCTGGGTTCTAATTCTGGTCTTGACTTTATAAATAAGTCCCTTTACCTTCATGAGACATATTTTCACTTACAAAAGGGACTTGGATTATGATATTCAGTGTAATATACATATACATATCATGACATATTTTGCTGCACTTCTTGTAACAACCGAACATAAGTAAACGTGAAATCTTTATATGACTTTTAATAGAAAACTCTTAATTGTACTACTTTATACAAATCAACACCTGGTATATGGAATATACTATATCCTTAAAATTCTGACACACAAAGTATAGCATCTTTTTTTTTTTTTAAAGATTTATTTATTTATTTATACAAGCACTGGGTACAGCCAGAAGCGCGGAAGGGTGAGAGAATTCACCAGAGCCAGAGCGGGGAGCAGAACAGGCAGAAGGACCGAAGTACACTGCTGAGGGGAGCAGCGGGTGGCAGGAGAGGTCTGCACACCATGTGGGACCCTCCTCCGGTGGCCGGGGAGCAGTCAGGGATCGAACCGGCGCTGCAGAGGCTGCGGGCAGCTTCGCAACCCAGAGCTCAACCGCTGCGCCACCGGGGAGACCCAACAAAGTATAGCATCTTTTAGGTAAAACTTTATGTTACAATCTTCTCTGTTAATCTAAAGCTATTAATTTATTTTATAAAGTAAAAAATAAATTCTGTGTTTCTATCAAAGAAAACATTCCTTCCTCATGTTTTTCAGGAAGGCCACCTTCTTTCCTTTGATGATCTTTTTGTTTTCTTTTTATTTCATCTCCCCTGTGATCATCCACTTTCAACCTCCAACTCTGTATTGAGTACCAGGGAAATATAAGCCAAAACTAGATATATATTTGGCATCTTTGATTTTTCCAGGCTATACTGGCAAATGAACATCAATGAAAATAAGGTGATTTACCAGTAGAAAGCAGGTTATCAGACCACAGAAGAAATAACTCCCTCTTTTTTACTTTTTTCTTTCCTTCCTTTGTACCAATTCCTCTTAGTTCAAGTTTATTTCCATCCTTGATTACTCCCCAATCTCGTCTCTTCTCAGTTGAGATGCAGTTTCTGGAACTCACCATGAACATTCTTGTTTCTGGACTTTTGCCAATGGTGACCCTCCTGCAAATTATTCCCTTCCAGCCTGGTCCCTCTCCTGTTCATTCTTCAAAACTCAAATTAGGTATCACTTTCCCAAAGTGGCTCTTGATACTACCTCTCCTTATGCTCCAAGAAGAATCCTTCTGCTGATTTTTGGAATTTTTTTAAATTGTTCTATTCATCAACACTAGATAATATTAATTAAAATACATAGCACAGGAAAATTTCTAAATTCTTAATCCCAAGAAGGATTAAGACCATCGTCTCCCACAGCCCTATGTGTAAACCTAGAATTTGTGCAAACTGTGATGATTGTCTTCTTTCATATTTCTCACATTAAACTATGAATTCTTGAGAGTGGAACTATATCTTAACCATCTCCCTTGGCCGAAAAAGAAAGCATATAGTAACTGCACCAAAAAAAAAAAAAAAAAAAAAAAAAAAAAGCTCATTGTTGAATAGATTAATTAATCAATCATGAGTGTGTGGTAGGGGAAAGCAGTGTTTCTGTATCAGAAACATGAAAAGGAAACAAATTAATAAACCAAAGAAGGTAGGGTCTTAGGGTCTTAATTCCCTCAGAGTATGTTCTCCAAATGGAAGTGGATTTTCTTCAGTATATTCATAACAACACAGACTGGTTTAGAGAGCAACCAGTCTCTGCTTTGTGATTTCCTCTCTTAGTTGTCTCCACATGGAGAAAAGAGATTCAAATATTTTTTGTGTCTATTTTTTTTTATTAAGGTAACACTGATTTACAACTCTGTGTATGATTCAAAGGTATGTCGTCGCCATACCACTCACACCAGGGCACCCACAGTCCTCCACTGCCTTAGTCCACTGGGCCCCCTCCCACCTTCTTCCCCGGCCCCCTTCCTCTCACCTTCTAGCAGCCTCAATTCTAGGCAGATTTCTAAGGTTTGTTTTGTTTTGTTTTGTTTTTCTGTTCCTCTGTTTTGTTTTCTTTATATCCCACATGTGAGTGAGATCATCCAGATTTGTCTTTGTCTTTTCAATTTATTTTGCTCAGCATAAAATCCCCTTCTGTTTTGTTTTTTTGATGAATGTTCCATCTCCTTTATAACCCTTTCCTTCCACTGACATTTAAAATTGCTCAGTGTGTGATAGATCTTTAAAACAGATGAACCCTCAAAGAGCTTTGAGTCCAACCTCTTCATTTCAGTAACAAGACCAGTGGAACATGGAGTGCATGAGTTTTCCAAAGCTACACAATCTGGTTATTTCAGGGTGCAATGTTGGGGAATCCCTACGGGATCAGAAACTTTTTCCAATTTACTTGTGAACAGGCATCTCAAGATATCTCAAGTCAAGAACCTTGACAACCTAGTTGATATTTATACATTGATTTCTTAACAAATCCTTTTTTTTCTTGCCCATATTTTCATATTAAACATTCAGAAAAGAGGAATTATCAATGACAATTTAGATGAAGATTGAGTTTTAAGCATTAAGACCTTTACATGGCACTTGAATATGATGAGCTGTTTGGTAATATTAAATATGAAAAGGGCTTAGAGAGGCTCTAGCATCATTTGAAGAGCTGTAGTAGCACCTCTCATTCTTAGAATGATGGCAGAATAACTAAAGAAGAATCGAAGGTGCTTAAAACATCTTTCAACATGAGAATTAAAGTGATACCAAGGCACTACTGTATTACTGCTTCAATAACACTAATTAAAAGTTCATGCCCAAACTCAGCAGAATGCAATAAACATTTGTTCTCATGCTCATGGATGTGTAGTCACAAAGGACTGTTCTAGGCTAGTACAGTTGATCAGCTCCATTTCAGGTCACAGATTCAGCTGCACTTGCTCCTCAATGCAAACTGAACTAACATATGCTAACTGCGGCCCATTCTAAGCAGGTCTAAACTAAGGAAGAAGCGGCTACGTGGAAGCAACTTTTCTGATGGAGATAGCAAAAGAGCAAGTTCCACCACACAAATCTTTGTTTGCTAATATGTACAAGCATCCCACTGGTCAGAGCAAACTGCATGGCCCAGTTCAAATTCAATAAAAGAGGAAGTATACTATACCACAGAAGGATGTGCAGGGGAGTGAATATTTAATGAACAAGAGACTATACTATCATATCTACAAAGCTGACTTAAATTATGAATTCTACTAATAACAGCACATGCTCATATATATTCAACTCTCTTTTGACACAAATCATTATAATACAGTGTGTTTATTACAATTGATTTTCTGAAATGTAGGTATTAGTGAGAATGAGAAACAATCATCTCTCAAGTGGTTTAGCCTTCCAATTGTCAAAAGGGTAGAATCTTAAAATTCTGATTATTTTTCAGAAGACAATGGCTTTCTTTTTTAACCACCTAAGAGCTATGACTTGTTTTCAATGCATGAATTTTATTGCTTCTTCAAAATATTTAGACATTTTGTTTCCTATATTTTAAGTCCTCTATCCAAAATCGTCATCAATGTTTTTGGACAAACATAGTGTTTGGTATTAAGGCCAATGCTATAAGGGATAAAATCTGCCACATGAAGTGGATTTGTATGCTGGAAATCAATCAAATCAAACCAATGATCAGGGAAGTCACCTAAAAACAATGGATTATACTACAAAGAAAATATAGACTCAACACAGACACCATAGAAATAGGTCAAAAATAAGATAAGTTGTCTACAGTAAGATAAATACTTTTTAAATGCCATCTTTTGAAAAACAAAACTTCAATGAAAACAATCTTCATTTCCCTTTTGGCCTTTCAACAATGGGGATTCCTACTATCCATTCTCTGTTGGAATTTCCTGAATTCCTCTTTCATTTCCAATCAACTATTTACTAATGGCCATAGAAATTTCAGGCAGCAAATTGGATGTGATGCTCTTCTACACAATTTGATTGCTTGATGTGCTTTCAGAAAATCAGTCCAACTTCTGAAAAAGCATTAGTGCTTTCATATCACATGGGAAAATGTGAGTTGTTAAATGGCTAGCAGGTAAAAGGTAAGTAACAAAACAAATTATCTTGTCACTGAATAAGTGGACAATTGGTGTGATCAAAGGAAAAATCAACCATGCTAATTTGTGGTTCCATGATAGAAAAAAATAAACCCTACCCTTTGTAGCTATACCTAATGATTAGGAAGCTGTTGTAAAGGACCCTATCAGACTGCAGGAGAACTCATTTTCAAATTCTACTTATAAGAATAGAATTTAATACTTAAAACAAAATGACTAGCATTTCATCTGAAAATTCTTACTTAGGCCAAAGCATATATGACAGGGTCATGCCTACAGTAGATGCTCAGCTAGGCATATTAGTTGAGGACCAAAATGGGGCTAGATAGAAACTAAATAGCACCTGCTACAGACATTTTCCTCCATTCCACAAACCATTAAGTATTTAGTATGTTTTGCAGATGCTTGCAGTATTACCAACTTTCTGAACCATCACGGTCAAAATAAAATATCCCAGGGAAAACTGTCTTTTGCATTTGTTATTCTTAAGTATTTCTACAATATTACATCTAAGCAAGACTGCTAGATGATGAACATGTGCTGAGTCAAAGGTTTCTACAGAGCATCAACAACAGGAAAGGACAGAAACAGTATACTGTGATGACACAAAATACGGAATTCTATATAATTGCATATTTTTATTGACAAAATACATGCACACATATTTTATACTGGAACCTAACACTAAATATAGAACATGGCTAATTTTTGACTATTTAAAAAATGCATCAAAATCTTGAAATTAACATTTTGAAGATCAGCTTTTTAATTTTCTTATTCTAGAAGATGAACAGATTCGAAGAAATGTGAGGTAAGAGAATTGGGGAAAGTGAGATATATACAAGTTCTTAACTTAAATTGTATTATAGCAACTTTTGTTTTTTTATTCCAAAAGCTGTCCTTTTGTACAAAAAAAAAAACCCACAACCCTCTATTTCATAGGTTAAATGAAATCTTGTAATGGAGGAGTCTAATGGGTTTATTAATACGGTGATAAAAATGTCCTAGAATTAGAGCATAGTGACAATTAAATAATTTTGCAAATGTGCTAAAATCTACCAATTACATATTTCAAAAGGATGTATTTTATGGTAGGTGAATTATAGCTCAATAAATAATCAATCATTCCTCTTCCTAGCAAAAGTCTGACTTATCTAATATGTTTTACATAAATGCAATATAATTAATTCAATGTTCTGATTCTACAGATAATAATATATCATTCTTAAAACTCCCTACAGAGTTAACAGCAAGGAAGCCAATAACAGGGAGATTTGTCTTATTTGTGGGAATAGGCAAAGGAGAAACAAACCTCAACAAGTTCAGGGACTAACTTCTTAAAAGAGGATACTTAAAGGATGCCTCTACTGAAAAATATTCTAAAATCATCATCACTTTAAACAACAAATTAGGAAACAAATTTCCCATGAAACCTTAGCTAAAAGTTTCCATTTCCTCACCTCCATCAGTTAACCTACAAATCCTCTGCTTAGTATCCCTCGAGTCACTACTTTTCCCATCCTTCTCACTGCTGCCATCAACACTTCTCTCTAAATTGCATTAACTATTGGAATATCTATTGAAGAAAAAGAGATCTAGTCATGTCATTCCATACTTAAAATCCTTCCCAAGCTAACCATATTTTTTTTTTATATTTTATGAATTTTTTTCCAGGTCTCTGGGTTGCCTTTTCATTTTTTCTTTTTTTTGTAATTTTTTTTTATTTTGTATACATCATTGTTCATTTTTAAACAGTATTTGCTTCCCACCGCCCCCTCAGGTGTAGTCCCCATGGAAGTTCCTTCCCCAAGGCACCCGTGCACCATCACCTCAGTCCCCTGTGCTCCTCCCTCCCTCTCTCTGATCCCTCTCCCGCCTCCTCCCCTGCAGGATGTCTCTGATTTATAATTGTCTGGCTTTGCTTTGTTGTGTTTTGTACTGTTATTATTTTTTACACTGATGTCTTATTTGGTTCCCCTATATTCCTGCTATAAGTGAAACCATCTGATATTTCTCCTTTTCCTTCTGGCTTATTTCACTGAGCATTATTCCTTCTAGCACCATCCATGTTGCTGTGAATGGCATGAGTTTATCTTTTTTGATTGCTGAATAAAATTCCATTGTGTATGTATGCCACATCTTCTTGATCCAGTCATCTATATTTGGGTTGTTTCCAGGTTTTGCCTATTGTAAATGTGCTGCAATAAACATAGGGGTACAGGTGTTCTTTTGAATCAATGTTTTTGTGTCCTTGGGGTAGATCCCTAGGAATGGAATTGCTGGGTCATATCTAACCATATTTTTTTAACAAGTAAACAAACATGCTAATAAAACACACAAATAGCTGTCTGGCTTTTGCTTACCTTTCTCCTTGACATAATCATCTCAAGCATTAAACAACCTCTCAAGAAATTTCCCCTTTCCCTTCAATCGGGGCTCAGGGTCTGACTTGGGCTCCTAAAATTTCTGTGCTGAGTAAGTCGACAATTTGTTTCATCAAGGAAAAATCAGGGCCTCCCCGGTGGCACAGTGGGTTGAACGCAGCACTGTGAATCTGTCCACAGCCTCTGCAACACGGTTTGATTCCCAGCCAGGGAGATACCCACATGGTGCAGCAAAGCTCTCCTCCTGTCTTGCCTGCTGCTCCCCTCAGCAGTGTATTTCCGGTAATCTGCCTGTCCTGCTCCCCACTCTGTCTTTGATGAATCCTCTCACCCTCTCTCACTTCTGGCCTATACCCCAGTTCTTGTATAAATAAGTCTTAAAAAAAAAAAAAAAAGCAAAAATCAGCTAATGGCTGTGCCTACAGGATCAGTGCATAAGTCACTACGACTGTATTCAGTGGTTTACTTTAATATCCTCCATCTAAAAAGTGAGATCCTTGAGGGCAGGGCTGGATTCTCACTAAATTTTGAACTCTAAGCATTTTAATATAATAACTGGCAAAGAAATGTTGGGTGGGTAGACAAAGTGAACAAGTAGTATACAAAAAAAAAGTGAAATGATGTTTTTCTTACATAAAGAAAACAAGTGTTGAGAAGTGAAAGGAAAATGGAATAGAAAAAGAAAAGACTCCTAAAATGAAATAAAATAGCTGTACTAAAGGACTGGAGGAAAGACCAGTCTCCTCCCCAGTCTGCAAATGGCTTAAATTGCCACAGTGGCTAATTAATCTGAAGTCTTTATATTCATCATCCAGTTTGGCTTAGCTCTGAATCTTATATGGTTAATTCTCTTTAAATTCTGCACCTTGTGGCAAAATGAATGAAGAGAAGCATGAAATCTTTCTCTTCTTCAACACTAAGAATTGTTTCTGTTATGTTAAACAAGACAAAGTCATTTTGCAGTTCTATTCTTCATAAATATGTGCCTTAGGGACTTGCTAACCACAGCAGAAATAAAATATCCCCTTTTCCTTGGCATTCTCCAAAGAAGAAAGAAAGCAAATTTTAAAAGAAGAATTTTTAGTTGCTACAGAAATCTTTAGCTTAAGAAAACAATGCATCAAAAAGCATCCATGAAATTAAATCCAGTCCAAAAGGCTAAGATTAAAAAGCTGCCAGGGCTATCTTTTTCATGGGCATGTAAGTGATCATTTATGACATCAATGAAGTTGGAGCCAAGAGACCTTGATTTCACCTTTGCCTCAGACAGCTCATGCACTCTCTGATCCCCAATCTCTACATTGTATAATAGGGAAATCTGTCCTCCATTGGGGGTTCATCAGAATGCAATTAAACAAAGGGGCCTGGACCAAGATTGCTTCTGCATCCAGTCTGCAGGTCAGATCTTAGAACCATGCCAACTCCAGGGTACAGAGAACACTCTCAGTAACCTAGGTGGTTTAAAAGTGACAAGGCCAGTGGATTCATAATCTTTGACTTTGACCTCATCAGCAGCAGAGTCTTGTCTGCATCTAGATCCATGAGGTCCCAGGGGAGTCATGGCTGGAGCCCCAAGTTCTGGCTCTGATAATTTAACTCCTGACTCCTGACCTAAGATACATGAAATCTATGAGAACAAAAGAAAGAGTACTGAGAGACGATGTAAAAATAAAATAGATATTTTTAAAATGTTCATTGAAGTTATAGGACTTTTCCGAGAAAACATCAACTAGTTCCATCTGAATACCCAATCATGTATTCAAAGTTGCTAGAGCTACAAAAAAAAAATCAAAGGAGAAATCACTAAAGGAATTTGGCAAAATTAGATATCAGTACCTGCATTAGTTTAGAGAGTTATCATATATCACTCTAATAACTTACTACCTGAATTCTGTAAAAAAAAAAAAATCCAAATTTAAATAAGTCTTGGTTTCAAGATTTATAAACATTTCATCTTGAAAAGTACACCAATACTTTCCTCCCATAATTCAACATGTTCCAAATATGCTGTGATGACAGTTTCATATTCATTTAGAATTTCATGTGCATTCCACAATGTCAGGAGATTGGCATTAATTATACTAGAAAAGAATATTTGATGTATCTGAAAAAAAATCCATCATGTAGAACAGTACACAGTCTCAAATATTAGTTACAAATTCTGAATCTTAATTCAGAAAGCCCAATAGTCATCTAACTCCACTTTTCTGACCTTCAGAGGAAGGCTTGGTAATGTCTTACATTTATTTCATAAAGCACTAGAAAGAAAGACAGTGTCTGCTTGCTTCCCTGAGGCCTTCATCATTCTCCAGTGTTTTATGGGAAAATCTGTTTCAATTTTTGAGCTGCAAAGTTGAAACTGTGACTGAAAGCAAGAGATGATATTTCTCTGTGTTAGAGAAGATCTGGATTGATCATCTTCTTGTGTACAGGAGAGAGTGGCAGGGAATGATCTTCCTTTGTAAAGTTTTCTCCAACAAACACCCCTGATGATACAGTTTTTTTAACATCTAACAAAACTACAACTCACACAGGTAATATTCTTTATAGTCTAGCAATCCATAAGGCTCAAAATGTTCACAGTGTACAGTTGCATGTGCATGCAGGCACACACACACACACACACACACACACACACACAATATTCTTTCAGCCACTTCACCAATGGATCACATGGCAGGTTCTGAGAATGGAGAGAGGCAGATGAAAGAGAAATAAATTTGTAATTATGAAACAGGAAAAGAAGATTCAGAGAGAATATTCTAGAACAGTGATGATTTGAAAACCAAAAAAGACTATACAAAGAGAAATCTGAGACAAGGGGGGTAGGTGAAATCCTGCCCCAAAAGAATGATTTTTGCCTAATAAAGTGTGAGTGGTTAAGTCAGAGAGTGTGAGAAGAAGACTCAGGCTTGTTGGCATCTCTTGTGGCCTAGGGGTTAAATTATCAGCACTATCAAACTACCACCAGCCACTATGACCCAAGTTTGATCCCCAGCCAAGGAACTAACCCATACATGGCGCAGCAGACCTCTCTTGTCTTGCACGCTGCTCCCCTCAGCAGTATATTTCAGTCAATCCACTTGTTCTGTCCCCATTCTGTATCTGGTGAATCCTCTCACCACGCTCCCCCACTCCTCTGGCCTACATCCCAGTTCTTCTACATACACATACACACACATACACAAACACACACACACACAGGCTCAGGCCTTGAATCCCATGAAGCATCAGTATGTGAAGCAGGGCCACCTTCCACAGAATTTTGGGCTCTGGCTATTAGTCAGGGAGGTACTCTTATGGTCACAAAGGCTATTTTTGCAGAAGCTACTACCATAGCCTAAATATCCACACTGTGGAAAAATAGTTAAGAAAATTACCATACACTCAAAAGACATATGCAGTTATTAAACATGAAGCTAATAAAAAGCTTCCAATAAAATGGGGGAAAGCACTTTCTTAATAGACAAAAGCAAGATAGAAAGCTGATATATAGAATATAACTCTGCTAAAGTGAAAAGTATGCATTAAAAAGAAGGCTGACAGATACACCAAAAGTTTAACTAAGATGCATCAGATAGCTCTAATAGATGATTTTATTTCACTGCTTTTGTTTTGTTGTTTCACTTTCTGCATTTGAGAATTTTCTAATTTTTCATACTGAATTATTTTAACAGTAAAAAGTACAAAAAGCACTTAATTTATGGTTTTGATAAATATAATTGTCAGTATTATTTTTAAAAAAGTCTCAGAGGACCTCCCCTGGTGGCACAGGCTGTTAAGCGCAGTGCTGTGAAGCTGTCCACAGTCTCTGCAGCATCGGTTCATGCATCGGTTCATGCCGCAGACCAGCTCAGCGGCGGCGGGAGATCGAGACAGTCTCATGGTTGAGTGAGAACGAGCAAAAGGTGGCCGAAGGAATTAGGGCGGGGGACAAGAAAGAATGACACACAGACACACTCAAGGGAGAGTGAAAATCTGAGTGCAATTTGTACAAATCATTACGCATATTTATACATTTTCAAAAGGCATTAGGTCACACAAAATCTATTTTCCCAGCATAACAATGTTTCTTGTTACCTAGGCATAGAATACAATTTTCTAGCTAATAGTTTACAAGTTGCTAAGCATATTTGGTTACATTTCCTGAAACTGATTTTTACATATATAGAAAAATTCAGGTAAGAAAATTAATTATGGACAAGTTGCTAAGTTACTACTTATTCAGAAACAATGATTAACTGGTTAATGGTTAAACTGCTTTGTAGGTAATTCCATCAGGCTTGTTTGTAGGCAACGCTCTTAGCAGCCTTGTTTTCAAGCAAAGAAGGGGTTTTTTACTGCAGGCTTATTGCCTAGATTGAGCTTATAGGTTTGTAGGCCTTGTTTGATGTGAACGACAGTTAATTATGATGAAGCCCCTCGGGGACTGCGCCTGTCTTAGGTCGTCAGGAGTCACAGACATGAGGCTGGCCAGTGCCTTCTTTAGTCTGCCCCCGATCTTACCCGTCATTGACTGTCCAGTCCAGCGCACAGGGGAAGAGGGTCTTACATACTCTATTTGTGAGCATCCACAGTACAGCCACTCTTTATTTCATCCAATTACTGGCGAACAATGGTGGCAACAGTGGCATTGTCAACCATGGAAGCAGGAGCTGCCACAGGTTCAATCCCTGCCAGCCGGCGAGGGTCCCACATGGCATGGCAGACCTCTCCTGTCTCGCCCACTGCTCCCCTCAGCAGTGAATTTTGTCAGTCTGCCTGTTCTGTTCCCAACTCTGTCTCTGGTGAATCCTCTTGCCCTCCCGCGAGTGTGACCTGTACCCTCTTTCTTGTATAAATAAATAAATAAATCTTTAAAAAAATAAATAAAATTTTTAAAAAATAAATAAATCAGTAAAAGTCTCAGAATTGGGAATGAGTCTTGGACTAAAACCATAAAGTATATAAAATAAAGCATAGGTGATATGTTTAATGAGAAAGATGTTTGGGGGGGACTCAATCATTATAGCAAGGGAAATAAAACCAAAAGTAAACAATTAGGACTACATAAAAATAAAAAGCTTTAAACAATAAAAGAAAATATTTGCAAATTTAAAAAACAGTCTACTGAACTGGAGAAGATATTTACACATCACATAACAAGGACTTAATACCCCAAGTATACAAATAATAACCTAAATAAATAAAACAATTAAAAAATGGGGAGAAAATCTGAATAGACACTTTTCCAAAAAAAGAAATACAAAAGGCAAATAGATGGGAAAAAAATCACCTCTTGTAATAAGGGAAATGCAAATCAAAAGCATAATGAGGGCCTCCCCGGTGGCACAGCGGTTGAGTGGTGGGTTGAGCGGTGGGTTGCGAAGCTACCCGTAGCCTCTGCAGCCCTGGTTCAATTGTAGCCACTGGGCGAGGGTCCCACATGGTGCGCAGACCTCTCCTGGTACCCGCTGCTCCCCTCAACAGTGTACTTCATGAGTCTGCCTGTTCTGCTTTCTGCTCTGGCTCTGGTGAATTCTCTCACCCTCCCACACTTTTGACTGTACCCAGTGCTTGTATAAATAAATAAATAAATCTCTAAAAAAAATAAAAAAAACATAATGAGATATCAATTCACATCCATGAGAATGGCATACATCAAAATGACTCCTAACAAGTACTAGAGAGGATGTAGAAAAAGAACTCTTAGACACTGTTGGTGCAGTCATTTTGGAAACTGTTCTGGACCTTCCTTAAAAAACTGAAAATAGAAACACCATAAAATCAATCCAGCGGGCCTCTCCAGTGGCGCAGTGGTTGAGCACTGGGTTGTGAAGCTGCCCGCAACCTCTACAGCGCCGGTTCAATCCCCGGCTGCTCCCAGGCCACCAGAGGAGGGTCCCACATGGCGCGCAGACCTCTCCTGCCGCCCGCTGCTCCCCTCAGCAGTGTACTTCGGTCCTTCTGCCTGCTCTGCTCCCTGCTCTGGCTCTGGTGAATTCTCTCACCCTCCCGCGCTTCTGTCTGTATCCAGTGCTTGTATAAATAAACAAAAAATAAATAAATCTTTAAAAAAAAATCAATCCAGCAATTCCACTTCTTGGTATCTATCTAAAGAACACAATACCATCAACTCAAAAAATTACATGTTTCTCAATGTCTATGTGTCCATCTTAACTATGGAAGGAATCTAAATACCTGTGAGGGCATGAGTTGCTTTTATATCTTTCAATAGAAAAGAAATTAACTTTAAAATCTGGATAGATCTTTAAACACTGAACTAGGATAACAAAGAATAATTTATCCTGGTAGATTAATTTATCCATGGTAGATACTGTTTATCAATTATCTGTGTATTTTGCATTTTTATTTGATTTTGTCTACAAGATATAGGGAAAAATGTCAACAGCATGAACTCCTAAATCAAGATCTCTGATGAGCCATTCTAGCAGCTTCTTTGTTTGTTTTAATGAGGTTGATTTGGAATTATTTGGTTTCATTGTTTTTTCTCTGTAAGTTCAAAAACCTGCTTGCACCCAAATCCTTATCTCAAAGTGGGCTTTGGGGATATAAAAACCAAGACATTATCTCCAATCTCCAGACACTGTTCCATCTGTATGATTTTTCTACAACTACCCAGTGTGTCAACATTGTTTGACAACCTATAGATGTAGTGCATTTTTGCAAATAGACTAGAAATCATTGAAAATCTATAAGTCTTCTTACCACTATTCCATCTTTCTTGTGTTTCAGAGGCCCTTAGTCATACTTACTCAACATTCTACAGTATGAAAGTCATATATACTTGCATATACATGTAAGCAATACCCAAATATTTAGAAATTTAAATTAACCATCTGTAAGATAAGCACCTGTAAGATACTAAAAGACTAAGCAGTTCAGCAAGTAGGAATACTGTGTTTTTATCATTCATGGTATTTAAATTCCAAACTAGAGTTCTTTTATTCTTTCTTTGGCTCCCAATATATAACAGGAACTATGTTAGAAAATGAAGAGTTACATCTGAATATAAAATATGTCCCTAAAAAAGGAACTCTCCTGCACTGTTGGTGGGAATGCAAACTGGTCCAACCACTATGGAGAGCTGTGTGGAGATTTCTGGACCTACTAAACATAGAGCTTCCATATGATCCAGCAATTCCACTCCTAGGTATTTACCCAAAGGACACAGAAACATCAATTCCAAAGAACACCTGCACCCCTATGTTTATAGCAGCACTGTTTACAATAGCTAAGCTTTGGAAACAACCCAAATGCCCAAAAATAGATGACTGGATCAAGAAGATGTGGTACATATATACCATGGAATATTACTCAGCATTCAAAAAAGATAAACACATGCAATTTGCAGCAACATGGATGGCGCTGGAAGGGATCATGCTCAGTGAAATAAGCCAAAAAGAAAAAGAAAAATACCGGATGGTCTCACTCATAGCAGGAATCTAGAAAACTTAAATAAGGGATCAGGAAAATGAATAACTATAAGAAAGTGAAAATCAAAATCAACAAAATACTATGAACCAGAGACACTTTTTTGGGGGGGTGGGGGCCGGGAGGGGAGGGATTGGGGTCAGAATGGGGCATGTGCAGTTGTATGGGGGAATATAAAAATAAAATTTATTATTTAATAAAAAAAATTAAAAAATGAAATATGTCCCTAACTCCAAGGAGCTTACAGTTAACTGGACAATGTCTGGGGTAGATATGGGCAGGGCAATCTATTCTGAATCTATCTAATAATGGGGCTTATCCCCCCTCCTACATTTTTTTTAATGAAAGGATGGGAACACAGACTATCCCTCATGAATCCCAGGATTCTTTATGTGATGCTCTCTTCCACTGGGAGGTTTCAACTGGTTAAAAGTAAGAGCACTTTATTAAAGGCTCCCAGGAAGATTATGCTATAGGCAGAAGCACTGAGCAGAATATACTATACCGAGTCTGTGTAAAATAACTGGTCTTCATGGGGATCATGTCAGTTGGTCTTTTATGCCAAAAATGACATTGGGATCAAAAAGATCAAGTTAGAAAACAAAACACCAAGGGTGCCTTCTTCTGAAGTTGCCACAAAACAGATCTATTCCAAATGTACCTGTCACAAAGAAGCTTTGATAAGAAACTTGATAAGAAACCAAGTTTCAGGTAGTGATTCTGAGGACAGATTTAGGAACACATCACACTTCAGATATTGCTTATCTTAGCAAGAAGCATTTTCAGGCCAAACATAAAAATGTTCACAATAGATAATACTACATGTGATTTCATACACCCATTTATAATTACCTTTTTCAGAAAATGCACTGTTTACAATGACTCATTCTTTTTTTTTAGACTAGCATAGCAATCACATTTAAAAATCCCAGCTATTAAAATACCTGTGTTTAAAAGAAGAAAACCTATCTCCTATTATATTTGTTCCATTAAAGTGAGTCAGAACTATCACTGTTGTTTAAATATAACTGTTCTGAAAATCACTTCAGAAAACATAGTAAGAAGTTTCCAAGCCCTTGCTATGGAAAAAAATTCTTGCCAATGTTCCTTCATCCAACCAAACTAGCCTGTGGTATCACTGGCTGCTAAGATGGTAAACTACAGAGATGAGACAGAGACACATAGGTTTTCTGCTTCTTTACCAGCTTTGTAGACTTAAGAGAGTCACTTCACCTTTCTGAGGTTTAGTTTCATCCTTCTTATTCTCTAAGGATTAAAAGAGACGTTATATTTGCTATACCTGGCATATTGTTGGTATTCAGTAGCAATAATTGGTGGTGATTGAGTGATTATTGCAACAGCAGCACCTGTACCGAGACAATTTCAACTTAGACCATTGCTCTGGGAATATTAGAAGTTGTATCCCCTAGTTCTGGGAGTCCACAGAGTTAGGAGACTTCCTATTAATTTCCACACCTTAATATGATTTGGACAACTGAAGTTTTCATGCACACATTTTCAGACTAAACATAAAAGTGACTCAGAGTCAAGGACAATGCCAGCCGATCCAATTTGTGAGGTTGCCATCCCAATGACTCCAGCACACCTACATGTAATTTATTTTTCACAGGTTATTTTTCTCTCATTATGTTAGAGAGTAAAGGAGAGAGATCTTTCTCCATCCTAGAAAGGTCTCTTCAGGAAATGACCTACCCAGAAAATATTGTTCACCTATATGAACTGTTACCTATTAAATTTTATTACCTATTCAGATTCTTATTGCAGTGGGACTTATTTTGACTGTTAATTCATCTATATGGGATTTTTTCTAATGATGTGAAATGCTGAAAAATAGAAAGCTTTTCTGTCTGTTTGATAGATATGTCAAGATACGTAACATTTTTAGACTAAGCACTCACTATTTGTCAAACTGTTTTACTTGTCAGCCATGTTTCTATATAGTAAAATACACTGTCAAAAAGTATTTCTTCAAAAGAGCATTTTGTTTGTTGTTCATCCACTTTTGCTGTAAGACTAATTAGCCATGACAACTACCCCAAGGTCATAATGAACTCTTCCTTATTGTTAACTAAAAAGAAGAAACTTATTTCCATGGTGTAATCCTGACCTTTACAGCAAGTAGAACCTCATCCTTGCTGTTTATTCCCTTCCAAAATCTAATGTGTTCACTGATTGGGAAAGGAATCTGTAATCTGAGGATTATAAGATGTCAAGATATGTAACATTTTTAGACTAAACACTCAGTATTTGTCAAACTGTTTTACTTGTCAGCCATGTTTCTATATAGTAAAATTAGCCATGACAACTAGCATAGGTGCAGGTTCTAAAAAAAAGGATTACTTGAAAAGAAACCACGCTACAGGTGAGTCATTCTAGTAAAAATGAAGCACGAGACATAACACAGGAAAAATGATGTACCTTGTCAGGTTCATGGCCACAAAATATATCCTTTCTGACACTTGTTGAAGTAATAAACATTTTGTGGGCTGGTAGGTTTCATTTCTAGGAAAGCTTACAAAAATGGCATTTTAATAAGGACAATCAAAATTTTGAAATTGTATACATTTTAAGGAAAACATTCAGAGAACACAAAAGAACTCAGAGACCAAAATGTAAAATTCAAAAGCACAACATGAAAATCAACATATTTTTGGACCATATGGATATTACTGTATCACCTTTAAGTCAGATCAGAACTATCCTTTGATAGTTCAAAAACATAAACTCGACATATGTACCTGAAGTACTTCCACACACTGGTTTCCATGGTCTGGTTTATGCAGAAATGTTCAGCTAGATATATAAAGTATTTGTTAGAAATAACAATTTGACCTTTGGTGGCACTGCAGACATCTGCAGTTCTTTAAAGGACTTTCACTGTTAAATGTTATGTGGTCTGGGAGCTGATTGGGACCAGTTTCCTCAGATTACAGATTCCTTTCCCAATCAGTGAACACATTAGATTTTGAAAGGGAATAAACAGCAAGGATGAGGTTCTGCTTGCTGTAAAGATCAGGATTACATCATGGAAATAAGTTTCTTCTTTTTAGTTAACAATAAGAAAGAGTTCATTATGAACTTGGGGTAAAATATCCTATTTCATAGATGAGGTTAAGCTCCAGAAACAAATTAATGGTCAAGATAGAGTTCTTCTACCAATTTTCCACAACCCATTTTGGTATTTTATGCTCATTTAATATTTTTTCCTTTAGTTAAAGGAATACATTATTCTGTGTTCTATGTTTTTTTTTAAATCTACATGAAAATAAGAAATTTAGCTTTGCTATTTGCCTCTGAAGCAGGACAGATGCTTTAAAAGTTACAGTTAGTGTTAACATATACAATTTTTAATTTTTCTAAAAGGAAAAAAACATTGTTACTGATGTTCTTGTAACTCAAACTTCTCTTCACCTAAGGTCATTTTAAAAAGAAGACTTGTCATTCAAAATGAATACAGAATGAATACAGAACAGTCCAAATTGTTTCTTAGGCATATTACTCTAACGATGGGCAAATCTAAGGAAAATTACTGAGAAATTCATTCCAGGGATTCCAATAATCAGTTTTACTGAATCATGAATGCCCTAATTACTCAATATACATACTCATTAGCCCCCATTTCTATTGAGAATAACCTCTGTCACCGATTTGGTAAGTGGTTTCATTATTTTAATTTCTTAAAAGTGGGAACACTTTTAGAAACCATTACATTTCAGGGAGATTTGTACCAATATCAAAAAGATAAGATAGAGTTTTGAGAAAAACAATTTAGGGAATGGGTGTAAATGCAAGACATTTATTGCAAATTGACAGTACATTGCTTTCATTATGTCCATGCTCGAAAACTCTTAATAATACCCTGAGAGACTTTTGAAAGGTTATGCTTTCTTTTGTTTTGTTTTTGTTTGGATGATTGGTTGAAATAGCCTTAGTCCACAAAGTGAAGAAAGCTCAAATCATAGGCCTCAGCCCTAACAGCCTGAGAATAACACTAACTGTATGGATGACCTGAACCAACATTAAACTCTCACAACCTGTGTTTGCCAGGGCAAGGTGACATGGTTGAACTAAAAGATTTCCCTGTCTTCCTTTGTACTTACAGCCAGTGTATATTAGGAGGACTCTTCTTCACTGATCTTAACATGATAATTACCTCTTCTATGAATATTTATAAAGATAATAAAGGTAAGAGGTTAATCATATAATTGCAAGTATATTGAAGAGAAGTTCAAGAAGATACATAACAAACAGTCCATGGAAAGAAGTACTGGGGGGAAAGGGAGCAGGCACTTTGTTCAATTTCTCAAAAATCTGAAAATGTTTATACCATGAGTATGCAACTTTTGCAAATGAAATATACACGCAAACAGCAGTGAAAAATAGTAAATTTAATAGCTTCTCCATAATTACTATTTTTGAATTTCAAATAAATCATCATTATTCCACAGCTGTATTGGTATTTTATATTTTTTTTCTCAAAAAAATATCTAGAATTTTACAGTGGGGTTAAGACAACCCCAATGTTCTCTCCTTTTATCTGCTTATCCAGTTTCTACTTAACTTCCAAGTCCTGCTCACATATCACCTCCTTCTCCAGCTTCCTTAGGTTTGCATAAGCAAATCTACTCTAGCACTTGCATAATAATATAATCATGTCCATATGTCTCTTTCCCTAGGCCCCAAAGATACAGACCTTGTCTTCCTCTTTTTTATTTCCTCCCAAATTCTTAGCACAGTGCCTGGCACCAGGAGCTGGCACTTTGTATTTTATCCCTAGAACATATTGTGAGGGAATCTGACACCTTATAAACTCTATTCAAGAGTTTTTTTTTAATACCACTGAAAACATAAGGAAAAATAAAAAGAAAACCTATTGCATAATGTAAACATACACAGCTTATGGAAAGTAACAAATTGCACTTAAATGTTAACTAAATAAGGGCTGGTTCATTGTGGTTGCTCTGCTTGGGCTTGGTTACACTCAGATTTAGCGACAACGTCCAAAGAATGACATCATCTAAATATTTTTTTCTAATCTAACTATAACACTTTTCTGATGCTTTCCCAAATGTCTCCTGATTTCAGATTAAAGAAAGATGTATATTGATACATACTTTAAGAGGATGATGAGAAAATGGCTTTTCCACATGTTGGCTGTCTGAATAATGTCTTTCATTTCTCTCTCTAGGGATAATCTTCATGTAGTTTCCAAATTTACTATTTTGTTTTGATGATTGGTTGAGATAGCCTTAGTCCACAAAGTGACGAAAACTCAAATCATAGACCTCAGGCATAAGAGCCAGAGCATAACACTAACTGTATGGATGACCTGAACCAACATTAAATCCCTCACAACCTGTGTTGCCACACACAAAAAAATATAGTTCCAAATAAGATTGATGATGCTTATTTAGACTTAAAAAGGGATATGAAATAGAAATCTTCATAATAGCAATTTGTGAAATGTCACTCCATTCTATGAGCACTAACTATAATTTTTATCAATAACTGAAAGAAATCACCAAATTACTATAGTTACTATTACTCTTTAAGTACCCCTCTTTCCAAAGAACTTGCCTTTTATCAGACTTGGGACAGACACAATCTTGGAAATTCTGCCTTGCCTCCCTTTTTAGATACTTAATATTGCCCTTCTGTGCTGTAGTTATTCATATTCTTTTCCATCATTGAATTATAAACCCCTTAGGGCAGGATCCATGCATAATCCATCTTTATAAGCCAAGGAGCTTGACACTGAGGAAGTGCATCAAAGGTTTGATTTTATATAACTAATAATACTACAATATAACTTACAACCTTTGTGCATTAACAACTTCCCATGGGAACTGAGAAGATAGCCCCAAAGAATATGACCTTCACTGGTATAAATACCTGGACAGCTTCCTCTTTGTGGAGACCAGGACATACTTGCTATTCCTTATTCTCTTACTAGTACAACTGTGTAAAGATATGCCATAAAAAGGCAACACATTCAAGAAGTCAGTAGCCAGCCTGACCCTACATCCCAATTTTCCAGGGATAGATCCTATTAACATGCATTGTTCTGACATCCTGCTTGGCCTAGTAAATCCCTTTCACCTTCAAAAGTATCATCTTTTGTGTGATAAATCAATGATCTTTAAGTTATGTTTTAGCTATGTCTTTATATTTTTTAGAAACCTTGATGGTAGGTTCTGAGGGAAAAAATTACAGGAAAAATTGTGTAGAGAGCAAAGAGAGTGTAACAGAAGGCTGAGTGGAGCATTTTCTGTTGTCCCTAAATTAGCACCTAAGCAAAGCTGAAAATGAAGCGGCTTACACACACATTTTAAATAGAATGGTCAACATCAAGAGTCACAAACCTGTTTCGGAGTTCACTGGGAAGCAGTGAACTTGCCCCAATATTCCAAAACAATCAATCCTGTGTCATCCCAATGCCCAGTCCCACCACTACTTTCAGCTTATAAACAAGAGTAGACAGAAGAAAGAACCTGTGGGTGTCCTAAGTTATTAGCATAGAGGGTGATGCAGAGACCTTGGTGGAATGCAGACCCTCCTCCTAGTGAAAAGAGAGGCTCCCAGGACCATTCAGAGAGGTGAGGGAAATTTGAGAAGAAAGAACCATGTCTCATTTCCCAAAGGATACTTGTTTATGCAAAGAACTTAGAAACATTCCCCTCTGTGCCTAGAAAAGAAAGCTGGCAAGAAAAATCAAAGCAGAGGGAGATGGAAAGCCTGGAGACTGAACATTCTCCACATGGAGTGGCAGAAGAGTGTTCCTTCAGGGTCGCACTGACACAAAAGAGAGAAGTTGCACTGACGTGTCCTGTCAGAACCAGACCCGGGAAGGCCGACTACCAGGGAGGGTGAATTCTAAGAATTTGAGTATAAACCAGAGCCAGACTTTCTCCAAGGGCAATTGTGTGATAAGGAGACAGCACAGTCTCCCAACATACACTTTCCACAAAGGGTCATTCCAAATATACCTGCACTTCCACAAAGTCCACATCTCGACACCTATCACAAAGAGACCATCAGTGGCTCATAGTGTTGTCCAGAAAGGCAGTAGCAATAAAGAAGTCATAGAGTAGCCAGTTATGGGGAAAGACACTAGTACCTTTCTTCTTCCTGCTTACCAGTCTTAATATGTAAGAAGAACTAGAAGGGGAAGGACAATGAAAAGTCTCGGTGGTAACACACTTGCCACTCTGAGTCATCAGAACTGCTAGATTTAACTTAGATAGGGGTTCTGAATTTTAGACTGCATGAATTTTTTTTTTTAGGCTAGAAGTGACTAGAAGATTTCAGATATTGTCCAATATGCTATGTAGGATGCTATTCAGCAAGAAAAGAAAGTCAAAATCAACAGAGGTGATAGCAATAATTAGAGCAAAGTAGAATTTCAAATTTGTAACTCACCAAAATGAAGCTAGTTACCAGAACTCAAAATCAAGCTTCTTTTTAAAATTTGACCTTTGGGAATTTAAACAAGTGTTCAAGTTCCCATGAGCTTGGAAAGGTACCTGGCTTCATGTCCGGCAAGGACTGACTTTGATTTCCTCCCATGCTCATGTCCTAAGCGTGAAATGATTGCTCAGGTTCACTAATCCATAGCCGTGGTTTCATTTAACAGTGTCAGACCCCCCACTGATTAGAACATGTTGGCTTTTCTGACCATTTTCCAAAGTTGTGCTCTCTCCTCCAAATCCAACCCTAAGGTTTGAAGAATCCAAGGAGTAGGACCCAGCCAACGGACTCCTCTGACAAGTAACCTGACTCCCAGGTAACAATATTTTGTTTTCTTCTGCATCTGTTTCCTCTGCTCTCTAAAGACACAAGTTTTTCAGAAAAAGAAAATCTTCCTCATTAAAAGTGTTGACTATCCTTCTCAGAAAAGTGTGATTTGTGCTTTCAAAAGATCATCTTTTGAAAACATTCTGAAACACTATAGTAGGTCTATAAGTTTCAGAAATGGCTCTGATTATTTTTTAAATCCTCTTTCCAACTCCCATTTGATTAGCAAGAAGGTTAATCTTACCACTAGTAAGTCATCAAAGCAGAATCACTCGGGACTGGCTCCATTGGATGAGAGGACTATAAATGCAGTTGAGCTCAGTCAAAAACTGAGTATTAAAGGCTTATTTATCTTAGATGTGGGTGCCATGAGCCCTTTCTGTATCCTCACTGTAGCCTTGTCCCTAAGAACCTTGTAATAAATTCTTTATGTGACAGAAGTCAAATTAATGGTTGATCAGGGTTCACAGATCTCTCTGGCTTCTGACTTTATCAGAAACTTGAAATTATCCTCAATTAGTTCTGCTCCAGAATATGTTGCTCTGCTTCCAATCCTTCCCTGGCCTTTGACCCATCAATGTTCAATGTTCACTCATCAATGGTATTTAGTTTACCACTGTGCCATCTTTTTGGCCCACAGCCACCTACACTGCCACTATGGGAGAAAGATTAATAATCATAAAATTCCACATGTAGGGCTTCCCTGGTGGCGCAGCAATTGAGCCCTGGGTTGCGAAGCTGCCCGCAGCCTCTGCAGCGCCAGTTCGATCCCTGGCCGCTGGGCGAGGGTCCCACATAGTGCGCAGACCTCTCCTGCCTCCTGCTGCTCCCCTCAGCAGTGTATTTCTTCATCAGTCTGCCTGTTCTGCTCTCCGCTCTGGCTCTGGTGAGTTCTCTCACTCTCCCACGCTTCTGACTGTACCTAGTGCTTGTATAAATAAATAAATAAAATCTTTAAAAAAAAATTCCACATGTACTACAGTCAAGTTTAGATTTAAAAGAAAAAGTTCATTTCTATACATTTTCTTTTCAAGATCGCTCATGTTACACAGATAGCCATAAACCTACTTCAGTGTGGTCTCAAGCCTTTAAGTTTCAGGAGGAATGTAAACTTAACCATGTCCAATCTCTTACACACAGACAGTTCCCCATCACCATGCCCACAACCACCGCTGGGTGACGTGTACAATCTGAAAAACAGCATACCAAATTCTGGTACTGACAAGATAATTAAGAAACACACTGGAAAGAAACCCATTTAGCAAAATAAACTACAATGAACAAAACACATAAAATGTTTGAGTTGGACTTTAACATCATCTACCAAACCAATATGCTTAATTTTGTTCTTGGTAATTTTATTTGTTCTGTCCTAAAAATCTATGGTGTTTTAAGAGACAGGCAAGAAAGCTAAAAGTACTATAGTGTCCCACATACACCCCCAGCATAGAATATTTAGAATAGAACCAACCTTCTTGTTAGCACTCTCCTCCCTGTCTTTCCTATTATTTCACCACATCACACAGTCCTATCCTCAAGGGGGGTTTCACGAAGCTCCTAATCATCTTATAAAAC
This sequence comes from Talpa europaea, assembly GCF_964194135.1. Lineage (NCBI taxonomy): Eukaryota > Metazoa > Chordata > Mammalia > Eulipotyphla > Talpidae > Talpa > Talpa europaea. The sequence continues at coordinate 24,413,097 of NC_140072.1, forward strand.
CATGGTATGCATGCATAGTATGCATGCTAACCCAAAGGCAGGTTGTTTTGAAATTCTGAAAAGAATATGGGCTTTGTTGTGAATGCAGATCTGGGGATAGGTACTGGCTCCAGCTGCGAAAATTTAGGATTAGCATCTCTCTAAGCCTCATTACCTTATCTACACATGGCAATTTGATCCTATCACTGAGTGTTATGATGACTATAAGTACATATGGAAGAGCTAGCACGTAGCTTTTTGATAAAAGAGATTTTGGACAACATCCTGATTATATAATGCTTAATATCATTCAAATCTATTATATAAGTGCTTTGGGTCAATAGGTCTCATAAGGTGGCTAAGTGAAACATCATTAGCTCTGCCCCTTTTATGATTAATTTTCAATTATTTACCCTTTTAATTTTGCTAGCAACTTCTAGATTGTTGTTTGCCCTCTAAAATCACCTGCGGAAACAAGAAGAGGATTTGTTTGTACATAATTCAAAACATAATCAACATTCTGATAATCTGCTATGCTGGCAACCCCATGAGAACATAAGGGGAAAAGGTGATGAATAAGGCATTGTTTCCATTTGATCACATTTTTAACAAAACAGCAAAATTCAGCATTGCTTAGCAGCTTACAATTTTTAACAGTTTATATTTGTAATAGAAACAGGAAGCTGTTTCCAAGACCTCTTTTTTCTTTGTTGAAACAAAATCTGCATTTCTAATAAGCTATATGGAAATTACATTTAGGCAATCATCAGCATGAAGGTATAAAATAAGTGACTGAGAGCACTTTTACATTGAAGGGAAGAGGAGGGAAATACTTTTTTCAATGCCATGATGGTCCTCTCTTTGCACCCTCACTCGAGATAAAACCCTCATAGGTCAGTTTTACATTAAACAGATATAAACCTGGTTAAGACCAAAAAAAAAAAAAAAAAAAAAGCCTTTAAGGTATCGGTGTTATCTGTTTTTAACCACCCAAATAATGATTACAGAAGTGCTACCTTAGAAACTGGAGTGAATTTTGATGACCTTCTAACCTACCTACCCATTCCATACAGAAATGTCCCCACTCCAAAGAAAGAATTGTACTGACTTCCTTGCACACAATCCATGCTATCCTGGTATAGCTCTGAAGTTCACTTGGGTCAAGCTCAGGGAAACTAGCCACTGAAAATGTAATAACTACACCAGAGCTACTTCACTTCATAGACAGAGTCCTGCTGTGAGACTGTCTGAGGACATACAAGAAGCATACTTTTGAAGTTCTACTGACTCCCAAGTAGGTGCCTAATGGTGAGGTCTATGGTTGGCAGCAATTCTAACAACAGCAGATGACAGTTCCTCTAAAGGTGCTTGTTCTCAGCAGACAAGCATATCAAATATCTAGGAAGGCAAGGACTTTCATCAGTTCTAAGGGCTCTAAAGAGTAGGTCTGCCTGGTGTTTGACTTGAATTTTGAAGAAAGAGAGAAGTCCCTGTTCCCTCCCTTTTATCCTGCTTAGTCTAGTCAGGACCCAACAACCCAGTTGGCATCCGAAGTTTGTGGAAACTAATTATAGACATGTATGAGACCTGAAGCAGAGCAGGCCTTCCCCAGGTCTCTTTCCCCACTGAGGAAAGAAGTCCCATTCAGGTACCTTCTTCCTGGTCCACAGAGTACAAACTAGGGAAGCTGGAGCAGCAGGTGTGCCTTTATTGCCCTTTGGCTTAAGAAGACTGGAGATGCTGTTACGGACTAGTGTAAATCTAATATATGTATGAGGGTAAACAGCTACATCACTGGTTGGGTAAGGCTAAGGAGTTGATAAAAATGACACAAGAAGAATTCTGAGCATCAACCTTATTGCTGTTAACTTGAGTAAACACTGTCTTCAAGCAGTTCTACATAATTCTCTAGGTAGATAATGTGTTTACCCATTGCTGATATCCTACACAAATTAGTTTCACACAAGTGAATTCCAGCTTGTTTTGGTCCAAAACTGCCTAGAGAGCTCACCAGATATGATCCATTTGCAATACCTAGCACCTATTAGCTACTCAACAATTATATCAATACTTGAGTGAATGAAATGACTTCTCTTTGAAATATAGCTCCACACATAGATTGGGTAGCTTTTTCTCATTACTTTTCCTTTGTTCGGCATCACTTTTCTTTCTTGTGCATTTTAATAATTTGTATTCTTTTTGCATATCAGAAGGCTCATGACCTTCAGATTGCGTCATCTTGAAACATCATAAAGAACATACATTTTAAAATATATCTCCTTTTTCTCTTTATAACTATTTCTTTGCATAAGGCCCTTCTCTTAAAAGATGATAAACTTTGCAGAGAATAAAACTGGCAAAAGTCCCTTCCTTCATTCCAACCATTCAATGCCAGTGAGTCTTCTTTGTTCGTACATGATTTACCTACCATGGCTAATTATTCTAAAAGAGCAGCCACTTTTTGCTTAGAATTTTTATTCTAATAGTAGAGAAAGCTTTTATTTACTGCAAAGCCTGCAAGATATGAACAAAGATGTTGTATAAGACCAAGTCTCCAGCCATAAGGAAGTCTTAAAGAAAGAAGCCAATACACAAAAAAAGCAGATAATAGAAATGCTAAGAAAGAACACTGAGAGAATTCAAATTATTAGTTGCCATCTAGCTAAACAACTGAGAGTCTTGTGCTTATTTCATTCATTTATTCACTGAATAAGCCTGTTCTATGTCAAGCACTTTGCTTGGCACTGGAGATACAAAAGAAATCAAGGGATATAATCTCTGCCCTCACAAGGTTTATAAGCCATTTTATCTACATCTCTCACGACCACTTTTATGCTTAGCTTGAATAACATGAAAATTTTTCTAATTGCAGCTACAGTGTGAACTGAACTTCTGTGGACATGTCTGTCCACAGAATTGTCACAACAATTTTTTGTGACAAAATCTGCTTTCCAGACAACTGGACTACCAACAAATTTTGGATCTCTATTTTTGCCAAAATTACTTAAAATTTCTGAGAAAAAAACTAGAAAATCCTCCTCTGATTTACTCAACAGTCAGAGATTAAGTCTTTGAGTTTAAAAAAATCCCAAACCTTTTATTGTTTAAAAAATCCTGAATTAAATTTAATGTGATTTATAAGGCATAGTTTGCTTAGGAAAGTATTATTTTCTTTCTCTGCACCAACAATTCAGAAAACTGAAAGGGAACTTTACCTCTTTTTCCCAAGCAAGGTTATAAAATATAAAACTGTGACTGTACGTGCTATTACATGACATCTCCAAAGACCAATTAGTGTTAACATTTGAAGATATTATTAATAATGATACTTGTGTTGAATGTTGCATAAGTTAAACAAAGAAAATTGGTTCATTGTCTATGATATAATCTTTCCAAACTAGACATGAGAAGTTTACCCTCTTCTTAGGGTCTAGGGAGAGGATGGGGGAGGGGACCCTTCCTCAAGACACTGGTCTGGGAAGTCCCGATGGTCTTCATGCCCGTGGTATTAGGAAACTTGGACACTGAACCATGCTGGACCCACCACTGACGCAGGGCACCTCCTGCCTGGGTGGGGGCTCATGCGGCCTTCCCTGACTTTTTGACTTTGAGGGTGGGTTTGGAGGGAGGTTGCTAGTCCTTTCCTCTGCCCCACCCCAAGCTCTCAGTAATTTTTTGAAAGGTCTTTGCGGTTCGCTTTATCCATGCAGATAATAACAATAATGATAATCCTAATAAAGGAGGAGAAAGGTTTCTGATGTGCATGAGATGGCACATGGATCCTCCAAAGGATAAAGATGTCCCCATGTTCTTTGCATACTATGACAGTTTCAAAATTTGGTTTTTCTTGTTTTAAATTGGTCTGAAGCCCAATTTAATGAAATATGCACATAAAAATGTGCATATGTAATAATTTTGACTTCTTCAGAAGTCAAATTTTACCATTCATCAGTTTTTGTACCTCTTGAGTGCCAACCAAGCCTTCATGATCTCTTCAAAAGGGAGCTGACGTCTGCTACTGACAAGTGCAGAGGACCTGATGATAGATAGTCTTCCCTTTTCTCACTGTAAGACCATATTTTCTCCATTTTTTAAAGCAGTACTAAGTGTCTCCTAATGTAAAATCAGAGAAATAAGAGTTGGGGGTGGGGGGGGAAGGCAGTAAGTTCTGGCCTATAGTGTTTTTAGGTAGAAGCAATTAATTTCCTTCATAGTTCTCATACCACATTCTGATTTAGTCAGAATATTGCTTGTTATTGATCCAGCAGGCATTCAATTTTAACTTCAGAGTGAAGAAGACAGATGTAACTTATTTTTGTGTTAGTCTAAATGACACTCAGTAATTGTTTAAATGAGACTCTTATTTTCAAGAGTCTTTAAGCTCTGTGATTTTAATCATTTGACAAAAAATTCTAGGCTTTTCTCTCTTTTTTTTTTTTTTTGGCAGGGAAATTCATGTAGCCAAAGTAGTTGTCTAAATCTCTGAGTTGGGCAAGTATGCATATTCTATTTTACAAATGCATTTTAAATGGTGACCTGTTTAAATTGCTTGCCATGGCCTGAAACTTCAGAATAAGCATATGATTTGAAAACATTAGAGATATAGCAAATAAAATGGAAATGACTGCTATCAGACATTCCAAAAATAATCAAACTAGTGCCTTCAATTCAAATGCAACCTTTATTCACTTCTTGATGATTAAAATCTTGCTTTAAATCTAAATTTATCACACACACTCCTTCCAATATGATCAATGATTAGGATTTTACTTGCATTCTGTCAAAATTATCTGTTTACATACCACGAATCACCCTTTGCAATAGTGATACTTTTGCTGATGAATTCCAACTCTCTATTAAGATCTAAGAGTGAAATGGTATGTGTATATAAGTCAAAAGTTGACTTGAAGGAATAATCTTTTTTTAAAAAAAATCATTTTTTATTTTTAAAAATGAAGGATTCCAGAAGGCAGAATATCCTTTTCTGACTCCTATATAATAAGCCTTCTCACACCCACCAAACAATACAGAAGTTCATAAAAACAGTTTCCTTCCCCCTCACCCCAAATTTGTCCTTGTTAGTTCCCAGTTCTTACACTGAGCTTTTCTAGTCCCTCAGATCGCCCATGGACCAAATTCTAACACATACTCTTAATCACCTCTTTTAATGCTCCATATCTTGGGCTTAAATTTCTACTCAACTTTTTCATCAACTACCTGTTGAGACTCATTGAATTCTTAGAGCATAAAATATAAAAGAGGAGGAGCACAAAGTGAGAAGAGAGCACTTGGACATGGTGGTGCACTCTGGGTGTTTTGGTGGTGGGAGTACTATAGTGACAGCACCAGGAAGGGGGGAATCCTGTGCTTTCAAAATACAAAAAACAATGCAAACCAATGTTACCTCTGTTTTAAAAAGAAATAGAAAATTAGAACTATCTTAGGGACCATAAAAACCATTGGGGCAAAGAAGTATTTTACAAGTATATAATATTAAGAAAATAAGGGAGTTAATAATGGAAATAATGAAACAATACAAATAAAAATTCATGTCAATTTCTAATTTTGTAAATTCTTTCTCATTGGCATTAAATACAAATAAAATAAGTCATTCCTTTAACTGCCAAAAATAGCTGTAGTGATTTCAATAGCTATTGCTTTAAACAGTATAGCTACCAAAAAAGAAAAAAAGTGCCATAGGGCACACAGATTGATAATATGAAACTTTAAACAAGTAATCTTATCTATATATGGAAATATTTGCATAATAAAAAGTCACAATTATTTTACTCAGTGATAGTATATCTGTGACACTTCTGAAATGGTCTAGGAAACATTTACTCACAATTCAAAAAAGAACACTTTATCCAACAGATTCTTAAAACCCTGAGGGGCTTTTGATTTGGTTTGCAGAGATTTCCAAGAAGATAAATCTTCTGGAAATTTGTTCAAAATTTGTTAAAGATTTGTCTTATTAACACATTTATCATGAAGAGTTTCTTCCTCCTATATATACAAGTTATCCCTTGTTATGTGTAATACCATTTTTCTAGTTTAAAATGAGTAGATCTAACTTATTAACTGAGACCATGCAGTCATATTAATCAACTCCAGGCTATATCAACTTGTTCTAGCATAACTCATCTTGGATTCTGTTTCCTTGTTTCTCTCTCTCTTACAATAGAATGATGGCAGATCTGGAAGGGACCTTTAGACGATAGAGATCAACAGTTTTCAATATAGTTTCTGAGAAGCAGTCATGATTTTCAGAGACATATCTTCCCTATCTCCCAACCAACAAAGAAAGCTAATTATTTATAGTAAAAATTTGAGGTCTAAATTTAAGACTATGTACTTGGCTAGTCCCTTTTATTTAGTTCTTAATCTTTTCAATATTTTCTTTCTTCTCTTCTGGGAATCATTAATGTCAACATTTCTGAAAAAGTCATCAAATTTATAGACTATAAAATTGGACATATGGATATTCAAAAAATATATATAGTCTTCAAGAGAAGTGCTGAACAAGAAGTAATTACAATAAAATTTACTTGTAATTTATGCCCCAGATGTTGCAATTTGGTTATTTAGAATACCTTGGGTAAAAATAAGAATTTTTTTAAAATGTACTCAAAAGAAGAAAGTTACAGATATGTTGCTTATAACAGGATTTCATAGAAGTAATAGTTCACTTTTAAATGAAAAAAATCTAATTGTTTCCATAAATTTGAATAACATAATTAAAGGATTCAAAAATCAAACATTATGAAAATGTCCACAGTGACAGCCTTTCTCCCAGGCGCGTCCTAGATCTATCTAGTCCACCACCAACTCCACAAATCCAACTGCTGACACTATGTGTCCTTCCAATAAAATTTCATATATATAAAAATCAAGTACAAATGTGTATTCATCTATCCCTCTCCATTTTGCACAAATATAAATCCTCTATACATACTGTTCAGAAACTTGTCGTTTTCACTTACTATACCTTAGAGTATTTATTAAACCTGACATTGAGCATGTGCCTGGCACCCTCACAAGAAGCTATAAGAGAACTATACAAATATCCCACTTATAATTTTCATTACATATTCTCCTATGAATTGTCATCATTAATTGGATTGTATTTATCCATATATACAACAGAATTTCATCCTATAATCTCAAAGAAATTAGAGTTATGATCAAAACAGATTAGCCAGAGATTAAAAAGAAAACTTTAGTGTTACATACTAATATAATTGTTTCCCAAATGTCATAAATTACATAAATATACAAATTTCCAAATGATTACATAAGCTTGAATGCGCGCGCGCGCGCACACACACACACACACACACACACACTTACTTTCTCCATAAATTTTACATATCTAAAAAGGTTTAAAACAAATACATTTGATATTTTACTTGTTATTTGTGATTTTTTAAGGTTTTTTTTCTTTTTGGCCTGATTTTGATGCTTAAATTCTCTTTACAAAGTCACATGCTTTTCCCCCTATGGGTAAATGTAACATGCAGAATTCAAAATCATTTCACTGATAGCATTCTTTTCAAAAATAATCACTGAAGCATATACATATTTAGAGTGTTTTTAACTAGGAATTTAGTTTACATCACAATTGATCCTTTTGTCTTATTTTCCTTTGACTTTCTCTCTTACATATCAAAGAGAGGGTTTTTGAGAGCTTTATATTATTTTACTTTTAATTTTTATTGGGGTGGGCCTCCCCGGTGGCGCAGCGGTTGAGCGCTGGCTTGCGAAGCTGCCCGTGGCCTCTGCGGCGCCGGTTCGATCCCTGGCTGCTCCCCGGCCACCAGAGGAGGGTCCCACATGGCGCCCGCTGCTCCCCTCAGCAGTGTACTTGGGTCCTTCTGCCTGCTCTGCTCCCCGCTCTGGCTCTGGTGAATTCTCTCCCCCTCCCGCGCTTCTGACTGTACCCAGTGCATGTATAAACAAAACAAACAAACAAACAAACAAACAAATAAATAAATAAATAAAACATGCCTCTATTAAAAAAATAATAATTTTTATTGGGGTAACATTGGTTTACAACATTATATGTAAGTTAGAGGTCTAGGATCACACTCTTCAGGTATGTTACCACATTACACCTACCATGAAGCACTGAAAGTCCTCTACCACAGCCCATTATGGCCCCCCTACCCACTTTCCTTTCCTCATTCCTCCTACTCTTGTAGCCTCAGTTCTATCATCTAATTTCTAGGGATTGTTATTGGTTTGGTTTTACCTGAACCTTTGTTTTGTTTCTCTATATTCTTCAAATAAGTTATACTAGCTGGTAATTGTATTTCTCCTTTTGACAATTCACTTAACATAACCCCCTACAGTTCTATCTATGCTGTTGTAAATGGCAAGAGCTTATCTTTGTTAAAAGCTGAGTAGTATTCATTGTGTAAGAATAACATATCTTCTAATCCACTCATCTGTCTTTGAGCACTTAGGTTATTTCCATAGCTTGACTATTGTAAACACTACTATAATAACATAAGAGTGCATATCTCCCTCTGTATTAGTGTTTTTGCATTCTTTGGGTAGATACCTAGGAGCAGAATTTATATCAGATCAAAGTTGGAATCAGTAGGTAGTGCCTGTTCTGAAACTGATTCTTGCCTAAAAAATTACTTCTAGTTCTTAATTACTTTGTAATTTCTGTTAAAAATAATCACAAAATATAGTGGGATGCTGACTTACTTGTAAAATAACCATTTCATATATAATAATTCTTGCCCAAAAGCCCTTCTATGCAAATCTTATAGAAGTGAATTTGAATGTAATTCTAAAAAGATGCTCCATGGTGATCTCAATCATGAAACCACCAAGCTATTGAGTTGGGAAATATTTCTTGATGCCCTCATTTAGTCATGGAAAATGATCCAAATCTAATGAGACATCTGCACTGATTTTGATTAAATGTCTAACTTTAAAGATTATTTGATCTCATCATTACAAAGAAAGCTTAACTTTATTTCGAATTTTCACCTTTACAATTTTTTCCAACTGGAAACATAGTTCCTACCATGCATCTTGCTCTCTTAAACATCTCAAATAACAGGAGGATTCTGGTATTTATATCCATAAGGCAGTCAGGAGGATGCAGAATATTTCTAACCAAATTCACCAATGAATGAAGTACTTTATAAAGAATGATGAAATCCAAGGACACTGCCCTTGGAAAAGATAAAGATTAAAAAGGTCTTGTTGAAAAATGAATAAAATCAGGTAAGTAAACAAAATCTCCAAATGTGACAATACTAACTTCTCTGTAGTCTGAATGTGTCCCCCTGTATTCACATGCCCCCCTATGTTCACATATTGAAACTTAATCCTTGATGCAATAGCATTTGGAGGTGGGGTGGGGGGTCTTTCGGTGGTGACTGAATCTTGAAGATGAAGCTCTGATGAATAGAGACACCAGAGTGCTCCCTTACTTGTTTCTTCTACCATGTGACAATAGAGAGAGATAACGGTCAGCTATGAAGCAGGAAGCATCAGATATGGAATCTTTCAGCAACTTGATCTTGGTCCCAGCCTCCAGAACTGGTAGAAATAAATTTCTATTGTTTGTAAGCTCCCCATTCTATGATATTCTGGAAGGTAGCTATGTTCACCACCATACCATCAACACTGCACCTATGTTATTCTGGTACAGCAACCCAAACTGACTACAATACTAATCTAGTCTCATTTCGTTTGGACAAATAAAGGGATACATAGCTTTATCATAGTTGATAGATAAACAGAAGTCTTGGATGAGCACTCTCTCCTTAACAGTCACTCCCTTACTTATTCTATTGAAAACCAATTGTTTAGTTGGAAGGCATTGTTAGACAACTAGAACAAGTCCCAAGGAAGGATCAAAACCATTAAACTTTCGGGGCCTCCCCGGTGGCACAGCGGTTGAGCACTGGGTTGCGAAGCTGCCCGCGGCCTCTGCAGCGCCGGTTCGATCCCCGGCTGCTCCCCGGCCACCGGAGGAGGGTCCCACATGGCGCGCAGACCTCTCCTGCCACCCGCTGCTCCTCTCAGCAGTGTACTTCGGTCCTTCTGCCTGCTCTGCTCCCCGCTCTGGCTCTGGTGAATTCTCTCACCCTCCTGCGCTTCTGACTGTACCCAGTGCATGTATAAACAAAACAAACAAACAAATAAATAAATACATAAAAACATGCCTCTATAAAAAAAAAACCATTAAACTTTCATACAACATACAGCATAAACTACTATATTTCCTTTATTCTAAGATACTAATTTTTTTCATATTTTGAGCTTTTGAAATCATGGTACATTTATAATTTATACATACTTTTATTAAGGAATGGGTTTTTCCTCCAACAACCAGATGCTTCAATTAAACACACACACACACACACACACACAATTGAGAATCCAGCATCAAATTTGTTCTTCCCAGTGCTCAATGAAGGATTGGTCCCCGTGGTACATTTGAATGATGAAAGCCAAGTATATGCTCAGGGCAAGGAAAACTGCTAGGAATTTCACTTCTGACTTCTAAAATAATAAATACCAAAGGCTTTGAAACAGAGTCTAAGCTGTTGTATAAAGAAAGGATCTGAACCGCAATCCTTTGGGTATATGTGACAGCTTGTGGCATATTTGATAATTGTGGACAACCAGAACCTCATTATTCACATGTGCAGTAATTATATGTGCTCTCCTTAAAAAGCCAACTGCCAATGGGCAGAAATTCCATGTTCACATCATTCCAACATGCATTGCCTGTAAGTCTTTCTTAACAAAGAAAAAAAGAAAGCAAGCCCTCCTCAGCTGTCACTTTTCTACTTTTCTTTCCCTATGTCCCAGTTTGCAGGTCATTTCTTACAGAACCATTTTTAAAACTGACAGCAATAACAAAGCATGCCACTGACTGATATGCCAAGAAGAGGATTTCCATAATGCTGCAGGCTTTGCTGATGCCCTGACATATGCAGGACAGCCACCTTTTGTGAATTAGGATTGAATCATAATATCTCAGGTTAGAATAGTCCTCAAAACAATGGAACTCAGCAACATCCTGCCAGATAAGTAAGACTAAGAAAATATAAAAGTAGATTTGGGGTCTTTTCTGTTCATCAAATGTGGTTACTATTGTTCTTCAAGTGGCTTAAATTGCAAATGCATTTTTTCCATCTACTTCAGGGACCCAGAATATATGGAAAATACAAATTAATTTTTAAAAACCTTGTTCTTAATAAATATTGGTAAAACTAGAAATTGGTACTTTGGGTCAAGTAGTAATTAAGGGGATAATAACTTTAAAGTTCTTTAATGTTGAGTTGCTGAATACAGACATATGTGTATGGAAGTCAAAGTCTCTCCTAATATCACAGTGAAGAGATTCGGTCTATATTTTGCAGAATAGTTATTATGTTCATCTATGCTGGCTGTGCCTTACTGCAGTACAATTATATTGAAAATAAGCTGTTGTCCAGAAACAATCACTCAAATAACTATGGATGATAATCAATGTCAAAATTTATTCCTGTATCAGGGCCTCCCCTGGTGGTTCAGCGGTTGAGCTCTGGGCTACGAAGCTGCCCGAAGCCTCTGCAGTGCCAGTTCGATCCCCGGGCCACTGGGAGAGGGTCCCACATGGCACGCAGACCTCTCCTGCCACCCGCTGCTCCCCTCAGCAGTGTACTTCGTCAGTCTGCCTGTTCTGCTCTCCGCTCTGGCGAATTCTCCAGTGCTTCTGACTGTACCCAGTGCTTGTATAAATAAATAAATAAATATTTAAAAGAAAAAAAATTTATTCCTGTATCAGTAGATACATCTAAAATTATAACAATTTTAAAATTATAACAATTTGTGCAGTGAACAAGAATTTAAGATTTGAAAATAGAAAAAAAACATTTAATTATCTGTGATTTAAGTGACTAAGATTTACTTTCCTAAAGCTATGTTTTTTTCAATCTAACAATCTTTGAAAGCATAAAACCAGTAGAATTTGAAATGTTTTATATAGATTTTAGAAATAAGTTGAATTTGTGTCAGGGAGATTGAATTTGACCTCCATGAAAACAGTTCTACATTAAACTAGAATACTGAAATGGCCACTGAGAAGTTAATGTTCCTGTAAATCACTCTGTATTTTATCTTGCAAACTCTTTCCTTTGGGTCCTCACCTTGAGTCATTTTTCACTCTATCCCAGATTTTTGTTTCATTATAGTCACCCCTGCAGCATTATAGGGGGGAAAAGTGTTAATGATTTATGAACATTTTATGAAGGGCAGAAATAAAGTAAAACAGTAATTGAGAAGAGAAAGTACTCTCTCTTCTACCAATAGGTAACTTGATTTAAATTCTGTTCCCCCCTCAAAAAAAAATTGTACTAAATTTCTGAAAAAGTCATAAAATGTGCTTAAAATCTTTGATTGGAATTTATCTGTGACCCATACAGCCTGGGCCTTCAATTTGAGGTAGTGCAAACTGATCTTTTGCTATTACCACCTTCCTTAATTCACTAACAGAGGAGTGAATTGTAGATGTCTTGAGGTCAGGGAAACTTTTATTATCATTTTTTTTCTTTTAATAAACTCATATTGGTTTGCAATTCACTAACAACATTTCCATAACTAAATAAGAGTAAGACTATTAACTTTTTTACTCTTTTTCTTTACTAAAAGAGAAAAAAATCCCGCACTTCACAAAGAATTCAGGATGGAGACTTGGGTTAGGGAAAGAACACAGAATATGCCCATTATCACTGACTCATTAAAATATAATTACATCGAGACCTATGCCAAAGAAACAAAGAATTCCCAACCACCATTGTTTTTCTTTTTCCCTACAGAGTTTCTAATATCCTCACATTTCATTTCTGTGTCCTCATTTTTACTTTTTGGTCATTAAAAATATTGGGGTAAATCCAGTAGGTAAACCACTGTCTAGGCTTTGTGCCACTCAAAGATTTAACAGAAAGGAAATCTCTTACTCATAGTAGAAAAGAAAATAGTCTATACTATTATTTATTCTATGGAAATATTGTTAGTGAGTTGCAAACAAATATGAGTTTTACAACCAATGAGTAACAAATAATTGTACTAGATGAAATTCAAAACATGAGCAGCAAAAGACTATCTCCACAGAGTTAATAGTGATTATCTGTGGGTAGAAAAAATAGGCATTTTTACTTCACATTTATTAGCAATAATTTCTGATTTTCAACAAAAGGCACACAATGCTTTTGTAAAAGAAATAAACAATATATGTGATGTTTGCTTTTAAAAACACACAGCTAGGTCTTAGTTCACAACAGAACTGCAGAGGTCCCTATTCTTTTATCAGTCCTATAGTCTTGCAGTATGATCAGGATATAGGAGAAATTTCACAAATACAGAGAGATCAGCTGGCAGTAAAGGCAGCACAGTGGTTAAAAGCATAGATTTTGAGGTCCAACGTATTCTGGAATTGCAGCTCTGTCTCTTACCTTGTGTTGCTTAGTCAAGTTTCTAAAGAACTCTCAACTTTGGCCTCCTCTGTTGTAATAAAGGGGAACTAATGATACCTCCCTACAAAGTTCATGGTTGCAGTAAGGATTAAGTGAGGAAATACAACACAGGGACTCTAACATAATGCAGACTTAATAATGAATAAAGCAATAATTTAATAGTAATAACAATATTGTCCACAACATTATTCAAAATTCACGATTTATAGTATGTGTCAGGTCCTATTCTAGTGCATCTATAATTTACCTCATCAAATGGTAACAACTCTATACAAAGCAGGCCATGCTATTTTTTAATGTTATACTTACAAAACTACAATATGGAGGCACAAGTACCTAAAGTTCAAACTTCATAAAGTCCCAAGTTCATAAGTACTATGCTTCATGATCTCACATGATTGTGATTTTTGCTCAGGTAATTTATATTAATAATAATTTATAATTAATGATTCATAGGAATCATTTTTATTAGTGTGGATAGTATTTTAGAAGCTCAGAAATGTAGTAATATTCTTGCTCTATATTTTTACACTTTATTTATTTAGACATTAAACTTATTTCAAAGGCTATCAATGAGGAGTAATAAAAAGGGAAGTTAGAATTGATCCCCAAGAATGTATTCTGAGAGCAGCTGGGATTGGGGTTTGTCCAATCACAAAAACTAGCATCTGAGGAGTCATGGACGGCCCCTCCATATAGCATGACAGGAGATCAGCACTGTTCTAGCTTTAGGCCTCTAAACAATTTCTTCTTCTTTTCAATGTTTCCAGAATGCTTTAACAGCATTAATAGTGGTTCGCCTTCTGAAAGACACAATAACATAGATAATAAACCTTCCCCAAAAATCTGGTTTTCTGGGGATAAAAGGCAATATTCTGTTTTCTTTAGAATTTTTGCTCTCTTATCTAAGAAGAAGTTAATGAACCCCTTACATAATATTCTAAATTATAATCCTTGATCTTTCTCAAATTTTTGTGAAATAGTAAAGAAAATAATCCTATCATGTTAAAAAAAAACTTTTTCCATTTTCCACTATGAATATCATGAGCTAGTTTATTTTCTGAGATTTTTTGAGGGCCATAGTCATCCTTCATATCAAGTGGGTATATTTATCTGCAGCTTCTCCTTATAATAGAGAGCCTAATTAAGAATTTTCTGATAGTATAAATAATTTATTTACAAGAACCTCAAGACTGTTTGTAACCATATCACATGACTGTATAACAACGATGATCACTTATGGCAAGAGGTTCTTTTTTAAATTATGAAACACTAATGTTTTAATTTACTCCTCTCTCTTGGAATCTAGATAGTGATTGAATTCATAAGCTTATTCTATCCTCTGAGCAAGTTTCATGCTGATTTATAAGGTATGGAACTCTTAGTCAGCTCTGTTCCTTAGGATGCTATTAATCAAAATGTAGAAGGAGGTAGCTTAGACTGAGGCTTTTGCTTGTAACTCTGCCACTATCAAGGATATTAGCCTAGACTAGGCCTCCATTATATCAAATATAAAATAAAAGACTTAAACAGATTATTTTCTATAGATATTTCCCAGTCTAAATTTTTATGATTTTAAGAGATGTTTAAAGAGATGTTTAGTTTTATGTATTTCAATTCATAAAATGAAAAAATAGAAAGCCATTTTGCCTCATCAGAGGCCTATCAACATTAAATTTTAACTATTCAGAACACAATACTCACATTATTAGTAATAACCACTGGCTTTTTTCACGCATATTCTTCTAGGCATACTGCCATCTCTTTCTTGCTAGGACCCTGAATAATATAGCTACCAAATAACTTTCTGCCAAGTCATGCCATTTCACACATTAGGACATAACACTTAATTGATTCAATAAAGTTTTTGAGACCAATATCTTCCAATAATGACAAGAGCTAGCATTTGAAAGATCTTAACCACTGTTCTGTTCCTGTAGTTCTCTTAACAATGAGAACTTGAAATCAGCAAGGAGATATGATTCAAGGATGATTAAAATTTTGTTTTTGTCTCAGGATGTTTTGAATCAAAATGATCCAAACAAACAAATGTAACCCATGATCGGACTGAATGACCCACTGTCAGCTCCTACTATTAGAGGGAAATATGCTTGCTAGGCTAACCCTTCAACTGTCCACACTTCTAGGTGTAGATTAAGTTTGCAATTCTGAGAATTACAACACAGGAGGGATTTTGTGACAGCAAAAAAGCAGCACACTAACTTTTTTTTTAAAGATTTATTTTATTTCATTTATACAAGCACTGGGTACAGTCAGAAGCGCGGGAGGGTGAGAGAATTCACCAGAGACAGAGAGGGGAACAGAGCAAGCAGACTGACGAGGTACACTGCTGAGGGGAGCAGCGGGCACAGCAGGAGAGGTCTGTGTGCCATGTGGGACCCTCCCCGGCGGCCGGGGATCGAAGGGGCACTGCAGAGGCTGCAGGCAGCTTCGCAGCCCAGCGCTCAACCTCTGTGCCACCAGGGGAGGCCCCAGCACACTAACTCTTAATGTTATTTGGAAAGTGATGTTAACTCTATTTTTTTTTTTTTTGTCTCAGAACTTTCTCCAACAGAAAAACAATTAGTGGAGGAATTTCTGCTGATGCTACCAAAAAGTCTGAAGCAGTATTCTTCCATCCCAGATGAAGAAGATACCTACACACCAACCTCCTTGTTTGAGTCACTTAGGTAATGAGGAATGAGATGCAAGAATTTCTTAACCTGATACAAGCAGGGGCTGGTTAATCTAAATGTTGGTACAATATTAGAAAGGCACACTTGGCATTGAAAAAGAAACTTCTAATCCGTGCATCCCAGTTTGACCTGGGATTTAAGATCTTGGCTCCCGGAGTCTTTGGAACCACTGAAATGTGTGGGGAAAGTCTCTGTACATGTGCTTTTGACCGGATAGAGGCTCAATGCTCAACTGTCGTCTCAAAAAAGCCTGACCATCAAAGATGATAGGGAACAATGTGCAGTACCTTCTGCTACACTGACCAGCCCAGGGGATACAGATCAGTACACAGGATTACTTAGATTTCTTAGATTGCTTAGATTTCTTGATTCCTTACCAACCTTCTGGTTTTTGGTTTAATTTCCCACACAGAATTTTAGGAAGATAAATACCTTACTGCTTTAGCTAAAAAAAAAAAAAAAAAAATCCAGTTTCATGAATATGAAATAGATTCTTTATGTCCTTTTTCTCAAAAGGCTTCAATTTCCCCAAATCAGTTATTGATTGAATTTCCAGACCCACCAGTTCCTGCTGGGCACAGGAACAACAACAACAACAAAATCCATAACCCTATAATCACAAAGCCTTTCACTACCACAGCTGTAACCTGGAGCTTTAACCTGCCAATATTAAGTGTTTTAAAAGCTTACATATTCTGGTTCCTTTTTCTTCCTTTTTCTTTCTGTTCATTACTTTTTTCTCTCACCAGGGAAGAAACAATGAGCAATTTAGCGACTATACACTTTTTTTCATTTGAAAAATAGAGTTCCTGAGGATATAATAAAGAATCACATTTGTTTATAGGGAACAAGGTAATATTGCTCCCTTCATTGAGATCAGTGGACTTCATTTTTTGTGCTATGTGGCAGGATGTAATAATGTATTCGGTCAGCTTTGTCCCTAAAGAGTTACTGATGTGATATTTAAGAAGTTATATTTTTCTATTATTATGCTCACATAAAGGAATGCTGTCTTCAAAGGAAATATGCTAGAAAGGAATCCATAATGGTGCTGTAATGACTTTCCTTGACCAATGCAGAGCAGAGAATTTAGGTGATAATGCCAATCCTCATATTTATCTAGAGAAGATTTTGTATCTCTAGTTCCCAGCACAAGATACTCCAAAGAATTATCTTCTCACTCCATTATACCCACAGGGAACATTCCTTCCACAGTTTTCTCCAATGTCCTCTAGTTTCTTTCAGACTCATCATCATCACCCTGGCCTTCCTATGGGCCAGTGTCATCCCTCACTTACTGATCTTTATTCCTTGGGCTACTGCCACCATTTGACACAATCACTCCTTTCTCTGAACACTCTGATTCCTTGGTTTTGTTTAATTGCTGAAATTATCCTCCCTTGGTCTCACCATCACTTTCCATTCATTCTCCCTCATATCCATACTGACTACTCAGCATTACAACTCTCCTCTTAAATATTGTGTTCTCCAAGGTTCCACCCTTGAAGATTTTTCTCACTGAGAAAGTCTCTGAGGAGACTTCTACACTTCTACATGTCAACACTCAGAGCAGTATCTTCATGCCAGTCATACTGCTAAAAATCTAGAGCCAGTGGATCTAAATAACAACCATTCATCCCTCTGCAGGTACTTCAGACATACTTGCCCCAAATGGCCCAAAATGAAATTCATTATCCTGTCTACACTCCTACCCAAACTAGTTCCTCTTTCTGTAATCCCTCCTTAGTTTAATATACTTACCATCCACCCAGACATTCAAGTCAGAGGTGACCAACTCTAAAACCTTTACACAAGCAATAACATTTGAGTTATAGCTTCATAAATAAAAAGAAATGTCCAATTTGAAAAAGCATTCCAAAAATGAAGCAAGATTTTTAAAAAGTCATTGAGTTTGTTCTTTATGTGTTCTTTAAAGTTCATTAAAAAAATAAAGGACAAAGAATGGAGAAATCACTGAGTCATGAAATAGTATGATATGTTTAGAGACTGATAAACTATACTGCACTGATCTAGAGGGTACAGTAGAAATTGACAAGAGATGAAATACAAGCAAACTGAGGTCAGATTGTAAAGGATCTCCCACATCATGCTAGGCTTTGTACTTTAGTCCATAATCAATAGGAGGTCCCCTACTATCCTCAAAGAACTAGAACTAACTTCGGTAGCAAAGCCTTATGGCCATTTTATTGACTCTACTAACTTCCAAATTCTCATGTCTGTCCAGAGTGAGCCATCTTAAGAAACCTGTACCTCTGAAGAACTCATTCAGTATTTGTTGCTCAAGTTTCAGGAGACTACAAACCACTCGATAATCTTCAAAAAAAAGACCATTACAATGATTATTTATTGTGTTTGATAGCCATCATCTACTTCCCTCTCTTACAGAAGCAGAAATAGTTTTTCTTTGAAGACCAACCCTCTCCCACTGAACTTTATGTACTTCAAGTGGAGGTGACTCGTCCTACAATTCTCCTCCACCAACTCAGCCACACCACCTCTTCAGCGGTAGACATGACTCGATTAAAGCAAATCATTGTAAGATTCAGGCATTTTATTTGAACTATTGATAATCATGTTATCTTTCCTATTGAATGTGAACTTGAGAAGAAGTTAAAAGTAGAGCAACAACCAGTTTATGCCCATTAAGGGTGTGCTGATGAAGTCAACATGGAACAAAACAAAAGCAAAAGATGTCGCTCACTGTGTGTTGAGTCCTGTGAGAGATACAGTGTGGTGAGTACATGGCACCTACCCTTTATAAGCTTAAAATATATCTGAAAATACATAGCAATACATGTAACAGGAACAGTCAAGTTAAAGAAGAAAATTGGGGAATTACCTTCCCCAATTTATACTGCAAGCAGTCAAGAAAATAAGACAGAAGTGTTGATCTACTGAGAAAAGCAGGCGAGTCTGCTGAGCAACCCAAACTTGAGAAAGGGGAGTTTGAAGGAACATAAAGTAGGTGTTCAAGCTCTCATTTCTCTCTCAATTTCTTTTCTTCATTTTCCCCATTAGCTCACATTCATAAAAATTAATGGCAAAAATATTCTTATTTTGAATGGTCTTATAACTATGGTTGCCTATAGAAAAGGAGAGGTATTGGCAAATTAATTTTAAAACAAAAAGTTGGACTGAGAAAGCCCACATGACCAGCATTTGATCCAGAGACGGTGATGGAAGAAAGATACTTTAGAAAACAACAACAAAAAAAAAAAAAAAATCAGGAGTAGGCTGAGTGAGATTGAAAAACAGAAATAGAACGTAAAAGAACGTTGGGCAGACCAGAGTGAACAACACCAGTAAGCAAAACTGTCCAGCCACAGAAAAAGCACGGAGAGGAGAGATTTGATATATAAATGTACAGTTTTATCATGCTGAGCAGAATCTGAGAAGGGGGAAATACAGAATGGAAGTTCCAAAAAGAGCTGCTTAAAGGGAAATTAAGGAATAGACCTGAGACCAAAGTACAAAGTTGAAGATCAGAGAACCACAATTGCCTTATCCTGTAAAAGCCTCAGAACTGTTCCTATCTGGCTCTCGCTGGATCGAGTAATGAGGCCATCTGCTTGTAATGCTAGCTCCGTGTGTGGCTTATGCCCAGAAATCTCCATGCCTTCCAGCAAAGTCATTTTTACACTGTACTTGACAGACAGAGCATGTGTTTGTGCTAAAAACACTGCAGGAAAGGGGTACTGGGAAGAATCAAAAAAGCCTTGACCTTGGAAGAACAGAGTCATGAGCTTTAAGGAGGTAGTATTTAAAACCTAGGGGCAGAACAATGCTGAGGAACCTACTAGAAGCAATTCCTTAGACCCATATCACACCATGGTAGACAAGAGCATATGTTTGGTGCTGTTTGGGAAAGACAAAGCATAGTCAGTTTCTTCACTTTTCAAAATAACTTTATTTTCTTCAGTATTTCACTAAAAGAAGTAAAGCTAAAAACGACATTGAAAATCTTCAACCCCACGTCAACTGAATAAAGCCCAAATTACTTGTCATAAACCCATACAACCTGAGTCCAATTTACTTCGACAAAGCCTCTGAATTTACTACTACAAGCTAAAATGTTAACAATCCATAAATGCCAATCCATGTCCTGAAATATAACTCTCACCCTTTCCTACATGGATCAAGGAAAAGCTAAGTAATTTGCCCAAGATCAGATAAATTCTGAGTCTATGACATATTAACACAACACTAGAGATGAAAGAAGAATCAAAAGAAATGCTCATAAAGCCTGAATGAAGACACTTAGAAAAAATACAACCTCCATTGTCCACTGCAGTATTTCCTGCATTTAGAGAAGTGGACTTTGGCTTGATGACATCACCTATATGAAGGAACATCTTTAAAAGATGCAAGGAAGTGCAATAGAATTTGTTTACATGATGTTTAGAGTAGGATCTAAGGATCCTCTCTATTACATTGTTTAAGATTTTTCTTACAAGGATCCTCAGCAGACAGTTCTTTCTGGTCTTTAACATTAGGAATAATTGTTCTTCCCCTGGAAAGCTGAAATTTATTTTGCTATAGAGAAACTGAGACCCTCATGAGTGACCATAGTTAGATGCCTGTATTAGCAACTTGAAAGGTTAGAAGCATATTTGGGGTCAACACTTTGCAAGTGTATAGGACTCTGTGGTAGGGATCAGCAAATGTTTTGTATAGGGCTAGATAGTAAATATTTTTATCTCTGCAGGTATGTTGGTATATGGGAGTTGGATTTAACCCACAGGCTAACTTGCTTTGTGGCATGCCTTTATAACAAAGTCTCAATCATGATTCTATTTAATTCCTTTAACTTACTTTTCTCCATCTTCTTTTTTACTCTCTTGTATTTATATTACATGGCTATAGCTTATATAATTAACCTATCTTTCTTATTTTTCCAAATAAATAATGCTTAATTTTTTTAAATTAACTAGCTATATGCTTGCTTTGTTTCTCTATGCAAATAAGAAAGGACACTTGCAAAAGTTCAGAGGGCAACAGAGCTTTCAGATAGAAAGGATTATATTAAGATATCTAAAAATTAGAAAGTGAGGTTTTATTCTTTTCCCATGGGCATACATCTAAAGAAAAGTGCAGAGAAGACCCAGGTGGTAAAGTGGGTCAAAATAAGAGAGGTAGAGACTAGGTAAGAGAGTAAGGAGGCCCTGAAGGTTGACAGGAGAGCAATTTTCTTCTGATTCTAGATTTCTAAGGTAGTGATATATATGTATATATATATATATATATATATATATAGCTTTCTGGCTTTTACCAGAGTATTTTTATATTTCATTAAATCTATTTATACTAGTTTTTATGCTCCATATGTTGCTTCCACTGTATTCACGCATCTCTGCCTTACATCCCATAAAATTAATAAAACTTATTAAATATTCATAAATGCTATTATATACCAGGTGTTATTCTGAGAACCATGTACATAACAGTGAAGAAAAGAGACAATAGCCCTACCTTTATGGCACTTGCTTCCCTTTGGAGAGAAACAATAAATAAATAAATAAATAATTAGATAAGTATGGTGCTAAGAAGTGTTACAAAGAGATAAAAACAGAGCAAAAGAGAATAATCAAGCTGGAGCTGGATTCTCTCAAAGAAACATTGGAGAGAATCCTAAAGAAAGAACAAAAAGTACAATTTTGTTGTAAACCTAAAACAGTTCTAAGAAACTGCCTTTAGAAACTAAAAGCACAACAATAATAAGTGAAACGAGAGAACTGATATTACTTTAACATTTAAACTTCCTGTGTATTTATTTATTAAACATTTCTGGCACCTAAACATTTCTAACTACTGCTAAGCACTGTGGGGAGAAAAGAGGATAAAACAAAGAATGATTAAGACAAGAGTCACTACATTCAAAAGAAAT
Source organism: Talpa europaea (assembly GCF_964194135.1). Classification (NCBI taxonomy): domain Eukaryota; kingdom Metazoa; phylum Chordata; class Mammalia; order Eulipotyphla; family Talpidae; genus Talpa; species Talpa europaea. The sequence continues at coordinate 24,435,167 of NC_140072.1, forward strand.
TAACTTTTTTTATCCCTGGTTAGCTTTCGAAATCATGTAACTGAAGAAAACAAGGACAAGAACCCTGAGCAATGGCCAGCAATGGAGAATGGAAAGACCTTAACAAGTGGTCTTGGAAGAGATAAAGTCTTTTAAGGTGTCCACTATGAAGCTAATGTTAGGGAAGGAGCTGTGAAGTTTGCCCAATGCCTGCCATCCACCCGGGCTCCAGGTCCACATATCCTGCCAAGCATGCAATGCCCTGCATTCACCACCTCCATGCAGCTCCCTATTCTGATGTTCTCTGTCTGCTGCACTTCTGGCTTTGGCAGTTACTGCAGGGTGTACATGTCAGCCTCCACAATGGGACAGAGAACGGCACTAGCCTACTTTCACATCTGCTCTGATATACAGAAAGTTGGTGCTAAAAGAATGTCTGTGGAGCACAGGAACTAGAGGCACTGCAGCCTCCAGTGTACCTGTGTTATTATGAATGTAAACTGCATGGGTAATAGTTATTTTCTTTGGGAGCCATGATTTATTTTCTTATATCACGAATTCATCAGTGTTTTGTAAAGTTGAATGCAGCCCCCCACACACTCTGCAACTTCATGTGTATTTGAAAGTGAAAAATATTAGTCATCCTCCCTGACCAGTGCAGTAAACACAGGGGTTGCATAATTCATGTGTTGTGAGTAACTGCTTCTTGGCTACGTGTCCAGTTTCATCATAAGGATAATTTATATGGGGAAATTCTTTAATATAGAACTTTGAAAGAGAAAAGCTATTCCTGATTTTACATATTTTAAATGTCTGATTTAATTGCACTGTAAAATATTAATGGCATATTCAAATATAGCTTTCAAGGAATTTTTAATGAAGTTTTAAATGTATTGATTCCTAATCCACAATAATTAGGACAAAGAGTAGGTTGAAATGTGACTCTGGAAATCTCATTCTTCATGGTCAGATTATATTTGTTTTCAAAGTCCCTAAAGTCACCCACTGTACAATGGATATCTAAAATACAGATACTGTAACTACATTAAAAAGTAGTCATTGCTTTGCCCTCTAAGAGAAAGTATTTTGTTAACTTAGGTTAAGATATGCCATACAGTAATAAAGAAATGTGAACTTCAAACTATCCTAAGATGCAGATCTTTTTTATTAGGTTTATATTATTACCCATAAAGCTGCCTAAAGCACTCAGTTGTTACTTTGCAGTTAAATATCGTTTCAGTTTAAAGGTTTGTTGTTTCTTTACATTGGAAGGTGCATTCTAGAGGCTTTTTTCCTAAATTCCAATTCCTTGGTACCACAGTTGGTGTATCTAATTCCATTAGAAACCTCACAATTGTTTGCTTTTGAAGGCATTGTTTATACTGAAATAGGCAGAATAGACAGACTTTTCCCCTTCATGTAACTAGAATGTTATACTACAAAAGAAAATAAACTATATGATGATGATGGCCGTTTTTGCTTTGTTTTTCTTTTCTATTGAAACCCCCAAATAGATGAGTTTTAATTTTATGCTTTTTTCCTAATCTTGACAAATTCAGAAAAGAGCATTATTCTTTTCATTGATTTTATTATATGGTACTGCCATCTATGGGTCCTACTCATTAAATAATTTTGATTTAGGGTTTAAAGAAATTTAGGATTTGTAACCTAAAAAACCATTTCTTCATCTTGCTGTTATAAATAAGAAACTCAAGACTCTAAATAACTTTAATATAAGCATAAGACTACTATGTGATAAAGGCTGGATTGTCAGCTGAATTATTAATATTTTATTCCTGTACAAGTGATTTTTAATATACATTTTTTGGTCTCTTAAACAAGTACAAATAGCTGGTTCCTAACATTGGAAGATATGTTGTTTTAAAATGTGAGGTAATGATATGCTATTTTAATCACACATAAACATCTAAGCACTTAAATATGCCTATTTTAATTATCGCCCTTCTAATTAGTGTACATATTTATTTTGAGGATTTTTTAAGATTAATTTATTTTTAAACTTCCTTGTTTATTTTTTCACTATATCAGATTTTTTTTTAATTGAGGTGATGTTGGTCTACCCTGCTGTTTGAATTTTGGGAATAGAGGGTCCATCTCTTCCCCCAACCCCATGTGTTATCACCATAGTACACCATCTGCCGAAACATCCCTAGTTTTTGTTTTTTTAAAGAATAAGACAAGAACTCTGTATTTAAAAAAAGTTGTAAGTTTCATTATGCTAAGAAGATATTTGCATATGAAACTGAGGTAAATGTTATTTAGAAGTCAGAGGAATAAAAATTCAATATCATTCTTAATTTCTTAGTGGTAATCTCCAAACACAAGGGAAGAAAACAAAAGTTTGACTATTGTTTCTGATAGTAACTATAAAATATTTTGAAAGTTTAATAGCAAGAAATTCCAGTGAGAAATTCACAAATTTCTTCTAATAAAGTTCAATTTAATATGATATATTACAGTATAGTGATTTTTTGATCCTTTCCATTTTTTTATTATTTAACAGAACATGCCAACAATTAAAAAATGAAATTTGCAAAAATACACAACACATGAATGAGACTGACCTTTGATTTCTTTTTTATTCAACCTTAGAAGGTTTTGAAGTCAAAGTTATGCTAACTTTTTAAAGCGAATTGGGAAACTAAGCTGCACAGCAGTTTAAGTGATGCTGACACGTACTTAATGTCATTCCAAAGCCTGCCCTCATTTTCAGCCATTTATTCCTTTCACAAGCTTCTTAGGGATTGCGGGAAATTGTTACTATTCACTTACCATTTTCAGGTTTATGCAGATGTTTTTATTTTGTTTTATTTTGTAGTTTTATTGAAGTATAACTGATAAACAAAAAGCTATAATGTATCCAACTTGATGAGTTTAGACACAAACATATACCCATGGTATCACCACCACTATTAAAGTAACAAATACAGCCATCACCTCCAAAAGCTTCTTGATGTCTCTGTGGGGGTTTTATTTCCCTTTATTTTTCTTGTGGTAAGAACACTAACATGAGAGGCCACTCTTTAACAGATTTTTAAATGTATCTTCACTTCTTTTTCTGACATCAATAATATTTCCCAACTCTACTCACTTAAAATGAGATGACTCTGAGATATTCCCATTTCTAGAAATCATATCCTATAATTACTATCTAGCAACAAACACTAAGTTAAATTCTGTATCTTAAAAACTGATTTTGATAGTGGATCAGCCCACACTTTCCCACCTACCCACTGACTGTACCTGACCTATTTTTGAAGAACTCTCTAAGTTCACTGTGAAACAACACAATTATTCAGAGAGAATAATAACTGAGGTTAGTTGAGTTATTGAGCAAGTCATAATAAAAAGTACATTATTTCTTTTTATATTTATCATCTAAGGAAATTTACAGCTACCTTAATAGATGCAAGATAGTTGTAAGATGGAGAGAGAAATTATTTCAAGAAATTTCTTTCCTGTGTAAGCTAGGGTTAAACAACTATAAGGAAATTAGCAAAGAATGGGTCTTTTATACTCCCCCAAAAAAAGATTTATACTAAATATCCACTGTAAACAGGAAAATAATGTCTCAGTTCTCTCTGTGTAGAACTTGGTTTCTTTTTTCATTTACTAATTACTTTATAAATAAGGTGGTAAATAATGTGAAATTGTTTCAAGTAAGGGTAACCACATCCTGTAGCACTTACTGAAGATTTAATAATTAAAAATAATTTAAATTCATATTTATAGTGTGCTTACTATTACCAGAGAGTTTGACTTGAAAGAATTTGACTTCAGTTCTGACTCTTAAAACAATATTACAAATGTGCTATATACAGAGTTCTGGATTAGATGCTACAGGAATTACAAGTATGAGTAACATTTAGTTTTTGTTCCTAACAACAGAGCAGTCTCCTTGAAGGAATAATTTTATAAATTATTTACTTAAAATGTCCCAGAACACAAAGCAAATCTATGCACAAGACACATGAATCAAGACCAAAATTTAAAAACACCGGTAGCAAGCATCTGAACAAAAGTTAAGTTAAGGCCAGGAAAAAATATACCAGAAAAAAAATAGATAAAATATAAGTGGGAAATTTCAGATGTGTTGAAGTAATAGCAAACTTCCTATTTTGGCAGGAGCTTCAGTTAGTATCTTAACATCAGCTTTTTAGAAGATAGGAAAAATATGTGTTAAGTTAGGAACATACTGTGATAAATCTTGTATATCAGAGTAAATTTGTGACTGATTGAGACACAGAGGATAAACAGAAACCCTATGAGTTCTGATATGGAAAATTTGGTGACAAATAAGCTAGCTGTGGGGCCAGTCAATAAAGGCTGTTTATTACTTGAAATTGTTGAAATGGAATGAAGATGTAAACCACAATGATGGTGGTGGGGGCGGAAAGTAGACAGTTGTGGGAAATTTGTGATAATGGACCATCCTGATGTAGTGTTCACCAAATGGATGTTAGGAGAGAGTGTCAAATACAATTCATACATCTGAGTTAGAATGGTTAGAAAATGATACTGCCCCTAGGAACAGGGAAATCCGGAAAGAGACATGCAGATGGAAAAAATGACAAGTTTTTGGTAACAACACTGAACTCAAAGTGCCAAAAACTGTTCAAAACGAGGTCCCCAGATTTGAAATCTGCAGGGCTGCAGTAGGTTATTTGAGTTATTTCCACATTGAAGAGATCGTTGAAAGCATAGGAATAGTTGGATTTGAATTGTTTAGCAGTCCGAGACCCCTCATTTTCACTAAACTAATTTCTCTATTTTCAGGACACAGGAAGATAAAGAAAGCATAGAGAGATTTCAGATAGGCAAGGAGAGAACCTGAAAAAAATTCTGTATAATCAAAAAGAAGTTTCAAGGAGAGCTGCCAAGTGTTTCAAGCAAGGAAAGCCATTAAGGACTAAGAATAAATAGCAGGTTGTATTATAGGAGATTATCAATGATCTTTGATAGAATTTTATTAGGAAAAAAAGATGTTAAATTTGGCAATAGTGCCTTTTACCAACAGTGTTAGATTACATTATCTGTTCTCAATTACTCATTTCCTCCCCCACTTTTGCTATTCTTCTCAGAAGGAGAAATGTACTTCCAGCCCCAGAAGGAGATATGTACTTCTCAAAGCCATTGAGATTGGCCTTGTGACTTGTTTTGGTCAACTGTACATGAGCAGACTTACGCCACCTTCTAAATCAGAGGCATAGATTATGCTCATGCTTTTGATTCTGCTTCTCTTGTGTCCTGTTTTGTGGCACGAGCATGACCCACAAAGGGGCAGCTCCCTCAGACTGGTCCTAGAATGAGAAGACAGCTCAGTAACTTGCAGCCCCCTTGCAATGTAAGTTAAAAATACATGTTTGTTTTTATAGGTCACTGGGATATTTGGGTTGTTTGTTACAACAGCAAAAGCTGACTAATGTACCATCTTTAGAAAATAGGTAAACTGTTAAAAAAAATTAGAATCTCAAATAATGTTGCTTTGTGAAGTAACTTGAAGCATACAAAAGTAATTTGCCTTGATTATTGTTATAAACCTGAATCAAAATTTGAAATAAAAACCACACCTGCTAGCCCTTGGACATTCATTTAAGAAATTTGTATGAGAATCTATAGGTATGAGAATCTTTGTAAATACCTCTAATAATGTGAAGTACACGGCATAAAGGCATGTTTTCTTCTAATTTGTCTTCATGGGTGCCTTAATGGTAATATAACCACACTCTCCCAGTACTTGGATTTCTGTGGAAGGGATTTTTCCTCCCTGTTATTTTTGGCAAAAGCTGCATCATTCTGGTCTGTTCAGAACTCAACAATCTGTACTACCAATTGTGCTATTACAATGTCTTTTAAGATTTCCTCCACTATTCCTTTATTCTTGGTACCTTATTGTGATTTATGAGTTGTTTTATAGGATTGGCTATAAACATTGTAATGTGGCTCCTGACCCTGATTTAAATAAACAATTTACCATGTGAATAGATTCAATTTCTCACCTGTTTGTTACTCTATTTGTGATATCATTAGAAACTAAAATTGTGTGTTTTTGAAAACAGGGCATTGCCATACAAGTTTTTTATCAAAATATTTCCAAAATTATATGGATGCTTCCTTACTGCTAGAATAACATTGATAATTTAGTATTTTAGTTATGCGCCATATCAAAAAATAAACATGGAAAAAAATTTAAATAACTTTGATTTGCATTTCCCTGATTACAAGTGACGCTGAACATCTTTTCATATACCTGATGGCCATTTGCATTTCCTCTTTGGAGAAGTTTCTTTTAAGCTCTTCTGCCCGTTTTTTGACTAGGTTATTTACTTCGTTTTTGTTGAGTCTCATTCGCTCTGTAGATTTTTGTGATCAGTCCTTTATCATTAGTGTTATGTGCAAAAATTTTCTCCCAATCAGTGGGGTTTCTCTTTGTCTTGGTTACTGTCTCTTTTGCTATGCAGAAGCTCTTTTTTTTATTATTATTTTTGCATCCCTTCAATCAAAATTTTATTTATTTTTTAAATAAATTTTATTTTTATATTCCCCATACAATTGCAACCCCCTTATTTTGACCCCAATCCCTCCCCTCCAACCCCTCACCCCCCATGGAGGGTCTCTGGTTCATAGTTTTTTGTTGATTTTGATTTTCTCTTTCTTATAGTTATTCATTTTCCTGGTCCCTAATTTAAGTTTTCTAGATTCCTGCTATGAGTGAGACCATCTGGTATTTTTCTTTTTCCCAGCTTTTTATCTTTGCCTTCACTTTCACTGCTTTGCAAATCAAACTTACACCAGTGAGAATGGCACATATTAAAAAAACTAGCAACAACAAATGTTGGCGAGGTTGTGGAGAAAAAGGAACTCTCCTGCACTGCTGTTGGGAGTGCAAGCTGGTCCAACCACTATGGAGAACTGTGTGGAGATTTCTCAGTCTGCTAAAGATGGAGCTTCTATATGATCCTGCAATTCCACTCCTAGGTATTTATCCAAAGGACACAGAAACATTAATTCAAAAGGGCACCTGTACCCTATGTTTACAGCGGCACTATTTACAATAGGTAAGCTATGGAAACAACCCAAATGCCCAAAAATAGATGACTGGATCAAGAAGATATGGTACATATACACAATGGAATATTACTCAGCTATCGAAAAAGATAAACTCATGCAATTTGCAGCAACATGGATGGAGCTGGAAGGGATCATGCTCAGTGAAATAAGCCAGAAATGAAAGAAAAATACCAGATGGTCTCACTCATAGCAGGAATTTAGAAAATGAAAATAGGGGACCAGGAAAAAAACTAATTAGAATAAAGTAAAAATCAAAATCAACAAGCAACTATAAACCAGAGACACAGTACGGGGGGGAGAGGAGAGTAGGATCAAAACAAGGGGGTGGGAATTGTATGGGGACTATAACCAAGATGAAAATGCATACATTGTGAAAAAAATGATATAAGAATATATAAAATAAAATTTTTAAAAAATGTAAAAAAATTTAAATAACGAACTATATGCTGCATTTCTTTTCTATACTATTAGAGCAGTGTTGTCTAATAGTAAATCTGTTACATCTGAAAAAGAATGATACTGAAAACATTCTTCTGGGTGTGCTATTATTTTGAGTGCAAAGGATCAGATCAGTTACTTCTGTTGACACATGTAGAGGCAGCAAATGGCACAATGGAGCAAATGTAAAATCCAAGAGGACACAAAGAGACTGGAACAGACGCATTAGTGAAGAGACGAGAGGGATTTTTAAAAATAATGACATAGCAGCATCCAAGACAAGGCAAATTGAGGTGGGAAAGCACTCAATGGGGAATACACTAGGATATTTGCTTCAAGAAATAGCTTTAATAAAAGAAATGTGGATTCTTGAAAAGCAGTATTTGTGTAAAGGTTCTTTTCCCTGCTTTTATTACTTAAAATGTTTAGTTCTTATTACTTATTAAATAATAATACTACCTGCATAATTAGGTTCTCAAGAGTGTATTTAATTAAAGTTATTATGTTCAGTGATTGGTCATTAAATTAATATAGTATGACATCATGTTTCCACTGGAGCATACTCAAAAAGCATAATCCACTCAACCCTTGGATTTTCCTTTTTTCTCCATTTAGAATGTTCTCTTTAGAGCCATATGGGGAAATATGGCATTTCAATCCACTGAAATTTCTTCCTTCAGCAATAAAGCCCCCATAATTTTGCCTTTAACTGGAGCCTACTCACTCTTTGAGTCTTCACAGAGGTAGCCCTGAATTCTGAATCCCTTATGATTAAGTGGGGGGTGGTACTTCATGAGCAACTACCTCAACTCAACCCCCAAATTTAGCTCTTAGTTATACTATGGAAGTTGAGGAAGACAGGAAATTTTTAACCTTATAAGGTCATTTACCTCCACATATTATCTCCACATATCATTTAAGCTAATGTTTTGTCTTTCCCTGCTTTTTATCTTCAGGAAACATTATAGTCCAGATGTTGTAAGAGACCAAAAATTAAATTTTCTAATAGAAACTAATGCAACAATGTTATTTATTTTCTGGTATTTCACACCAACAAAATTTTGAAAACTACTAACAATAATAACACCAAAATACTCATCTTGTGAGACTCTTCAAAAACTGAATTTAGGAAATGATTAGGTAAACAGGAGATCAAATTTAAGATGCCAACCCACTTCATGAAGTTGAGTAGAACTTTATTCATTAATTTCAACACACTATTCTTAATGAAAATGTATGCTCAAAGATAAAATGTACATCGTCCCTGTCCTTACTGAATTTAAACGTTTAAGCTCAACTCCTCAATATAGCAATAATTAGATCATTATCAGCACATGAAAATCCAATCAAAAAATATTTTCTTTAACTGTCAGATGTGCATAACACATCTTTTACCTTCTTATAACTTTTCTTCTGCTTTTATTATTTCCTAAGAACCATGATTTTCTTTAAGACATAGCTTACATTTATAAAATTGTATGCAGGATAACAATATTGTTTCCTATTTAAAATGTCTTATTTTTAGGTTCCATATGCCGATAAGTTCTGGGCTTATTTAACAGCAATATTTTAATAAAATGTACAAACAGAGAACATACTTTAGTTTAACTTAAAGTCAACAAAGTCATTGTTGTCATTACCGAATTACAGATGAGAAACGGTAATTCAGTGAGGGGTTTGTTTTGTTTGGACCCTAAGTTAAAATTAGTAAGGAAAAGCACACCCCAGGTTTGGCTCTCTTTTTCACCACATTCTTTTTTCTCCCTGATCTGGCTCTGTCTCAAGATCCAATTTCAATCCCTGACCCTCCTCCTCTCTCCCTGCCTCACCTCTGCTCACCAAACACATGACTACAGCTTATCAAACAGCTTTGCACCTCTGAGTCTTCCCTCTCTATTCCTGGAATTTCTCATGCTTGCCTGCAAACACATAAATAATTTTGAAAAAAAATCATAATTCAAAAGTCACCATCTCTCAGGAGAGCTTCTGTGAACTCGCACTCATATTTTTGTACCCACCACACTGCAAAAATCTGTCTTCCTCTTTCTTTCTCTTATCCTTTTCCCTGGCTGCCCAGGAACTTCCTACCAGACCATTAGCTCCTGGAGGACAAGTACTGAGGTTATTCATCACTGAATCTGCAACACTTAACTGTTGAATGCATCATTAGCTGAGAGAGAGAGAGAGAGAGAGAGAGAGAGAGAGAGAGAGAGAGAGAGAGAAGGCATGCAAGCGCTCAAAATGGAATCTCCAGTCTTTTCAGTAGCCAAATAAAAAGGAATGAAGCCTTGGGAGCCATCTTGCAGGTTTATAGTATTACAAATATATCCTAGAGAATTCACCAAGCAATTCGCATTGCTTAAAGATGGAAGCATTTCTGAGATATACAAGATTTCTTATGGTCAAGCTGGATTCTGGTTACATGCATTTTAATTTTGTCTGGAAAAAAATTATTACAATTATGCCTTATGTCATTGAAACTTGAGTTCTACACCATCAGTTGATACATATTTTAGAGTAAATTCCAAATAGTTTATTTAAAAACATTTAGTACTGAGTCTAGGAACTTCAAGTATAATTTTGTTTTACATTGTGTTAGAAAAATTAAGGAAATTCTTAAACCCCAGCTTGTCTAAATTTTAAAGATATGGTTCCATAATTAACTGACAATATAAACCAGCTGTACTCTAAACATTGGCCAGGCAGTAAAATCTTAAATTATCCATAGACAACATTTTAGTTCTGCTGAGAGAAATCAAACTTTTGGATGAATGACTGATGTACATGCAGCTCATTTCCTTCCCTAAATACTCTAAAGCAGTGTTTCTCAAGTGTGGTTAACAGACATTTCATATCATCAAAGACTCCCAGGGTGATTATCTAAAATGCAAATTCTAGGTAATCACTTTCTAGCTACTGAATTAGAACTTTCAGGTGGCCACTGGGGTATAGGATGACAGAGATTTGTGAATCTACATTAAATGAACTACCTAATCTGCTAGATTATGATAAAATAATCACCATATTGGCCCCCTACAGATTCTACTAAATTATATTTTATCATTAGTGGTATTTTCCTACATTGATGAACCTTATGAGAAATCAATCTATGGGATTCAATATTATATCTAGAGGCTTCAATTCAAGTATAACATACTAAAGAATGTTGATAATCATTCCATTGCGTATATGTTTATTATACAATTTCTGTATCCAGTCTAGAGGTGAGAAGCTGTACTCCCAAAATTATGTAGTTATATAAATGACTGCCAAATCAATAAAATTTGAGAGGGAAAAAGAGTATTGGTGAATACACAGTTCATGATACTGTACCATATCTTTTCCTTGCAGATGTTTTTCTCACTGATCTTAGGAGGTATAATTCCCAAATGAGGGCTTGATTCTTTGTTATGGTCATTATGATGATTATTATCATCAATCCCTTTCTCTCCTAATTGACTACTGGTAAGGTTAAAGCCAAAGCTGTAGCCCACCACTGAACAGCACATAGAATATCTTACAGCTTAAAGGCCACGCACTATTATTATTCTGCCTTTGCTTCACTTGTTTAACTTTATTTTCTTTTATCTCATTTTTTCTAAAATAAGTTTAATTAATTGTTCTACATTTTATGCTTTGTTATTAATTGATTTAAAGACTTACTAGAACAAGGTGGGATATAAGTGATTTAAAGACGAGTATTTTGAATGATGGGGAGCACACATATAGAATGACTTTTTAATTTACCTATCTTGACCCACTGTTATATATATTACTTTTTTCCCAAGTCCCTGGGCCTTTCTTTAGAAATGTTATCTTGCAATTTTGGCCTCTATATCATTTCCCTTTAAAATTTATACTTCTTGGGCCTCCCTGGTGGCTCAAGGGGTTAAAGCACCATACTGTGAAGCAATCTGCAGCCTCTGCAGCACGAATTCAATCCCGAGCTGGCCAAGGAGCAACCCACATGGCAAGGCAGACCTCTCCTGTCTCATCTGCTGCTCCCCTCAGCAGTGTATTTCAGTCAGTCTGCCTGTTCTTTTCCCGCTCTGTCTCTGGTGAATCCTCTAACCCCCCTCATCTCTGGCCTGCACCCTAGCTCTTATATGCATAAATAAATAAATCTTTAAATATAAAATAAAATTTATACTTCTCATTATAAAAACAATTATACTAAATTCTAAAAGATAGAAGAATTATATCTTAAGTCACTGAAGGTCTTATCACTTGAACACAATTATATTCACTGTGGTATATTTTCATATTATATCAATCTGTAGCATTTTAAAATTTTTCTGCATACTACGAGCTACTTTTTATGTTTTTCACTGGGATACAAAGAAAATGTCATACTAGTAGCCTACGGGCAGCTCGCAGTTTAGCAAACAATATCAGACATAGAAGAAGTAATACAATACAATGGTAAGCACTTAAAGATCTGCAGGCACCATGAGCAGGTAATTCTTCACCTGGGACCTAGAAAATAAAGAGGAATCCCAATTCCGCTGGCCAACACTGCAAGGAAGAAATGGCACACTGCCACCATGCAATGGCTTGAGCGGTGGGAATGTGGCCAGAAAGTAGACAGGGACCAAGGCAGTTGTGAGAAAAGAGGCCAGGAATGCAGGTAGGGACCAGGGTTGTGAAGGGTATTACCTGCCAAGAAAGGAATGTGGGCATACATTTCAGAGACAATGCAAAACGAGAAACAGTTCTAGGAGGAAGAACAATGTGATTAGACTTGCACACAGAAGTCATCCTGGTAGCATTAGGAAGAGGGCAGTCCCTTAGTACAGATAAGCAACCTGGGAGGCCATGACAATGGCAGCAAGGCACAGTTGGGGAAAAAACTGAAGAGTGTTAGAATCAACATGACCCAGTAATCATATTCAATGGTGACTATGTGATAGGGAGGTGGCAGGGGGCAGAAAGGGAGAAAAGAAAACTGATTCCAGAGCAACTGCTAAGTTTCAGGCTTAGAATACAGGGACAACAATGGCTTAGTTGCCATTAACTGATATAAAAAATATTTGTTAGAAAGAGTGGGCTGGATGGAGGGCTTGGTGGATATGGGGAGTGGCAACTAGTAAGGAGATAAGGGTTTATTTCGGGACGTCATTCTATTTGAAGTGCTGGTGGGGCTCAGACAGAGAGTCCTTATTGCTTTTGCATAACAGGATTGGGAGAAATCTAGAGGAAGACTTTTGGAAGCATTCACTGAACCGCTGGTAGTTAAAGCCACGAGAAGACCTTTGTTAGGACAGATTTAATGTGTGCTCAAAGTGGAGAGAAGGAAGGTAGTAAAAACCTGATGGGACAGCTAATGTGTGACAAGAAGACAGAGAATCAGCACAAACTGGAGCCAGGATTTGACCATACCTAGAGAAGCGCATAAAGCCAAGGGAGAGATATAATTCAAGATGAGAGGCTGGAATGTTTTTAGTCTACAGAACGTGTACTTACAGAGCAGACAAGGATGAAAGGCAAGAAGGATTAATCAGTGTAGTAAGAACATGAGAGGAAAGAATTGGAAACAAGAGATAAATGTAGAAATTAAGTGAAACTGGGGCCTCGCTGGTGGTGCAAGGGGTTAAGTCTCAGCACTATGAAGCTATGTTCTGCCACTGCAGCACAGTTTGATCCCCTGGCTCAGGAGCTAACCCACATGGCACATCAGATCTCTCCTGTCTTGTCTGCTGCTCCCCTCAGCAGTGTGCTTCAGTCAATCCACCTGTTCTGCTCCCCACTCTGTCTCTGGTGAATTCTCTCCGTTCCTGTACCTCTGGCCTGTACCCAAGTTCTTGGATGCATAAATAAAATATTTTTCAAAAATTAAAAAAAAAAAATTAACTGGAACCAGGTGAAATCCTTCTCCTAAAAGAAGAGGGAAGGAAGAGAAAATGGCTGATGATAAAATAACATTACAGGTGTGCAGTGGAAATTTTAGGACCTTCATGCTCATTAGCTTGATATTGAGAAGATGAAGTCATCTGCTGATCATGGACAGGGCATGGACATGAAGTCAGAGAGCGGGAGTGGAGGGCAAAGGGGAACAGAAGAAAGCATCCTCCAATGGCAAGGGAAGAACTGCTCAGCACCATTGCGGCTCCACTATGAATTTACAACAGTGTGAACTGGTTCAAGATTTGCTTCCAGCTGCACTTGGCCAACTGAATAAAGAAGCAGTGAACTTACATTTGAGGACTGATTCAGAGTTGGGGGATCTGTTTTTAATTTCTGGTAGGGGAGGGGGCAAAATGTAACAACTTTTAATGATAAAGGCCAGTTTGCAGGATGACCCCAAATTTAAGCATCTCTAAACAATATAAGGCCTCCCCCTTTACTTCAAAGAGGGTTAAAGTAGAATGTACGCTTTCTAGACTCAAGCAGAACTCAGAAACAAGTGCTCATTTATATAGAAATTTTGCATATATTGCTTTTATTGCATATATACTGCATTGCTTAGCTCCTTACTATCGCTCTCACCTCCTCCTCATCCTCTCCCCCTCTCACAGGCAAATCCCAAAAAGGATATGGAAGGAGCTAACCTAAATGTGCTTAGATACTGTTTCAAAATTTACCAATCAGGAAGGTCATTCCTTTTCTCCTGAAAGGAGTAAGTGCAGGAAGAGAAGGCAGGCATTTTATTCTACTGGAGGTCTAACCTTCTTCCTTAATAAGAGGAGGAGAGAAACAGAAGGAATAGAAACTTGATATGCTAGCCAGAAAGCAGTTCTAGTGATCGCCCAGGGTAGAAAAGTGAGTCAGTGTATTCAAGAGAAGTTAGTAGACATAAAGACTGACAAAGGGCAATGATATCTAAGAATAGCTTTGATAGGAGTAAGGTGGGTGTGGTGGAAAGAGGGAGTTTTTAGATTTTTATCAGAGAGTAAAGGCCTTTAAAACTTCAGAAAGGAAGTAGTTCCAGTATGAACTGAACTAGGAGGGTGAAGTCGATTAGACTGTGGTCACAGTGCAGTTGAAGACATCAAGAAACTAAGAGGCTAGGTGCTGGATGGACTGACCTCAGGGACACTCAGGGAACTCCCAACATTGCCAAGACTAAGCGTCAATTAGTTAAATGCCAGAGACCTTAAAGGCTGTAAAGCAATGAGCTAGATTGGGTGAGGAGATGATACTAACTGCTAGGATGACCTTAGGCATAAGTAGGGGGGGGGGAACATATATGTTGGGTAAAGAATGGAAAAGATTTTGTTCCTGGGTGAAAAAAATGCCTTAGTGGTGACAGGATAGAGTTAAGAGAATGCATTCATTGCCGTCTCTGCCTGTTATCACAGGAACACAAAAGGATGAGCACCCTCAGGGCCTAGACTGTGAGCCTCTTCTCTCCCACACTGCTTTCTGAGTGTTCAGAATCACCAGAAAAAGGAATGAGGTTGAAGTGGCCAAGTGCCATGGAGATCTTCACAAATCATGGTGCTATGGAGCACACCTCCTCTGAAAAAGTCTAATACTCACGGAAAACCTGCAATGTAAACACTTTTTCACTGTATATTAACCAAAAGTATCCTAAAGCCTGACAAAAGAGTAATCCAAGGTTATTGGTGAGCTAGGAATAAAATCCAGGTCTGAATATAATTCCAGGTCTCTTTCCAGGTAACCAGCTGCATTTTACATGGGTTCTTTGGCATACGATCCTGAAAAGATACCTCAGAATCCACCACATGAGAAAAATGGGGAGACAGGACAGGTGGGGCTTCATATATATCCCCCTTTTCAATCAAAACACCCTTACTTTAACCTGTCTTATGAATTGTTAAATCATTTAGAATTTGAAATTATTTAATATTTTAAAGCATCCTACCAGCACATGCAAAAATTTAAAGACAGAAATTAGCATCATTCTGGTATAGCTTAGAGTCCGGAACTTTGGATGAAAAGCTCTAATCACTTAAATAAATTGCAGGCTCCTTGAAGGTCAAAACATTGTCTTAAATCTCTTCGATGTCCTACCTTCTACCAAGGTGTCCTTTACAAAATTGTTAACCAGAAAAATATTTGTAGATGACAAGTTTGACCTCTGGACACTTTATTGCATTTGGGAGACTTTCCCAAATGTCAGAAGTAGGGGAAAGTCTTGTACTAAGCAAGAAGCATCATTTCCAATTAAGGTATGCGTACAAGCCTCAGATCAGAGCAGGTCTTGTTTACCAATGAATCTGGCAGTTGAGCAAGACAGGAAGCATGAGATGAGATGGTTGGACCCTAGTCCCTTCAGGAATTAGATGCCCTGAGTATAAACAGGGAAAATAAAGTTAAAATTCAGAATGGCTAAAGAATGAATCAACATCACACAGTGATGAAGCACTTGCTTAGGAATGAGAGAGAAATGGATATAAATCCATTTCCATGACTTAACAGCTATATGATTAAGATCCTTAAACTCTCTGATACTCAGTTGCTCCTCTGTAAAGTGGGGAGAACATTACATGCCTCAAGGAGATGGTGAGGATAAAGTGAGGTACTGTTTTTAACAGGCATTATACTGTACCTGCCAAGCAGTAACCTCTCAAGTAGTAACTGTTCCTAAGTAGGAGCAGCACAGGGTGGAGTAAAAAAGGTTGGGTCTTGAAGCCAAAGGAAAACCTGAATCTAATCTCTGACTTTGACTACACAACATTAGAGAGTCCCTTAAACATCTCTGGGCCCCAGGTTCTTCATATGTATGATAAGCTGATGATACTTATTTCCTTCATCTCCTTGAGGAGTACTAAAGTTTCAGGATCTTTCAAATTTTTTCACAACAATGTGATGCTTACAAATCCAGACCCATGTGGTCTAAATCATAAATGATGCAAAATTTAACACAGCTATCCCCCAAACTAATTTCAACCTTGATTTCATCTGTCAAAAACATTTATCAAAATTACCCATAATATTTCCTGGCATCCTGCCATCCCTGGGAGTTGCCTATTCTTCTCCCTGTGAAAAGTGTCTATCTTATATAACGTCATCAGGTTCCTGCCATCCTGCCCTCTCCATCACATCTCCCCATCCTCGCAAATAGCACAAGTCCTGCTACACAGTCCCCAGGTGGAAGGTCTTGTCCTTTGAGTGCCTTCATAGCAAGAAAGGACAAAGCCCAAGCTGCCTATGTGTCCGTTCTTATCACACGCAATATGGGAAAGTCCATTTACCCCCACATGGTAGCAATTTGCGTACCATCACCCAGAGATGACACATTCTTGTCTTCTCTACCCAGTGACTAGGAATCTTGTGACTATATGAAATCAAAGCACAAGTCTTGGCTAAAAAGCCCACACTCTGCTCCCCACAGTATAGGTTCACATATTCACTGAGGAATAGGCACCTTTTTACTAATTCTTCCAGTTACTGGAGAATTTTTTGTTATTCTCGGAGGGACTGTGTTAGGGACAGCTCTGGCATTAGTTAAGAATTCATCTATGGGGGTGGTTCGCAAATGTTGATTCGTGGTAAAATCACAAGGGAAACTTTAATTACTTGAATATGCAGATTGAACCAGATACCAATCAAATCAGAATCTCTGGAAGTGAGACTCAGACATTAGTATTTAAAAAAAAAGTCTTTCCATGTGATTACATTGTATGCCAAAGTTTGAGAAATTTCTAGAGCAGTGCACCTCAAACTTGAACCTCATAAATGTCCCCCAAGAAGAGTTTTTTAAATAGTGATTCCGTGGCCCTATGCTACAAATTTTATGATACTCTCTGGGGATGGGTCCCAAGTAATCAGTATCTTTTGAAACTCTCTGGATGATCTGTTTGGATCATGTAAAAAATCACTATTGTTTCTAAAGAATGAGAGGACAAGCCACAAACTGGAAGAAAACATTCTCAAAAGATACATATGCTAAAGAACTGTTAGCCAAATTATACAGAGATCTCAACAATAAGAAATGAAATGACCCAAATAAAAAATAGGCCAAAGACATGAAAATATATACAGATGGTAAGTGAAAGTATGCTCAACATCATATGGTTTTAGGGAACTGCAAAATAAAGTAACAATGAGATACCCCTAGATAACATTATAGTGGTCAAAATTCAAATGCTGACACCACCAAATGCTCTACCAAGGATGCAGAGCAACAGGAACTCTCTTTCATTGTTGGTGGGAATGCAAATACAGTCATTTCGGAAGACAGTTTGGTAGCTTCTTACAATCATACTCTTACCATATGATCCAGAAATTACGCTTCTTAGTATTTAACCAAATGAGTTGAAAACATATCCATACAAAAAGTTTATCATATTCATATAAATCCATGTGGGATTTATAACTGCTTTATTCATAATTTCAAAAGCTTGGGGAAAACGAGATGTCCTTCAATAGTTGAACAGATAAATAAACAGTGGTATATCCAGACAATGGAATATTGTCCAGCACTAAAAAAGGAAATATGCTATCAAGGAAACAACATGAAAGAAACGAAAATGTCTATTACTAACCAGAGGAAACTAATCTGAAAAGGCTACACACTATAAGGTTACACCCTGGGAACTCTAAATAAAGATCAGTGATTGCCAGGGATTAGAAGGATGAATAGGAAGAGCACAGAGAATTTTCAGGGCATTAAAACTGTTCTAAATGATATGCTGCAGTGGTAGATACATGTCATTATACATTTGTCCTAAACCATAGGATACAACCCCAAGAGTGAACCATAAACAGCGAATTTTGGGTGATAGTGATTTGTCAGTGGAGGTTTGTGGATTGTAACAAACTTATCTCTCTGGTGAGGATTTAATAGCTGGGGAGGCTGCGGGTGTGGGGGGCAGTGAACTCTGTTCTTTTCACTTAATTCTGCTATGAACCCAAACTACTTAAAAAAAAAAAAAAACAACTTAAGCAGCAGCATTGTTCTAAATCCTCACTATTCACAGTGTGTGCTGGCACTATAAGCATCACCTGAAGTTTGTTAGTACAAATTCATGGGTCTCACCTTAAAGGTACTGAATCAGAATCTCTGAAATCTGTGTTTTAACAAGCACTCCATCCTGCAGGTGAGTTTAATGCTCACAAAATTTTGCAAAGCGCTATTCTAGAGCAGTACTGCACAAACATTAATGTGCAAGAATGATTAGGTATCTTGTTAAAAAGAAAATTTTTATTCAGTAAATCTGGATGAGGCCTGAGATTCTATATGTCGAGCAAGTTCGCAGATGATACCCTGATTCTGCTCTTCCAAGGACCAGGACCTGAGTAGGAAGGCTACTGGAAAATAATGGCATCAAATCTTTACTTTCTATACCATTCTCATCCCTACTCCCAAACACAAATATAGGTTTCTCCTGCTCTGAAAGTATAAGATTTCTATTTGATATAATTTTTAAAGCCTTCGAACTCAATTGCCATTAACTCATAGAGAAAAAATTTGAGCATTCCCAGACTCTAAAATAACCTAACAGAACAAACCAAATGGAAATGTTCTACTTTTGGATAGTGAGGGAAACCTGTACCCTAGAGGACAGCGTCTCCCCTGTGTGCAGGCAATAGAGTATCCATAAGGAATTTAAGAACATCTGCAAACCTGAAAAAATTGGTTTCTTTCTTTATCACCATGTTGACAAATCTAAATAATATCAAGGATAAAATATTACTCCCCTCTCTTCTATATCTCACCTATACTACTAAGCCCACTTTTCCTTGTTATAACCCTCTTCTACAGTGGACACACAGATAGAGAGGAATAGAGTCATACAAAGTCAGAATGCCATGCCAAGTCAGAAGCTTCTAATCTCAGAGAAGTCAGAGTCCTTCTTAACCTGAGTAAATTCCTTGTCCATTTTCTCAACAACATTGCAAAGAAACATATTAAGGAGATTGCTAATGTTGCTGCACATATTTCTGGGACAAATCAGGAAATCTCAACTCTAACCAGTGATAACTCTATCCAGCTCTGAAACCAACAATTAATTAAACTGTATGAAGCTAAAGAAGAATGAGGATGGTGGGGAGGCAGTTGTTTTTGGAGAAACATTCAGTAAAGACTTTGGCAGAAGCACAGATGTATCCCTCTTAAAGGCTCAAGTGACCCTTCCAGGAAAAGATGCTCCAGTTTCTCAAAGTGCTGCTCCTCACACCTGTACCACATGCAGATTCCTAGGCCCCACCTAGACTTGCTGAATCCAAACCAATAATCTGAACCAAGCATCTCAGAGGATCCAGATGCCCAAAATAGGTTTGTAAAACACTGAGTTTAGAGAAAAGCTGAGTTTAGAGAAAAGCTCTCTTAGCTTATCCATCTCTTCTTATCCATCTGGAAAAGCAAAGCTGGAGTCTCTGACAGCTGGTCAACACACCAGTGTCCTTCCCAGGATTGAAGGACAAGACTTCACACTGTTCAGGAAGAACTGGCACTCCAAGATCTAGTCAGCTTGGAGTAAAAGATCACTTGGGACCCAGGAATCTGTTGCTCTATATCTCATAATGCAGATGTTGCTGATTTAGAAAATGTACTCAGGGATTTTTCTTTCTTTTGTTGGAAGTAGCAGTTCATCGAATAATTAGATTTTTTTTTTAATCTTTGGTGTAACTGAATTGCTTAGCTAATCAGATTTCTTCTGTTGACCAGCAGAACGTTAGTGTCTAGTCTGTGCATTATGTCATCAAGTGCCTAAGATTCAATAGTGTGCATTTCTGAGTTAGCCAGAGCCGATTCTTTTTATGATGCTGCTTCTTACACTCCTTCCCTTTTTCACCTACTTCAAATTTCTTATCCTTCTATCTTTTATGTATCCTTGCAAAGACTTTCTGGAAATAAAGTATGTTCTAGGTGAATAGATGGTAGATAGAAAGATAAATCCATATGGATCTCATTTTTCTTGGTTATAAAATGAGAAACTCAGACCAGGTAATCACTTATGTAGCTTCCAGTCTAACGCCCAACATTCTATCATAAGTCTTGGTATGACAATGGCACTCCTTTTAAACATATCATATTTCTGATGTGTTATTACAACATTTTTCTAACCAAGAGCTGTCATAAAAGTGAAAGAATATCAATTTCAAAAAGCTTTCTTGATCTACAGAATGTAATTGCTTTTCACTCCATCTGATTTTAGGACTTCATGAAACCAATAGAAAAATAAAAACATTGCCAGTAAAAAACTTCATCTACATTTTAATCAATTTTTTTATTCCTCAATCTTCAATCCACTTTTTAAAAACCTTGTTGCAACTTTTCCTTTTACCAATAAGTAGAGATACAAATTTTGCTTTTTCTGGCAAGAACTATATTTTGACTTTCAAACTATAACATCAAATATTGTGAATATACTTATTTTGAGTTGTACACTGCAAATGGTTAAAATGATAACATTTTATGTATACTTCCTCATAATTTTTAGAAAACCAAAGGATAGTACCTTTAATTCTGACCCTGTGCGTCAATACATTTTACTATTTTTTCCTGTTCCGTATGCATGAATATCGAATATATTCAGAAAACCATAAAAGAGCAGTGTTGATAAGTAAATCTAATCTCCTTTCAGAATAGCTGCCATATAAAGAATCAAAAACAACAGTTCACAGAATGCAGCTGCCACAGAATAACTAGAAAGATAGTGTTTTCTCCTAGAGAATTTATAAGGTTTCCTTTATTTGTTACCACTGATTTGGAAATCATTTTAGAGTGTTTCCCAAGGTATACTTTTGCTCCAAAATATTCTGTAATACTACCAGTAGAGCACAGGCCTGAATAGCATGCAAGTCTGCCTGAATAGCATGCAAGTCTGCTTCCAGGCCCTCCCTCCAAACATAGATCTAATCATGTTCCTGCACCAAGTTTCCCTTTGCTTTACTTTAAAAAATTACATACAATGTAGAAATACAGATGCAGCTAGAGATAAAGATAGAGAAATAGACCTAGAGATAACTGTTACTGCCACATTGAAAATTTGGTATAGGCAGAAAACTTAAAAATGGGAATGAATTTAACTTGATCTTTATCAAGACCATCTGTGTTTTGCAAGGTATTTGAAATATGTCTCAATGAATTCTGATCCTCCAGCCTCAAAAATAAACAAACCTACATACAACTAACATTTGAGATAGACTTCCATCTTTCTTTTTCCCTCCCTTCCCCTACCTACTTTAATATGATCACTCTAGCTCTAAACTCTTGGTCCTGTGACTTGTCTTCAAGTTTCAGATTTCACCTCCCCAGTTATAGCATTTAGACCTTGTCTAGAAACCAACACAATATAGCCCCAATACCTGCTTCCTGATGACACCCAGAACGGAAAATGCAACCTCAGGCCACCTACCATGGCTGTCCTGGAGGTAGGCTCAGGTATTCATGCAAAGATGCTAACTAAAGTATAACCCAGGCCAGACAACTTTTTTCTGCTCATACAACAAACCCGAGTCTGATAAAATATTCTGGCATAGAAGTAGAGTAGCAGTCATTTGCCTCCCATCCACATCATAGTAAGTTCAGTTTACGTGGAACTTTGCAGTTTTTACCTTGGTTCTGCCCAAAATGGTCCTCTGAAAATGCAAGTAGACAGAAGCTCCTAAGGGGGCAGTCACACAAGAAACCAGTTCTTTGGTTAGTCTCACACTTCTCATGCATGGCTGGATCCTCATGTAGAACCACTGATGGATGCCCAAGCTCAACCACTGATTCCCCATTTTTCCCACTTTATCCCCAAATTCTCTAACTGACCCACATTTGAGAAGAATATAAGCACTTTTAAACACACTCTACCTACACTTTGAACAAATTTAACTGACCATCAAAATCCACTTCATCACATATCACTGTCAGAGCCTTCATTGTTAACAATGTGTGTGATTGTTAACAAGACATTATATTAAAGTGAAGACTCAAAATAGGAAAAAGAAGTAATAAACAGATTTAAAATATACAAAATGGAGTCGGTAAGAACAGCCTCTTTTAAAGTCCCTTTGAAGTATTTTTGAAATCATTTCTAATCAATACAATTTAATTCACTAACATAATGGCAATTAAAGTTATTGCAAATAGAAAAAATGAGTAAGTCACATTGTCACAAATATTTTTGTTGCCCTTTTAGATTTGTGAAATCCAGAGTTGAACACAGTAATTTAATGCCTTTTAAACTGTCACCTAAATATCATGTTTCTTTTAAAATTACAACTTCTCTTACTCCTAATGAGTCATAAATCCATTACTGTTACAGCCATGACTGTGATTCCAGGTTAGAGTGCCACATAGCTAGTTCACATTTTATTATGCTCATTAAATTACTTATGTTGTTTTTGTTTTTGTTTTTCAGATTTTTTAAAGTGTGTCTTTCACTTAATAGATAGTACTTTCACAGAGTTAGAAAATGAAGGCTATTTTTTAAACTTAAAGTTCATGTTTTAAAGCTTTATTTCAGAATGTACAGACTTCATCTTATTCGTCTTTATAAGGCTGGTGTATAGTATCGTGCTGGGATATGGCTAATAAATGCTGATTGAATTAAGAAAAAATTGGGTTTTTCACACAGCAAATTCCTCCATATAGCCAGGCTAAAATTATACTGTGATCATAATTCTATTCCAGTCCTGACCAAGCAGGACTTGAAACTTCTAAGAGGGCGGTTTGCTTTGCTTGTTTGCTTTCTTCTAATCTGTTTGCATCTTTGTATCTTAAAGATGACATATTTCTTCAATTTCACAGACTTAAGGGAAACATCACTTTAGTAACAACATTCAGATGAAAAAATAATATCAAAATAAATGTATACATCAATTTTAAGATGCATCACAATCTTATAAATGTTAACACATAAAAATTTAATGTCTTACAACATGCAGGTAGAGCATACAGTAGCTACTTGTCTTGTTATCATGATCCATCTTTGTTTATTTTGCAGTCCATCAACTAAACTTAGGATAGGATGTGTATTCTGAAGAAGTATGGTGGTTTTTTATACCTTGACACTATTTGGGGGATGTCTATGGGCAATATTAGAACAGTATCTATGTCTTCCTATAACCTTTTATTAAGTATCTATTGTAAAAAGCAGCCCTAAAAAATAGGATACAGCAAACATCCCATGTCAAAGGGAAAGGATAGTACTCACAATCAAGCAGAAGCACCAAAAGTACCTTGAAAGAAAGAACTTTGGAATGTGCACATTAGATTGTATTCAATAATTATGTTTTAATCAAATATTAAATTTAATGAGTATATTATTCAGATTTTTCTTTTCCTATAATCTATTTAATCAAAAGCATGTCAATCTAATCCCAACTAGATGATAAATTCCTTAAAGACAGGGACCAATGATTTAATATTTGTTAATATTCCCAAAATTTCAAGTACAATGTAAGGGTTCCAATAACTATTCCTGATTGCTGCATTTCTACAGCAGGGAACTGTTCTTAATTTCTCTCACTGGCTTACTTCTGAAATAGGCATAGTATTTCATGACATTCTAGGGATATAATGAAGAAGAATTAAAAAGGGATATGTTTGAGATATCTATTGATATGTTTTCACTTTTGATTTCTTTCCTTGAAAATGTTAAGCATTTTCTACTCCCAATAAGGAAGGACAAATTCACCTAAGAAGGTAGAGAGCTCTGACTAAAGAAAGTTCCAACAACAGGAGAAAGAATAAAGTCTTGTGGACAATGGAAAAGGAACTGAGAAGAGAAAAAGAAGGAAGAAATTATTTGTGAGTGCCTGTCTCCTGCTGTGTTCCCAAAGTGCCTTCAATACCAGGGACAAACTAAGAAAAGGAGTAGGAAGAGCACAGAGAGGCCAGAGAAGGCCAAAACAGAGGGCTTTGCACCATTATTTCCATTTGGAACTCTACAAGAGGCTACCTTGATGACCCTGCATTACCATATGACAAATAGAATGGAGTAAGGGTGCTGTGCTTTGGTCTATGTCAGATATGTGATAGATGCAGAATTCCCAGCCTGTCCCAGAGAAGATATAAAAAGTCGCTGAGGGTTCCAGCTGGTAAGCTCACTAATAAGATGACTGCAGAAAGAAAGAAGACAAGAGGTTCTGTAGTAGAATGTTGATAGACATCCAAGAAGCGAAGAAACCACTGCCAACAGAAGCTAAAAGCAGGGTAAGGAGAATGACAAGAAAAAGGCTGTGATCACATTTGCCCATGCCAAGGAACAAGCCAAGAATCACACCATCAAGGCCCACCAGGTTTTGCAGATTTTGCTGTGCAGATATCAAGATAAACACCAAAATGGAAGAACAAATGTGCACGGGACTCTCACTGAACACCATGCAGGAATGGGCTTGTCTCCATTCCCATGATGAGAACCATCTTGGAAAGGCTGAGAAGGGAAGGAGACTTGAAATTTTTTTCAATTCCCTTTTTAAAAGCTAGTTTAAACTGGGCCTCCCTGGTGGCGCAGCGGTTGAGCGCTGGGTTGCGAAGCTGCCAGCAGCCGCTGCAACACTGGCTTGATCTCCGGCCACCGGGCAAGGGTCCCACATGGTGTGACAGACCTCTCCTGCCGCCCGCTGCTCCCCTCAGCAGTATATTTCGTCAGGATGTCTGCTCTGCTCCCCACTCTGGCTCCGGTGAATTCTCTCACCCTCCTGCGCTTCTGACTGTACCCAGTGCTTGTATAAATAAATAAATAAATCTTTTTTTTAAAAAAAAAGCTAGTTTTAACTGAGGGGAAATGGAGTTACTTTTATTGACAAATTAAGTTTTTCTTGCCTTTCATCATCATAAGGGCATGAGGACAAATGAGATAAGTCATAAAATAAAGAAAGATGGTTTTCTTCACACTTGTGAGTTATGGTGTGCTGACTTGGGCACATAACTCCCCTCACAATAAACTGACAATGAATATTTTGTACATAACTTAAGAAAGCAACTTAGGCTACAAAACTAAGGACACCGCACCACAGAAAAGAAGAGTTTTAATCATTTGTTTTCCTGACTGCTTAAAGTAGGTTAACAAAAAATCTTCTCCAACTAAGAAAAGGAGAGAAATCATTATGACACAAGACTTCAGTGAAATTCTGCCCTATTAGGTTTTGTTAAGAGGAAAGTGCCAGACGAGGGGATTTCAGGGATGAGTTATTATATTTGCAAATTAGTTTAATGAAAATTATCAAGGCAGTACCATGAATTTAAATGAACTGTGTTTTTTCTTGTTTTAATGTAAAATAATTGTTCATTTTGTCTAAGAAATAGTGAAGATAGCTGATTTTTTTGCATAAATCGATATGCTCTGAACAATAAAACTAGCTGCCCAGTAAAGTCTATAAAATGTAGCTGTGTCTTTTCCAAGGTTTTATTCCAGGAGTTAAGCAGCAGTTTCTATTTCTAGTCAACTTCTGTCTTTATCAAATTACTTCCTTGACTCAGTGACAGTTTTTTAAAACTTATCTTCTCAAGGAAAGCTTTAATTTCTCACCTTTGTTCTTTAAGTTTATAAGTGTGGTTTTTCTAAATAATAGGATTGACCATCATTATATTTTGAGGGTTTTTTTTAATAAAATTAGAAACAATCCTGTGTGTGTAAAACTAGTTGTACAAAACATCACAAATTATTAACGTCATTAATCATCAGGGAAATATACATGGGTCTTATTAACTTCGCTAAGATTACATTATTATATTTTATAGTTATCTACAGGGATATGTTCTAACATATGCAAAAAAATTTTAGTCCAATAATAAATCATTTGTTTGAAACCTTGAGTCCTTAGTCACGTACCTTTTGCAAAAAGAGATCCAAAGAAGCAAATATAAGAAAGTAAAATCAAAGAAAAAGATACTGGGAATGGGGGATAACAGTCTTATAATTATAGATTATTATGCCAAATGTATCTTATTAGATATAAGATGGTAATGTTAATGGATGTTCACCCCTTAGCTTCTACAGTGTAGCAAAATACAAAATGTGTTTTTAATGACTGCAGCACTCTGATTATGCTTCTCTGACATCTATTTGAAATTAAAATGACTTAAAATATTACGTAGAAAGTTTTAACTCTAATAATCTAAAACACTTTAACCAGAAAGCTGGTTTTTTAATCTAATTACAGTAAATTTTTGCTTATTTTGATTCTATCTTAAAAAAGTTAGCAGAACAAATTGCTCACTATGTATTCTGATACCACAGTAATTTAATGTCCTATGAAAATTAAACCAGATTTGTTTTACTGTTCATTAAATAAGGAAATTGAACTAGAAAATAACCATGATTTCCAAGACTCTCAGATTATTTACTCTGTTTTACCTAGCTTTTCATGGTAGAATTTAGTCAAAAAGAATACGGTTTATCTTGAACATTTCAAAAAGCAGAACAATGATGACATAAGAGTGTCTGCGCTCCAAATAGCCTAAAACTTGCACTGACTCTAACCTCACATTTTGCCCATTCTAAATACAAAGTAGTTTGATAATCCTTCAGCTTCCAAACTGGTTGAGTTTGATCTGGGAGAGGTCTGACTTAATTTCCACCCTCAGGCATAGCCTCAGGGTAGTCTCTTATGGAGAAAGCTTGTTCTAATCTGGACCCCAAGCCATTTTGATACACCTCCAAATGTGTCTAGGAGTCTCAGGGTGTTTATAGGGAACTCACCCAAAGTTAACTCTAGGGAGAATATGACTAATAATTTTTAACAGTTTAAGAAGGTGTACATGGGGGTGTGTGCATACACTTAATCATATACACAACTTAGGACAAATTGTTCACCATGTTTGAACATTCAATATTTTACATGCAAAATGAAAACAATGCACTGATAATGTCTAAAGTTCCTGACAGTTCAAAAGTTGTGATTTCTTCAAGTTAGAGGCCCTCTTCCCATTTCCATTGAAAATAAGATGAATCATAAAATTTTTCATCAAAAAGAGAGTATATTTTCAATTTGGATGAGAGGTTAAAAATCTAATGGCAAATTGTATTTTTAAAATGCTTATATCAGGAGCCTCCCCAGTGGCGCAGTGGTTGAGCGCTAAGTTGCGAAGCTACCCGCAGCCTCTGCAGCACCGGTTTGATCCCCGGCCGCTGGCCAGGGTCCCACATGGCACGCAGACCTCTCCTGCCGCCCACTGCTCCCCTCAGCAGTGTACTTTATCAGTCTGCCTGCTTTGCTCTCCCCTCTGGCTCTGGTGAATTCTCTCACCCTCCCGCACTTCTGACTGTACCCAGTGCTTGTAGAAATAAATAAATAAATCTTTAAAAAAAAAAAAATCTTAGCAATATGGATGGAGCTGGAAGGGATCATGCTCAGCAAAATAAGCCAGAAAGAAAAAGAAAAATACCGGATGGTCTCACTCATAGCAGGAATCTAGAAAACCTAAATAAGGGAACAGGAAAAAGAATAACTATATAAGAAGGAAAAAATCAAAATCAACAAACAACTATGAACCAGAGACACACTATGGGGGTGGGGGGCAGGGAAAGGAGAGACTGGGGTCAAAATAAGGGGGTTGAAATTGTATCAGGAATATAAAAATAAAATTTTAAAAAAAGCTTGTATCAGATATAAACTTTAAAGGATTTAATAACATTAGTTGGTAAAATCAAGAAATCAACAACAATCGTGATTAAAAAAACAAACAATCGTGATAAAAATCACAAATGCACAGCTAGCAACAGCTCTGGCCCTACATTGTCAGCCATGTTTAACAGGATTCTGGGGGCACAGGAACTGACTTTACAGGCCATATTTAAAGGCCATATTTAAAAATGTAAAAATCATTTGCATTTCTGCCATTAAAAGTAATGCAACTCAAAATGTTTGCTTATTATAACCATTCATACACACCCTCTTGCATCCAAAAATGGGAAAAAAAATAAAAGTAAGGAAACTTGGAAGGCAACTAATCAGGACGGTAATGCAACATGTTGTGGGAATCAATGAACAAAGATACTTTCAAAATGTATGTGATATACTGAGAAAACTAAAGCAACAGCTTACAGAACTCTCATTGACCAATTTGCAAAAACATGATTATCCAAAAGTGGTGAATAGCTAGTCAGTGGGTACAAATTGAGTAACTGAATATCCATTGTATTATTTAAAAAAAAAAAAAGGGAAAATCAACTTAAAACTATAAAACAAAAGTGAAGCTAAAAGAATACAATCGCTTTATATGAATTTTAATATGGCGAGGAGTGTTAGCAAATGTGAGTATTCTGTTCTAGTAAATACACAATATATGCAAATGTATGGCCCTCATCCTGTGTAAATTAGGTGGATACAAAGAGTTAGAGTAAATCAAACATTCCTAGTATTGATAGAAACTATTCCAAAACAGGAATGATTCATCTCTAGTGGTCAGATCCAATAACCAGTAGAAAGATCACCCCCAGTTAATCAGTATCACTGGTCATGCACAGAGTAATTGAGCTCCAAAATGACAAACTGGTCAAATAGCCTATAAAAGAAATGTTTTTACCCAGGTTTCAAACCTTTCTTCCTGGAGATGAAATCTCAATCGCTTTATTAATTAAAATATGGTATTAACATATACTAAGTATAATTGGAGACAAGTTCAGAACAACTAAAGTCAATATAAAAAAGGCATACATTGAGGGGCCTCCACTGGTGGCGCAGCAGTTGAGCACTGGGCTGCAAAGCTGCTGGCAGCCTCTGCAGTACCAGTTCATTCCCCGGCCGCCGGCAAGGGTCCCACAAAAAAAAAAAAAAAAAAGGCATACATTGAGCTTAAAAAAGCTCATTGACAAAGCAGATCTATTTCTATGGGGTCTAACCCAAATTGTGGGTCAAACCCAAAATGCCATCTCAGGTTGGGAAATTATAATCAGACTCCAGTAGCTAATTCAATATCCAATAGCTAATTCAATATCCCAATTAAAAAAACAGGTGCTCGATCATTCAGAGCCTATAATCTGGGAAAATGAGAATCTAAACCCAGAAAGGAAGGTTATGTTATTAACAACAATAACAAAGTAAATAAAGCAAGAAATTTAAATTCACAGTAGCAATAACATTCTATTTCACTTAATATGGATAATAAAGTCTTAAAATTTTTGGTGACTTTTGTGCACTTTTCCTGATTTTTAAGTATCCAAAGCTTAAACATCTGATATGTAAGCATTTTAATTTTGGTTACATATTTAAGGAACCTGATTAAATATTTTTGTAATCAATGTTTTTGTCCACTAATATATAAATACCTAAGAGGAACTCATGTCAATATACATTTATATACTATGCAAAATGTTTATAGTACCATTATTCATAATAACTAGACCCCAATGACAACAAAATGGAGACAATCAAAATATCTATGACTGAAAAGGGACTTAATAAATTGCAACTACATGTAGAAACAGAGATGAATTTCATAACATAAGCAAAACCAAAAATTATATATATATTATACATACAGTACAAAATATATTAATTAAACTTAACTATCTTATACAGAGTTGCACATACTAGTGGAAAACTCTAAAGAATCATTAAGGAAATGGTTATCATAAAAGTCAGGATAGCTGTTAGCTTTGCTAAAGAGAAGGTTATGTTATGTTATGAAGGTTATGTTAGCTTTGCTAAAGAGAAGGTTATGGACTTATGCCTTGGAATGCTAACAATGTTCTTAACTAGGGTGGTGGTTTCATGAAATAATTTTTATGATCATTTATTAAGCTTTACACATGATTTTATAATGCTAAAACATTCATGTGGCAATACAAATTTATAAGTCAATATAGGAATTAAAAACCTAGCGGTTTTGCTGAGTTCATTATTATTCACTAATTATGCCATATGTTCCTCTATATTTTAGAGTATTTTGAAATTAAGTTGTGGCCAATGTGATTATTTCTAACTTAACAGGCTATTGGCAGAAATCACATGTGTCTCTCTGGCCTGAAGCACTCAAAAACAGCAGCAAGTTCTTCATACCATCTCTTCCCCTACTATGGCAGCCTTGAATTACTATGTTGAAATAGTGACACTACAAAATATAAGCAAACTGGATTTCTGCATCCCAGGGAGGAAGGGAGTTGTACTGTGGGATGGCTGGATCCTCAGAGTGGTTTGCATGAACGGAAAGCGAACTTCACTTTCACAGCCAGTAAGGGCTTACAAAGTAGATGTTTCTGCAGCATAATCCAGCCCAAATGATCAGTACTAATTGGTTAAGAGTAAATCAGATTAAAAACAAACAGAACTAAAATTATTAAATAATACGTTACTCAGAATTTTTTTAAAAGGGAAATGTGGGGGCTCCCCCATGGCGCAGCGGTTTGAGCGCAGAGCTGTGAAGCTGTTTGCAGGCTCTGCAGCTCGGGTTTGATTGCTGGCAGGCCAGGGAGATTCCCACATGGCACGGCAGACCTCTCCTGCCTCTCCCGCTGCTCCCCTCAGCAGTGCTTTCAGTCTATCTGCCTGGTCTGCTCCCCACTCTGTCTCTGGTGAATCCTCTCACCCTCCCGTGTCTCTGGCCTGTATCCCAGCTATTGTATAAATTTTTTAAAATTTTTAAATTTTAAATTTTAAAAAAAGGAAATGTAAAATAGAGGTAAAGAGGTAAAAATCATTATGGGAAGGTCTACTATATATTTAAATATACCTCTGGAAAGTTCTCCATATAAAATAGAGAGGTAAAATTCATAAAGACATCCATCCTAGATCTTTCAGAATTGTTTAAAGAGAGATTTTTTTCAAATTCTGGAAACCCTGTATTACCAAGATGAAGAAAAAGAAATCCACACCTAAGCATGTTACATATAATAAAAACTAAATAACTCAAAAGTTGGGTTTTGAAAAAGAAATTTGACAATCTCAGCAATATTAATCAAGAAAAAAAAGAATAAAAGACAACATCAATAAAATTAAGTGTCCTTAATATATGAGCACAATTTCAGATGAGAAAATTAAAAAAGAACATTATGGATAACAAGATACCAAGCTGAAAACTGTTTAACAAAATCAATTTAATCAGTAATCAAGCATCTTCATACAAAGAAAATACCAGTCCCATATGCCTGAAGGGCAAATTTCTACCAAATGTTCAAAGAACAAACAATTCCAAATTTGTGAAAACTTTCCCAAACACTACAAAAAAAAAAAGGGCAAATTTTAAGGAAGTTATTTAATTAGTTATCACTGCAACAGAGTTAGTATTTTATAACGATGTGTGACTGTGTGGTATTGACACAGGAATAGAAAAACAGCCCTGAGCAGAGTCCATGAACAGAGCTGTGAATGTATACAAATGTGCTGTGTGATACAGACAGAGGAACAGGAAGGACCCTTCAGTAAATCATGCTGGAGCAAATGGCTCTTCATATGGAGAGAGGGGGCAGGTTCTGAATCGAAAGATGTAAATAAAAAGAGCAAGACCATGAATTCCCGAGTCAAATTAACTCTGATAACAACTTACAGAATTACCATAGTGGCAAGAAGTATGGTGATTAAGAGCATGTTCTTGGGAATTCCAGGGTCCTCTGCTTAAAGGCTGATCCATCATCTACTAGCCACCTGATTTTGATAGTAACATGGAATTTACAACTTCCAAATCTTGCCCTCATCCAAGTAGAATTCTGCTGCAGACTGAATGAGATGGTGTATGCAAAGGCTTTGCCACAATATGTGATGCCCAGTGGATGTTATGCTAGGGGAATGAATTCCTTGCCTGAAGGAAAGACTGCAAGTAAAGGGATAAAGTTACACATCTGGTAAAATCCAGCGGATTCCAAGAATACACAAATGCATGAAACAATACCTTGTAGATAAATATGTATTTTGAAGAGTGGGGGAAAAGTGGAGTTAGGTATTCCATTGTTCAATAATAATAATTTATACATCAAAAATGAAGAGATACGGCTATATAATTCAGAGAGTATGTGATCACTGTTGGTAATGGAGAGAGGTAAAGATAACTGGAGGATTCCAAGTGCGATTTTCACACAGGTAAACCTATCCATTCACTGACAGACTGGAGGACAGTGGTGGGTGTGTGGCCACAGGGCTACATGCTTACATGTCATGAAGAGCCAGCTTGGTCTCAGGGAGACTTCTGCAGAGCTTGCCTTCTGCTTCGGAAGGCTCAGCACAGTCTCTCCCAGGGCACCAGGGCAAGTGATTTGGATTTGGATTCTCAGTGAGAAAACAGGCAAGACTGCTCGCCATGGGGACTCCCCCAATGCGCAGCGGGTTAGCGCAGCAGGGTTAGCGCAGGGCTGTGAAGCTGTCTGCAGCCTCTGCAGCATGGGTTCAATTCCTGGCCGGCAAGGGAGATTTTCACATGGAGCGGCAGACCTCTCCTGTCGCACCGGCTGCTCCCCTCAGCAGTGCCTTCGGTCTGTCTGCCTGTTCTGCTCCCTGCTCTGACTCTGGTGAATCCTCTCACCCTCCCATGCCTCTAGCCTGTACCCCAGCTATTGTATAAATAAAAAATAAATCTTAAAAAAAAAAAAGTAATGAATTAAAAAAAAAAGTCTGCTTCACTTACTGAAGGATGTGTTTCATATAACACAGGCTAATCTTATGTTTTATCTTCTAAGATTTTTTATGAAACGTGTTACTGTGCCTTATAGAAAAAAGTGTTGTCTTTTTTTGTGAAACAGTGATAAAATGGAGAGATTTTTGTTCTTGACTACTATTTTCCTCCAGAGTGAGAGAAAATAGGGAGTTCCTTTGCAGATAACCATGCATACCCTAGGCAAACCCTAAGTCTTTAAGTTCATGTCCAGATAATGCTTTTTACACCTTTTCCTTCAAAAGATGCTATGTTTGCTTTGAATCAAGATCCTTCACTCTTTTGTATTAACTCACCCAAACCTATTTCTACTTGAAATACTTTATTTCTTATTGTAGAATAAAGGAATTATTTTAAAGAAAATATGGAGCACTTGGGATGGATATTAGTCTATGTCTTGAGGTGGTGGCATCACAGATAGGAAACAGTCAGATATCTGTCCATTTCCTACAAAAAAAAGTCACACAATCACCTGACCCTGAAAGTTGTTGCCTTGGTCATTTTCAAGAAGTTATAGAACCCAAATCAAAAGAAAAAAAGCTTAGTTTTTCCTCTTCATGCCCCTCCTCTCCCTCATGGGACCACATTCCTTCTTTGTATGAAGAATCATAAACCCCTGTTAACCTCTTGTTCCAAATATTTCAAAAGTTTCAGAAGCAAAATTTGCTTGCAAAGGTTTTACTTTCTCTGCTCCTCATTTCTCCCCTGCTTCATTGACGCCATTGCTCCTCTCCCCTGAGGTCCCTAGATGCTGGACATATTCTGCCACTTGATTTTTCTGCACATCAACCACTGTACTCTCCAGATAGCCAAGTGTTGGCACCCAAGCAAATGGTCCAAAGCTTCCTACCCCATCTTTCAGCTGACTCAAGTTTTTTCAAGGCACCACAAAGCCAAAAACAATAGAAAAAAAATGCTAAGAAAAAAGGGGAGAGACTCAGTGTTTGCTTCATCCTACAGTACAAGTAAGTCCTAGCCTTGTCCACACTGACTCAGGTAGCCTAAAAATCTGCGAAGGACTTTTAAAAGAGGATGAGCATTTTAACATCTATTTTTGTTTTTGCCACTATTAAATGAGAAGGGGAAAGAAAAGATGAGCAAATTGGGAAAATAGGACAATATTTTAATAAAGGATAGAATTGGACATTTCGTGGTGAACTCAATGTAGTAAATACACATCTTGATTCTCAATGACACACACCTGAAATTTGTATACCGCTATAAAGCAATGTTACTTCAATTTTTAAAAAAGCTTTTACTCTGTGCTTTTGATTAGTAAAGTTATTAGTATCTCTTTTCCCAGAGGCTTAATTAATTTTTCAACCATCTTACCAACCAAGCTAGTGAAAATTATGCTGAGCCCTATTAATAAAGCCTTTCGTTTTAAATATTAATAAATGATTAATAGAAGATCAACTAACAGATGAATACTACCTTGTCAACCCTGTTTAATAATAGATTTGGGTTTACTGCATTGAAAATCACTAAGTAAAATCATAAGCATTTACAACTGCTAGAAAATAGCAATTTCAGGTGAATTAAACTGGCACAGAAGCAAAATTGAATTCTCCTTATGTCAATTGATATAGATAAGACTCAAAAATACTGCAATATTTGTGCAGCAAGAGGGCAACATACTGGGTAGTTCCACAAATATCTTCTATGAAGATAAAATTCACCAGTGACATTTAGGGGAAAAGATTACCTATTAAATCACTTTGAAATACTTAAAGAAATTTAAAAAAAAATGGCTATTTTTATCAGTGGGTTACTTTCATTTAAGAAGTGCAGTATAATAGGGAATTCAACCCATTCTAATATTTTTTAATTCTCATGTTGATATGCAGATCCACAAAGGTCAGACATGTCCTACATTGAAAGACATGCTCATTGCAAATGAATTGGAATGGCCCAGCTTAGGAAGTGTGCCCTACAGAGACCTCCCCCATCAGGAGGGAGTATGTTCTAGGGCTTCTCACAGAAAGAAAAGTCTGTAGAACTTGTTACTGATATAAAATGCCTTGGACAGTGTACTCTTTCTTCGAACACTGTGTTACAATACTGCGTCAGTATTTCTGGTTAGGTTGGGGATCAAGGAAAGTGTAATCTCTGCTGAATTGATATGAGGAACCTGGGATAATAACTAGGAGTAGAGATAGCCTCTATGAGCACACAGGAAATCATGGGCCTTCAGATTTAAGAGTGCAGAGAGAGTGAAAGACTTAAGGAATTAAGCCAATGAGCTCATTTCATTCATGTATTTAATAATGATTTGTTGCATTTCTAAGTACTGTTAAGCCAAGAACTCTTTCATGTAGGAAAGATCCCTGCCCGCATGTAGCTTCTATTCTTATTGAGGAAAACAGATGCTCAATAACATTGCAAATAATTTACAGAGAACATAATGTAGTGAGGTGTTCTGTGCCTATGGGGGTTAAGAAGAATACGGGGAGGGAGATTGGAACTGTCAGATTTGGGTACGGATAAAAATGGTGCTCAGCGTGGAGCCCATTGAGATGAGAACTGTTAATAAAGACTTGGTCAAAGTTTCAATCCTTACTGGTAGATCAGCCACATTAGATGTTAACACCATATATTTTAATACAATCAATATTAACATAAAACTTTGGGGACTAATGGTTGTATGGGAGAACAAGATCATAATCCTTGGATCCAATGAAAGATCCAAGGCATTAAATTAGGATATGATTGCCATTTTAGATATTGGTTAATATCGTACAGTTTTAATTATCAGCAATAAAACTTTAACTTTGGAGGTTATCTTTCCTACCAGATAAAAGTCATTTGTATCCCTACCAAATAAGTCTTTCTGATAGTCAGTTTTCTACAAAGAAACACGTAACATCATAATCTGTGCTCTAATCAATAGTAAATAAGTCAAAAGCACATTCTTCTCAAGCTACACCAACCAATATCAGTGGTGTAGGACTATATAAATTTAAAATAATGGAAATGAAAGTGCAGCTTCTCAACTGCATTAGCCTCATTTCAAGTGTTCAATAAGCATACGTGGCTGATGGCTACTATGTAGGACAATGCAGACTGACAGAAATTTCCATCACCTCAGCCAGTTCTGGACTGTGCTGTCCTAGAAAATTAAATCATCCTTGGGTAGGCCTCTTAGATAATGCATTAATGTGACACTGAAAGGACATATTTCCATCTTATTTCTAAGTTTTGGATAATTTTTATTGACAGTAGAAATACTAATAATGATAATCAGACTCCCCAAGAATTTGTAATCTTATATTTGTTTCTGCTTTCTTTCAGATCTCAAACTCAACTTCATGTCACCCTCACTGTAGACAATATCCTAAGTGGAGAGATTAAAGTGACCCCTGGTAGAAACCACATAATTTCTCTTTGAAATTTATTTGGAATTTCATTTTATTTGTTTAAACCACTTTACTGAGGTATTAGTAATATATTTTTAAAAACTGTATACACTTAATATGTACAACATGAGTTTTGGGTTAAGTACATACCCTTGAAATTATCACCACTATCAAATAATCTGAAATCGTTTCCTTACTGATTCCAGGAAGCATAAGGACTTCTAAAATATATAACATTAATGATAATACCTAGCATTTGTTACAAGGTTTATGTTTACGAAATGCTTTCAGAAATAAGAGAACTATTATTCCCTCTTCTGAGAAAGTCTGATAAGCTAGCATTATCGGCTCCTTAAAGAGTTCACACACGGCCTCCTCTACAAGTTACTCCAGGAGAATTTCTCTTTGGATGACTTAGTCAACTACACCTCTTTCCTGTGGATTTCTCATATAAATTTGTCTTTCCATCTCTTCCCTGTAAAGGCAAGGTCTTTTTATATGTGTATCTCTCTATTGCAGTATAAAAGAAAACAGGTGTGAATTCTATTTCCCCAGTTGGAAATTGTGTGACTGCATGTCTGACCCTCAGTTTCTTCACCTGTAAAACTGGGAATAGAAACATCTACCTCAGGATTGCTCTGAAAGCAAAATAACAGAAAATTTGTTTATTTCCATATGGTGCTTATTATGCCTTTTGCCTTCCTTAGCATACTTGCACTTATCCATTTTTTAAAAACAGAAAAGTCCTTCTATGGGATCACCACTTTAAGTCTAGAAACATCACTTTCCAGTTTTCAGTAAAAGAAGTTATTGCTTCTAAAGATATTTGAATTACTATTTTGATATCTTTTGTTATTAATACCTAGTAGTGTAGTATTGTCAAAGAATATAATCAATGAGTCATACTTTGGAAAATATTAAGACTTCCCTTTTCACTGTGTATATGGTTAGTATTTCAATATTTATAAATACTTCATCTGTACTGAAAAGAGTATACGTATTCTCTATATTTTTAAGTTTTTAAGGGGTAGGGGTGTGTGTGGGTATATATGAGTGTATATAAATATATATGTATATATGAGTGTATATAAATATATGTGTAGATATGTATATATGTGTATTTATATATGTATATATATGAGTCTGTTAAGTGTGTCACTCAACTCTTTCATATCTTACACGTCTTTCCATTTAGTAAATTAGTAAATATATTTTGAAAATGTTACTAAATGCACCTAATAATATAGTGCATTTGCTATATCACCACATTAGGATAGCCTCATTGTTAACTGTCTCTTTAATCCATAATGATCCTTCTTATCCTAATATTATTCTATGCCCTAAAAACTATTTAGTTTCATATTAGTATTATTCTACCAGCTATCTTTTGCTTACTATTTGTCTGGTTGGTGCTTTTTCTACCTCTTCACCTTTATCTTTCAGGTTTTAGCTGTCTCTTCTAAACAAAACAGATTTCCTATCATTCTGAGAGTTCATCTCTTACCAGGTCAATTTATTGTTATATATTGTTATTTCTTTACATAGTTACATTCAGGATTATCCTTTTATGAGTAGTTTATATATTTGCCTGCTTTTCTATTAGATTTCCCATATTTTTTCAATGATTTTGTTTTTAAACATTCTAGAGACTAACCTCTTGATAACTTTAAACATCATGAGTAAGTTTTTCCAGTCTTTCATCTGTAGTTAACTTTGTCTATAATATCTATCAATCTATCAATCTTTTTCTTACAGTTTTACTTCAAGGATTTTCCTTGAAGCACAAAGATTTTTTTTTTTTATCTTAGAGCGCGAAGCTATTCCCTTACTTAAATTTCCATCTATTAGTTTTGTGATTATACCTTTTCCACTGAAAAGGTATAATCCACTGTTTTTTCTCCTTTCTTTGTCATTGTCTGATAGACCTTGTAATTTCCTTTTCTCCCACTATCAGTTTCATGACTTGATTTCCTCCTATGCTTTTTAGTTATTACTCTACATTTTTAACATGCAAAAATGACTGAACACAGTCTTAATATCTATGTTATACTCCTAGAGAAAACAGATTCCAATCTTCTTTTGTACCAAGCTTTTATCTTCCATGATGTTACTGTGGAATATTTTGCTTCCACTCTATCATTCAAATGAATTTTATTTCTATAGTCAGTGCTTATTCAGACTTACTTATATGAATTTTGTTTCTAACTTTTCCCTTCTGAGTTCAATTTCCTTTCTTCTGGAGTACATTTTTTGTAGTTCTTACAAGCAAGTATCTGCAAGTCATAATTGTTCTGGTCTTGTAAAACTGAAAATGTCTACATTTTACTTTCACTTTTGCATTATAGTTTAACATGGTATAGAATTCTAAGGTAGGGCATCCCTGGTGGCGCAGTGGTTAAACTCTCAGCTTTATCAAGCTATTGCCAGCCACTGCAGCATGAGTTCAATGCCCGGCCAGGGAGCTTATCCACATGGTGCAGCAGACCTCTCCTGTCTCACCTGCTGCTCCCATCAGCAGTATATATTTCAAGTAGATCTACTTGTTCTGCACCCCACTCTGATTCTGGTGAATCCTCTCACTCCCCTGCATCTCTGGCCTTCACCGCAGCTCTTATATGCATAAACAGAAGTTTCAGTTCTAGTGCCTGGTTATATACAGGCACTGGAACTAAATCAAGATTCTTTCCTAATTCCTTGTCCTGACCCTTGGTTCTCAGATCCAGCATTAACATGAAATATCCCAGTCATTCATTTCCAGCATTTATTCACCTAATTTAAACACAGACTTGGAGAAAAGTGAAGTCAAGTAGTTCAGGTGTTCTTTGAACTCTTTGAATCTGTTTCTATGTACTGAGACTGTAACTTTTTTCATTTCCTTAAGAAACTGATGTCATACAAAGGGCTCGACTACTCTTTTTTAATCCAGAAATATATCTTATTTGACTCACCCAATGATACTTCCATTAGGTCTGTGTACAAAGACTGGATATTTCTTTTACCCTTTTGTGAGATTGCCTGCTAATTAAGAGCACTTTAAGAGCTAGAACACAGGTCATGTCCTTTACAGAGGGGCCAATTAAATGACTTTCTGCTGTTCCCTTACAAACATGATCAGAAATAAAAGCAAAGATCTTATATGCAAAAGGAAGTTCTGCTGTGACAGACTTAGACTAGAATCAGCAGGTCACAAGGTATTGAGCTAGGATATTGATCCTGGACACTGGCTTTCTCTTGTTGTATTGGTTGAAACCGTGTCACCAATCAGGAGCTCAAGAGTCAGTAGGATGGTGGTCCAAGAACCAGCCTATAAAACCAGGGCCATGGATATGAAGATGAGGAGGCCGTTGCAGTAGATTGCCAAGGCCACAACCCTCCCTCAGTATTGCAACCACTTGAACCAAGGGTAGGATCTGCAATCATGTGATCAAGGCAGATACACACTTGGTGCTGTCTCAGGAGTGCCAAGCTGCAATCGGTCCTTCAGCTGCAGCCTAGTTCTGATCTAGGCAGGTTTTGCCAATAGCTTCCCAGCAATTCAAGTGTGAACAGGGTGGCCAGGAGATGTAGGCTTGGGATGCATGCAGAAGCCACAGTAAGCTACAGCTTATATAGTAATTTGGTTTCCCAGATGCCTGTCCAGCCCAGACAAGGGGAAGGCTAGTGCTTTGCAAGACTGCCGAGCTGACACCCCCAGGTTGCTTTAGGCTCCATGCCTGCCCAACAAGCCCTGATCTCTTATGGAGACATGCACTCACCCCTCTAGAGTAGATTCGGAGCCACTGGGAAGCTGACAAGGGAGGAACGAGTACTCTCAGGGCCCTAGGGCATCAGCACCACACTTGCCCTGCAGTCAGTGTTTTTGAAGGAGCCACACTTACTTGTGTGCAGTGGGCTAGGAGTCAACATAAATCCCGGGAATCTGGGAAAGGATAGGGCAGGTACCTTTCAGGAATGCTAAGCTAACCACCAGCAGCCCCAGGTATATCCTGTCCAGCAGTCAGTGTTCTTTGTGATATGCAGGACTCACCCATTTGCAGTGGGTTAACAATGCAAGGAAGCCAGGGAAGTCTGGGCATGGGGGAGGGAAAGGGCAGGTGTCTCTTCCAATGCCCCATCATTGTTCCTGTCAGGCCCCTTTCTCAGGCTTACCTCCCTTTCCAGGGCTCTCTGTTCCACCTCCTTATGGAGAACCTAATCAAGCCCCCAGTTCTTTCCCAAGAGCAGCTACTCCCTTGCTGATGCTGGTACATGTGT
The DNA here is from genome assembly GCF_964194135.1 of Talpa europaea. Taxonomy (NCBI): domain Eukaryota; kingdom Metazoa; phylum Chordata; class Mammalia; order Eulipotyphla; family Talpidae; genus Talpa; species Talpa europaea. The sequence goes on from NC_140072.1 coordinate 24,475,718, forward strand.
CTATGCAGTAAGAGATGACTCCAAGTTCCTGCGAGTTTGCCCTCTTAAATCCATCTCTTGTGTTCTTTAAGCATTCTTTACCTCCTGCTTCATAAGTCAGTATAGAAAGTGCAAGTTACTGAATTAAACACGAGTTGCCCCCACTCACACTGCTTCTACTTGCCCCCTTATGTGCCCTTCCAATAAGAATACCCTGTGCCACTCAGAATAAATCACTCTTATCACTGCCATCAAAGATTTGTAATCAGCCTTTGGCCCATGCTTTGTCCTAGCCAAAGTAGAAAAGGGATTCAATTTAAAGACAGTAAAATTCATTTGATGGGATGGCATGGGAAAAGGAGAAAATTGAATACCTCTTTATTCCTCCATCCTGCTCAGTTGCCCCTCCACTCCATTTCTATATGGCTTTGTGTCTCTCTTGTTACGGGACAGTTGGTCTACTAACAACTGGAATGATTAAAGGTACATTGACTTCTGGCTCTCTACATGTAGCTCATTTACAAACTTCTAATGTTTACAAAGAAAAACCAAATCCTTGAACTAAACACAGCAGAAATTATATAGCTCCAATAACAGCCCTGTCATTCAATTATTCAATCCTTATGAGCCTCCGAAAGAGTAGCCCCTCATAGAAATTTTCTAATTACAAAGAAATTCTCTTTGTTGATGAAAAGGATGACTGCTATTATAAATAATACAGGAATATTATATCCTGGATCAAGATAGAAGGTAACGGAAACTTCTCATTTGAGCAACATATCAAAACTCAACATCCAGATGAAATTTTATCTCTTTCAAAGCAGTCATCATGGAATGTGTCTTCACTTCTCATACAGGTAACACCTGCCTTTGCTCAGAACACTTTTGGAGCTTCTTTTTTAGAATCATCTTCATGGCTTGGTACACACGGCCTTGAACAACCTCAGTGGTAGTAGAACACCATCATGGAAGAGTTGTTCTTATTTTGTCTTATCTTTTTTTTCCTTTAATCTTTTATTTTTATTCATTTTTATTTATTCTTGTATAGGAGAACTGGTATGTAGGCCAGAGGCACAGGGGATGAGAGGACTCACCAGAGACAGAGTGGGTAGCACACCAGGCAGATTTACTGAAATACACTGCTGAGCAGACAGGAAAGGTCTGCTGTGCCATGTGGATTAGCTCCCTTGTGGCTAGGGATTGAACTCAGGCCCTAGCAGTGAGAGCGCTGAGACTTAACCCCTAGGCTACCAGGGAGGCTCTATTTTGTCCTGTCTTTTAAGATACAAAAGTTATTCGGGCCCACAGAAATCAGTGTTCAAATTGAATAATATACTCGGGCTTGCTCAAATGCCAGTTAGTGAGACTGAGAAGCAATGAGGGTATTTTCCAAGTGTAGTTTATAAATGAATCCTGAATCTGTGATGAAAGTCAAGATTATTTGAGAAAACAGCAGTATCACAGCAACTAAAACAGATCCTTTCACAGCAATCCCTTTAAAGGGCAACACTCCTCTCATTTAACAGTTTAAGCACTATGGCATTAAACTACTTTTTATTTATGACTCATATATTCATTATCTTTAAAAATAAAGAGATTTGCTGAAGATGTTTCTATGTTCAAATTGCATAGGGATTTTTTTTAAAAGGTTTGCTTTCAAAATCTGTTGGGAACTTTTTTGAGAAAGGTAAATGTTTTCTGGGGGAAATGCTCAGATGTACTTGTTGGCGTTTTATTCCTTCCAAGCAGGATTTCTTAGTCATGTGTTCACACAATGTTCCCTTCCCTGGTGCAGAGAGGTGGAGTGAAGTAAAAAGAGATGCAGTAGACTTGAAATTAAAGGGTATCAAAGATCTTGCCTGATCTTTTGGTTGAGTGACTTAACCAGTATCAATCTGCTTTTCCATCAGTGATGTTTATCAGCCTCTGAGGATTGGGAGGAATTAAATGAAGTGACTTTTGAAAGCCCTGTGGAATCAAGTTGTAGCAGGAGACAGATCCCTAGAACTCTGAATGGGGATATCCAAAAATACTATCATGAACTGCTAATCCAAGTTCAGCATTCATTTACCCTCTGACCCACTCCATGCATTCTCAGCCATTTGGGGGAAATGCTAAAGGCTGGATGAGCATAAGATTGCTGGAGTATCTGATTCAAATAGTCACAACTGAAAATCTGGAAATACCAAGAGTTTCTGGAGTTATGACTATAATCAGCTGTCATGGTAAACATAGCCACAAGAGACACCCGTTACTAACTGGAGCTTGAAGGTACATAGAGGACATAGTATATAGCTTAATTTATCTATATATGCATTTTTAAATGGAAAAGATTATATATATTTATATATACATACACATGTGTGTGTGTATATATATACACACACACATACATACACATACACCCATACCAGGAGGAAGAGGCCATCTGTGAGGTGGAATCATTTTCTTTTCTGCTTATATGTATATTCTAGTTTTTCTAAAATTCATACAGAGGCATCAGAATAACTTCAAATCTCATAAAAATAAAGCACTCAGTGTAAGTAGGATGACTATATTGAAGTGACACCAAGACACAGGTCTGTTACCACCATCTACTCACACAAAACTGGGCACATGCAGGCTGGGCAGCAGACTGCCACTTTAATTGCCCATATAAAAGTTGATTAAAAGACTCATCTATTATACTGAACTCAAGGTCATTTATCCCTGTGCAACTGGGAAAACAATGTAAATAAATGCACATCCTTTTTTGCTCTCGTCATTCATATCTGTCGAAGCTAATTCAAAGTATTTTTCCACTATTTTAGACTCAAAAAAAAATAAATAAAGTTTCTGTTTGATCTCTCTGTACTACCAAGGAGTAGCATGCATATGAAGGTTGTGAACCTTAACACATGGTGCCTTGAAATCTTGGAAGCTGGAACTTCATTTAGTTTCTCAATTTCCCATCTTTATTACCATTGTTCAATGCCAAATGTCATTTGGAGAGTACACAGAATGAAAGACACATCCATTGCCGATGACTTACAGGAGAGTGAATGTGGCTCTCAACGAGCCTTTACAAAGGGCACAGTGGAAGAAAAATACTTTTGAGTGAATTACTATGAAAAAATTGCAGCATGTAAGAACTTAATGTTTGACAGTTTTTGACTGAAAAATTATAAGGTATCCATGTTATTTCTCAAGGTATTCATTTTCTTCAAATTAGACATTGGTTCAAATATTCTTTTTAAATTGCACTGCTTGGAGCGATGCTTTTTCTGGGGGGAAAAAAAAAACTGCTTAAGTGTAGTCTGACATTATCACTGGCCTAATCATGTCCATTAGCTTTATACCCCAAAATTTAATGAACAGGGTTTCAGAAACTTTCAAAATCATGGTGAGAAAGGAGGTGGGAGGGTGGGTGGAGGACAGAGAGAAGTAAATGATGCATGCTGCTTCTGGATATTATTTCAGCAGAATTTCCAAAAGAAGTTATTTTAGCTCATTCTTACCTTTCAAGTAATCATTTGGAAAATATATGCTGCTTTTTAATAGAACATGATTTTCAGACTAAACTATACCTTCTCTATTACAGAAAAATTAAAAATCTTGGTTTCCATAAATAGCACATGTCTATGAACTTGATTTTTTGGCCACTAAGTCTCTGAGATCTTACCCAAGGTCACTGTGCTGGGCAGAATTTTGGCGCCGTGACTTTTTGAACCCCATCCCCACCCTGGTGTTACTCCTATGAATGTGTGTTCTGCAGGTGTTATCTGGCAGATGCACTTAAGATTACTAATCAGGTGGCCTTAAGCTAGGGATTATTATGGAATAGATAGTGAACCTAAGCTAATCAAATGAGCCCTTCAAATCAGAGATCTTTCTCTAGCTTGTAGCAAAGAAGTTAAATATGGAAAGAACAGAAAAACAAAATGATAGACATGATTTTTTTTTTATTTGAAGATGTGTTATGCCAATAAGGACCTCAGTCCTAACACGACAAAGAACTGAATTCTGTCTATCACCTCAACTCTTTTGAAAGTGCAATCTTCCTCAGGGGTTCCAGATAAGATCCCACCTTGACCAACATCTGATTTCAGTCTTGTGGATCCTGACACACAAACACTACTAAATCATACTTTTCCTAAACTCTGACCCACAGAATTGTAACCTAACAAATGGGTGTACTGATAAGCTGCTAATTATACAGTCATCTGTTGAAGCATGCCTAGAAAATGAATAGTGACTCAGTCAACAAGGAGTCAAGTCAGTCACAGGGGTCTGCCCTTGGTGGCCTGACTCCCCATCCCATGCTCAGACACTGCACCACACTATTAGCCACACTCCCTACCAAGGGGGTCACCACTATCCCCATATGCTTCCCAGGTACCTCTCCCAGCCAAGGCCACTGCCAGCTGTTACGTGACCAAGGGCACTGGTGCAGCTGACTGCTCATGGTGTCACAGTGTCCCACACCTGAGCATAGTCACTTGCTCATAAACCTCATCCGTGGCAGCCCCAGTGCCCTGAAGCTAGAACTGCACTAGCAGTGTCTTTATGGGGTGCCCCTTATTACAGTTGGGGAGTATCCTCAGCTCTCCTCCCAATCCCAATGTTGGGCCTTGTAGCATCTTCAGCATTAGGCAATTCTTTATTCTGTATAGCATAGGGACCCCAACATCCTATTACTGGGGTTCAAATCCTCATTCCATTCTTTACTAGATGTGTGACTTGGAGAGTTACCTAAACATCTCTCAAACTTTGTTTCCAATCATTAAAAAGTGGTAAAAAATAGTTCTGCCTCCAAGATCTATAGGGAGCATTAAATGAGATGATTAGAGCATCTACTGACATGTAATAAATGCAGTTATTTTTTGTTATTTCTACCATTCATTACTAGGAATATTATGCCCCTGTCTTTTTCCACCTATTCAATTTGTCCACCCAGTGAAAACTCTCATCTCCTTATGACCATAGAATGGTTTCACCGGTCATTTTGTTCAGTGATGCCCAAATTTACTTGATTGTAAGCAAACAACACCTAAAGTACTTGTGAAAACTACAAATGTGCAGGCCCAAATTTCTGGAGTTTCTGTTTCAGGAAGCTGGGATAGAAAGTCAGGAAAGCTCCAATATTTGCATCTTTATCCAGGGTCTTTGATGATTCTGATGAGCTGTCCTACTTAGGGAGAAGAGTCTATGCAAACCTGGGCATTATAGTCACTAATGCTGGATGTTGGGGGGGGACCCATGTGTCACAACATCCAAGAAAATGGGCACTGTCACAGGCTGCCAAGATCCTAGGGAAAAGGTACCGGCACCGCCCAGCTAGTGGCCAAGCTTGCAGCGGCAAATTGATAACCCTTTCCTAAGAAACTGTTCTCTTCTACCTCATTCCTTGTCAAAGGAGCTAGCTGAGAAAACATGTTGGGAAGGGACATAAAATAAGATTATACCAGGCTGAGGTAGAGCATAAAGCAACAAAGCACTAGCTATACAAGCATTGCCTGGCACAAAGTGAGCACTCAATAAATGGCTGTGTGTTTACCTAAATCTTGACCAAACATGTAAGTGAGTGACAGGCCGGAGAAGCTGCTTTACAGTCTGCCATGGGGGTTACTGGCTGCATGATGTTACTAAAAATCTTTAAATTGGTAAATATCTTGGAAGTATGTAGACCCCAAGGGTCACAGATAAAGGCAGACTTATACAAAGCTAATTAAACTTAAGTCCCAGCAAGGTGTTCACATGGTTATATAGTTTTATAAAATTTGCAAGAAGATATTTTTGTACTCTTTATATTTATGAGGGCTCTCAAAATGCTCTAAGTTGCAGGCTCTGTGAAAATCTAGATTTGCCACTACAGCCCTTCAATAGGGAACACGGAACTGCTAAGGACTTGGGAAAGTAGCTGTTTGCAGCAGCCACACCTTCCTCGCGACCTGGAGTCGTCAGCACCAGCAATTGGCTCCGAGCATGTCAATAAATTGTGTCCCCTGCCTTGGGCATAGCTGACACCCTTTCCTCTCAGCTCCTGTTTAATAGTGCAGCTCCCCTCCCTCCCCAGAGCTCAGAAGCCTCAAGGAGCAAATAAGCCCCCCTGTGAGCCCTATAAATCATTCAGGCCACTTTTCATTGATTGTCACAGGATTGGAAGGTTCTCACTCCTAGCCCTTTTCACACTTGCCAATCCCACTTCAGCCCCAGCCCCTCAATCCCCAGCTCAGAGGCTAGGTGTCCTAACGGAACAGCAAGTTAACAGTAAAAAAAGCTGACTCCTTGTGCCCAGCTACTTCTCTATAAACACGCCATGATTTAATTTGAAATATTTGCTTTATGTAATTTGTAGGTTTTAGCTATTGGACTAAAATCATTCGCAGAAATAGATTGTAATTTACTGCTGTTTCTCCATTTTTTTACTACCGCATAATTAAAACCCACTGTTAGCTAGCACTGTGGGGAAATGTTGGTGTTATGCAGTATGCATTTTAATTGGCTGCACAACTTCTTTGACAACCCTGATTCTCTGCAGTAATGTGTGTGCATAATGCTCAGGTCCCACTAGGTGCCTGTACTCTGTGGGCTTTCTATAAACCTGTGTGCTGCTTCTCGATTGTCACGCCTGCGAAAGCTTTCCAAGTAAAGGGCTTTGAACTGCAGTGCCTGGGTTGGGGGAAGTCAGGCCTATTTATATGCAGGGAGTTGAAAGGAAGGCCAGCACAGACAGTTGGCTTTCTCCTCTGGTTCTATTTCCTGTAGCCATCAGGGTTGTGAGTCCATGACAAAAATGGAAGCAGCCTGGGCTGTGTCTCAGAGGAAAGAACTCAAGTGGGCAATAGATTGAAAGAGGAATCAGATTCTTCATAGAAGTGGCATTCTAGGCTCCTGTAGTCAACAAGCATGTGTCTATCTACTCCATGCCAGTCACAGTGCTTGGCAGTGGGGCGGGGGTAGCAGCGATGATGCACAGCTCCTGTCCTCCACAAGCTCACGTGCTCATAGGGATGCAGCCATGCATATAAATAACCACATTTCATTCGCTTTACCAGAGATGTGAGCAGCTGTTGGATAGAGTGGAAAGAACATGGTCTTTGGGATCAAAGAGTGGAGTTCCATGCCACTTTTGCAATGTGTTCAGTTCTACCACCTTTGAACTGTGATTTCCTTACAGCAACAGAGCACTGTCCAGCTGAGTGCTTAAGACGCCTTGGCTATAAGAAGGGTGTGGTTTCTGAAAACATCCGGCTCCCCGTATACTCTTACTAGTTCCAGTCCCCTTGAGGACATGTGCTGGTAATCCAGCAATGAAAATTAAAAAGGACACATGTCGGACCTCCCTAGTGGCGCAAGGGGTTAAGACTCAACCTATGAAGCTATCTGCAGCCACTGCAGTGTGAGTTCAATCCCAGCCAGGGAGCAACCCACATGGTGCAGCAGACCTCTCCTGACATGCCCGCTGCTCCCCTTAGCAGTGTGTTTCAGTGGATCTGCCTGTTCTGCTCCCCACTCTATCTCTGGTGGGTCCTCTCACCCCCCACATCTCTGGCCTGCACCCCAGCCCTTGTATGCATATAAAAATAAATCTTTAAAAAAAAAAAAAAAGGACACATGTCAAGTGGCTGGGAAGAGGCTAGCTTACCATACATACTTAACAAATGGTACTTATCAACTATCAGGAAAATACCATTTTTTACTGTCCCTAGATTATTTCAGTAACCACAGAGCACAACTCTTCCCCCTGAGCTTCCTTGTAGCATCCCAGGGCAGTTTCCTGCAATGCACAGCTGGTCCGTTAGGCTCTGCTTTAAATGCTTAGATTGTACTCATCCAGAAGAATCCCTTGCCATAGACTGGGCTCCAGAATATCTTCTGCCTTCTTCTCCAGCTCACTGCCCAGCACTCCCCCAGGCCCCTCCCTCCTTTGGTTCCTCCTCAGAACCAGTTCCCTGCCATGCTGTGCTTCTTCCTGTCCCTTGATTTGGAACATTCTATTGCCATGGTTGGCCTTTCAGTCCAACTGTGTCTGCTTGTTCAAATCCCTCTGAGAAGTCACTCTCCTGTCACCACCACTCACCCGTTCCTGTTGGCAGACCCCCTTAACTGTTCTAATTTGCCAATTGCTACTCTTCACCCCATTGGCCCAAATGCCACCAGGCTGGTTTTTTTACACATGAATCCCATCAAGGCAGCCTCTGTCTTAAACCTTCAGGGGTTGCCCTCCAGTCACACTTGAGTAAACCCCAACTCCTTTGGACTGGGAACCGCAGGCCCTGCTTGAGCCGACCTGTCACTCTCCCTACTTGTTCTCTGTGCTCCAGACACAGTGACTGCCCGTCCTCAAGCCAGGAGTCTTTTCCTCCCCAACTACATGCCGGCCTCTGCTCCAAGAACACTCCCCGACCTCCAGCTGTTGGCTCAGCTCCGAGCCACTCTCACCTCCTCCTCCTTGCTACCTCCCCAAAACACAATCATGGTCCCTGTATTCTCTCTCAAGAAACCCTGCTCTTTTCCTTCATAATACTAAGTATAATTATTTCTTTGTGTATTTATGTATTTGCCTGATTGCTACTTAAGGACCTTCCTTCTCGCTAGATTGTAAATTCCATGAACCCTGAGCAGAAGGCCCAGAGCCTGCACATGTCTGTCCAGCAGATAGGAGTCTGTGCACAGGTTTCCTGCAGCCCCTCCTCGCCTCCCTCCCCCACCTCCTCATTCAGCAAGGCCCACAGGCTTCCTCCTGCTCCCAACTGTATGACGCACTGTTTTGCAGTATTTTGTTTATATGTCAATTCCTCCCACAAGAACATAAGCTTCTTGACACCCAGGTTTTTCTCTTTGTGTTCCAGAGAACAAAGCATGTCCCCTCCATTCCAATATCTAGCAGATAGATCAACTCCTAAAGGGAAATAAACTTGCAGATCAAAACATAAAATCCCTGCCTTCAGATAATATTGTGACCCATAGTTCAACAAAGTTTAAATTTTCTGAATCGTTTGAATCGGTATGTGATTAAATTGAAACGTTTAAGTAAAGTGATACTGGTGCTAATTAGACTTACTTTTGCATCACACCTTGTTGAGATGTCTTCAGTCTGGCTTTTTATTGGTGCTAATGCCTATAAGATCCTGTAGAGAAGCTCTTGATCAGGCATCTGGAAAAAGAGAAGGATGAAAATGTTAGAAAAAGAGGAATGAGAAGAGTAAGGAAAGGAAGTTAGCAAGAGCAAGAAGAGGTAACAGGGCAAAGAGCGAGAGCTCTGAAGTCAGACAGTGTGATGTGCAATCACCTAGCAACTAATGCTTGTAGCCTCCATTCACTTGTATTTACTCATACAAGTATTTGATAAGCTCCTACTGTGTGCCCCAAACTCTACTAAGCTGCTGAGTTTACAAGGAAGACAAAAACCAACATGTTTTTATGCTCACAGAGCATTACAGTCTCTTTGGGGATATATAGACATTCAAGTAACCAAATAAACTCGAACACACACCTGTCCTAGGTGCCTGAGAGGGGATTCCACTGTTACCATGGAGGAAGGTAGTGACCCGGGGCTCAGGCTTTGCAGCCAGCTGACCCAGGCTTGATTTCTACCACTATCACTTAGTAGTAGGTAGATAACACTGAGTTAGCCAATGTACTTCTTTTGTTCTAGTTTACTTACGTGGAAAAGAGGAATAACAGTAGTACCTACCATATAGGATTGTTATGGAGATTAACTGAGTTAATAATAAAAAGTTGGTATCTGATAACTACTATAGAAGGATTTACTGTATCATTTTAATTACTTTGCCTAGTTTGAGAGACCTAAGAAAGATTCTGAAGAAGCAATTTGAGCTGAGATATCCAAAGCTTCCTAGTGTTATCTAGGTAAAATAAGAAAGGGAAGAGCATAGGCCAAGTGTTCAGATTCAAAGATAGTAGCAAATGCAAGGAACCAAGAGCAAACCACACGGGCTGCAGTTGAGAAATGAGGTCAAACCAGGGAGGACTTTGTAAGTTATGTCAGGAGTTGCTGGGAAGCTGGGTGCTCTTCCTTTGGAGAAGCTACAGGGGGTCACAGATTCTATTCATAGCTGTGCAGACAGGAAGAACCGATCATTGTTATTGATATTGGGCTGTGGGAATGCAGTAATGGCAGAACGATGTACACTTAACCTGCTCTCTCTCACCCAAACTTCCTCCAACCAGACCCCTCTCAACAACCCCAGACCAGCAAGGGGAGAAAGGATGAGTTTCTAAATAGATGGTCCACAAAAAGCAAAGGGCTGAGTGTATCAACAAAGGGCATAAGAACAAAATCATAATCTCCTCAGTATATGAAGAATCCAGGTAAGTCGTCACAGGAACAGTGAATTTTAATATCGTGATTACTTCTAGCTTGCCTGAGCATGTACAGAACTCCTGACACTTCACCCAGTGTCTGTCACCTGCATGAAGCACCCACAGAGATGGGAGCAAAGATTCAGAGACTGTCACTTACCTGAGGTTCCACAGCCATTGAGTGAGAGCTCTGGGACATATTTTTTGTTGTTGTTTTTAAACATCCTCATTTTTTTTTTTTCACTGTATAAGGTTTCTCCCCTTGGTGTGGTGCCATAGTTTTCCCACCAGAGTGCCCACTTGGACCCAAGTCTGCAAGACTAAGGCCAGTCTTTTTTTTTTTTTAAACTCAAGTGAACTCCTTTGACTAAGGAACACTTTAGCATTGACCCCCATTTGCAAAACAGGCATTTCCAAATGTTTGATGCCCTTAGTCATAGCACAATAGAACAAAGCTAATTTGACTTTGCAGCAATCAAAACCACAACCTTGTCCTTATCTGACCTTTCTGCCACCAGAGTGCTTAAGACAGCAAACCATCATCACCAAACGGCTATTAAGCATTTCATTTCCCATCGTATTGTGTAGGTCATCCATTTATTAAAGACTTAGTCTTTCCAAATACATCCCTGGATAGAAGAGAGGTAAATGAGCCTTCTATAAATTATCAAATGGAAAGATATTTACAGAATTTGCCAAGGACTTAAAAGGTAGGGGTAGAGGGTGCTAGACACCTACCTACCTTCAAAGGTGTGCAGGACCAGCTCCCAGAGCCCGGTCCTCAGGAATGGCTACTCCTATAGGCCTTGCCGTGTGTCCACACTGCCACCTGCTGGACATAATGTGCATCTCCTTTCCCCCAAAGGTCCGTTTAAAGGTCCATCACACAGATTGCTCACACTTTATCACCTCCTTCCGCATTTCAACGTGTTATATTTTATAACACGTTGGAATTTTTATTTCCTGACCAAAAACTGTTTTCAGCCTGGTAGCAATTAAAGGTAGTCAGGAATCCCATGCACGCACTGGTGGTGAAGAGGAGACAAAAGCACGAGGAAGTGTGCAGTCCAGGTCAGGAAGGGCAGCCAGGAGGAGGAGGCTGTGTGGGCTTCTGACAGTTGCTAGGAGAACTTCCATGAATCCCGAGCTCTAATTTTCAGAGTTCTTGAGGTCTTTTGGCCACAACTCTAATGACAAAACCCCTCCAAATTGCCTTTAAATATAGTGAGGTACATTCGTCCCAGCATATTTTCTTTTCCTATAAGCACAGCTTGTATATCTAAGAGCAGGGTGGACTTCCAGCTTCAGAACATAGGGCTATTATTTTATGAAACCACAGGTAACAGTCTTTCTTTTTAAAAGAATTCTAATCTTCCCCTTCCATTCACTCACAGCATGAAAATAAATCACTGTGCTTGAGCATTTTAAAAATTAAAGGCTTAGATGGCATACATGGATCAAAAGCTGCTCTTCAAATGCCTTTTTCCACCAGCAATGACATCTTTTTAAGTCCTCTTTTATTTACCTCACCTGGCATTGCATGGATTCAGTAAACTGAAATGAATCTTTCTCATTCCAAACCAGGTAATATGCTAAACCCCATTTCTGTTGGGTAAGTTTGGAATCGTGTGTTGAAGGTAAAAGGAACATCACTGGTGGCTTTTATCTCAATACTAAATAAATTAGAATGATCCCCCGAATCTACTTTCTAAATAAAGACTCTGAAATTCTTGTGCAGATTTCCAGAGTTTCTTGGAAACACGAGAGGAACTAGTATTTCTGTCTCTGGCCAGTTTTTAGATTTTTACGTCATTCACTGAACCCACTACTATCTTCTGGTGTCATAAGCAGAACTGAAATGCCTTAGCCCATCTCTCCCCAACTGTTCTTACTTATCGCATAATCTCAACCACAGGTGAATGTCAGAGACTCCCAAGTCTGTGCCTTCAGTTTCAATCACTGGTCATAGGTCTAGATCCATCTAACTAATAATGTCTCATGAAATATTTTGCTCTTCATATCCCACAGCACTCACTGTGTCTGATCTCAAGTCTTGGGGGCCTTGGTCCTATCTCTCAAACTAGTCATCCCTCATGTAATGATCCCAGTTAAAGGGAAAACAATCCACTCAATTGTATAAACCCAAACCCCAAATTATCACCTCTTTCCCTCCATCCTTTATGTCTGATTGAGCATGAAGCCCGTTACATCTAGTAGCTAATAGAATGGTTTACTCTTTTCTCTACAGATATTCTGACATTGTCTTTTCACTTGGGCTACTCAAATAACCTTGCAACAATCTACCATTCCCCATGCATAACATCCCTCTTCACATCCATCCTTCACATTCAAAAATACAGAACTGATCACATCCTTAATACCGCAATCATAGTACATGAAAGGGAAAATTCATAAAATGGATTTCACCAAAGCTTAAAACTTTTATCCTGGAAGGTATCCTCTTAAGAGTATGAAAGATAAACTATAGACCCAAAGAAAGCATTTGTAATAGCATATCTGACAAAGGGCTTATATCTAGAATAAAAGAATAAAAGAACTCTCATAATTAAATATTAGGAAAAAAAACTCAAAATGATTAAAAGACATCCAGACAATGCAGAGAAGTTACACATATGGCAAACAAACAATGTAAATTGTTCAACATCACTAGTCATTAAAAAATGCAAAGTAAGGGGGCCTCCCCGGTGGCGCAGCGGTTGAGCGCTGGGTTGCGAAGCTGCCCGCGGCCTCTGCGGCGCCGGTTCGATCCCCGGCTGCTCCCCGGCCACCGGAGGAGGGTCCCACATGGCGCGCAGACCTCTCCTGCCGCCCGCTGCTCCCCTCAGCAGTGTACTTCGGTCCCTCTGCCTGCTCTGCTCCCCGCTCTGGCTCTGGTGAATTCTCTCACCCTCCCGTGCTTCTGACTGTACCCAGTGCATGTATAAACAAAACAAATGAATAAATAAATAAATACAACATGCCTCTATTAAAAAAAAAAATGCAAAGTAAGAGCACACTACAACAAACTAACTACATACATCATGATGGCTAAAATGAAAAATAGTAGTAACACCAAATTCAGGAGAAGATATGGAGAAACTGAAAGATGATAAGAATGCAAGATGGTAGAGTCACTCTGGAAAGGTTTAGCATTCCCTTTGAAAATTAAAAATGAACTTAACATGTAAGCCAGCAATTGTGCCCTTTAGCAATTATCCCAGAGAAATGAAAACTTACTTTCTTACTGAAATGTATGCACGAATATTATCGTAACTTCTTTTGTAATAGTCAAAAAGTAACAAGATGTTCTTCAGTAAGTGAATTGTTGAACAAACTGTAGTATAGACACCAGCAGCAATTAAAAGGAATGAACTGTTAATATAAACAAGGAAATGAGATTGAGTGAGAAAAGCCAATGTCAAAGGTTGCATAGCATATGGCTCCATTTACAAAATGACATAATTACAGAAAGGAAGAAAAGATTAGAGGTTGCCAGGTGGTAGAAATCAGTAGGGGAAGATGTGTAAAAAGAGTGTTAACATGAGAGAATCCTGAAGTAATAATACAGTTACGAATCTTGATTATAATGGTGATTATAATGGGGTACACATATAATAAAATTGCATAGCACTACACACACACAAGTGAGATTGAGTTAATTAGCTAGTAAAACCTGAATAAGTAGATTATACCAACATCAGTTTCCTGCTTTTCCTATCACAGTTTAGTTCTATAAGATGTTCATATTAAGAGGCTAAAGGAAGGGTGCATGGACCGCCACGTACATTTCTTTGCATCTTCATGTGAATCAATAATTATTTTAAAACAGTTTTAAATAACTAATCATGTTACTCCCCAGTTGGTTATTTATAACTCTTATTATTCATAGAATAAAAGTACATTCACCTAAGTATGACATAGAAGACCCTCTATTTCAACTTTATTTCCTATTAAGTGTCCTAGTTAATTGTAGCTTGGCTCTCTTTCATCTCCTTAGTGGATGTTTTAAATAGCCATCATTTTGAGGACAATGTTTGCCTTTACTAGGCACAGAAAATACAGGGATGCAACCTGAAATTTCTCAAATTTGCTAGCACTGGGCTTTCTAAGCATATTGCATGGCCATTTCATAAATCTTTGCACACCTAAGCCAAATTATTTTATCAAATAACTATCTTTTCTGTATACTAGAAGTCTTATACAACTTCTCTCAAGAGAAAGGAAAGATGAGATACTAAGATAAAGAAAAATTATAATAACACAAAAAGCATGAAAAGTAATGATAGGAGTCCACAGACTTAGGAAATGTTCCTTCAATTCAACCATTAACACTGAGAAAGCTCTGTTCCTTCTTTGTCTGTTCACATGTCAATAATATGCCTGCTACCAGAGGACACACAGCATTTGATGCAGAAACTGACTGGGGCTTAATGTGAAGATTGTTATGCTCACCATATAAGAAGACATTTAACAAATGTATGAATATGTCGACACTTTATTAGCAGATATTTGATGACTTGCCAGAAATGCAGTTTGGATCATTCCATAATCAAGCTGCTAAGTACATGGTTATCATATTCCAGTGTTTAGAGTTGACTCACCTTGTAGCTGGCTTAGAATCATAAATTACCTATAAAATTTTTCAATGTGAAAAAAAATATGTACTTATTGGAAACAGACTATCGTTGGTAAATAATTCATTTAACTTTTACAAGAGCCAAATTTATTGATTCAGGCATTGTAATAAGGTGTGACCAGGCATTATGAGATGAAAGCGAACGTAGCCATCCTAAAGACAGCCTAGGAATTGTTTAGTGGCCTTTGGGGGTGGCAGGAGGGATGAAACAGACTCTCTCCAAGGAAATCTTCGGCATCATCTTCTTGGGACTTAGGACTTCAACATATGAATTGAGGGACTGGGGTAGGAAGGAGCTTGGGGGACATAGTGTAGTCCACAATACTGTAGTTAAGTCATGCGACTGCAGAGCCTCCAAACTTCATTTCAAGCAGGGTTGAAGGCTCCTTTGATGGAGAGCCACAGGTGGGTTTGCTCTGCACCGAGTTGCTCAGAAGGGAGACAATCACACAAGCCCTGGCCACATTCACAGATCCAGGCCACTAAGAAAGTCTGGGGTCTTCTGCCACAAATCTACATATATCAGCTATTCAGTGCTGCCTGTATACTCTCACACAAGCTAAACCTATATTATAATACATTCATGCCATTTTAAGCAAAGGACACAGAAGTTTTCATTCTTTTATTTTCATTTAATATACGTTAATTAGGGCCTCCCTGGTGGCCCAAGGGGTTAAAGCACCACACTATGAAGCAATCCACAGCCTCGGCAGCATGAGTTCGATCTCCTGCCAGCCAGGGAGCAACCCACATGGCGAGGTAGACATCTCCTGTCTCATCCACTGCTCCCCTCGGCAATGTATTTCAGTCAGTCTGCCTGTTCTGTTCCCCGCTCTGTCTCTGGTGGATCCTCTCACCCCCCACATCTCTGGCCTTTACCCCAGATCTTGTATGCATAAATAAATAAATCTTAAAAAAATAATAATAATATACATTGATTGGTATATTTCATATGGTACATAAATATAAAGAAAAAATATGTAAAAAAAATTCTTGTCTCTATCTTCATGAAGTGTAGGTCAAGAGGAACTTTGTTATTGTAGCAGTGCTAGCTCATCTCCTTCATGACCAGCAGGAGAAAAAATGTATATAACATCTGGTCCTCAACACAAAATGATACAAAAATATTACACTTATTGCAAAAATTGACGTATACTATTTTCTTCATACAATAAAAATAACCTTTCTTTCCTTGATAGGCTTCCATTTCTACAAGACTAGAGAGGGGAGAGAAATATTTAAATACTATTTAATTAATTAAAATGGCAAACGACCTACATTTCACAGCTTTTCTACTTTTGCTTATTCCCAGCACATACCTAAAAACCTAGCTGCAAGGTGCAGTGACTGGGCAAGTGAGGGTTGGTAGAAAAGGCAGGGAGGTGCCTTAGGAGCCAAGTTTGCAATGCAGA
Source organism: Talpa europaea (assembly GCF_964194135.1). NCBI lineage: Eukaryota > Metazoa > Chordata > Mammalia > Eulipotyphla > Talpidae > Talpa > Talpa europaea. Next base: position 24,492,053 of record NC_140072.1, read on the forward strand.
GTTGCTTTGTCAGTGGGAACTGCTCTTAATTTTCATTCATCCTTAGATCAATCACTGAGACCTGGAAGGTCATTGGAGATAAGCGTTGCTTCTGCTGTGGCCACATTTTCCTTTGAGTATGAAACTGAAACAAGCAAAATGTCTTTAAGACTCAAGAGTAGCTCTAAAGCACAGAAATGTCCCTGAGGGCTAACAGCAAATTGGTTAACCATGGGGGGGTGAATTGTAATAAATTATACATGCAGTTAAATGGGGAAGTTAAAGGGTAATGTAAATTTAAAGTTGAGAAAGTAAGCTTAGAATTGTTAGGGAATTCCCAACTTTATGTACCACATTAGTTTAGCAATTCGACTATCATGCAGGGACTCCAGCAATATAGGTCACTTTGTAAACATAAATCATCCTAACAAATTTAATTTTTCTGAGTAGATTCCTTTCAACTGACCTGCTCAGTGCTTGCCTCTCCCTATTCCAAACTGACATGCACTGATGCCAGAATATTCTTCCAAAAGAGCATGTCTAATCTGTATAGTTGCCTCTAATTCATATAGCACCTTTGAGCACACACACACAAAAAAAAAAAAAAAAAACTCATTAAGTTAAAAGAAATATGTGTGTGTTTGCATGTGTATAAATTGGTGCCTAAATGCACAACTCAGCAGCCCCGCCATGGCCATACTCTCACCTGCTTGTGTCCCCAGATCACCAGGAAGCAAACGTCACTGGCAGCATGCACAGTAGATGCCTGTGCACATGTTCCCCAACCAAACATGCAGGTGCCCCCCTGAGGTAAGATGCTATGGCGGTTCAGAGTTGGGAAGAAATGGAAATTAGGCCACCAAGAGCGGCAGGTCAGAGGGACATGGAGCATATTGGGACAAGGCACTGTGTGTGCCAGCAGGTATGTAAGGGCTTCCCCAGACAGACTCCCCTAAAGCCTCTGGCACTCAGCCAAACACTCTGAACCTCTCCCCTGTCAATCTGCTCTTCAATAAATTATCACAGTTGTTCTCAAAGTGTTATAGGAGGCCTTGGAGATGCCTACAGTGCTTTCACGGGACCAGGAAGTCCAAATTAATTTTATAATAATGTTAAGGCATCTTTTACACTCTTGGTCATTCATGAGTATACAGTGGAGATTTCCAAGGTGAGGAAATAAGTAGAAAGCAGTTTAGTGTCCAATAATTCTATCCCCTGAAAAAGTGTGACCCGATGAATATTTATGATACTAACCAGTGAGAATGAAGCACAGTGACCTGAGGTAAGCAGCCTGGGGTCTTAGTAACAACCTTTTACTCGGTTTCTGGTATGCAAGTTAGTCTCTGGTATGAATCTTGCTTCATGTTAGACCATGTACTACCATGAAGCAGGATGGACTTGGGGGTTCCCATGACTGTTGTTGACCTTTACTCACTCCTTGGTATGCAGCTATACAACTCACCTCTTGGTATGTAGCCACATCATATCTGACCGTGTACAGCTGCCAATGCAAACCTACCTGGAAACTTGTGGAAACTGAAAGTGTATATAAATAAGCCCCTGACTTCCTACAAAGGGGGCTCAGACTTGGGATACGAATCTGCTGAGTCAGCACCAGTGCATTAAACCTGCCTCTTGTTAACCCTGGTGTCCAAGTGTCCTTTGTGCCACATAACAAGATTAGGACTGTGACCCTAACCTTAGTGGGTGAGGGACTTTTAATGCCCAGAAGACTGAAAGACAAATAGAGATGATAAAGAAAACAAATCTCTAGTATCAAGATTTTTTAATAGCTTAGAAAATCTGGGACATGAAAGCATCTGACAGATTGGTTTGGCAATTCCAATTTAAAATATGCAGTTGAATAGTTGATTTTTAGACTTATGATTTATGGTAAAAGGTATAAATGGATTTGCCTATGTTTGTATATACTATTAGGATATATGAAAGAACTTGAGGTTTACAAGTTATTTAATTAAGTAAAGCATATTAAGTATTTGGAAATGAATTACTTGTTACAGGCATTTAGTTCTTAATAAAGGCAAATCCATTAAGGTTTAAAATATTTAAGGAACTATAATTAATCAAGTTAATTAATAAACTCTTAAAGTAATTGGTAACATTTACAAGATTAATAAATAAAATAATCGTAATTAGGAATTGAATGCAAATTTCAATTAAAAGTATATTTTAGTTTGTAATTTTAATATATCAAAATCTAATTTTAAAAACAAAAGCCACTAACAGTACTCTTTTCTGGGAATGATATCAGCCCCCAATACCACTAAAACCCAAATGACATCTCTGATCCTGTTTTTGATTCTGGGTTCTAAGCATTTGGTCTTCGCAGAACATAACCCAGATTCATGAAAAACCTGCTTTTCAGAAGAAGGAAAAATCATTTACATGTCAAATGTGAATCTATTTCCTTACTATATTTAACCTCTAGGAATGGAATCATAAAATAATAAAAGTCCCAGTTCAAATTAGTATCTGATACTTCATTCCATTATCAAAAACCATTCCTACATGATTTATTGACTGACAGAAAGAAAACTCCTTTTCTGTTTGGTCCTTAGCTCTAGTATCAAGTTCTGATTAACTACCTCTCCATTAATATTAATCAGAATTACACAGAGATTCACTGTCTATATGGTTTTTAAAAAGATTAAAACACATGGTTGCAGAATCAACTGCAAAAATTACCACCTGGATTCTCTAACAGTATGGCTGACAAAAGATGCGTCAGAGAAAGGGAGGAAATGTGCAGAATCTGGCAGAAGTGGTAACATCAGAAAATAAGAGGTCGAGAGTTATAATTGAGATGTTACTGATGCAATAGGGCAAGGAGGGCTTGAGGTGAGTGAGAAAGAGGATGAGGTTGGGGTTGGGAAGGGGGAGTCGCAGGGAACAGAAGGAGCACAGGGCAGTCCACTTCCTGTTTGCAGGGTCCTGTGGGTCCCAGCAAGGTTTGGACTTTATTCCAATTACATTGAATGCTATTAAAATGTTTGGAGCAGAGAGTAAGTTGACAGGACTTTTGCATTCCTGACTGAATTTCTTGCGGAATTACAAGCAGTTAAAGGATCCTTCTTTCTTTTCCTTCTCTATTCTCAAAGTCAGTGCCATACAAATTAAATCAAAATTCTTCATTCAGCATAAATTTTGAATCATTCTGGATCAACAGATAACTATTTAGAGGTTGTGTCGCCCTCCACTGCTCTGTGGGAAGAAAGAGACAGGCCTGTTTCTTAAAATATGTAATTGAGATCTAATTTCTTCAGCGTTAACAAATATGTATTGAGTCCATTTTATAGAAGAACATTGTGCCAGTCACTTGCCAATATGATCCCATTTCAACCTTGGGATAGTAGTAAGATATTCCCATTCCAAATTTGAAGAGGCAGGCATAGATATTAAATTAAATGATTTATCTAAGATTTTAAGCCAATAAATGACAGCCTAGATTTGTACTCTGTTTTCTTGATGTAAAGCACCATATCATATTGTCTTCTTTTCAGTCATAATGGGTTTTTCTAGCATTTTAGAAAACATATCAAAATGAATAATTCTACTTAGAGGTAAATAGCGGTAATTTCTGTCAGTTTCTGACAGTAAAATAAAGACTCAGTAAAGAAGAATAATTTACTTGCAATTATGCAACTTGGTAGTGACCAAGCTGGGGTAATTATTACATTTTCCTAAATGCTCCCCTTGTTATCTAACCCACCTTTGAAAATTCAAGAGCAGAAAAATATAAATTAAACCTACGAATGAACATGAATTTCATAGTAATAAAGTTTAATTAATCTCTAATATGCTCACCAAAGTAGTACACTGGCATTTGCAAAAATGAGAATATTCAAAGAATATTTGCAAAGTAGAGATATGGGAGAGCATATTATGAAGTAAAGGTGGAAAGTAGGTGGGTGGATGGACATGGATGAGCAGGAAGCCTGGTACCATCCCAGGCTAATATATTGATTCTGTTCAGCAATTAAGGTTCCCACTGATTTGTCATTACAAAGTGTTTACCAGGACAAATGGTACTTTACACTGAAGTGTGTTTATCTTGTATTTTGGCTGTGAGTTCTCAGTAAGATTTGTGTTCTATTGATCGAGGCATATCAATCTTGAAAAAGCTGGAAAAAAAAAGTACCATTTTTTAAAATTAAGATTTATAAAAATAATATATTGTGTATAGCTGCTCACCACTCCATTAAAGCAATGCCACTGAGTAAATGGAGGGGGAAATTCTATTACAGTAGTACATGCTTAACTGCACTAATACCTTTCAATTTTAAGCCATTTTGAGAAACAAACTGGACTGCTCAGGAATCATTTGTTTTAGGATTTGAAAAAAGCATTGGTTTTAACACTTGAGCATATAATCAAGTTTTAGAAACATTCACTTTGAAATGATCTTTGAAAGGCAATTTGTCAGTGTTTCATTTGTCCAACCTCTAAGTATTAAATGTTTAAAGTCGTTTTCTTTGATCTTCTATGTATAAAGTAATTTCCTTTTGACTTATGTCATTATTTTGAAATTTCCATCTAACCATGTCTTTTATTTTTTATGCTTACAATTTAAAAATATTGCTATAATAAATTAAAGAAATAGGGATTTTTTCCCTTTAAATTGAATAACTGAATGATATGGCTTTGATGTCAAAAATTATGTGATATGATAATTAAGAACTTAGCTAAATGAGCTAAATGACTCAGGAATTAATACTCCTTGCAACTTTTGATACTACTGTCCCTAACCCATAGGCTTTCCCAGAAAGGGAAACAGAATGTGGAAGATTACACAGTGGGCTTTATGACCAGGCCTATAAACAGTAACTGTTACTTCCAACCAAATTTCACTGGGCAAAACCCAGGAACATGGCCCAAATCAACTACAAAGGATAATGAGAAATGCAGTCTTACTGTGTCCATGAAAAGAAAACTATTCACATCTAACAAATCTCTAACACAAAGAAAAAAATTACACGATGGTAAGGTACTCAGTTGTCCCTCTATAATTTCTAGAAATGGTTCAAAGTTCATCCCAGAATTCACTTATCTGTGTACAATTGTTTTAACAAATGAAGAAAACTCATGATGCTAAAGTCTCACATGGTTATCTAAATGCAATGAGACCTACATCAAGACACAGAATACTGAAAGTAGCCAGAATTCAAGATAAAGAAAGAATATTGAAGGAGGAGAAGTAGGGAAAGCAGGTAACCTATAAAGGGACCCCCATCAGGTTCTCATCTGACTTCTTCTAGGAAACCAGATGAGTTACCATCTCTGAGGGAAGGATAGAAATGCGTATGCAAAATACTTAGAGATAAAGACTGCCAAACAAGAATACTATATACTACAAGACTCCTTCAGATAAGAGAGAGAAATAAACAGTTTCCCAAAAACAGAAGCTGAAGGAGTCTGCAAACACTAGACTTCCCTACAAGAAATGTTGAAAGGACTCTCCTATATAAAGTGAAGAAAATGCATAAAAAAAGGAATAAGGAAATAGAAGGACCAAGAAAATGAAAGACAAAATAGCAGTAACAAATCAATTTTCATATATGAATAATCACCCTAAATATAAATGGACTGAACTCACCAATCAAAATATACAGAGTGGCTGGATGAATCAAAAAACAAAACCCAATTTTCTGATGACTTCAGGACATCCATCTGAGTTCCAAAAATAAATAGACTCAAAGGTTGAATAACAATTCTATAAGCAGACAGCACCCAAAAGGGGCAGAGACAGCCATACTTATATCAGATAAAATAGATTTACAGCAAAAAAAAAAAAAAGATAAGAGAAAGGGATGCATGTTACAGAATTATTAAGGGAACAATTCAATAATTATGTAAGAAAAGCAAACAAATGAAACCAAAAAAATTTTATCTTAAACTGCAACCTAAATGAGCATTTGATTTTTCTTTCCTCAAAGCTAGTTACCATTTTCTCAATATTAAACAAATCCAGAATATTCCAATTATGTAATTTTCAGCTCAAAATTAACAGTTTTACTACCTAAGGGAATACCAAATGAAAGTATAGCGAGCCATACTTCCAGAGGTTTGGTTTTCAAAAATTATGCTTAAAGATCCAGAGTTACTGATTTTTTTTTTAACTGTGCATATAATTATACCCAGAGTAAAACAGGTTGACTCATCAGGCTTTTAATGGCTAAACCAGGTTAAAACTAGAAAGGACAGAAAAGCTTGAACTAAAAAAGACCAGCAACCTCAGAAGGCTAGGGACTAGTTCTTGTTAGCATCACTGGAGTTATTAATTCCAAGAGGGAAAAATATAGCCATGACCGTAAATTAAACTTGGTATTTCTTGCTGACTAAACTCTGAATGTTGCTGTTAAAATGCTTGTTTCTTATCTGGCAAAACATCTGCTTTTTGATGCTAAAAGTGGGATCCTGAGGGAAGCAGTGATCTTTCCCAAGGCAACTTGATTAATAGTAGGCTTCCAAATTTTAGCTAAAAGACATTTTGATGAAACCAGCAGTACTGAATAATTGTTTCCACAAATAATCTGGATATATATTTCCTTTCTCTCCAGGATTTTAGACAGTGGGACTCTGAGATGTACTGTTTTTCTTCCACCCAGCTCTTGCTCCTACAGTTACAACCCACTACACGGTGGCGTCCATTGGCCACCCACGCACTTGGCTGTGTGCTACGACACACCCTTGCTCTCTGGTTCCTAGGAGTTTGTAAAGAGAAATCATGCAAATGTGGAAATATAATAAGCAGATGCATAACGTTTCAAATATTAACTAAGACATCTATCCAAAAAGTTCAATTTATTGCAATAAAGTAAAAATGCAAGAGTAAAACTGTATTCTCAAAAATAGAGAGGTAGGCAATCCAGGGCTGGGCTAGATGTAAAAATTATCGTTGAGGGTGAACAATCATTATACAAGGACAAAGCAAGGCTTTTAAAAATCAGGTAGAATAGAGGTGCTGGTGGCTTGATAACAAAAACTAAGTACATCAGAGAAGTTGAGAGCAGGAAAAGGAGAGATGCAAAGGAGAGAAAAAAAAATGGAGGGTGAAAAAGAAAGAAAGTAGACAGAAAGTCTCTTGAAGTAGGCATTAAAAGACCTGAAATCAAGTCCCTGACCCCTCCTGGTCATGTAATCTTGAGCAATTCTCACCACCAGCATCATTATAACAGCTGCAACTTACAAAAAAATCTGCTATGGCCTTGGCCCTTTACACAGCTTATCTCCTTTAATCCTCACACCAACTTTACAAGCAAGATCCTGTTATTCCCACCTTATGAGCTGAAAAATAGACTAGAAAACATAAAAAATCATTCCAGGCTTTACAACTAGTAGATATAGAACCAGAGATTTTTTTCCCCCCTGGTTTGAAAGCATGTGCACAATTTGAAAGCACTCGCACTTTCCACAGTGGTGGACTGCCTCCTAAATGTAACTTCTCAGAACCTCATTGCTCATCTAGAAAAGGATTACCAAAATTGCATGAATATGGGTATCAGTTGTCTTTTCCCACAGTAACTTTATTTCTCCTGAGTCGATGGGAAGGCTAGGTAGGCTGCTGGATTTTGATGGGACTCTTTTAACCATCTGAGTATGTGTGTCTGTGGTATGTGGTGAACTGGCTGTGAGCTGGCTTAACAGGGCATCGCTAGGATGACTAATTCTGCACTATGTGGCTTCTCATCTCCAAGAGGCAGGCTCAGGACATTACAGAAGCAGAGAAAGCAGCAAGTCCTCTTGATACCTGGGGACATGTCTAGCATGACATCATTTGCACCAGTCTCCTTACTAAAGTAAATCACAAGACCAGCCTAGATTCAAAGGCTAGGGAGATCAATTCCAAAATTATATTTCAAAGTGCATGTATCCACGAAATAATGAAGAATTAGAGCCATTGTATAATTACTCTACCCTGTGATGTATGTAAATGTTTTATAAACTAAACTGCTACACCAGCAACTGCCACCAATCCAAGAACTGTTTGTTTTCATACTTGTCATTTCTTCTAGCTGAGCTAGTAGAAAAGACTAGATAAAACTATGTAATAAAATTCAGTGTACCAACTTGTCTCATGCTCTCTGAATTGAATGAGGCTTTCCCCATGCCTTTAAGATCCCACCCCGTTACATTCTATTAAATTTGAAATTTCTTCCAGAATTAAAAATCAAAGGGAATACTGTCCAAGTTTGATGTCATCTACTCTTAATTTTCTGAAATGTTATAATACATAATATTTTATTATTGGACTGTCATATTTTCTTCCTAAAGAAAAATCCCAAATGTTAAATCCCAAATTCATAGCTAAAATGCTTTAAAATCACGTTCTATAGTTTCTCAAGGGTCACAATGTTGAGGGCATAATGAAATTTATTTTAATTTGAACAAAAAGCTGCTGTGACCAGAAGCAAGTGACTACTGTCTCTTTTATATCTCAGAAATAGTTGTCTGTATTTCTGAAGTCCCCTGTTAACCACACCCAGACAAACCTGCAACAGGATGTCAACCCTCACTACGTTATACATCCTCTCTAAGTCAGTGCTCTCAACACTGACTGGCTATACACTAGCATCACCTGGGCAACTTTAAAAAGTACTCATTGCCCAGGTCACATCCCAGGACAATCGAATCAAAATCACAGGGAATGAAACACAAGCATTAGCATTTCTTCAAGCTCCCCAAATGATTCCAATGTGCCCATAAGACTGAGAATCAACGCATAGGGCCATTACCTTCCCTGCCTATGAATGGAAGATTCTGCATTGGATTCCAATTTGGGCTAGGTTGCATTTCTATTTCTTTCTTTGAATTGTTAGCAAAATAGCTTGGCTATTGCTCATTAAGCTATTTGAAAGCACTGTAGAATATAAAGAGCTGAAGTCAGAACTGCAATAAATCTACAATATAAGTACATGACTTGGAGCAAGTTATTTAACCTACTTAGCCTCTTTGAGCCTTGATTTCCTCCTAAATCAAAATGGTTTAATAATTCCTACCTCATAGGGAGTTATAAAGATTAAGTGAGATAAAGTATATAAAATGTCTCCATAATACATAATCAATAAATATCCATTTCTTTTCCCCTTTGTCTCAGGCAAAGCTGCTCAGCATTCTCAGGTGCCTGCTGTTGACTGCTGAAGGAAAAGGAAGGACACCCAGTGTGTACAGCATGTGTCTGTGCATGCCACAGGACCCCAGTGTCTGTTTTTCACAAGCATCAGAAAATCTTGCTCCCAATTCCCTTGGGGTAAAATATCACCATGTATCTGTTTGCTGGGACCCACTTCACAGAAAGTCTCAATGTCACTAACTTTGTCTAGACACATGGTTGTTAGGATCTTTTTTTTCCTCCATCAGCACAAGAAGTCTGCTGTCAACCTCGTTTGGGAGAAAGGCCACATAGGGAGGCAAGGCCAAGGACATGGCCAGGCTCCTTCTGCAGTCCAGCTCATCACAAAAAGCAAAAACTGAAAGTGACTGCAGAGTAAAGCAATATCACCATTATAGCTACAGAGCAAAACAGGCTCTGGACAGCAGAACTGTTTTCTTTGCTATCCATAAGTCTTCTGGACAGGTCTTCAAATTCACTTTCACACAAAGAAATATCATGAAATTGCAGCAGTTTTTTAAGAAGCCTGGTGCCACAAAGCAAATAAACTTTTTTCCTTTGATAAGAAGTAAGAGATGCAGGTGAATTTTCTAAAATGTATCTTCAAATGACTAAACTTGTTTTCTTGGTTCTGACTCATTTTCCAATTATAGGAAATCTTTATAAATCGAGATTGATTGAACAGGAACAAAACAGAAACTATAAGAATATTGTTGATTCATTACAGTAACCAATTGCCATACATTTAAAGAGTAATGACCAATTTCTTATGGAAATCTGTCTGCCTTAGCAGTCCTTCACCCCACGACTTAGGACAGGTCATGGCTACCGCTACGATTCAGATAACCTGCCCTATCTTCTACAATAGCAAAGCCTTCACCCCATTGTGGTGATGATTTATGTATTGGCACTTACACATCTTTCTTAGTCTATATTTTGTTTCTTACTAAAGTCAAGGATTTTTTAAAAAAGTATTATGCATTTCATGGCACAAAGGAAACCTTGCCAACATTAAGCCTGTGCAAAATGTGACTGTTTTGATCAGAAAAACTGAGTCACTGCAGAAGGCTGTGTCTCTCGCTGACCTTATATCTATCTCACCTCTCAAATATTCTATATCTGTTTATCTGAATCATCTACCTTGTTAACTGAATATCCCAGCCTTCTAGAAGCCATGACCTATGGGCCAATCAGGCCCATAAATAAATAAACAAAATGTTTATATAGTTACACCCACTTGTTTGTATACTGTCTGTGGCCACTTGCCCACTGCAAAGTCCAGTTGAGTAGTCGTGACAGAACGATCAGCAAAGCTAAAAGTACCATCTTACTATCTGGTCCATTATATAGGCAATGTTCACTGACCCCTGTTCTAGAATCTAGGCTCCCCAAAACAGCAACTTTGCTATGAATTTAATGATCTACACATCAGAAGGATTCAATAAACATTTGTTGTATAATTAATTACGTTAACTAAGATTGTCATCTCTCCCACAAAAGTAATTTTCAGGTACGGGTCTTCAGGGGAAAAAAGAGGCAAGTATCTGTGCCTTAATTACAGATATAGAATGCTAGAAAGATCCTAGAGATGTACATAGCTTGGATTTTTCAACTGATAAAAAGTGAAGCCCAAAAAACTGAAGTGATTCTCCCAAGGTTAACCCAAGGAGAGGCAAGAACTACTCCTGCAGCACATTTGCTTTTCCTTCAATTAAAAAGTCACTCTATGAAGTCAGCCTGTTCCCAGGAGGAACAAGGTTTGAACACAATACTCATGCAACAGTAATTATACTTGTTTGGAACTTCCAATTCTAACTTATTCCCTGAAGTTCTCTAAATGTTCACCACTCCGATACATTTTCATAAATTTGGTTAGGCAATGATATGCATGAATTAAAAAACAAAAAATACAGTTTAAAAACAAACTTTATTAATTAAACCTACACCCAGAGAAAGTTCCAGTGCACAATGAATGATTATTCTACCTACCACCTATGTGTTTTGACAAATATTTCTGAGGATCTGATATCCAAAAAAAGGTTCTAGATTGAATTTTAAGGCATCCCTTACTCCCCAAAGTGCAAGAGAGAATAATTTAATTCTGCCAACTCACAATAAAAAGTAGAAAAGTATCACCTAGTAAAGCTCAGTTTCTGTATCTCTTGCCAGTATTGGCTGAGGAAGAAAATCTGGGTGGATTGGTATCTCCAGTGCAATAAGGCAATTTTTCTTTTATCATTATTTTTCCTCCAAAAAGTTCTTTGTAATTCAATCCCATAAAGGGAGATTCAGAGACAGAAATAAATCATGGAACAGATGCACTTTAGGACAGCAAGACCCTGTCATACTGCACTTATTTAGCAACCATCGGTTAGGCCCTAGTCTGTGCCGTGGCACTGTAATAGGCACTGGGGGAAACAAAGAGGCATTAGACACAGTCCCTGAGGTGCAGAAAGAGTTACATTTCATATGAGAGAGAGACAAGCAAAGGGGTACAGCACCAGAGGTGGGACCTGTGAGTCTGAGACGTAAGTCCAGAGTGTAGTGGAAGACACTGGAGGGACACCCAGGCCAGACTGACTTGATAGCCAAGTTAAGAGTCAGCCCAACAAAAAAGGAGGAAAAAAAACAAACTTCATGAACATAAAATTTGATGTTCAAAGACAAAGAAGTAAGAGAAAACTGGACATATTTTGGGGAGAGAAAACAGTATTGCATATCTAGAGCCTCAAGTGCAAGTTGAAGGAACAAGAAGGATCAGACCTTTAAGCTTTGACAATGTTTCCCCTAAAACAAGCATTTGTGCTAAGCTCAGTCTGTGCTGGGTGCTGGGCTAGGCACCAAGACATGCCTTTAAAGGTATAAAGGTATCCTCCAGATTACTCTTCTATGGACCATCTACCTCAGGGGCCTTTTGACTCTAAGCTTCCACCAAATACAAAAATCGTATACCAAAATGCTAAAATGGAGATCATTGGGTCTTGGTTTGAAAACTTCTAATGACAGGGCATATTACTCAGAAAGCAGTTATTAAAAACTTCTTGGTATCAAATTGGAAATTGCTTCTCCGTAATTTCTTTTTGACATCAGTAAGACACAGGGCAACTTTTCTCCAAGAATGGCTCAACTCACAATAAACAGATCCCAAACATCAGATTTTGAGATTTATATAGTCTAAATAATGTTAACATAGTGTTCAGTACACTACCAATCTCACCCTCCAAAAGGGGTTTAATTTATCTCCCCAGGAAATCCAGGCCTTGTCAGGACCAAAGATTTTCTAACTCAGGACACATCTCCTAGGGGGTTTGGGCATCTGAGCACTGAACTTCTAGACCCAAGGTAGAAAGTGGGCCAGGGCAGCAACAAAAAACAGATCCTGAACAAAACAAAATACAGTAGTCAAAGCGCATAACTCTTATGTGTAGGAGCTAAGAGAAAGAGCTGGAATCAGGCAGACAAGTCCTAGAAAAAGCAGTCACGTTGCTGTAGTTCAGCTACATGACTCAGATTCACGGGGCATAAGGAAAGCCTTGTACAGCATGACAGAGACAACCATAAAGGCACTTTAAGTTATGTACAAAATGAAAACTGGCGCATTCCCCGAGTCAGAAAATATAATGTAACTCAGTTGCAGAGAGAAGGCAGAATTACTCAAATCCTATTTCGTTTTTGTTACTGAGAAAAATGTTGCTGACTCTGCAAAGTAGAACACGCATTGTCAATAAAGAATGAAAGTCAGGGATGGTTGAGAAGACAATAAAATCCACGAAGTACTGCTTTACTTGAGATCAAGGTCCTGACCCAGATTAGTTGCTCCAAGATACTGAAAGAACCTGCAGGTGTTATCAGAGTCTCAGAGCTGTAAATCTGTACAGTCATGGATAATGAGAGAAGTCAAAGACTGAAGCTGGACTAATACCATCTCGGCTACAAAAGAGAGAAATAGCTGGATTCTCTGAAAATGTGAAATGGTAGACGGAGAGTCTACGTTACTAATAAATAAAGCCTGAGTCCAGCAGTGGGGGAACAATGGCTAACACATACAATAAGCAGCTAACAGCAAAAGGGCTAAACGCAGCACCTGTGATAGCAAATTGTGTTCACCATGCCAGGCACTATTCTAAGCACTTAATCCTCAGATCAAACCTAAGAGGTAGATGCTATTATTACTCCATATTACAAATGAGACAACTGAGGCACAGTCTTTACACAACTCACTTAAGATTGCGCAGCTACTAAGTGGCAGAACCACTGTTTGAACCACCAAACAGTGCTGCCTCCCTGAGGAGTTAAGAGGCTGGTACAGAAGTGACCTTTTAGGAAGAAGCAGAAATTGGACAACACTGAAAGATTAATAAAAATTGGAGGATGAAATTAAGGTGGGACTTGGCAAGGCATGTGAAAACCATGAAGACGATGATCTTCGTTGGAGCTTAGGACACATATTGAGAACTGAGTGAAATATGGTGGGAAGCAAGAGGCCAGATTCAGAGCATCTTGAATGGGACAAAAAGAAGCCTGTTCAGTTCCACTCTCAGGTGCTTTACTGTTTCGTGTAAGCCTTTCAAAATTTTTCCCTGTTCCCAAGATCTTCCTTCTTATCCTATTAAAGGCACTCTTGACTTCAAATAATAGAAATCTCTTCAAATATGCCCATGCAAAAAAAAAAATGCCTATAGAGGGAAACTATTGGAAAAATCCAAGGTCAGGAAGAAAAGTCAAGTCTTAGAAGGCCCTTGAACCCAAGGCTGTTAACAGATGAAAGCCCAGTGAACTCTAAGTTGGCACTGGTTATGTAACCCAATAGCTATATAGCTATAAGAGGGTGGGACATAGGAAAGTTCAAGTTGCACATGGAACACCACACAATCAAGCATTGCAGTCACCAATAAAACCTTCTGCAATGATGAAATATTTCACATCCACACTGTCCATCACACAGTTATTACCCACATGTGGTTCTTGAGCACCTGAAATGTGGCTAGTACCACTGGAGGACTGAATGTTTAATTTTATTTAATTTTAATTTATTTAAACAGTTACACATTGTACAGTACAGACTAACTTACCCACTTTACAGACAGACAGACCTTTCTTTGAGGCCCATGCCATTGAGCAGGATATTGACAGTTAGCACAAAGACCAGCTCCCAAGCACTCTGACCCATTCTTTCCCCCATTTCACAGCTGGCATGCCCAGGTCACTGTCTAAGGCTCTCTAGTTGCTTCAGACTCTAATATAAAGTATGCTGGGCTTTGTTACAACATCACTGTTCTACTTTGTAAATTGGTTTGAATACAAACATCTATTTTCCAAAGATAGGTGTTTGACCCTTCCAGAACCTTAATTCCCAAAGGTAAAGACATAAAAAACACTGCTATAAAAATTTCAAAGTAATGCCACCTCAGCTGTACTGATACCTGGAGGAGTAGCCCTCGCAGATCTAGTATAAGGACTTTCCATATATGCAAGTGAACTTTTTCATTGCAAAATGTGACTTCCTAAGATTACTTGATAATCACAGCAAACTGGCACAAACTAGCAAGAGAACATTAGGTTAAGAGACACGGGAGCAGGAAAAGGCTTTTCACTAGCCAGCTGCACATTCTAGGCCAAGGATTTTACCTGTACTGGGTCCCACTTTTATTTTCTATAAAAAATAGACTGCAATACCTTCTCCTCCTTTCTCTTAAAGATGCTATAAAGATAAATCAGCAAAATAAATAAAATGCCCTTTGTTCCTAGGAAGAGAAGCACTCCATAAATTTTCAAACTTATTATTAAACACAAAAGCCAAGTTTCCCTGAAAATAAGATAGTTAAAATCAAGTAGCCTGTATCATGTTATGTCAAAAATTATTACACTATTAATCCTGGTGCTTCACTGGTGTCCAGTTTAACTAGAAAACTTCATGTTGGAGTAATTATTTAAGAAGAGGGCAATGATTCAAAATGAGAAAAGCTAATTTTCCTTGCTATCCCCTGTTGCAGAGAGTAATTTAAAGCATTAGATATTAAAATGACACATTTAAAACATGTATACATACTGTTTTCCTAATTATGAATTGAAAAGTTTGCAGGGAATTGGGTGTAGTTTTCAGGAAAACTCAATGTAAACTCAAATCATTCTTCTTATATTTATTTTGTACCTTAAATAATGACCCTCTGTCTTGTTATATCCAAAGATGAAACTGCAGAAACACAGATTTGGGTCATCTTGTTCCCACCTGAAATGACACTGCTTTGGGTTTTGGACATACCTCATGAGCCAGTGGACAAGGGAGCAGGGTTCCATTGGCATATAGGGTAGAATGGTGGAATCAATAGTGTCCTCCTTTGCCCTCTAACAACATTCTGTTTATGCCTTATTATAGAACTTGTGTTCCATATTTATTTGTATCTGTATTCCAACCACAGAGCTCAGCACATAATGGACAATCGGGAAGTCACTGCTGCATTGAGTGATCCACTAGGAACTAATATTTCCAACTCCAAGTGTCCAGAAAACATCTGTGCTCCCCCAGACCCCAACTCTGTGCACACGGTTCATCTTGGTTTGGCAACATTTATTCCAATTTATAAATAGACTTGCTCCCAAAGTTATAACCTTAGTATAGAAATGCAGTATATTATCTAAAATATGAAAGAAAAAAACAGTTTCTTCCTTGGCCATGAAATGTAGGATACTTGCATTGGGTGCTTGGTTTGTAACATCCATAAGAGCAGCACCTGCTTAATCTAGCACCCCCATATTGATCAGCTTTATCCACATCTGAGATCTGATCCAGAAGTACTTGGAGCATTTTAATCCAGTCTGGAACCTGAATTTATTTGTTTCACCTTTCAAAGCAAACCGAATTATGGTTTCCAAGAAAAGAAAACCCTGAAGTAAAGACACAAAGGGTAAATAAATTGTCTCTTAAGCACAAAGGGTCAATGTGGATAGGGACTTTCAGGATTAAATGATCCATCCTCTAAGCTTTTCAAAAATGTGACTTGTTGAAAGTCAATGCTGCATGACCATGAAGCAGTGAGGATGAGAACATGGGTCTTTACATTCCGAGCCCAACTGGGGTGACAAGCTACCTAAGGTTCTCAGAATATGGCACTTTCCATTGTTAAAGCAGGACAAGTCCAAGGAAAGTCACTGCTTCCTGAAGACTGAGGTTTCCCAGAAGTTAGGACTTTCAGTGCAAAAGAACAGAGAAATCCCACTCAAACCAGCATCAGTTGACCACCCTAAGTCCAATGCTCTCTTCACTGAGTAAGCCTGTCCCTTTCATCAGTCTAATAAAATCTTGCTGGTTCTGCTTCAACTCCTTAAGCCCGAGAAGAACTCTATAAGCAATAGAGTTTGACAGTTGTTGTCCAGCTGTGCATCCTCCAAGAGGGGCATCCATTAATTATAACACATAAATGATCAAAACTAGAGTCTCAAGATCCTGTATGAATTTTTAAAAAGAATTTTAAGGTCTTTAAATAATTAAAAGTTTAAAAAAAATCAAGAGGAAGAAAATGAGTGTCATGAAAATGAGCATTGTGAAGCCAGTCCTTTTTAAGTACCAAACTATTATTATATGTCCAAACTAATCAAGTTGTCGCAGCTGAGAAAAGAAGGCCATGGAAGCTCTCACAAAGTTATGCTGATTAATTATCTGGAGAGCCAATTCAGAATGCAACCATTACTCATGAGACACTCCTGACACTGTAATTAGCCTACGATTCCTCTGATTCTCGGGAAGACTTCAGAACCTGTGCTTAAAACTCTTGCAGCATTTCTTAAAAAGGGAGCTGGGATTGATATTTCAAATTCTTTGAGGGGACTTGGGATTCTGGGAGCATGATAACTCCATTCATAACAGTTCATTTTCTTCCCTCCGGTGCCAATCAGCAGTCTCAGGTAACAAGATTGTCAGGGAAGATTCAGCAGGAAGATGTTGGATTGGGTTGATCTTATGCCCATGAAGATCTATCACAGACTAACTACCTTGATATTTTGTTGGGCACATCATTTCTCAGCAAGCTTAGCCTCACAAGCGTTCTTCAAGTCTTGTGCAATTATCCTAAGAATATAACTGAGCAACTAAAGCTCCAAGCACTCCCTGGCTCCAAGACCACAGAGAGAGTGAGTCAGCTGAGACAGTATGAGTCTGGGTGTGGGTCTGCTAAACTTAGTGGCCTGTCTGACCACCATTATTGTTACTACAGTTCTACATTCCTATTCAAAGGTCAGAACTGCCCAGTCAATCAGTCATATGAGCCAAACCTTACAAGGTGCTTTTCAAATCAATCAAGAGTCAAAAGCTTGGGCCTCCCTGGTGGCACAGGTGGTTAAGCGCAGTGCTGTGAAGCTGTCTGCAGCCTCTGTGGTACCAGTTTGATCCCCGCTGGCCTCGGAGCAACCCACATGGCGAGCAGACCTCTCCTGTCTCGCCTGCTGCTCCTCTCAGCAGTGTATTTCGTCAGTCTGCCTGATCTGTTCCCTGTTCTGTCACTGGTGAATCCTCTCACCCTCCCGCGTATCTGGCCTGTACCCCAGCTCTTATATAAATAAAATAAATCTTTAAAAAAAAAAAAAAGCAGAAAGCTTGATCACCCTGGGAAGGGTATGCATCAAGAGGTATGACCGGGAATGCCTGGGGGGCCGAGAACCAATGTATGACAAGGGACCCCAGAAGCTGATCAGTGGAATGCCTTGTCGATAAGATTAGGACCATGGCCGGGGGGGTCTGGGGTCTGGTTTCGATTACAACACTTGGTCATCAAGCTGATAACATGGTCAGCAGACTCGTGTCCCCCAAGCCCTAGATGTCATTCCTTAGTTTCACCCATCCTTTGCTCCTTGTCTCTTAACCCATGTAGCTGATGCTGTATGGTTATTCTATCAATAAAAACAGACAGCATCTTGCTCTCAAGCAGCATCCTGCACTATGTAGCCTGCTCCATGACTCCCATTTCTTTATCAGTGTGGTGTTGCCCGACGCAACATCTGGGTCTCTCCAGCACCCAACTCCAGGCCCTTTTCCTGAGTAGATCTCCTTCCTGATGTGCACTCACCACCAGAGAAACTGCTCAACTCCCATGTTCCAAGAGCAGATTTGTAGTGGATAACATGCGTGACATCATACATATGGGAAGGCAGGTCTCTTGGGACAAAGGAACTATCTAAGACCTACTGCACACAAAGAAAATTCTACCTTACAATTGAAAAGGGAAAAGGTGAACATATTTGTCAAAACCTCAAGTTAGTTAAAAATAAATCAATTAAGGCATTTTCTAGTACAGTAGCAGTTAACATGCTGTGAAACAATGGTCCCAATTTTAATCTGACAATATGGAAATCTCTTCTCTAATTACAGGATCGTTAACATTTCTAACCAAACCCCACAGTCCATACTCCATGCAAGAACAAAATCCCTTTTCCAAAGAAAGTGGGTCTCTGGGCCTTTACCCTTCTAGGGGATATATATGTGACAGAATAAGTTATAAGTTATGACCAAGTAGTAAGAATGAAAACCTAGAATATATGCTTTCCTGAAAACAACTGCTTACCTTTGGCTTTCCTCTTCTTTTATTCTCTCATTTCAAAAAGAAAAACAAAATAAAAAGAAACTTTCAGTAATTTCCACTGGAAAAGTGACATTCCAGACTGCTCTCCTTTTCAAGGATGAAGATAATCTGATTTACTGCCTCCTTGCTTCATTTAAATCAGTGAAGAACATTAAGTACAAGTTCTAGATAGTTTAAAAGACAAATTTACTATTGAAAAGGGCAATGCTGCAAGAAGCCAAAGGTTTTAATGCCCTAACGATTAATAAATCCCCTTGAGTTTTTGAAACTTTACTGCAAGATCATCCAAACACCAAGTTCCCAGCGCCACAGGATGGAGAGCTGTATCTAACCCAGGGTTCCTATCCTCTTAACTTTTTTTTTCTTTTTGTGCATTTTGCAGGTATTTCTATTTGCTTTGCTCTTGCAGAGCTCTGGGGATGGCCCTCTAGCATCAGAAAGCCTTACTCTCCTCCGCAGTGGGTTCCCTGGAAGAAAAAGGCTCTTTGAGAAAGCCAGGATGCATATTGAGAATTCCTGCAAATTCCAACATTTTGTAGAAAACTTACAGGACAGTTTTCCTGAGGTAACATTGCTTTACAGCACTACATGTGATTCAAGGGAACAGATTCACACCTCCTCAGATATACATGTCACACCCACAACCAGAGCACCAGATCCTTCCAACACATACATCCAGATTCCCCTCCCCACACTACTTCACCTCCGTTCTCCCCCTCTCATAGCCTCAGTTCTGCAGTCATATTTCTAGGCTTTGTTTTGGTTAGTTTTGTCAGTATATGATAATTTTTAAAAGCAAAGATTGAGATTTTCAAATTTGGAGTCATCAAGATTTCTTAGAAGACTAAATTAGAAGCAGGATGGCGGAGGGAGATTTCATACTCTCCGAATAATTGGGCAAGGCAGAGTTTTACGAGAAGATAATTTAAAAGTGATTTCTCTAGTTCCAAAAGGGGCTAACATAAAAGCTCTTAAGAGGCAATTTTCCCCAGTCCACTCCAAACCTGATTCACATTAAGAGGCAGCTAGAGAAGGATACTTCGGGAGTCTCTTACAATGGATACTGTGCTTGTCCAGTTCTCAAAGTTCACACCAGGCATGAAAACCCCTTGTGTGTGGGAACCCATCCTTCTCAAATAACCAGGGACAAGTTAGCCTGTACAGCTCTGGGGATACGACAGAGACAAATGCAGAGATCCCAGCCCTCTCTGTGGCACCAACTGCTCCTCCAGCTCAAACCACAGGACCCTGGCCAACTGCGCTATGCCAGTTCATCTTTAATTTCATCCCCTAGCTTATTTGCTGAAGGTGGGGGCAGGGGGGAAATGGAACAATCTAAATCAAAGCAGTTACTGCTGCAGCTTTTGAACAGCTCTGATGAATGTCTTGCTACATGAGAAAGGTTATGGTTACCACCATGGGCAATGAGGACTCAGGATAAATGTGCATTTCAATTATCCACTCTAACCCTCTCTCTCTATCTAGCCTGAAACTGTCAAGTCTCCAAAAAATATGACCAGCTCTCTTCAGAGTCGTGATCTCCAATACTCTCGGCCCTTCTCCTGCCGACGAAAAAACTGCTGAATCACTGGCTTACTTTTCCTACAAAGAAACAATCTGGTTGCAAATTTCCTAAGTCCTCTGAGTTTATTCCCTTCCATCCCAACCAAATGGTAGTTCTTATTTCTTTATCCAGATAGAGGGGGCAAATTTTCTTCTGAGTACCATACTAACTTTCCCAGTCATTCTTTATCACTCTCGGAAGTCAGTCCCCACCCCTAGCACTGGTTCATCCTCAAAAAATAGTCTGAGCTCAGGAAAGCTACAGCTACCTAGAGCCATTCCCAAGACCCACATTACTTGGGACAAAACCCTGGTGAGAGCCTGTGCTTTCTTTTTCCTACTTCAGCTCTAAGTGGGCTTTAGTCTAAGATCCAGTCCCACCTCCATTCTATTCCCTACTTCCCTCCAGCTCCCAACCTTCAATTACTTCTGATCAGGAATTATCATTTGAGAGCACAAGTGTGTGAATCAACCACTACAGGAGCCTATAGGTGAGAAAACAGAAAGAGAGAGAAAGTTGTATCTCAAGGAATGACCTGGAAGGCAAGAGAGACATGTAGGCAAAATGCTGTCAACCCCTAAAACAAGAGATCGTAGATGCTGGACCAGTCATCACTGATGGTCACACTTCTCAGCAGCTGGAATAGGAGTTTTGAACCATAAATCACATTTATCCTGATCTTCTGGGTGCCCAGGAGATTTATTTAGACAGAAAGAAAAAGGTGTTATCATTGCCATTAAGGAAACTGCAATGTTACAAGCCTTTGTGGGCCTGAACACCTTCAAAGACTTGTCTGAGCACTGCCGTCTAATATCAGAGCATGGGAGTAGAGGGCTAGGCATTGCTGGAAGTGAAAGTCTCAGGAACCTCTCTCCTCCCACTGACGCCACACAAATAGTTCAAGGATATTCAAGGAGACTGAGAGGAGGACCTTAGGCCAGGGCTCATAACTGTAATTAGAACACCCTCCAGCACTGCTGGGGTCACAGACCCCCATGCTAGGATCACTGCATCTGGGAATCACAGCTATAATACCACATCATCATCAACTCTAAAATACTTCCAGTGTCAGGAATAAAACATGAAAAGAAGGACTTGGAATGATTATAAAACAATGTTGATTGTTCAATGAATTCCAATTTCAGAAATACTAAAATGAGAAAAACACTTCTAAGAGTCAAAGAAATTCAACAATACTACACATGGCTGATATCACTAAGGTCCAGCAAGTTCTTATGGAATGATTTCTATTCCCTCTCAAGCTAGGTAAGACCATAGGGCTAGCTTGGACCAAAGGAATGTGAGCAGAACTGAATTTTACTTCCAGGTCAACATAGACAATTGTCAATGTTTGGATCCCCAGTGCTCTCCTGTCCCAATGCAGTCATCAAGGAAGCACATGGTGGTTGTACACGGAGAGGGTAGCATTAGAAGAAGGTGGATTCTTCATACACTTGGGGTTCTGAGAAATTTCAGTGACAAAAGTCTCTCTGCCGACCCATCCAGTTCATTTTGTACTATGAGGGGAAAAAAGAATTTATTTTGTTTTAAGCAAGTGAAATTCTGCTATTGTTTGTTACCACAACATAACATCTCCTGACTGAAACAGCATCTTACACTTGAATAAGGCATTACCTCATTTGGTATTCATATTATACTACAGCACAGGCAATGCAAACGGTATTCCAATTTTATAGAACAAAGCAATTGACACTCGAAAGGTAATTGAATTGCCCAAAGTGATAAAGGTAGCATGAGGTATATTTTCCACTAGAATTTGTGTGTCTTCTAACTAAAGAATGAATCCCACAGTTGTGTTCCTGTCTTCTCCTTTCCCAGTGCCTCCAAATTCTTGCGCCATTCCTCACGCAGGATACACATACACATACTTCCTTTGGGCAAAGGGACTTTGAATCTCAATTTCTTTCCTTTAAACTCAGTAAAGCATTCAAGAACTGAGCCAACAATAGGCTTGAGACTTAGAACATAGGCGAAAGTGAAGCCTGGCAGCAATACCACGGTAATATATTTGTAGCTGAAACACAAACTGACAAGTTCTAGAAAGCTGAGCTAAAGAGTATTTTCCACAATCATAGGGTGAAAAGTGAAGTGTGGGGGGAGGGAGAATTGAATGAAGATATATCCTTTATGTTTTGCATTTACTTCAGTTTCTTGAATATACTTTATATCTGAATGGAAAAATAGACCCAGTTGCTGTTTGTTATAAAGTTTCCAGCAAATATGTGACGACATCTAGAAAATTCTAATCTCTGACTAAAACACATAGACTGAGACGCAAAAAGAACAGGCAGCCTCCAGGGGTTCCTGACCTCATCATTGCCACTCTAATTACATTCTGTGCTCAGAACACCAAATTGAGAAAAACAAAATTATTTCCCTGAAACAGTGCTGTGCTGAGAATTCCGTTACTTCATTTCTAAGCTAGGAAAAGGAGCTTCCCTAAAAAAATGTGGAAATATTGCATATACAAATACACAAATAAAAAACAACCAGTTGGTGTCTGCAACTGGCTTCAGGGTTTGCCCTTGATGCCCCAAGCTGGCCTAGTACTTAATTTCAGGAAGAGGAAATGAACTTTATAATTTCCCCATTTTAGGGTAATGCCTAGGGTTATTCTTTTTCATCACAATCTCTCCCTAAATAGACCCTGCAACCTGAGCAGAGTCTGCCCTCCCCCGCCAACCAATCCCCGCAGGGTGATGGTTTCATTTATGGTCCATGCTTGGCTAACTAAGCACCTGTTTCTGAAAATGTCAGTATAAAAGTGTCCCTGGAACTGGCACATTCAGCGTTGTGTGACCTTGTCAACCCCTCTGAAATTCTAAGCAAAGAAATGCTTATAAAACAATTGCCTAAGTTTCCATTCCCCTTATCAGATACCCTAGCCACTTTGGCAGCCTCCAAGAACTTGGTAAACTGACCTTCCCACTCCATGGACATCAGTACACAAGATCAAAACTTTGAGCTTCACACATCTTACCTGGGATGAACTTGTAGGGCTTTGCTAATGCTAAGAACTTTCTTCTTAGTATAGCAGCTTTTCTTTACTATTTTTTAGCAAAACATGTTACCATGGAGCCAGGGGAATTGTCTGGAACTCTATAAGTGGATATTAGCATTGTTTGGGGTAGTAAATATCCATAAACCAAAAATTCTGTCCAAAAAGATTCTGTGCCCCCTTCCTCTTACATGAAGGCACTATTTTCCCACAAGGCTTTAGATATCAGTTTCTTAGGTGGAGCCCAAAATAATCTGCAGTTATAGAACATTAGAGCAATGGTTCCTAACCAGTTGGGGGTTTCTAATTTCATCAAAAATTGGTTTAAGGTTCTGGGTCCTCTCTCCAGTAAAAAGCACACGTTATGTATAATTTCAGGATGTGAACATCCCACTAAAGCCCATCTGTTTCTTTCCTTTTGCCCCTAGTCCCATCCTCCTTCTCAGTGAAAGAGGGTGTTCATTCAAGAGGTACCCCACCTGATGAGGTCACCCCCTTTCTCCAATAAGAGCTTGTTACCCCAAAAAAAAAAAAGGTGCCTTCCTAAATTTCTCTGAATTTTTAAACTCCCTGTAGTGCCAGGATGGCCACAGAGCATTTTTCTATGATTCGTGCAGACAGGGTAAAGGAGAGTCATGGAGCCCTCAGTGACTTTCTCAGGCTTTTATTGAGCTTTTACATGTAGTGCAGCAACCACGCACACGGCAGGCAGAGGTACCAGGGGGCCAGGAGGCCAGCAGGCCTCCAAGCTCCCAGCAAGCCTTCACTCTGGGCTTGCTGGCATTCCTTCTCCCCTTATCTCTCCTGTTCTTTCTCTCCTGCTTCTGCTTCTCTTGGCAAATATATCAATACTGAGCCATGGCCCAGAGAAGTAGACAACACAGTAACAACTGCAGGTGCCCCATCAGGCAGGGCAATCCTAAAGGTGGGAGGGCAGAAAAGCCTAAAAACCATTTACCCTACACTCTCCTATAAAATGTGCCAACCAATCTCATGGGATACTTTGGGTATCAAATGAGGGAGGAAATATAAATCTACTCTAAATTGTGGGTCAAACATTGCACATTTGCACATTATTGTGCATGAAGAGTACAGGAGTCAATTGTTGTGGGCTTTGTCCACTCTGCTTCCAACCTCTTCCTTCCATGTTTGCTGAACACATCAGGTCACTGATTTGCCTTTTCACTGGGGTCTTCTGGGCTTCACAGTGCTTCCACATGTTTTGCTAATGGGGGTGTGTGAGAGGCACTGCAAGACTGTTGACTTTTTAATGATAGTGTATTGGCACCTGGGGAACAGCCAAACGTTGCTACAATACCAATAATTCAGAGGCCTCTATAAATCACTCTGATGAGAAAGAAATGCTTAAAGCAGGGATATTGCTTTATGCCACCCAGAAGAGAGAATTAATGGTTTAAGGGTTTCCTTTGGGGATGACCTAGTTGTCCAATAACCCATTCTTCAAGTTGTCATGTGTAGCCAAGGACCTCAAAGATGGGACACAAGGAAAAACAAAGATGACAATGAAAAACATTACGCTAAAATATTATCCTGTATCCTAGTATTAAGCTATCCTATCCAAAAAAAGCCTTAGGCTTTTTTTCACATGTTAACTACTAATAGAACATCAAAAACATTTGTACAATTTTATTTGTTAGGGTAGGCTAACTGCTCTAAGAAATTATCTAAATATACATAACGGCTGAAATGCAATAAAAGTGTATTTCTCCCTCATATAAGTAGTTTGAGACATTTTGCTGTTTGCTTCCACGAAATTATACAGAGATCCACATGAACAGAGGTTCTGCCAGCCTCAACACATGCCATTTAATGTTGGCCTGGCATTGACATGCTACAAGACAGGATGATCAAGAGCAGAGAAAATTAGGTTTGGAAGATTTGATGGAGCAGACCTGGGAGTTAGACATAATTGTGCTCATTTTCATTAATTACACTGAACTGCAGGGGAAACTAAGAAATGTAATCTAGGTGTATAGCTAGGAAAAAGAATAAATGGAGTTTTAGGAGCAACTAGCTTCCTCTTCCCAGAAATCATTTAATCAGAATCTTTTCAGAAATCAAAATAATTTTTAAATTAATTTTTTGGTCAGTATCTAGGTGAATACACTCATTTGGTTAATTCATGCATACACTCATTTACTTAACTTGCATTTATCAAATATCAGTGCTAATCACTCTCTAGGCACTGGGAAGAATACAGCAGCTTTCTTTTTAAATAACAATGTTTTTCAGCTCAGAGCTTATATTCTAGTGTGTTCAGACAGATACCAAATCAAAAAAGGGACATGTATAGGATATTAGTGATAAATACTAAGAAAAATAAAGTAGGAAAGGAGACAAAGGATGCTGGTAAAAGGTTATTTGCAACTTCAAGTAGCCAGGGAAGATGTCAACATCTGAGATGTCAACACCATCTGAGTTTGCTTAAAAAAGGGGTGGGGGGAGGGAGGGTCCAGAATTCGCTTCTTTAAAAATAATGTAGTACAAAATAAGACACAAAAAAGATATATTGTGTTTATAACTGAAATTTCATGTTCATTGTTGAGGGTAAAACCTCAACAGTCAGGAAATTTCTGCTAATTGCAGTAGTACCTAGACCTCAGGCTATATCAAGATTCTGGGATCTAACTCTTTACCCAATGCTCTCAAAAAAATGTCACCTCTGCTTTACTCGACAATGGTCTGTAATGTTGGAGTCATAAATTGGATAATGTTGGATCAGGTCTGTAATGTTGGAGTCATAAATTTAAGACATAAAACAACCAAAAAATATTCCAAAGGAAACAACCAGGATGGCAAAAAACAATTGAAATTACACTCAATTCAATTCTCCACTTACACATTAAACAAAAAAAACTGTACACTGAGCTCTGACTACATGCTAGGTATTCTTCTCTTCATAGCAAAGAAAGGACAATAAATAGGTCAGCAAATAAATAAGAGAACTTAGCAGTGCAAGGTCTGAAACAGGGCTGAGTTTGTCAGGGTCAAATGAAATTCAAGCACCAAGGATAAGAAAGAATGGCAGGGGCTAGTGGTACTGGGCACAGACTCACAGGCTACAGCAAAGAGCTGGCATTTTCTATCCTAAGAGTAACTAAAAGCCATTCAGGCTTTGAGTAGAGATATGAAACTTTCCAAGATGAAACATAGTTACAATTTATGTGAAAGCTGAACCATTTGCTTCCATAGGAACTTTCAAAAGAGAGATATTCCCTGGTACAATTTCTAGAAGATGCAAGCCTGAAAAACCCTCAGGGACAGTAAGCTGCTTTAAGATATTTGAAAAACTATCAAGAAAAAATGCGGTAGATTTGTGTAAGGTCATAGAAATGAAACCAAGAAACAGTGGGAAAGTGATAAAAGGTCAAACTTTGACTCAGTCTCAGCTTTGTAGCGTCTGCTAAAATGAAGTGGGCTTTTCCAGAATCTGGTAGGTTTCAGTTCACCAAGGAGTGTTCCTGATGGTCTATATTGGAGGTCTTGATAAAATAGATTCTGACTCAGTAGATCTAGACTTGGATCTGTAATTCTTTTGTCACAGAGTTGATACTGCTGTTGCTGGTTGATGAAAAGAGATTCAAGCATTGGGTAAAGGGTTTGGCCCCAAAATCTTGTTATAGCCTGAGTTTTAGGCACTACTGCAATGAACATGAAGTAATAAAAATGAAAACACCAGGATGCCATATATATATGGCAACATAGGAAATAATAGCAAATCAATAAGCTTTGTGCAGTAGGAGATATTTCTTTCTAAATTTGTATTAAATCTGAGGAGTTCTCCTGCCACCCATCCACCACATAGAAGACAGACGTAGCCATGGCCATAGACAGACATCGATATATGAAATGTATATTGATCTTACTTCTAACCATTTTTGGTTTTGGAAACAGATGAACTTATTAGGATTGTGTATGGAATAAGAAAAAATCCACTCTAAGGGGAAAGAGTCCAGTGGACTGTGGTGGAAGATTAATGGTGCTTTGATGGTGGCTCTGGTGTAGTAACACACATCTGAAGTGTGTTAAGTCATACTGTATTGTAAACCAATGTTACCTCAACAACAACAAAATATAATTTTTAAAAAGAATCAATCCATTCTGAATTGCATCATAATACTGGTTTGATTTTATCCAGTTAGTCCATTAACAAACTAAACTTGATTCATTCAACAAAGAATTCAGCACCTACTATGTACCAGACACTTCACTAGGCAGCCGAGAACCAGCAATGGGCAAAAGAGACATGATCTCTACCTTCATAGAGCTTAGCAAACTTTAATCACCCCTAGTAAAACAATAATTGATAAGTGCTACAATTGCACTGGGTAGGGGATGTATTAAGTGAACATTGGAAGTATGGGAATAAAAACTAACTGATATTAAACAGGTAGGTATCTAAGAATTAGCTTGAAACACCTCAATTTTATCTACCTTCCAGAAAGTCTCAAGAAGGAATGGCAAAAAAATACTTTTCTTAGTGGGTAGCTATCAACAGACTGTAAAACAGATCCCAGATAATAAAATGCAATGCCTCTGCATACAGAGTTGATTCTTTACACAGTCATGAGGGGAGGGGGGGAACCTTCATTTTTTACCTTCAAATTCTTATGAACACCAAGGGACATTAAAAAAAAGTAATAATGATGATGATGAAGAACCATATGCCTTCAGCCTCTACTTCCTACTTAAAGAACCCAACCAGAGAGATGAGATTGGCAGTAAACAGAAGGCTTTGTTCTACTTCTTGTTGTTCAGAGGATCTATTTATGGTATTTTCTTTGTGGATATAGAGAAAAGTTTCCTAATAGATTATTGACCCACTAAATATTCAGAAGAAATGTGAAAACCTGTGATTGGCCCTGTGCTTTTCACTAGTTAAGATGAAAAGTGATTCCTTAATTTTTAAGAATGAATAATATCAAAATTTATTCATTTTACTACTGAAAGACAATTGGTTGTTTCTGGTTTGCTATATTAAGAACTAAGAATCAGGTTTCTCTGAACATTCATGTAAATACTTAGTTTACATTTATACACATTTCAATTGGGTATATATACTTAGCAGTGGAATTGCTAGGTCAGAGGGTATGAACATGTATATGTTCAGTTTTTACAGCCATTCTCTGTCCAAGGTAATTGCACCAATTTATACATCCAAACAGTAGCATGTGAAGCTTAAAGCTGATGTACATTTTTGCTAAGAATTAGCACGATCAATCTTATTTTAGTCATTCTGGCAGTTGTATAGAAATATCACATTATGCAATACCTCAATAAAGCTGGAAAAATTAATTACTCTCATGAGTGATTTTATTTAAAATGTTCTATGTTTGTTATGAATTGCTCACCCAGAGCTCACAGGGATTAAAGCAAAATAAAAAGCAAAAACAAAATGAAATAAATATCCCATTTTTATTTAAATTTGCATTTTCCTGTTGATTAATGAAGTTGAACAACTTTTCGTCTTTTGAAGATTGGCTATTCTTTCTTGTAAAGTTATATTCGAGTCTTTTACTCATTTTCTACTGGACTGTCTTTTTGTCTGTTTTCTTGAATGATTAATAGGAGTATTTTATTACATATCAATATGAGTTCTTTATGTCAAAGCTATAAACATCCAGTTATAAAATAAGTAAGCCACGGGGATGTAGCAAAGAGTAAAAAAAGTTTTTCAGTAATATATATTATAAATATATTCTGCCACTTGCTTTTCCATTTTCTTAATGGTTTCTTTAAGTGAACAAAGAATTTTAATTTTGTATGACTGATGCTCTTTTCCCCCAGATCATATTGATATTCTAAGATATCTTCCAAAAATTTTTATTGCATTACCTTCCATATATAACTACAATCCATCTAGAATTGACTTTCATTTCTATGATTATGGAAAATTTCAAACTTATACAAAATTTTAAATAATAAACCCCAAGGCATTTTTCACCCAGTTTCAATAATGGATAGCCAATTTTATTCCGTTTATATACACATTTACTTCTTATAGCGTTGATAATTGCATAGCAAATCTCTTATCATTTCTTCCACAAGTGTTTCGGCATTTATCTGTACAATATAAGGACATTTTTTTCTAAAAAAACTGTAACATAATCACAACTTTTTAAAGATTTAAATCCTTACTATCATTAAATCCAGGATACATTAAAAATTCTGTCTCATAAATGTTCTTTTGTTAGAGTTGATTTCCTCAAGTTAGAAACAGATAAGATACACAGATTTAATTTAGTTGATGTGCCTCTAAAGCTTTTACTATGTATGTTCCATTTACCCGTTATTATCTTTCAAATGCATTTATTGAATAAATTAGGTCACTTATCCTATAAAATTCATTCCAGATTTTTCTAATTTGCTAATGTCTTTTAATATGTCTCTCCGTCCCCTGTAGTTAGATCCAGAGACTTGACTTATTTGGGCTTGTTAATTTTTGGAGGGGTGGGCAAAAATATTTCATATGTGATGCTGTGTGCTTCCAGTTGCATAAAACAGGCACACGAAGTCTTTGTTTTTGTTCTATTAATTTTATTGTATAATATTAAGCATCTTCTGTTAGAGTTCTATAGGATAAATTAGGATATATTACCATTTACTGAAAAAAAATTGTGCTGTTAGCCAATTTCATGTAATATTAAGAATCTTCTACTAAGAGTATTTTAGAAAAAGTAGGTTAAATGTTACTCCCTTTAAAGAGCACTGTACTGAAAGCCCATTTCATATTATAGTAAGAATCTTCTGTTAGAGATCTAGTGGACAAACTAGGATACATGTGGCAGTTACTGGAAGAATAGTGTGGTTAGCAAAAAAATAAAAAACATTGATCAGTGAACTAAGCTGCTTTTAGCCTGATCCATCAATGGTTTCCCCTTGGGTTTTTCATGTAATGGTTTTAGCCATGACCATGTTTTAAATAGATTATTTCATTAGGGATTGAAAGTAGTCATAGTTTATCACTTCTTCTCAATTTGTTAACTGCAGTTATTCCTAACTCCAGTATTGGTTACCTGAGTACAGTTCTAAAATGTTCTGGACAAATGCTTGATTCTTTCCCTTTACATACTAATTTTCAGAACAATGAGTCAGAGACCTACCATTCCAAAGGTTACCAGTGAGGATATTGGTTTTTGGTTTTTATTTGAAGTGCAAGAACTCCTGGTTTTTAACATTTTGTATTTTTGAAATCAATCTCATATTGTCTCTTTGAGCAATAGAAACTTATTCAAGTTGGTTCCTGACTCCTTTTAGCACAACTCCAATAGATTTCATGAGCCTCCTTGCTTTCTATCACAAGTTGTTTCAAGTTCATATTTTATACCAGCCTTAAGGTGATGTCATTAGTGCCCCATCCAGATCTCTTTTATATGCCTCCCTAGTTACCCCCCAGCTGCTGGGCGTGCTGGCTGCTGGGTGTGATGGACTGAATATGTGTGTCCCTCCAAAACTCCTGTGCTGAAACCCTACATCTCTAATGTGATGGTATTAAGTGGGACATTCAGGAGAGGGGTCCCTTGTGAATGAGATTGATGCTTTATAAAAAGAGTAACAGATTGCTTCCTTTCCCTGGCCTCCCCAAGGGGGATACAGTATATAAGTAGTCTGCAATCCAAAGAGGAACCTCACCAGAACTCAACCATGCTGGCACCCTGATCTTGGACATCCAGTCTCCAGAACTGTGAGAAATAATTCCTAATGTTTATAAACTTCTAAAGTTATGCTCCTTTGATATAGCAGCCTGATGTGACTAAGATTGCTGCTATTCTCGATCAGCTACTCTACTGCTCTGAAGAACAACCCTTGGCATATTGAAGAGACCTAGCACAGGACATTATGCACGTGCATGCACACCCTACCCCCCCAACACACACACATACACACACACACACACACCAGCCCTTGGCCAGCTCATTGATTGAGGACTAGCTATCAAAGGCTGCTCTCTTATCTCACATAGATTGACTCTGCATGTGATTTCTGTTCCAGAGCTCTTCCTCTCAAAGACACATGGATCAGGCCAAAGCTAGACTTTACCTGACACCATATCCTTCCCCTTCACCACCTGATTTACTTTCTGCCTTATAAATATTCTTAAGGGACTCTCGACAAGTCACAAAAAAGAATCCCTTTCTCAGGTCTGCTTCTAGAGAACCCAACACAAGACACTGACCCTGAACTAGAGTTACTCATTTCTTCAAGAGTCTGTGTTTCTTTCAATAGAAAGTGGCAATTCAAGATTATAATCTGAGTTCTAGGGAGACCCCATAAGGATATGGGTACCTGAAAAGTATAAAAGCAAAAAAGATAAGAGATGCTTACTGTATTAAAGGGGAAAACTTGGCTATTTCACAACTTTTCATTTCCCCAATAGTAAACTTCTCTCACTGGATATTTTTGAATATATATTATTTTCTGCCCAAAAAACTCTGACATTTCCCTAAGGCATAATTTTTATTTCCTATTGGTTAAAAAACCTGCATCTACCTTGAACAGGTTTTAATAATTTGTGACAAAGCTATTGTGAATGATTCCCTGGTAAGGTAAATGGGATTTGTATTATCTCTTTTAAACAAACTATTAAGAGCTAGCCTAGGTCAGGCTCTAGTCCAATTCCCGGAGGGCATTCCAGGATGCCCAGGTACTTTGATATTGAAATCTGCTTGAAGAGAAAATGTTCATTTTCCACTTGAGAAGATATCCAGCATGTCTCACAGAATATGATTTCAATTTTCTTTCATTTTCTTCCATAAAGCCCATAAAACCAACAACTAGTGCCCAATATTTTTAAATTGAGTGAGGTAATTCATGAACAAACATTTTCACAGAGAGATAAGTAAACTATTTCCTCCCTAAAGGGGCCTGACAAATGCTGCATTTGTATCTAGTGATTACCACAGTGAGAACTTTCTAAAAACAAGATCTATAATGTTCCCAGAGGATTGAGAACCCTTTGGATCATGTCTCTGACCCCCTCTGCCCACAGGCTCTCAGAACAACCTAGGTGCCTGTTAACAGGTGAAGGAAGAAATACAACACACACACACACACACACACACACACACACACAGAGAGAGATGGAATATTATGCAGCCTTAAAAAGGAAGACAATTTGTCATTTTCAACATGGATGTGTCTAGTGAAAATTATGCTAAGCAAAATAAACCAGACACAGAAAGACAAATATCACACGATCTCACTTATATGTGTGGAATCCAAAAAAGTCAAACTTACAGTAACAGAGACTAGAATGGTGTTTATCAGAGGATGGGGCTGGGATAAGGGGTGATGTTGGTCAAAGACTACAGACTGTCATGAGTAAGTTCTGGAAGACTAAGGTACAGCATGGTGACGACAGTCATAGGTGACTACAGTTAAAAATAGAACAGATCTCAAATGATTTCATCACACACATACAAAGGGGAGATATGTCAATTAGTTTGACTGTGGCAAATGTTTTATAAAGTATATGTATATCAAAATAGTGCCTTATATGATTAAATGTATACAATTTTTATTTGTCAAAAAAACATAAAAATCTATGAAATTAGGGTTACTACCCTTTGAACCCTTCCCCCTCAAAAAGGGGGCTGAAGGCTAGGCAGAGCCTCAGGCTTCAGACATCCTGCTGGTGAGCTCAATTCCTAGCTTGGATAAACACAGGAGGCCTAGAAATTCAGACTTCATCTTCTAGAGTACCTAAATAGTGGAAGCATCTTGACTCCTGGTCCCCTAACGAGGGTTACAGATCCAGAGGCTGTAGTAGAGTCTGTGGAGGCTTTCTGTTTCACCTAGCTTCCCCGACACTTTTCTATCCATGACCCAGAAGTGACACTAATTAATAACCACATGTACCTAGCCTGTCAATCTTCCCAGATAACCAGACTCCCAAACAGCTTTAAGACTAAGCTAGGTTTGGCCTGTCTCAGCCTCAGCCATCACATCTGAGAAGCTGGCAAATTCTGTAGAATCTCACTGAACATCCTCCAAATCCTCCCCTGCTCCAGTCTCTCTGGTTCAGGCCTTCATTCTTCCTCCACTAGAGTACACAGTCTCCCTTTCCATCACCCCTCAGAGAGACTAGACCCAGGATTATCCTTCTAAAGCACAGATCTGATCTAAGTCACTTACCGGTTAAAATGAAACAAAAAGCAAACCAAAAATAAAACCGCTCCCAACACAAAATAAAACCCAAGCTTCTCCTCAAGCATCAATTTCAACCTAATTGCACTAGACTTCTTTTCCAATATCCTCCCAGACAGCCAATTCCTAGAAAGTCATCCTGATAAAGTCACCCCACTATAACCTGTGCTCCAGACTCCAGGCCCTGACTTTGACGAGCCCCTCCACACCTAGAAAGTCTCTCCACTTCCCCACCACTAATTCTGTTCACCGATTCTACCTCCTCCAAAGCTTCCAGATTTCTCCTCTGTCAAAATGCATCGCATTCCCTTGTGCTCATCACCCATGTGATGATGATGGATCTGGATGATTTTTGCTTTATAGCACGTTTAATTATTTGCACTAGAGATATATATTTGCCTATTTACTTTTCTGCCATACCTGAGGGGAAAGAAATCATGTTATCAATGATCCTGTTAGGCTCATCTCATCCCTTTATGGTCCTGAAAGCATGTAAGGTCAAAGGATCCAACTCCATTCCAAGTCATTTCACATATATTTGCCCCTCACAAGAGCCCTAGTACCATCACTGCCATACAATTCATTTCATAAAAACAAGAAACCTCTAGCCCAAGGACATGCAGCTGGTGGGGTGACTCTAGCCAAAGGCTTTGATGCTTCTTCTATCACAACACATTATTGAGCACAATGCTCTGCAGATGACCCAGGTCCTCCCAAAATGCTAAGTTAAATTTCTGTCTATCATATACACAGTAACCATTGTTTAATTGCTAAATATAGTAAGGATCAACTTTACCCTAGGGTACTTGGTGCTGCCTCCAACCTTTGGTCATTGTACCAGATTCTCATTTTTGTTCTCTTCTATCCTGGTTTTCTAAACAAATCTAAAATAGAGAGTTAATGAGACGTTAGTCTGATTTCTCCCTGTAGAGAACTAGCTATGTCTCACCTCTTTCCTCTTCCTGCCTGACATAGGTTACCCAGCTCCAACAATACAGACTTCCCTATGTGGACAAAGATACAGAGGCAGGATTAAAAGGTGTAGGACAGTTCAAACAGATGGGTGCAAGGCCCAAAAATAAAGTTCAAGACAGAATCTTTCATCTCCCCAGATCCTTCCATCCATGAGAGTCATTACACTGGATTTTTTTTAAAGATTTATTTATTTATACAAGAACTGGGATACAGGCCAGAGGCATGGGAGGGTGAGAGGATTCACCAGAGACAGAGCAGGGAACAGAATAGGCAGACTGATTAAATACACTGCTGGGGGGAGCAGCGGGCAAGACAGGAGAGGTCTGCCGCATCATGTGGGATTCTCTCCGGCCGGCCAGGATCAAACCCACATTGCAGAGGCTGCAGACAGCTTCACAGTGCAGCACTCAACCACCTGCACCACCAGGGAGGCTCTACACTGGATTTTTTACAAGATTATTAAATAATGACAAATTTTCCTCTTTTGTCACAAGTTGCACTGAAATCATTGTGTTCTGGGCCTACACATGAATGGATACTCTCTGGGAATCTAACAAGCTGACCTTGTTCCTTTTGTGTAGGAAGCATTTCAATTTAACAAGAGAAACAAGCCCCATCAACTTCAAGCACCAGGAAGAATACACAATGAATGGCATTTTTTTCCTGCTATAACACTAATTAATCAAACAGAGCTGACAAGGACAAGTGGTATACAAGGGAAGCAAGGGTCTTAGCAGTTTTCTAAATTGTCAAATCAAGTACCCATCCCAGAAGCCTGCTCAGGGGCAGTACTGATAGTTGCTTTGGGTGCTAATTCCCTTTCTTATGTTGCCATAGCAACATGCATGGTGGTTTTTTTTTTAGGTTCCCAGGTGATACATTTGAAGAAAAAGCACCTTGTTGTTATTACTGCCCAGGCAAGAAAGAGGATCCTTTTAGTCCTTGAAAAAGGATAACAATATCTTCTATTTGTGTCATCACTTCTATAGTAAGAGGACTTTGATGCGCTGGATCTGTGAGCAAGGCCAGAGCTTATCTCCATTTTACAAGTTTCACAAGTAAGAAAACTGAGAAACAGAGAAAGGAGAACTGTGAGAAATACAATAGAAGAAAACACTGGGGAAATATAAATAGCCCAAGCTAAAAGCATCAAACTGAATATCATTTAATAATTACTAATAATATTAATAAAATATTCATTTATTTACAAATACATTTTTCTCAGTTAATCCTTATACCAATCCTGTGAGCTAGGCATTACACTATTCTGCACTTTTCAGATTAGAAGACTGTCTTATAGGTACTAGGTACCAGAGCCAAGATCTCAGAAGTGATAAGTGTCAAATGGTATAGTTCATTTTAAGGACATTGATGTGAAACAATGTTTGTGGAATGTTTTGAGAAAGTTGATGTGATCTTTCAAAAATCTGATATGACTGTTGTTGAGAAAGAGATTACAGAGGAGCAGCAGTAGAAGCAAGGAGATTATAGCAGGAATTCATGCATGTGATGATGGATCTTTGTGATAGCAAAGGAGATGGTGAAGAGGCCAGATTCTTGACTGTTCTTAAATATAAAGCCAACAGGATTTCCTGACTGCTTAAACATGGGATGTAAGAGAGCCACTCCAAGTGTTCTTGGCTTAAATAACAGAATAATGGATTGCTATCACCTAAAATGGGAAGACTCTAGCTTTTGCAGGTTTGGCAGAAATCAGAGGGACTGGAATTAAGTTTTTGACAGATTCAGTTTAAGAAGTTGTTTAGACATCCAACTGAATGCCAACTAGACAGGTACAAGAATTCTGAGTATAAAAGTCTGGACTGGACATATTGTTTGGAGTCTTTGGCACATAAATGGTACTTTCAGTCATAAGGCTGTGGGAAGTGGATAGCTAGAAAAGAGGAGAAGATCAAGGATGCTCCTAATTAACAGGTCAGGAAACAAAAGAACCTGCAAAGTGGGTCAAGGAAGGGAGTGTGGTAGCTGGGAAGTCATGCAGTAAACTGTATCCAAGAGTAGGGCATGAATGTGTGTCAAGTGCTGCTAACAGTTCGAGAAAGGTGGCACTGATTACAGGCCAGGGATATGACACTGTGGGAGTCATAGGAAACCTTGACAAGAGCCATTTCCATGGAAGGATTTGAGAAAAGGCCTACTTAAATCCATGTAAGAGAAATCAGGAGGAATTAATGTGGAAACAGTGAGCATAGATACTGCTTTCTAGGATTTTGTTGCAGTGGTAGAAAAATACAGGGTAGTAGCTGGTGGAGATACAACAGTATGTTCCAAGAATGATCTGATAAAAAAACAAAAAAGTCAATCATGTAAGGGAGAAGGGAGAGTTGATGTAGTAATTTCCTGAAAGAGCAAGTTGAGATGGGACCCAGGGCACAAATGGAGGCATTTGATGTGAGTTGGAAGGGCAGACACTGGCAGGAGACATGTATGGAGGCCCCTTCATTTGCTTCAGTGTTCTCTGTAAAGTAGGATTCACAGTCCACAGCTTCTGCGATAACTGTCATTTGGGGGCAGAGGGAGAGGAGTGCTTTGCTGATCTTTTTGTTTTAACTATAAGTACCTGAAATTCAAGTTTGGGAGGAGTGATATGTACACATGAGTAGCTATGCCATTGTAAAATATTGTCTAATGTAGCACCTTTTCAAAAATAGGTTTAAGAACCAACCAAAATATTTCAAATAAGGAGCTTCCAAAAAATTACCCATCTGGGAGGTGCAATGAACAGACAGGGTATCATCCTTGAGGGAGAAAAACACTCAACCCTTTCCCAGCTGCTGTAATTTGAGGCCAAATTCAGCCTTTTCCCTCCTGTGCCACTACGATAGTGGGAGCTGGAGTCAGGTCAGAGCTGGAATTAATATTAGATAAAACCACCAGTATAGAAAGCAATTTTAAAAAATAAGTGGAGGTAGCTTAAAAGGTAAGTGTCAGAAAATACTTGGCTGGGATCCAGAGCTAACAAAGTAGTGTGGTTAGTTGTCTGGAAATCCAGGCACAATTTGCTGTATGAGGTCAGGGACAGCAAACAACACTGAACGCAGAAGGGGGCCCCACCAACTGGAACAGAGTCCAGTCAGCAA
This sequence comes from Talpa europaea, assembly GCF_964194135.1. Taxonomy (NCBI): domain Eukaryota; kingdom Metazoa; phylum Chordata; class Mammalia; order Eulipotyphla; family Talpidae; genus Talpa; species Talpa europaea. Next base: position 24,529,560 of record NC_140072.1, read on the forward strand.
GCAGATCCCAAGTGTGACTGAACCACAAACCAAAGAATTTCCACAGCTGTTTACATCGAGAGGCCCATGCAATGTAAAAGGTGCCACCAGAAGACACTGCTTACTCTGGTTCTCCTTCTAGAGATCATCAATGTTCCTGAGTAGGAAGCACTGGAGTGTTAGAGATTCAAAAGCAGCAACACCACGGTGTGGCCCAGAGTCATTATGAAGCTTTCTTTTCTGACAGAGTAGTCATGAGGGAATTCATAGAGATGCACTAGTTACCTATTGCTGTGCAGTAAATTACCCCAAACTTAACATCTTAAACACAAGCTTATTATCTCACAATTTCCTGGGTCAGGAACCTGAGTGTGGCTCAGATGGGTCCTGTGACTCTGAGCCACAAGGCTGCAATCACCAGTCATCTTAAGACTCATCAGGAAGAGGAGATGCTTTCAAGCTCATGTGTTTGTTGGCAGCATTCAGTTTCTTGAGGAGTGTTGAACTGAGAGACTCAGCTCCCCGCTGGCAGTTGACGGGAGCCTACCCTCAGGCTCTTGCCATGTGGACCTCACAGCAGTGCAGCTGACTCCATCAGAGAAAGGAGAGGGGAGGGCAAGCAAGACTAATTTTTGTAACCTAACTGGAAGTCACACCCACTACTTGTGCAGCATTCCAGTTGTGGGAAACAAGTCACTAGTCTTATGACCTCACTCATACACACTGCTCTGAATACCAGTAGGTGGAGATCATTGGAGCCCATTCCAGAGGCTGCCTAACACAATAACTGACCAGAAAAACTAACCAAAAGCAGCTCCTGGGAGTTTTTCCTTCAGACTGCCTCCATTTCTAGCTCTGAGCAAGATAAACTCAGAAATGAGAGCAGGTGGAGGCATTCCTCTTCTAAAATGGTGCCTTGCCTGGGCAAAGTGTAGCCCCCACGGGAGCTATTTTTATTTTGTAAGGTACAGGGGCCTTGAGTTGCAACCTTTGGGCCTGTTTTGGCTCCAGGCTCCACTCCACACATTGCTCATGCTCAAAGATCTCTGAGGCGAGAGGTCCCTCAGGATGCATCGTTTTTTGGAGCTTTGGTTTATTCATTGTCAGCTGCCACCATACTTTCCTCTCTCAGGGCTTTTGCCCACTGCCAGGGACACAACAAATATTGCCTCCTGTCAGCGGAGTTCCCCAGGAAGGCGAAAGAATGACACATATTTCTCAGGCTCACAGTCTAGCCCATTCTGCTTCCATCAAGAGGGAAATGGAAGGCAGAATTAAGTAGACAAGAGATACTTCATAATGTTTTCAGACTTCATTCTAAGCACAAATTTTCAAGCTTCTGTGAGAGAACTGAAAGTCACCTGAGGAAGCTTCTCCTAAAAAATGAGTCAAAGGAGTTTACAAGATACCACAAACAATGCTCTCACTAGTAGTCCTCTCCCCATCAAACAACTGCCATTCTTCCTCCTTCGTGCCCCACTTTACACAGGGGCAGCTACACCCCATCACTCTCCCTGTGCTTGGCAAGATGTCCCCTGGAGAGCAGAGTAAATGCTGCTGCTGACAGGTGGGCCAAAACCTCTTCAGTGGTGGACCTAAGCCCGGGTCAAGGCTACTCCAGAGCTCAGTGATGAAGCCTGTCAGCCACTTCCCTTCCTGGGACCTCCCACAGCTGCAGGGAAGGTGGGGATCTAGGGCAGTGACTGGTTCGTGCACTCTGGTGCCATACACACAGGATGAGGCAGGGCTGGGAGAGGGAAATGGGGAGACAATCCCCCCACCCCATGCTCTGTGGCAGCATCATGAACCTGGTCTTGCCTCCACTCAGCAGTCACCAAAAAAGCAAGTTTTACTCCAAAGTTTTATGAGGGTTCCCAGAAATGAGCTCAACAGTCTTATTTTGTTTTCCAGGGCCAGACTGTGGAAGCAGAGGCAGTGTGTCAGGGAACCCCTCTCAGCCAAAAATCAGAGCTGCCGTCCCTATCACCATCTTCTCAGGAAGGAGTATCCCTAAGTCTTGTGGAGGTGGAACCAGCTCACGGGGAATGCTGATGCAGAAGACACCTTCTCTTGTACCTGCAGCTGACTCTCGGGTTCTTGTGATTTATCAAAGCATCAAGCAAGCCTGGACCATGGTTCTAAGCTATATGTGTTTTCCCTACTGGCAATGAATTTGTGAAGCAGATGGAAAAGAGCAAAGACCAGGAGAGAGCCACCAGGCAGCTGAGGTCCCTCTGCTAGGCAATGATTCAGACATGCTTGTCATTCTGCCCTCTGCATGCAGGTGCTGCATCCCTCAAATGCAGGGCTCCTGTTTCAGCAACACTATGTAGAAATATGCAGCCTGTTTCTACGTGCTCTGGTGTAGCAGGCATCATTTTTCTTCCTAGTTTCACAGTGATTTATAAGAACTGCAGGCCATGAAGAGTCAGCAATGATTAACTGAAGAAGATACCTCTAAGTCACAGATCAATTCACTTCCTTCTTCAGCAATCTGAAGAAGGAATCTCATTTCTTTGTGGTTATTTTAGTACCTTTGAATCTCGGTAATAAATGAGACTTCCAGAGCTCATCTCTTTGTCTGATGGGGAGTTTAAATCTTAGCAGTTGGTAAGGGAGGAAAGCAGCAGAAGAAAAATTTTTGCAAAGGGAATCTCCTACCAGGCCACATATCCCAGAAAGCCTCACCCTGCTCCTTAAAAAGATCCAGCTCACTTTTGGACTATCAAAGGCTCTGCAGTACTTCTCAAGGGGTAGGCAGAGAAGTGGGTTCAAGATAACATACTTCATAACTTACAGAATAATTGCATGGGAAGGAGTCCTCTGAAGTCAACACCAAATTATCTCTTCCAACTGAGAGAGAGAATAATTAGAATTTTTTAATGCTATCCATGGACTATTCTGGGTTGATTTTTCAGTCCCCTCTACCTGTTCTGTGGAGCAGAAAATTAGGCTGATTTAGCTGGATATTCCTTCCTTGCCACAAAAGTGCAGTTAGCAATAAAGTGGTGAAAAAAAAAAGGATGTCAGAAGACCGGAAGAAATGAGACACTTGAAATTTACTGCCTAGTCCAGGGCTATTGTAGTGTGGATAGCAGGCCACACCCTAAGGACTGGGAGAAAACCAAGGACAAGAAACCAAGGACTGACTTTGACCACTTAACCTCGCTCCCTTCATCAATCCAAACCAAGGTGAAACTATCCTATTCTCACTGAATGCCTTTAAAATATTTTGTCCTGGCTAAAATCTGCATGAAAATATACAAGGATTCATTCTGCTGAGATCTTAGGAAAACTGGTCATTTTCTTTCTTGTCTTCCACTGGTTGCAAGCATCTGAACATAAGATCTCAGTTATTAGTCTTTTTTATGCCTTTAATGCTATAGCCTAAATGTTTTGTTTTAAAAATACAGCTTCGATCTCATTTCAAACACCATAATTTCTGATGAGACATTATGGAAGTGCTTCCACATATATCACTTACATCCCATTGATCAAACTAAGTCTCAGGGCCACACCTAACTTCATAGAAACACACTCCTGTCACTTATGCATTTCAAAGCAGTCATCACACCATACAGATACTTTCCTTGTCATTGCTACTGTGAGGTGTGAGCTCAGGCATCTGCATTTCTCAGCACTGTAACAAAATCTCCTAACACCAATTCCTGCCTCCACTCTGCTTCCTCTGCATTCCTAACACCATCCCCTGCCGCCAGTGCTTCCTCTGCACTCCGTCCGGCACGCAGCTGTCAAAGGGCACATGGCAAGCATGATGTGAGCCGTCAGTGGAATCCTGAGACTTTCAGGTCAGCATTCAAAACCCACCTCCCTGGTCACACCTCTCCCTTATACTCACCTCTCCCTTATACTCACTTTCCTGAATCCCTTACAACTGTCACTGCCAAGGTTTATACCTCTGTGTCCTGCCACATACTACTCCTTTGGACTAAGATAGTTTTCCATCACTTCTTTTATTAGATAACTAAATCTGAGCCTCTGAAAATCAACTCAAGAAATATCTACTCCAAGATGACTGGATCAAGAAGATGTGGTGCATATATACCATGGAATATTACTCAGCATTCAAAAAAGATAAACACATGCAATTTGCAGCAACATGGATGGCGCTGGAAGGGATTATGCTCGGCGAAATAAGCCAAAAAGAAAAAGAAAAATACCGGATGGTCTCACTCATAGCAGGAATCTAGAAAACTTAAATAAGGGACCAGGAAAATGAATAACTATAAGAAAGTGAAAATCAAAATCAACAAAAAACTATGAACCAGAGACACTTTTAGGGGGGCGGGGGCGGGAGGGGAGGGATTGGGGTCAGAATGGGGGGGCTGCAATTGTATGGGGAATATAACAATAAAATTTATAAAAAAAAAAACAAATTGGCTTTCCCCAGAGTGGGATTTAAAAAAAAAAAAAAGAGAAAAAAAGAAAAAAGATATTTTGTTATAAATCTGAATCTACCATTCTAAGTATTATTTGATCTTCCAATATGTATAACACACAATGATAGGTATGTGGGGGAATTAGAAAATAAAGTACATGTAAAGAAAAAAAAAAAAAAAAGAAATATCTACTCCAGGAGACCTTCCCTACCCCGCCCTTCTCCCCTCCCCCCTTCTGAGCTAGAAGCACTGACTTGCACCCAGAGCACAGTGTGCAAACTTGAGTCTGAGCACTCTCCAGATTATGTCCGGACTTCAATTTATGGATCTACTGTCTACGTGTGATGTTATACCTCTTCAAGTCAGACACTAGCACTTAGCTTTATGCCATAAATATATTAGGCATTCCTTAAATGTCATGTGATAAATACATCCATACAGGCATGCCAGGGTCTGTGTTAAGTACTGGAGCTTTGAAGGCTAATTGTACACACTATTTGCAGAGACAATGTCTCTGGAAGCAAGAGCCAAACCAGTGGGAGAGCTGTAGGAGGAGAGAGAAGACCAGGCCAATTTCCTATCAACGAAGGAAGGTGAGATTTTTCAATTTCCAATCCTGCCCAAACCCCAGCCATGAGATCCCATCCTTGGTAATAATGATGTTTGCCTTTTCCTGTTTCTCTTTCACCATTGAATTTCCCTGTCCTTAGTCCTTCATAAGAATTCAGAGGGGCCTTTGAAACATACACAGAACAGAACACATGTTATCCTTCCCAGAAAAAGATCTGTGCCTTAAGATTTTTTATCACAGTTAACAAGCTATTTCTAGAAGGAATTCTGATCCATGTCTAGGAATTAGTACTAGGCCTGGAGACCAAGGCAAGGAGGAAAGAGAAAATTTGTATCTACTTCTTAAGTCACAAATTTAAGGAGTTCCTCTTTCTGAGATACAGACTTGCCCTAGTGAGGAAGCGCTGTTCACCTATCCTTATCTGCATAGAGAGCAGGTACCTACTCTACTACAGTCCCAACATGCCCTGTAGATAGTGAGGACGCAGGGACTGTGTCCTTCTCCCAGGCCTGCACAGTCCCCACACCTTGGGTCTGACTCCATGAACAAACAAACTCATCAGGAAAGAACTGGGGTGCTAAGTATTTCTAATGTATTAAGCATAAAATCAAAAATAAAAATTTTTATTTTCATGATGGTCCCAAGATATAACCACAACAACCACATGTAATAATTCCTGTGCTCCATGCATTTCAGCATCACTAACGGGAGGGACACAACAATAAAGTGATAATCCAGCTTTCTAGCTTTGGAGGACCTTAAGTCAGTTCCTAACCTCTCTATCCGCAAAATGGATATGACTATAGCACCTCCTACTCTGCAAGATTTCTCAACCTCAACACAATCAGTATTTGGACCTGGGTAATTTTTTTGTTGTGGGGGCTGCCCTGTGCATTGTAGGCTGTTTAGCTGACTGTGTGGCCTCCATCACAAATTCCAGTATGACCTTCAGTTGTGACAACTAAAATGTCTCCAGGTATTATCAAATATTCCCTGGGGGGCAACATCGTCCTTGGTTGAGAACCACTGATAATAGCAGAATAAACATCTCGATACATATAAAATGCTCGGACCTATTGCTGGAACAAAACAAACACTCCATGACTTGATCCAGAGGATAACAGTCTGGAGAACAGAAAGTTTGCTGTGTAACAAGAGGACCCCCCTACTCTTGCAGAACACCTGATAATGTTACATGTTTCTGAATCACCTTCTATCCTCCCAGGCCTTGCCAACAGATCTAAGTGGCATTGACTACCTGACAAATTTATAAGCACTTACATTATTATCTCTCCCTCTCCTCTATTGAATGACACAGGCAGTTTGTTGAAAGTAACATTTATTATCATCCTCAATACTTGAATGCCTGCTCGGCCAAGACATGGCACACTATAGAGAATTTTTATCAGATTTTACAAACAATAAAAATAACCATTGGTTTTTATCTTTGTTTAAAGACCACTTTGTTAGACTATCGAAAATTCCATTTCCCTACTGTATAGAGGGAATTGTGTTTGCTTCTTAGTGGCTTGTCCATGCCTGGCACTGTTCTGGTGCTCAGTAAATAACCAAAGTGGTGACTCCAATCTCATAGCAGGACTCTCCTCACCCAGACCTGACTTTCCTTCTTGGAGCCTCTCTGCACATTGTTCAGTCAAGTACTAGTTGTGCAGCCACAGTGCAAAGCACCATAGCCTTTGAGCCACGTACAAGTCCTGTTCCTCTTTTGTGACAGAAATTCAGATAAATGAATTGGTCCTCTCTTCCCTGCTCAAAAATACACAGTTCAGTTCACAATTCAGGACAAGGGTGTCCTGGCCTCTAAACATCTTGGGCTTCCTCCTTCAGATACACTTTGTCAACATGAGGTATCCATATTGCACACCACAGTCCAGGTGCAATGTGGCCAGCAGAGAACCAGCAGATCATATTGCTGATCGACATATGGTCAACTGCAATGCAACCAAGACGGAGGTCTCTCAGCAGGTAAGACCTCCCAGACTCTTTAAGGAAAACTAAGACTTTGGGTTTTCTCCATGGAAATTCTCTTCCAGCATGTTTACCCCAACATACAAAGCCCTGTGTCATTTTAAACCCAAAATACATTTACCCAAAATAAATCCTACTTGCTACTACTGTATTTAACCTTGCTGTCTTGAGCAGGAGGCAGAATGACAAAATAGCTTTGAATGTTGATACTATAAACAATGGCATCAACTACTCCAAACTTTTCCCAGCAGCTGTGGATCCTCTCAAATTTCAATTGAATAAATTTTCTTCATATAAATCAGAGGTAAGCAAACTATAGCTCATCAGCCGAAACCACCCCACCACTTGTTTTTATAGATAAAGTGTCACCAGAACACAGCCATGCTCATACATTTACATATTGTCTATGGCTGCTTTTCTACTACAACAGCAAAGCTGAGTAGCTACAACAGAGACCACGGTCCATAAACCAAAAGTATTTACTCTCTGGCTTTTTACAGAAAAAAAGTTTACTGATCCCTGAACTATGGTATTGAAATACAGAATAAAAACTGTATAGGATAGAATAAGGTCAAAGCCAGGGTGCCATGGGCCTCCAGTTTATTAAAAATGATTAATTAGCACATTAGTTACACAGTTTTGAGTTCATGTAAAAATGGGATCACTAAGGTCTGTGTAGAATTCAAGATAAATTCTACTCTTGACATGGCTTGATCCTAATCATTCCACCAAAGCAAGAGTGAGAATCATTGTTTCATTAACTATTGATTTGTGATTTCAAAAACTGTTCCTCTATGATAAAGATAGGTGAGGGGGGAAGTGGGCAATAGGATAAGTAAATTTCAAAGAAATGACAGGAAGCTGGAGAGAAAATTGATACTGAGAAATAACCAGAGACCCAAAACCAAGAATGTCTGTAGAAATGTATGGTTTGTTCTGGTGGCAGTGCATGCAGCCCACTCCTGCTGGTCTGGGTTTGTTGGGGGCTGACATGGCTCGAGAGGCATGTCACTTAGAAAATTACTATGGCTCCTGCCTGAAATCGCTGCCAGGTAGGCTCCCTCCCCACAGACAGGTGATTACTTACTAAATCCAACACTGTATTGGAATGCAACATCTTGCATGGTATTAAATTCTCCAGACTTAAATCCTGGCAACACAAAGCTATTTGTCACTTTTTAAACTCAATGCCCTTTACTCATTCCAACTAAGTCTCCACAGCAGGTTCCTAGGACCTGAGTACCAGCCTACAATGTGCAACGCAGGCATGACTGCTCAAAGAAAAAATATGTGTATTTGACAATACATATACACTAAGCAGAACCCTATTGGCAACAAATGTTAGGCCAGATGCACCGACCCTGAAAACCATCTGCGAGTGAGTCATTCACCAGGAGAGACTCTTGCAAAGCTTAAGGTCATGGGCTTTGGCACCTATCAGACCTGAATTAGACTCTTGACCTATTACTTGATCCCTCCAAAGCTTGATTTCTTCATTTGCAAAATGGAGATACTACTAATGCTTCCTCATGGGGTTACTCTAAGTATAAATGATATAATGCACACAGTGCCTAGAATCCAGTATGCTTTTAGTGTTCATTATTGCTATCATCTTTTTTTTTAAGATTTATTTATTTATTTATTTATTTATTTATTTATTTATGCATATAGGCCAGAGGTGTGGAGGGTGAGAGGACTAATCAGAGACAGAGTGGGGAACAGAACAGGCAGACTGAATGAAATACACTGCTGAGGAGAGCAGTGGGCAAGTCAGGAGAGGTCTGCTGCACCATGTGGGTATCTCCCTGGCCAGGGATCGAACTTGTGCTGCAGTGGCTGTGGATAGCTTCATAGGTTGAGCATTAACCCCTTGCACCAACAGGGTGGCCCCTGCTATCATTATCTTTATGTTCATATTACCAAGTACATAATAAGAAATATTTGAATATCCAATGATTTCTAAAAACACCCAAAGTACCCCTTTTAAACAACAGCATCGAAATCACCTGCCCCATTTAAATGAGAACACAAGGGCATACAAGTTTTGAGATTTTTCCAAAGTAAGAAAACAAGCACTGATGCAGATGTGGAAAGAATGTTTTCAGTTCACTGCCTACCTGTGATACTCTCATAAAAGGAGTCATTATGTTATTAACAAGTAGTTGCCTTTGTTTTATTATTTTTCCAAATAAAAGTCACCCATGTTGAACAAGCCAGCTGCCCAAAAGCCCCCACTTCTTAAGTCTTACTGTGTAACCCTTTCCTATAATATTTGCATCAAGATATAGGGTCAGCTTCTTTTAACAAAAGAAGCACAAAAACACTATGGCTCCGAGATAATTTATTCCTCTCTTATGGAACAGTACAGATAACGGGGGAAGTTTGGCAACTCTGCTCCACAAGAACATCCAGAGATGCAGACTCTTTCTGTGTATTTCTTCTGACATCTCCTGTGGTGCTTGGCCATGCCGTATCAGCATCACCCAAGAACTTGTTAGAAATGTAAATTCTCATATGCCACCCCAAACCCACTGACTCAGAAACCCTAGGGGTGAGGTCCTGCAATCTGTGCTTTGACAAGTCTTCTAGGTCCTATACTTATCTGTGTGGTCAAAGTGAACTGTCCACCACATCCATGTTCTAGACCATGACAAGAGATAAAGAGATAAGACACAAGTGAGCTTTTGTCAAGGAATTGAAATGGAAATTATACACACTGCACTATCAGGTCAACCTCCACTGGCAAGACACAAAGTCAAAGAGTCACATCTAGCTGCAAGGCAAATGAAGACTCTAAAAAAATAGCCATGAATCTGGTGAAACAGAGGAAGTTCTTGATTAAAAGCAAGAATAGATGTTGGGAGACAATCAGAAATCCCTGCCACAGTAACAAAAGAAATGGCTACTCTTCTAGTCCTCAAAAGTGGGTAATCCCCAGTATCTCTCAGAAAGATTGCATTTTTTTCCTTGATTCTTCTAGCTTTGACTTTCTTTGTTAAGCAATTATCTTAGTCAGAAAAGGCTATTCTTTTCATTCTTCCCTAGCCTCTAACCTTCATCTTTTATGCAAGAAAAGTTATACAGGACAGTGATTGTGGGGGACTACTGCTGCACACCAGATAAATCAAAGACACCCCTCAGTTCCTACCAGAACCTCTCACAGATCAGCATTCCAGCCCTTCTCCATCTCTGAGCAACTTGTCTCATTTCCCAGATGGCCATGTGAATTTAAAATTGCTCTCAACTTCTTGTAAAGAGAAATTCTGTTCACTCTTGGTCTCTGATTCAGCCAGGATGAGCAGTTAAGCAGAGGGAGCAGGTGCAACCCCTCACACCCCAAGAAATGATCCTCAACAAAGGTAAGTCTCACTCTGACAAGAATTTTGCTATAAAACAATATTTTTTTATTCTTCCACCCAGGAATAAGCCATGGTGCCGCACTGAACAGAGATTTCTCTCTGAAGCACTCTAAGTGCTTTCCCAGCAGCTACACTGTTGGATTGCCATGTAAATTTAAGTCAGTCAAATCAAAAGGATTTAGGAGAAGGGATTATGCAATAAGTGGCTTTCTTTCACTTACTGAAACAATGTTTATTTTCCATTCTTAAAAATGGCTCTTAAGGACTAAATTTTACTCTGAAATAGCATTTCAGAGTACTTATTGAAGCATTGTTTCTAGATAAGCACTTCTCCCATGCTATCAACAGGCAATTTCACTTAATTGCCAAAAAGAAAAAAAAAAAATGATTAAAGTCTCCAAACAAAAGAATAGGGTTTAAAAGTTGAAACAGTATAAAGAAGAACAAAATCAAAAGGAAACAGGTAGACAGACTCCAGAGCCCAGGCCCTAAAGCACTGCACTTAGTAGGACCTGCTGGACCACAGATTTCTCAAAGTAAAGCCATTCAAGCCAGTCACTAGGGAACCCTAATGCAGCTGCTCAAGAAAGTTCTCTCTTACAGCTGTACCTATATTGATAATTTTCCTCCACCCAAGAAATTAAAAAATTACAAGATAGAGAAAACCTTGTAGAAAAAAAAATATGGGTGGATGACGCCCTTCCCTTTCCTCTCTTCTGAGGAAGCACTGATGTGAGCATTTCCAGGATTGCAGATGCAAGAGGGAAAAGAGCAGAAAGGGCTTCTCCGGCCTGGAAGTCAAGGGGGAACGTTGGTGCCCCCAGAGTAGACCCAGCATTCTCTGTCCAAGTGACAGAGAAAGGGGCCTCAAAGCCCAGATCTGCAACACCGTTGTCTGTTCTCACAGCAGCAGTTCAAAACTGATTTTTTCCCTTCATTGTAAAAATAGGCCATTTTTAGAAAATGAATTTTCCCCTTCAGCTTTGTTCTCTCTCCTTTGGCATCTAAACTGTTAGGATTTTGGAAAACATTTCATTTAAAGAGAGAGAATTGAACAGTGAAGCTTTCTAAATCAATTCTCAACACTGCACCAAGTTAGCTGACTTTGCATTTTTAAAAAGCTGCCCAGCTTTTTAAAATGGAGGCAAGATAGCAACTATTTAAACTTGGCTGTTGCCAACAAACAACTACAAACCAGAGACACTATGGGGGGTAGGGTGGGGAAAGGAGGAATTGGGGTCAAAATAAGGGGGGTGCAATTGTATGGGGAATGTAAAAATTTTTTAAAATGTAAAAAAAAAAAATAAGTAATTTAATTGAAAAGAGGAAAATAAATAAATAAATAAACTTGGCTGTTGCTAGCAAGCTTTCTTCTGCTTAAGTCTGGGCAGCTTTTACCTGAATGGCGTAGGACTGTTCTACTCAGAGACGACACTCTCTCATGGGCAAGGAAGATGGTGAAACACGGTCAACGGCAATTCAGGCACAAATGAGAAGAAATTCTATTTAAATAGAATAACTAGGAGCACAGCTCACAGCCTTGACTGTCATTTGTTCTTGACACTAAGTCTGGAAAAGAAAAATAAGTCCCCCATGTAAACATCTTTCAGGGAGCCTGTGTCAAATCTTATTTCCATCCCTTCTGCTGGAATGTGAAGAGGTTCTTCCACACACCACTATGTCATCAAACCCTCTATGTCCTTGTCATTTGACAGCTCAGCATTCATATCCTGGTGGACTTGTTTACCAAAACTGCAGCTGCTCCTCACCTGCCTGGGTGCAAGAAAATCTACCAAAGAATGGTGGTTTTGTTCATCCCACTACCAAATAACTCTAGATTTAACAGGAATGGAGTTTGGAGAGGGATTGATTGAAGGATTCTGCTGAGGTTTAATGTCTTTGTCCTTTCTACTTAGTTGGAATATGGGTCCCTCTTATCTCAGGAGGCACCATACAGTCATTGTAAAACCATGGCCCAGGGAGTCCCCGAGATGGTACCCAGGAGATCTGTGGAGGGAGTTCCTAGGCCCACCCCAGGGGCTCTGTTTGGTCAGTTCAGGCTGGATATGAACCAAATATACACACAATTCCCAGTTTATGGACAGAGAAAAGCAAGGTGCCATCACACCACAGGCTGAGTTAGACAGCTCCTCTCTCCTGAGAAAAACAGTGCAGTGGCCATGAATAAGATTTACATCCATAGGGGAAAGAAGAAAAGAGTTGTCACCCACTGGCCAGCACACAATGAGACAGAGATAAGTGAGCATCTGGTCCCATGTGACGAGCTGAGTCTGCCCAGGGACAGAGCAAATCCATCAACCTGCAAAGCCACTGACTGGCCCCAAGACCTGTGCCGCTTACCTTCTAGTTACTTCCAAAGTCACTTTTGTATTTCAGGAAAGGGTTTTCTTGACTGAAACAGTAAGATGTTACTCTGGGTATGAGTGATCTTTTTAATTTTTTATGATTGTGTCGTTTTTATAAAACACCCTTCAATTAATGTCCACATGTTGCTTTTCAAATTGTCTCAGAGACTCCAGTGAGCTTCAACTAAGAAAATAGACTATTTTTAAATAATTGTTTTCAAATACTTACTAGAATGTATTTTCCAGTGTGGCCTAATGAAGTATCAAGGATTGTTATGCAAAACTGAGTGAGATGTTTGGGGGGTGGGGGGTGGCATAAATCCCTTCCTGCCCATCTTATCCCAAAAGACAATATTTGAAGCTAATAAGAAATCCAGACTTTCTCCTCATCGATACCTTTATAGGTTCATAGTTCACATCACATCAGTAAATAACTATTAACATAAAACAATGGGATGGAAGATACCCCAGAAACCCTGGGGCAAGGAGAGTAATTTCAACTCACATTCAATTTGGTTCTTACCAGAAAAAAAAAAAAAAAAAAAAGCACATGAGTTTTGCGGTTTATTTATCTCATCAATCCTCAATACTATAAGCTCTTGTGGGATTCAAATTTATCTTTCTGGTTTTACAGATAAAGAAACATAAGCAAAGTAAACACAGAAGTTTTGTACAAGTTTACAGACCTCAGTTGAGTCTTTTCTTAAACCCCAATCAATTGAGCCTTCTGAATCCCATGCCATTTTGCACCCTCCCTCAAACACATTTTCCTCCATCCCTCAAACACAGCTCTTCCCTGAAATTTGACAGAACCAAGGCACACATGGCCAAGGAAGGCTTTGACAACAGCAGGATTCATATCTATGGATCACTGAGTCATTAAGCTGGAGTTTGCATATATTATGTGCACACACGTACACACATAGATCCAAAGGCTCCTGTGTGGCACAGGATGGAGACATCTGTGCTCTTCCACTAATGAGTTGTGTGAACTGTCAAAGAGTGATAGGGTAGGAAACTGACACTAATGGCCAGGCCAGCTGAGCGAGTAGTATTTGCAGATATTCATCTTATTCAGTATACCTAAACAGCAAGAGGAGAGAATCAAGGCTCAGATGAGACTTAAATAGCTTCACCAAGGTTGACAACTATTAAGTTGCAAGATCCAAATTTAAAACCCAAGTCTGGCTTTTCCCATGAAATAATACTGGCTCCAAATCCTACACTGTGTCTTCATTTATAAAATGAGGAGTCTGCTTGGATATTTATTAAGAAAAGACCAATGTGTACATGCACATATATATGTGTGTGTATGCATAGAAAGGACTTAGAGAAATGCCCCAAGGTTAACTGGTTTTGTCTGAGGTGAGGAATAAGCGTAACAGAGGAAGAGTGAGGAGGAGGGGTAAGGAACAAATACATAAAAATTGAATCCTTTAACATTAAAATACATTAATGCATCACTTGTGCTATTAGAATGAAATGAAAATGATTGAACCAGATCATTCCAGAAGCCCCTCACAGCCTAACCATTGTATATTTCTCCTTTCAGGGCAGCAAGCTCAGCAGCTCCTGCAGATCCATCCACTTTATCTAAAATGCAAGGTTGTTTTTACTAACATTATGGAGCGATTGCGCCATCCAGTGGTCATTCTAGAAATAAAGTCATCTGTGGTAAAATTTCTTTATTATTCCCCCAAGACAACCAATGTTGTCTCCTATATTGACATTTTTCATTTTCTTAGCTTCATAGTCACACAGAAAGAAGCCAGAAAGAAGCCTAGGCACCCATGGAACTCACCTTTATCAGTTGAAAAGGAAGAAACCCCCTCTCTAGGGTGAGAACCCCCTTTTCATCAATAATGCTATTCCCACACACCACCACCACTTCAATTTAGCTACAGAAGGACTATCCAGGCAGAAATCTCCTGCTTTAAGTGTTCCAGCTAGGCGCTGAAGCTGACATCGGGAAATGGGATGAATCATGTCAACTCAAGCAGCATTTAGGGAATAGGCCCCGAGGTACATCTTGGAGGGACTTAAAAGTGTAGGGCCCCTGTCCTCCATAGAGTGAGACCGTAAACAGGGTCTACTCCTGCAATAAGAAGCTCCTTGCTTCGATATTTCAAACATTGCTCACTAGGTCCATCCATGGGTGTTTTTACAAGCTAAAATATGGACACACAGTCCACACAAGAAACCAGTCATCAGTCATCTGAAGCTGGATATCAGAATTGGTGAAAATTCTGAATTTGAGAAATATGCATGGAATAATGCTGGTCAGAAAAGAAATGATAGACTGCATTATCTCAATTTGAGCCTTTTGCTACATTTTCCAAGGGATGCATCCAAAGGGAGACTTTTAAACACTGCTGCTGGGGATATGGATTGTTAAAAGCAAATCTGCAACATCTATTACAATATAAAATCCTTCATAAGGAGCTATAAGGATGTTTCTTGCAGGATTCTTCCTAGTGGCAAAAAAATAGAAGCAAAGAAGATGCCTATAGAGTAACTGTTGGATAAATTCATGACTTCAGTGCCATGAAATGTTGTGTCACTGCTCGAAGGAAAATTGAACTGTAGAAAGGTAGCTGGATAGATTTCCACGGACTATTTTGTGGATGGGAAAGCTAGACCAAAAAGAAAATTCCCATTTTATAAAATAAACAAAGATCAAAATCTCTGTATAAATAGAGACATATGGATATGCTTATTTTACACATGTTTGTATACTATACTACAAGCGTGGAAAATAGAGAAATTCATAGATTAACATAAATTTATAGTAGATTTATCATAAATTAAAGAAAGGAGGTAGCTAAGGATAAATGTATACATCAATTTCCCTACAATTGATGGGGAGAAAAATTATAATTTCAAAAATTTTCAATTACATTTAAAAAGTCACCAAGGGGGTGGTCTATCTGGAACATCCATGACAGTGTCCTGTCAGATCTCCTGCCATGTGTGCTGGGTCTCTACTTGTGAGAGGGTAGCAGAGGACTGCATATTGATTTTATATGCAGCCATACATTCATGCAAACAAACATGCATACATACTTGCGACAGTAGCTATGTGGGCAAATCACTAAGCCTCAGTTCATCCATCTAAGAAATGGAAGTACTAACTTTACTGATCCCTGACAGATAAGAGTTAAACAAGATCGTGTATTTATTTTTTTTTAAGTTTTTTTTTAAGATTTATTTATTTATACAAGCACTGGATACAGTCAGAAGTGTGGGAGGGTGAGAGATTTCACCAAAGTCAGAGCAGAGAACAGAACAGGCAGACTGACGAAGTACACTGCTGAGGGGAGCAGCGGGCAGCAGGAGAGGTCTGCGCGCCATGTGGGACCCTCACCCAGTGGCCAGGGATCAAACTGGTGCTGCAGAGGCTGCGGGCAGCTTCGCAACCCAGCACTCAACTGCTGCGCCACCAGGGAGGCCCCAAGATCATGTATTTAAAGTGCCTGGCCCAGTGTCCAGCATACAGTAAACACTCAATAAAAGCTGCTGCTGCTATTTCATTATTGCTAAATGAAGGCAAACAAAAGGCAACCTTGAGCTGTTGAGTGCTGCTCCAGCTCTGGCCTGTCTGGCAGAGACCAGACAACCAAGGCCACTGAGCTATGTTAAGAGAGTTCTGCTTTGAGGTGGGAGGTTGACTCTCATGGAGTCGGTTGACTCTTCTAACTCCACCACCCTGTAACCACGCCTTTCTATGACTTAACACAAGATTGGTCAGAGAGGCCTTGACTTCTTCCAATACCACCTCCCCTCAACGGCAATCTGCATATTAAAGTAAAACAAAGAATATACCATGAGTTCTAAGACATGGGCAGACAAAAAGCAAACAATGTAAGTACTCCCCTCCCATTTTTTCATTAACACCTACTACACTGCCAGATATTTACTTAATTTAACTTATTCCTTGGAAGATATGTTTGTTGGCATTCTTGCTTTCTTAGCTCTCTTTTTAGTGGAAGCATTGCCTTCTCCTGACCTATTTAGAACAGTGAATGCAGGCATCACATTTAGTGCCCCTCCTGACCTATACAAAGATATGTGATTTCTAATCATATTCTCCTTAAAATGAAAGTCCTCTAGGACTAACCAATGTCAAATCCTTTGCCACACAGGTTATTAACATGGTGGGATGCCTATGTCCATCACCAAAGTCTATAAATTTACAAATAAAATACATGATGTCACAAAGGGACCAATTATATTGAAATACAGTTCCATCCAAAGTTCCCCAAGGCTCCATGAATGCCAAGTAAGAATTCATGGGAAGAGATCCAATGAAGGACACACTTACCAAGGACATGGATTGAGAGTAGAGTCCTGACCAATGAACTGCCCTTGTTCCCAAGAGCCCCATTTCTGCAAGCAGGTCATTATCAGATCCATGTTCCCCTCTGATACAGAGTTGACACCTCTCCCTTAGTTTTTTCATTCTCTACTGCAGGAAATAAAGGTCCCTATAAAGCTGCACAGAAGTTCCTGTTTTCTATTGGTCTCCTGGGCACCAGATAAAACACGTATTTCTACTATCATCGAGTTTTAATGCACAAAACAATAATGACTTGAAATGAACCAGCACAGATTTTGAATCCTACTTCTGACCTTGAGTAAGTCACTGAGTACTTCTTCCTCTGAGGCACAGGAATAAGAAATGCTGTGTTTTCAGTGATGGGTATATGCATATTTTTATGCCATTGTGTGTATATGAAATTCCTATAATAAAAACTAAAAAAAAAAAAAATGAGTGGATCCCTTTCATCAGAAATGACCCTTGTACCCAAAGAAAAATGTCTTTCTCCAACCCCAACAAGGAATACCAATCAGCAGTGTTGATTGCTTCAGCTCAGCCTGTGCATCAGATTTTCAATATTGACTTCAGGTCTTACTCTGGACCAACTACATCCAAAGTAGTTTTTTAACTCCCAGGGAAATTATAACATTCAGCCCTGGTTGAGAACCATGAAGCCATCATCTAGCCCATTACCCTCATTTTACAAATAATCCCCACAAGTTACTTTTCATACTCTCTGTCTGTCATGTAACTGTGTAACTCTTAGGGTCCTGACAAGAACTAGAAAATGGCCCAACTGAGTTAAAGCACAGCACTGTGAAGCTATCTGCTGCCTCCGCAGCAAGAGTATGATCCCCTGACGGCCAGGGAGCTACCCAGTTGGTGCAGCAGACCTCTCCTGTCTCACCCGCTGCTCCCCTCAGCAGTATATTTCAGTGGATCTGCCTGTTCTGTTCCCCACTCTGTTTCTGGTGAATCCTCTCACCCCCCCCACACACACACACCTCTGGGCTGTACCCCAGTTCTTGTAAGCATAAACAAATAAATCTTTAAAAAAAGAAAAAAGAAAATGGCCCATATGATAGAAACCTGGACAGGATGAAGAGAACAAATAGGCACCCCACAGGAAGCCAATGATACCCCTGGATATAAACGGATAAGGAGCCTGGTGAAGGCGGGAGTTTTGGAAGAGCCTAGACACCCACGTGCCCAGGTGCCGAAGCAGGAAGGGAGCTCAAACAGGACCCTGGACTCCTTCTCCTTCCAAACATTCACCTGCAGAGAAGCCTGGAGTGATGCCCTCTCCAGGAGGGGACGTAGTGCCGTGCAGGAGCTGGCAGAGTGCACAAAGGGAGTGGTGTCAGGTGGGCAGAGTACAGTCAGCTTATGTACTAACTGCAGAGATGCCAACAATCCTAGTTCCTCACTGCTGGTTTGGCCTATCCATCCAATGCCGATCTGGTCTTCACTCCCTCACCCACTGGTGATGGAAAGAAAAATCCAATCATACTCTTGAGCCCACCAATGAGATAGAGGCTAGAGGCCAGTCTCAGGGTAAACCTTTCAGTTCTCCAGAAAACTGTACATCAGTCATAAAGAATTTAAGTCACTGACCACAAGACTTGTAGATCACATGATATCTCACTAACAGAATTAGCTTCTGATTTCTCTTTCCTAGCTACTCTCTAAACCAACCAACCAACCAGCCAAGAACAGATGGTTTTCAATGACTATCTAAAAATGCATATAAAATATCACTATTTGAAGTGAAAGGCCTAAGGACATCATCTGGCCCCCTGCCCTCATCTGAAATACAGGAACAGAGACCAGAGTGATTAGGTAACTTGCCTGAAGTCACCAATCTGGTTAAGACCAGAATCCAAATATTCTGACTCCTAGCCAGGGGCGCTTATTCCCTCATCAATGTCTCAAATCTCTCAAATTTGTTGTTTTCTTCTCTGCCAGTCAACATGTGACCATTAGACACACACACACACCCTGCCCAGGGCAGGAAGATCATGTAAACACCTGCCGCTTCCATTTTACCCTTCATCTCTAGATGTGACTTCCAGCTCTATTTCATGGCAATTACTTAGTCTGTCTCAGAGGGCAGAGTTTTTAAAGCCAAGAAAAGAAAGAAATGCCAAGAAGGCCCCGGCTGGCTCCCCTGAGTATGCCTGATCCAGAAGGCAGGTGCTGGTGGGCCTCCTAAGGCAGTGCCAAGTTGTCCCAGGGAGGCATGCATGAGAAGGAAGCAGCCTTCATTAGCTTTCTGATAAAAATCTAGTCATTTCTGGCATTCACTCAGAGGTCTGGGAGCTGACATCTAAGAAGATGGCCTGGATGCTGCAGGGTGAAGACTTCTACTCAAGAGGTCCTTCTCCGGTACCTCTGGGCACCGAGGGTCTTTGTCCTCTGTCAGGGGTAAGGCAGAGGTGGTGGGAGACACAAGCAACAGATGCCAAGACCTAGGCTCAAGGAGGAGCAAAGGAAGCAGCATGCTCCCCCAGAGCACACCGGAAAGCAGTAACTGCAGGGCCATGCCTGTGGGCAGCTCATCTCCAATCTGATTAGGTGTCAGGAGTCTGGGCTGTGTATGCAGAAGCCAACCAAAGATAGCAGGAAAGGGCAGAGCAGCTTGGGGTTCCTGCCAGCTCAGATGCTTATATCCTAGAGAAGACCAGCAGAAGGCAGCTCCTGCAAGGCACAATCTAGGCTGAATTCTCCATGACAGCCCTGGCAGTTCCCTTCATTGCACATCACAAATTGGAATCATAAATTTAATTGCTTGTTTATTTGTTGGTTATCTGTCTTCCTTCTCCCACCATGACTAAGTTCTACAAGGTCAGGGAATGTTATACTCAGCACCCAAGACATCCCCTTGTATTTCATAGGCACCTCCCCCTCCAAAAAAAAATCTATTGTTCGTTCTTTCTTTCTTTCCTTTCTTTCCTTTCTTTCCTTTCTTTCCTTTCTTTCCTTTCTTTCCTTTCTTTCCTTTCTTTCCTTTCTTTCCTTTCTTTCCTTTCTTTCCTTTCTTTCCTTTCTTTCCTTTCTTTCCTTTCTTTCCTTTCTTTCCTTTCTTTCCTTTCTTTCCTTTCTTTCTTTTGTGGGACCCTCGCCGTGGCTGGGGAATGAACCCAGCGCTGTAGAGGCTATGGGCAGCCTCGCAGCCCAGCGCTCAACCACTGCGCCACCAGGGGAGGCCCTGGTATTGTTTAAATAAATGACTCAAACACCCTTATGCCTAAAGAAGAGAAAACCACTTGAAGAGGCAGACAAACTCTTACATGTGTAACTGTGATCGATACAATATCGTACATTCCTGTATTTCCACTGGCAAACTGCAGCTCCACTGCAACTCTACTCTGCACTGAAAGGCAACAACATTTATACAACATTTATGGATGTTGAAGCACCCAGAAATGCTTTTAATTAAAATGCCATTATTTTATCCTCACAAATGCCCTGTTAAGTTTTTTTTAATTAGTAGTTATTTTGAAAAATTCACTAGTCAAAGCTCAAAGAAGGTAAATGGCTTGTACCCAAAACAACTGCATTCATTAGTAAGAAATGTGTATTCTGGCTCCAAATCCAAGGCCCTTCCGTCTGCCCCTAGCGTGATCAGAGTCCAGTCCTCAGCAGACATCAGGGACAGGTACTATTACTTCATTTTTGCAGAAGACAAAGACCCCGAGACAATCTTGGCTCCAATGGTCAAAGTTAGGCCTACAGCAAGAGCCCAAAATTCTTCAAAGGATTTGCAAAAATAAAGAAGGAACATGCGGAGTAAAGGGGCATGTACTCTTCCCCTGGCAGAGAGGAAGGAGCTGACAGAAATGGTCCTGTGATTAGTGAGATTAACTTCTTAGTGGCAGCTAATCCTCCACTTTGCCCAGAGGAAAAAGAAGGTCACATGGAAAGGGCAGTCAGTGCTGTGGGGGATGCATGCTCCCACCACCTCTGCCCTGTGTTCTCAGAATACCTGTCTTTTGAAGGGCAAAGTGCCTGACCTATATTAAAACTATTGTGGTTATTAATAATCCCAACACTTTAGATTTGCATAGCTCCATTCCTCCTAAGAGTTTAAAGCCATTCACACATATCATCTAATTCTCTCTAAGAATTTTAATCAGAAAAATGTTCCCAGGTTGGTATGTAAATACATTTAATGTTCTTTAAAACATTTAAACACATTTTAGCTGTAGCTATACCCTGGACCCCTCATCCCAACTTAGCACATTTCCATTTGGATTATATGTCTCTGAAACATCGATTTTCAAAACAGAATCTCAAAAATCCAATCACACACCCCCAATCTCTGGCTGAACTCTTGCTTTCTTTTCATACCCATTTCAGGTTGTAGCAGCTTTTCTCCCAAGGGCTACAAAAATAGCACAGGACTCACCAGGCCCTTCCACCACCGCTTTTGTATTCTTCCTGCTCCTGGTATAATTAAGAGGCAGGAACATAGTAAACACCCTGGATGCTGACTGTCCCAGGGCCAAAGCTAATGACTTCACATACATTTTCTAATTTAATCCTGGTGACAGAGACTTATAATTGCTCCTCAGTAACCACAGCAATAGGAAGTTTTGCCAGGCACAGCTGTATTGCCCAGTGTCCCTTGTCAATAAGTGTGGCTGAGTGTGTATATGTGTGTGTGTGTATGCATGTATGTATATATGTGTGTGTGTGTGTGTGTGTGTGTACACATGACTACTTCCTGTGGAAGTTTCCAGAACACAATGCCATCAGCAAGCATGTTTTCATTTCCCCTGCCTTCACAAGGATTCCCACCAGTTTTTAAAATCTAAGAACCTAAAATAAACCATTCATGACCTCTGCTTTGATTTTTCTCCTGTGGATGGGTCAGAGGTTGCTCATCATTCATTGACTTCTCCATCTTAATCCCCACATACTGATGGCATTTGCTTCTCCTTCTTAGCCAAACTTGACTTAAAGAAAAACAATTTGCCAATCGCAAGTAAACTGTAATCATTTCTTCTTTTCCTCTTTCTGGGCATTATAGGCCCTCCCCTTTTCCTCGCTTCTTTCCAGTCCATACATAAGGTGCTGTTCACCCGGACACACTCTACCTCCTCAAATAGACAGCAAGAATAAGCTCCCCACAGCTCCAGCTCTGCACCTGCTGACTGCATCTGCCCACATACCCATCTCCCTATTCAGTTTCTTAGTACTTACTCCTGGCCCACATTACCTCATTCACTTCACATTTTCTCTTCTCTGACTGCTATAGTCACATTGACTTCTTCTCATAATCTCTATTAAATTAATAAGGCAAATATGTCTTATTATCCCTATTTTACCAATGAGAAATGAAGATACACAGATTTGAGGATTTGTCCAAGATTACACAAAAGAGGGCAGATGATGCTATACCCTGGGGACTCCTAATCCAGACCTCTTCTTCTTCCCATTTTCCATTTTTACTCCAATACATCCTCCCAGATCCCTGAAGATCACGCAGAAGATAGCAACTTTTACTTTCATTTATTAGGACAGATGGTGACATCTCAAAGGTCCCTCACTAAGTCTGCACTGAAATAAGAGCCCAGCACTCTTCACACTACGAGCTCAATACCAGGGAGAAAAGGGAGGTGTTTTCTATCAATATATAGCTATCAGCCAATGGAATTTGAGGTAGGAAGAAGAGATGGATGGAGTTTTAAATAGTGAGTCTCTTGATACTAGAGAATACACACTCATGAAAGTTCAGATGTGATGTATTAGAAAGGGGCCTTGGCTTGAGTCCTACAGTTTGCCAAGGCATTGGGAGAAACCGGGCTGAGAACAAAGTACTAAATACATGTATGACCTTGAACAATGAGCTTCTCTATGTGTAGAGGACTGTGTCAGTGGGCTACTCAGCATCTATTCCTTTCTTCATCCTCCCCTAAGGGAGCTTGTCACTTCAACTATACCTCTGTCTCTATGTAGCCTATGTGACTCAGAAGTTTACCAATTTCTAAGTCCAGTTCTGGCTATTATAAGACTGTCAATGGATGGCAATTTCTTAGTGACTCTCACTGAGATCAGAGTGGGCATATGACTTAAATTGGCACAATCAGATGAGTGAAACAATTTACAATCGATATTTCAGAAAGACATCCCTCCCATTCTATTCTCCCTCTATTCTGTCTTCTGGAGTCTCCCTCTCCCTTTCTTCTAAGGCAAGAAATCAAGGATACAGGTTTTCCAAATTACTGTCAGTAGCCTTCTTGTGACCCAAAGGAGAACTAGTCTACAGATGAAACAATGCATGGATTACATGTTACAAATATGCAGACAGCCTGGCTCAGCCACTGAGCCAACCGGTTCTGAAGCTTGCCCTACTGATGAATGCACTGCTACACAAGGTAGTATTCTATTTGTTTAAGTTAGTTTGAATCAAAATGCATGTTCCTTGCAGCCAAAATCCTTCCAATCAATAGCTTACTTGTTCGCAACTGCTGCCTTTATAAAATAATATGAGAATGACTCAAGTTAGGGTGGGAGTGACTCATGGGGAAATGAGATTTTCAGTCATTAATATTTGCCTCATAATTCAGTGCTTCAAAACCCACCACTGTTCATGAATACTGACACAGCACGTGGATGGCATCTGACCTCCTGCCACCTGTCCAGATTGCTTCTTGGTAACTCTGGATTTGATGACTAAGGACTCAAACTCATGACATACAACCACAGAGTCTAGGGACAACTTAAACTGATTTTAATTAAGCAGTTAGAGGCTGAGAGGAAAATCCTGGTGAGGGTGAAAAATCCTCCCACTTCATGGTTGTGTAAGATGGTGACTTGGCTGAGCAGAAAAGTTTGAGTGAGTAGGTGAGATGAGTAAGACCACACCCCTGAGGGTGTGGGTTGGTGTTGCATGAGGGGAGAAGGGAGTTGAGTCTCCATTTTGTAGATGCAGGAATGTCTAAAAATAAATAGAGGTGGGAGAAAACTTTAATGGAAGGAAGGATGCTGCAGGAAAATGGGGTTGGAGAAAAGAGGAGGGAGCCCAAGAGCCAAGGGACTTCAAGACTCTCTGGGAACCCTGAATAGCCAGATTTGGGGTCTCTTGCAAGAGAAAACTACCCTGGGCAAAACAGCTCAAGGACCAGGGTAGGAGATGGATTGTGCTTGGCAGACACTTCCAACAACAGAGGCAATATGGGAGCACTTCTTTAAGCAGCTGGCTGGCTGTCAGCCATTGCTGGGATGTTAAAGAGTAAGGAAATGGGAGGCGAGGAGGGCAGCTAGAGAAACTCTCATTTCTGAGAATATAGGAGTCACCCTCTGGAAACTGATAGAAATGTATAGGAGACTCTCAGGGATTAAGTTCCTGCAGTTATGATGTAGGGGACTCAGAGCTATCAATGCATAAGTACTGATGACTATGTGGTCATATTTGGGTTCACAAACTAACTGCTAAAACCTGAGATGTGTGGATTACAATAGTATTCCTAGGATAACTAGTTCATTCCAATTTGCCTCAAAAATTCCAGATTTTAGCAATGGAAGTCCCATTACCTGGGAATCTCCTCAGTCCCAGTGAAACCAGAATGACTAGTCACCTTCTAAGCAGCCCCTCTCCCTCAGCTGTAGACTGAACATGTCCCACATGTGCCATTTTCTTAGTGTACTTCAAAATATTTTAACCAGACCCAGATAAAATAAAAACTGCTGACTCTCACTGCTGTGAGCCTCACTTGAACTCCTCAAGTTAAGTTATTAGCCTAGTTACAAATCCAGAAGAATCCTAAGAGGAAGCAACCTGGGCCTAGAGGAAGTAAAGGGGACAGTGGATGAAATCAAGAGGATGGAAAAAATCCCTAGTGTACTAAGTACCCCATAGCAGATGTCAACCCTTGCTTACTTTGGGAAGCTGCCAAGTACCTAATGAGAAAAAGAAAGGCTAGTTCTGAACCTCTTAGAAAAAATTAGCCAGGGAACAATTAAAAGCCTTGAGTGAGCAATTAGTACAACTGGTAAAGACTTATAAATCCTCCCTCGACCAAAACAGTTCATTGAAATAATCAGTCTTTGGAGGGGAATTACTCTTTTTAAAATTAGTGAATGTGTCATTAGGGTGATGAAGAGCTACAAGGAAAAGGTCAATAAAGCACTTTTTCAGAAAGAAGAGGCCCAAATTTTCTACACAAAGCCACTGTAATTAAATCAACAGTGCATTTAACCAGCATGGGTATCACTAAACTATTCAGTTGAATATAACAGGGTATACTCTATCCTAAGTTATGTGGGAGCAGACAGTTTATCCACGAAACCCAGTCAGGGAAAAGAGGAAAATGGAAGCATATGTAAATCAAAGAGCCTATATAATCACCCAAATTCAGCCCCTGGAAAAAACACTAAAATGGAAGCTCCAGATGCCATCAAGCTGGCTGTATTTAGACATCATCGACTCTGATTTAAAGACATTATTTCTTTTTTGCTCACTATAGAATACATGTTCAGTAAGATTTAGTCATTTTTAACTAAACTTTTGTGGATATTTCAAAAATTCAGCAGGTGGTTCTCAAACAAGAGCAAATTTGTCCCCCGAGGACATTTAACAATACCTGCAGACATTTTTTATTTATCATATCTGGGGGGCAAGGGTATTTGCTACTGGTATCCAGTAGCTAGAAGTCAAGCATGCTGCTCACCATCCTGCAATGCACAGAGCACACAACAAGGAATTATCAACCCCAAATATAATAGTGCCACTGTTGAAAGACTGATAAACACATACCTTAATACAAAGTCTGAATGTGCTCCAACTGTCAACAGGACTTTCTTGACAAATTAATGGTACTAACATGATAAATAAAAATATTTTAATTAACAAATTACAGTGTATGAGAAACTTCTTGCATATCAACATTAAGTGTAATGACAATTTTTTTCTTTCCTTTAAATCCAATAGGTCAAGATTTTTCACTGACAATCCTTCATTAATTCTTAGTTCCTTAAGGTATTGAGAGTAGATACCCATTCAAATCCATACTTTAAAAAAATTTACTTATTAAGACTGGGTGTCTATAAATAAGTCATGGGGGTATAATATACAGCATAATTAAGATTAACAAGACTGTTTTGTACATCTACAACTTGCTAAGAGTAGATATTAAGAGTTCTCATCACAAAAAAAAATCTATAATTATATCAGGTGATGAATGTTAACTTATTGTTGTAATCATTTTTCAATACATATTTATATCAAGCCATCATGCTGTACACCTAAAACTGATACACTATTATATGCCAATTATATTTCCATTAAAAATAAATAACTGGTTTATCTATAGCACTGAGCCAATTATTCAAAATTAATGAGGTTCTCCCCCTTAAATATACTTATATATATGATGCCTATATACACATAAAGTTATTGTAAATGAGCTAATGAATTCTCTTTAATGAGATTTCAACTAAAGACAGAGCACATCATCTTGATGTTTCCAGTTAACTAATCATCCAGAGTTTAGAAAGATATAGCAAAACAACCACTTTGATGCTTTACCCAAAGGCTGACTTCAGAGCTAAATTTTTGGCTGGAGTTTAAGCCCATATTTTAGTACCAAGTATTAAACATTTATTACATGGGAGATTTCTTTGTCAGCAGTGTACATATTCAACCAGTTAGTAGAAGTATATTAAGATTATATATGTTAATTTACATTTGACAAACTTGCCTCTCCAATGTCTGCCGGGACACCAGCTGAACACACAGCCTGGTTGTAGTTATTAAAACTCATATAAACAGAAAAGCCAAATCCCCACACAGGGCATAAAAACATGAATTACATGATCCAGTGAGGGTTCCTGAGGGAAATGACAACTTCCAAAAAAAAAAAAAAAAAAAAAACAAATTATTCCAGGGAAAGTCACAATCTTTGAAAAGTCATGTATTTTTTTTACCTATCGTCTTTCTCCCGGTAAGTAAAGGAACACCCTTAGAAAGAACACAGTTAAAAGCTTAGGTAAATACAATACTTTCCTTTTCCTCTTGAATCTTCTAAATCATTTGATGGCTGAAGCAAAAAATATACTGCTTGACGTGGTCCTAAATGTATACAAAGAAAGCAGACATTTCCTTATAAACAGAGAGAAAGGGGACATAAAGGGAGATAAGATTTTTATACTTCAGGCAAAACTCGTAAAATAATAATGCCAGCACATTGTCATAGGTGTGTGAGTGAATGCATGCAAGCATGTGCACGTGTGTGATGCAATACCTAAAGTAGCCGCTAAAAACATTCTACAGAGAGAAAACTCAAAAATACCAGAGGTAAATCAAAATGGAATTCTATGATGCACTCAAGTAATCCATAGGAGAACAGAAAAAAAGAAAACAAATTTAAAATAGAGAGCGAGAAGGCAAGCAAAGCAAAAGATAAAATGGCAGATTTAAACCTCAACACAACAACAATTACATTAAATGAAAATTATAAGATAGTAAGAAGTTGAAAGCTAAAGAATGGGAAAAGATACATCATGCAAACATTAAAAGGTAACAGGTGTGGCTATACAGTTATGTGCCGCATAACAATGTTCTGGCCAGTGGCTGACTGCATATATGATGGTGGTAACTATCTACAGGTGTGTACTAGTGTGTGTAATAGTCTGTACCATCCAGGTTTGTGTTAGCACACACTGAAGTTCACATAGTGATGAAATCACCTAACAACACATCTCTCAGAACAGATCCCTGCCATTAAGCAACACATGAACACATTAATATCTACAGATAACATCAACTTCGGAGCAAAGAAAATTACCAGAGATAGAAGGGGACATCCTACAATAATTTAAAAATTCAATCTACCAATGAAAAACATAGCAATCCTACTGTACAAACAAGAGGTTTAAACATATAAAGCAAAAAATAGAATTAAAAGGGGAAATATACAACTCCACCAGTATAGCAGAAAATTTACTTCTCAATGATTGGGGATTGTACAACTAGACAGAAAATCAGAAAGATTAAAGAACTCAATCAACACAACATAATCAGCATTTATAGAAAACTAAGCCCAATACTAAACCCAACAAAGCAGAATACACATTCTTTTCAAGTACAAATAACATATATATACCAAGATAGATCAAACCCTGTGTCATGAAACAAACCTCAACAAATTTTTAAAAAATGAAAATAGTGTGTTCTGTGACCAAAATGAAATTAAACCAGGTATCAATAACAAAGATTAAAAAAAATCCAAACATGTTGAAAACAACAACACATTTCAGGTAATCCACAGTTCAAAGAGGACATCTCAAGGAAAAAATTTTTTAATACATTTAACTGAGCAAAAAATGAAAATACAACATAAAATGTATAGGTAGAACAAAATCAGTGCTGACAGAGAACATTATAGTACTAAAACATATATTAAAAAGAGAAGCTTCAATTAAGCAATAGGAATAATAAATTCCCATCTCAAGAGCCCATGGAAAATACAGCAAAATCAAGCAGGAGGAAGGAAATAATAAAGGGTAGGCAAGAAATATGCAGATGGTTTTCACTGGAGAATTCCATCAAGTGCCTAATAAAAAATAACACAAATATGATAGTCTCCTCCAGAATACAAAAACAGAACACATCCCAATTTGATTTATAAAGCTATCATCATCACCCTAAAACCAAAACCAGACAAAAACAGCACAAAAAAAGAAAACTACAGGTCACTATTTCACATGAATATAGAAACAATAATCCTTGGCACAATATCAGCAAATAGGATTCACTAGTAGTCCATAATTAAGTAGAGCTCATTCCAAGGGTGCAAGATTGCCTCAATATTTTAAAATTAGTTAATGTAATCCACCATACCAAAAAGCTAAGGAAGAGAAATCATTTAAACGCATCATTCAATACGGGCCTCCCTGGTGGCGCAGCGGTTGAGCACTGGGTTGCGAAGCTGCCCACAGCCTCTGCAGCGCCGGTTCGATCCCCGGCTGCTCCCCGGCCACTGGAGAAGGGTCCCACATGGCGCAGACCTCTCCTGCCGCCCGCTGCTCCCCTCAGCAGTGTGCTTCGGTCCTTCTGCCTGCTCTGCTCCCCGCTCTGGCTCTGGTGAATTCTCTCACCCTCCCACAGTTCTGACTGTACCCAGTGCTTGTATAAATAAAATTTAAAAAAATAAAATAAAAATAAATAAATCTTAAAAAAATAAATTAAATTAAATAAACACATCATTCAATAAAGAAAAAACACTGGACAAAACAACACCTATTCATGATTTATTTTTTAAAATACTCTCAGAAAAAATAAGAATAGAACCTACTACCTTGAAAAAGAATGTTAACCAAACCCTTACAGCTGATATTATATTTTGCAAAAGACAGAATGCTTTCCCTCTACAATGAGGAAAGATACAAAAATTTATACTCCCACCACTTTTATTCAACATAGTGCTGAAAATCTAGTCACTGAATTATGGCAGGAGAGGAAATAAAAGGCATAGATCAGAATACAGATAAGAAATACTGTCCTTACTTTCAGATGACTAACTTTCTACAAGAAAATCCCAAAGAATATATAAAACATCTCTTGAAACCAATAAATGAATTCAGGAAGGTTGTAGGATACAAAATATACACCCAAATATATTTATACATATTAGAAATGGACATGTAAATGCCAAAATTAAAAATATGAAACCATTTTAAAATCACTCAAAAAATGAAACCCTTAGGTATAAATCTTATAACACATATAACACACTATACAAATTGATGAAAGAAAGAAAAGATCTAAACAATGGACAGACATACTATATTCATAGATTGAAAGACTCAATACAATTAAGGTGTCATCTCTCCCCAAATTAACATACAAGTTTAACAATTACTATCAAAACCCAAGCAGAGGGCCTCCCCGGTGACGCAGCGGTTGAGCGCTGGGTTGCGAAGCTGCCCGCAGCCTCTGCAGTGCCGGTTCAATCCCCGGCTGCTCCCCGGCCATCGGAGGAGGGTCCCGCATGGCGCGCAGACCTCTCCTGCGGCCGCTGCTCCCCTCAGCAGTGTACTTCGGTCCTTCTGCCTGCTCTGCTCCCTGCTCTGGCTCTGGTGAATTCTCTCACCCTCCTGCACTTCTGACTGTACCCAATGCTTGTATAAATAAATAAATAAATAAATAAATAAATAAATAGATCTTTTTTTTAAAAAAAAAAAATCAGGATCTTCATATAAACACAGACAAGGTTATTCTAAAAATGTATATGGGAATACAAAAGAACTAAAGCAGATGAAACATCTTGAGAAAAGTAAAACACTAGGAATCAGTCTTCATTTTCAAGACTCACTATATCAAAATTGCATGATACCAGTGGAGGGAGTAAGACACATAGATCAATGAAACAGTAGAGAATGCAGATACAGACCCTCACAAATATGCCCAAATGGTTTTTGGCAAAGGGACAAAAATAATTCAAGATCCTTTACAAAATTCTAACAAATTGACTTAAAATGGGTCACAAACAAATTTAAATTATGAAACTATAAAACTTTACAAAGAAAACTTAAGGACAATCATCAGGATCCAGAGCTAGGCCAAGAACGCTTAACTTGATACCAAAAGCATGATTCATAAAAAGAAAAATTAACAAATTACACTTCATCAAAGATTTTAAGTTTGCTTTGCAAAGGGCTATTAAGATGAATACATACTGGGAGAAAATATTTGCAAATCATATATCCAACAAAAACGAGTATCTAGAATATATACAGAACTCTCAAACCTTGATGGTAAGCAATCAATCCAATTAGAAAATAAGGAAAAAACATAAACAGACATTTCACAAAGGAGCCAAATAGACACATAAAAAGAGTTTCAGATCACAAGCTATTAAGTACATGACTACTAACACAATAAAAACTTATGACAATGCCAAATGCTGGTGAGATTGTGAAGAAACTCAATCATTTACACATTGCTGTTGAGATAACAAAATGATACAGCCTCTGCGAAAAAGTTCTTTTAAAAAACTAAGCATGAATCTCTCCAGCCCACCGAATGCCACCATATCCCCATTATTACAATGAAAAATTGCCCTTTTCTCATTCTAAAACCACAGCCAATTGACAATACCATGCATGCTGCAAACCACTACACTGATAATAATCCTATCAGACTTCATGTGAAAAAAGTTACTTTATAAATGAGAATGAGGGATCTCAGTGAGGCTAGGCACACAGCCAAAGTCACAGCAAATAATTTCTATACTACCACTACATATATACTATACTATACTACTATACTATATACTATATACTATACTATACTACCACTTCAATAATTTCTACCACTTCATACTACCTCACATAATCACTTCACTACATTCCTAACCATCTACAATTTTCAAAATTCCTTCAAAAACATTATCTTTGTTGATGCTTACAATGTTCTAGCTAGAACTAAATGGTAGACGAGCAGGATAGTAATCGCGATCCCAGTCTCTTTTAGCTCCTATGGTTGGTGGCCTGATGGGTAATAAACTAAAGCTGGCAGCCAAAGGATGGCCAGTTATATTAAATCTCACAATCCTGGCAGTGGCCTGAACTCTAACCCTGTTTCACTTAAAAGTGAGCCATGATTGCTTATGGAATTCTCTCTTCTCATTTTCTTAATCAGGAGAATCTGCCTCCATAGCAACAGCTACAAAAGAAAGGTCACGGACAGCATTTCTGTTGCTATTTCATGAGGTACATGTAAAGAAATACAGGCTCATGTAACATAAACCCTCAATGGAAGACTATCACGCTCATTACTACTTTACAACTTTCGACCTCCACATCTGCAAAATGTACACAGCTGTGCTTCATACCCAGTGAATTCAAGATGCGTCCTGCTTAAGGCTGATCTTCCTGCTCTTAGTTTCTGGATTTCACCCACTTTCACCTCATTTTCTTCATTATCTCATCTCTTTTCACCATCTTCAAACTATCTCATTTATTGGCTTTTTCCCCATCAAAAGATAAAACATGATCCTTTAGCCCACTGCTGTCTTCAGAAATTAATTCCTCATCTCTTGAAGGAGTGTGCTTACACTCCCTGCCTTCATTTCCTCTCCTTTCCACTTCTTGTTCTAAGTTAGTCTGACTTAAAAACGCCAGTGTCTGCCTTTGTGCTAGCTCCAACACCCTTCATTCACTCCCTTTGACTCATCCTCACTATGAACAGCTCCTTTACTGAAACACTCTGTCCCATGGTCCAGAAGCCCCTGAATTTCCTCCTTCACTTTAGCCACAGGAACATCCTCTTCCTCTGTCTGACATTCAAATGCTGATTCCTCTCTTTTCTATCCTAGATTTTCTCCTCTTCTCCCTTCACACCTTCTTCCACTATTTCCATTTCTAGTCCATCTCATTCTCTTAAATGTCATTCTCTTACTACCAGTCCATGTCATTCTCTTAAGCTTCAATTCACATAACCCACTTTCTACTCAACATCCCCACTTGACCCAAATTCAACAAGCTCAAAACTGAAATCACCCCCCTTCCTCATACCCACTTAAATTTCTTTTTTTTTAAGATTCATTTATTTATGCATACAAGAATTAGGATACAGGCCAGAGGTGTAGGGGTAAGAGGATTCACCAAAGACAGAGTGGAGAAAACAGAACAGGCAGATCCACTGAAATACACTGCTGAGGTGAGCAGCAGGCGAGTCAGGAGAGGTCTGCTGCACCATGTGGGTGGCTCCTTGGCTGGCGATCGAACTTGTGCCACAGTAGCTGCAGATTGCTTCATAGGCTGCATCTTAACCCCTTGCGCCACCAGGGAGCCCCCACTTAAATTTCTTACCATGCCTATTTTACCTTTTCAAAGTCCTTCCTCAAACTATCTTCATTTCCAATGACATTGCCTTAGTCTAGATTTCCAACCTCAATCAACTAGAAATCCCCACCAGCTTCCTAACTGGTGCCTTCTCCCTTCCAATCTAGTTTTCCAATCAGTCAAGTTTATTTTCTAAAATGTGAACCTCACCACAGCATGCTCTCTCTTAAAACCCTTCAGTGACTTCTCACTGGCTTTCAGATGGAGACTAACCTTACCAAGGCTACTGATGGGCCCTACCTACCTCTCCAGTCAAATCTCCACCTATTTTCCCGAGCTCACACCCTAAAGGCACATCCTACTGCAGCAAACTTCTTTCAATACACATCATCTTTTGCCCCTAGGACTTCAAACAAGAGGAACCTGCCATGAATACTACTCACTACTTTTTTTAAATGTGAAAGAAATATTTTCAAATGCGACAATATGGATTGAACTGGAGGGGATAATACTAAACAAAATAAGGCAGAAGGAGAAAGACAAATACCAGATGATTTCACTCATGTGTGAAGTATAAAGAACAAAACAAAGGAATAGACAAAACTAAAGCAAAACAAACCCTAGAAATCTGACTACAGAATTGAGGCTACCAAAGGAGAAGGGGAGGGGTGAAGAGCAAAGGGGTAAGGGAACCCAATGGACAGTGGGTGCTTTGGTGGTAGGTGTGGTGTGGTAACATACATCTGAAGAGGTGTGAACCCCTAAATCATATACAGTGTTATAAACCAATGTTACCTCAACTTAAAAATACAATTAAAAAAAAACTGTCTGGGAAGCCTCATCTCTAAACTCCTCCCTCAAGTGGTTGTCCCTACTCATCCTTCAGACCTCAGATAATGCCACTTCCTGACTCCATTTAATGAGGCATTGTTCCCGGCTTTGTTCCCCCAACACCCCGTACTTTCTCTATCATGACAATTATCACACTTCTATGTACCTCTCATTCAACTGTATGTTTTCTCCTATTAAACTAGAAGTCACTTGAGGATACCATTCATTCATTCTTTTTTGCAGGAAAAAATTATGTTTAATTTCCAGAAAATGTATTTTGAAAGTGATTAAAAGCTATCCCTGGGATTTACACCTGGTATCTTGCTCACCTGGATGCCCATAATGATAACACACTGCCCAGAACAATCAATATAGTTTTTAACAGAATATACTTTACTTTAGCAGAATATAAAAAGTGAAGTATCAAGAAATTTGAGCCTGCACGGCAGCTAGCTCTCCTGGGGCTCAGCAGCCCCCTTTTTTTCATTTTCTGGCTTATGTGACCTATGGAGACCCCTGTGCACACCATCACTTATGTGCCCCAACCTATGCGCAGTATACCAGTGCTCTACTCAATGCCGTGTCAGCTTTGAGAAAATAGTGCCCATATTGTGCCACTTGCTGGACCAGCTTCAGGAAGGACCTCTAGCTGTCATGACTTCAGAAACCATGTGACAAGCCACTCCTTACCCCACTGAAAAACAAGTATTTTGCTATGGGTGCTTCTTAATATTTCTGTGTATGGGGGTCAAAGCTATTGTTCCTAAAAGCAAGTCAAGATGCAACTGCCTTTAAACTTTGCACCACAGAACTAAAAATTACAAACTCTCAATTCATTAACCATCAGTTGAAGTATGGGAGTCATGACAGATGTATCAAAACATTTTGTTATCACCTTAAACTTGTATCAAATATATCTCAAGAGATCTTTAGGAAAAATAAAAATTAAATTAGAAGAAAACAAAGACCACAAGTCTTATCTTTCCTTACAAATTTTATAGAAGACATTAAAGATACTGAAAAGGTTTAAACTATTGACATGAAGATTTAAGAACACTGCACAGAGCTAACAATGACAGCTTGTTATATAGATAAGGGAAGAACTAGAAAACATTTACTGTTCAGTTAGCTTGAAGCCACTAAGAAAACAAACACAGATAAGTTAGAGGGATAGAAGGCTTTTTGTCAGATTTATGCTTTTTCTGTATCTTGTCATCATAAAATTCAGTAGTTTGTACACTGAAACTCTTGATGGATTTTACTATAATGGTTAATTATTACATAACCTGTAACCTTGAGACTATAAAATTCACCTAAGTGTCTACTATAGGAAATTGCATTTACTGATCATTATTTGTTATAGGAAATTGCATTTTGTAATATTTAACCCACAACAACCTCACTGAACTTATTGTAACTAAGTCAACAGTATAAAAACTGTTAAAATCCTCTAGGGAGAGAATAAAAATCACCTGACTTTTTCCTGCTACCAATGAATAAATGGAAATGTAAATATAAGTATTGACCGTGGCAGAAATACAAAGAATATGAAAACAATTTTAAACAATACAAAAAAAAATCATAATTTTTTTCCTCTGTCCCCTAAAGTATAAAATGACTGGAAGCAGTGTCTTGTGCAGGGTTATAATTGGGAAGAAAAACTGGAGGGCACTAGAGCCCACTGACCTTTTGAGAGAGTGAAAGAGGGTCTCACATGCAGCATAAGAGGGGAGTTACAGGGTGATTCAAAAAGGGAACAGGAAGGCACTGAGCAGGGAAATGTTTTAGAGAGATAGCATAGGGCAGTAATTCCAATCCACCCTCTAGAGTTCCATGTACCTGGGTTCATGTCCTCTCTCTGCTGCCACTTTATCACCAACTTCCTCAATCTACCTATGACTCCTATCCCTCAACTGTAAAATAGTGATGCTAATGGTCAACTAGTGGAGGGATAAAGATTAAAGGAGATGTTTGTAAAGTTGTTGCTTTTTTTTTAAGATTTATTTATTTATACATGCACTGGGTACAGTCAGAAGCACGGGAGGATGAGAGAATTCACCAGAGCCAGAGCAGGGAGTAGAACAGGCAGAAGGACCAAAGTACACTGCTGAGGGGAGCAGCAGGCAGCAGAAGAGGTCTGTGCACCATGTGGGACCCTCACCAGTGGCAGGGGGATTGAACCAGCACTGCAGAGGCTGCGGGCAGCTTTGCAGCCCAGCGCTTAACCGTTGCACCACCAGGGAGGCCCTGTTCGTAAAGTTTTTGCTGAGTTCTTAGCATGTAATAACATTGTGTAAATGCTAGACTTTATTTTTGTTGTCATTGTGTTAGCATCTTCCTATCTGACCATTTCACTTAGACCCAGTCTTAATGACAAAAATGCCCAGAAGTGTGACAAAAATGCCCACTCTCCACCTGCCCCTGGCTCTTGGGGGCCACACAGCCTTCAGAGTGGCCTCACTGATGTCAAGGTTCTGCAGTGGCATGTCCTGGCTCTACCTTCTCACCAAATTCTCACTTCAGGGTTCTGACATGGCAGCTGCCTGCTGTTACCATCTTCCATATCCTCTGGGCATCCCATCAAGCATGGTCAAAAGTCAATTCTAAAACATCTCCTGTGGTCAAGTGGAGAGAGCATAAGCTCTGAGATCAGGTATGTCTGGAGATAACTTGTTCACCATGTGATCTTGGCAAATTAGTTTCTCTCCAGATTCCTCATCTCAAAAAGCATCTACTGCCACCCACTTTCATATCTGTCATGAATGTAAAGTACTCATCACAACAGTGCCTGGCATAAGGTATGACTCAACAAGTGATAGTTAGCACTATTACCTCATTACCACATTTGTGAGAGTTGCTGTCCAATTCTCCCTCAGGTTCTGAGAAATACTGAAGATGAGAATCCAAGTCGAGTTCAAAGTTCATGTCTCCAACCACATATTCTTCCACAGAATTATTGATATTTTAATCTGCTTAAATCTCAAAGGTTCCAAGCTTTTATCTTTTGTTGACAGGAAGTTTTAGCTTTTATCCTCCCCACATTTTCCCTGTAGTCCTCAGGACACCAAATTGTACTCAAACTTGGACCTGAGTTGTGGCCATGGAGTTGAAAGTGGTCCTGGATGCTTATGATCCTCACCCAAGTCCTTCATCCAAAGCGAGAAGGGTACTGCACCTGTGTTACACCAGCGACGTGAGGAAGGGTCCTCAGCAACTGTTAATTGACACAGCACTTCAAATTCACAAACAAAACCCTTTTGTCTAGATGGGTGTAGACAAGGTCAAGATTCTGCTGCCATATTGTACCCAGACACTGATGTCTCATTTTAAAATTAGGTTCTCCTTGTCCAACTCCTTCTTCTTCCTGACTTTCCTCTCAGTAACTTCTACCACTTTCCAAAAATAGGACTGTGTCAGACACTTACACACATGCATCAATTCATCCAGACATGTCTATAAGTGTTTGAACCTCAGTTGTGCGCAACAAAGAAGTCCTTTACTCCTAGGTTCTTTGCAAACAATTATATGGAGTCAGCAATATCTCCTAACTCTCACCATCAAGAATCCCAGCTTTGCCCCACCAATACCCACTCTGTTACAACAGGAGAGGAAAAC
The DNA here is from genome assembly GCF_964194135.1 of Talpa europaea. Taxonomy (NCBI): domain Eukaryota; kingdom Metazoa; phylum Chordata; class Mammalia; order Eulipotyphla; family Talpidae; genus Talpa; species Talpa europaea. The sequence continues at coordinate 24,566,780 of NC_140072.1, forward strand.
TCAGGATTAAATGATTAAGCCAGGACATAAGGAGCTGGTGGCGGAGTGGGCACTAAAACTCCAGTCTAGGATGCATTCTCCTATACCACACAGGCCCCTTTCATTGCACAAACTCCCTCCTCTATACTGATGCCTTTGATTTAGCCAGATGGTGGACATATTTTTTTGTTTTTTGCCAAAGAGATGATTTGCTTTCCAAAAATCTCAAATTAAGTAGCTCATGACTGCTTCTTAAGATAAAGAGAATTGAATTCTAACAAAGCATTGTAGAAAGCTTGTTGTAGGACCATGTTGCTTCTGTTTCCTATCTCTGGATGCCAGATGCCTGCTCTGTCCTGTCCACCCACAGGGAATTTGTGATTAGGTTTGAATTCTCCAGCACGGTTTCCTGGAAAGGCCCCAGAGTCACTGGAGTGTCTGCAAGAAAGGAGAAACACTTTGCCAACCCAATATTGACATGCCCTAAGGCATTTTAGAGTCCCGAAATCAGTTTGAGGTGGTAAAAAAATATGTGGGCAATTCCCAAGTTTCAGAAGCAAAAGGGAAATAAGACTTGAGGCTCTAATGCTGAGTTTGAGGAAAAAGAAAAAAAAAAAAAAAGCAGTCCAAGACTCCAGACTTCCCTGACCACAGGGCCACCTTTCAAATGAACACTTACATTTGAATTAGGTCTTGGTAGCTAGATATTTGATCTAGTTTAGGGCAAGAAGTTTTTGATTAATATTTAACTGGAAATTTTATTTTCCATGTGCTGAAAGCATTTTGCAGGAACCCCCAATGTAATTTAAGATAAACTAGTTCAACGAAACACAAATGGAGAAAAGCACAAATTTATTTGATGACATTTTAGAGGAGTTAACTCAGAGTTGGCAATGCAAATTCACTGTTCTGAAGGATATTTAACTGATTATACCCTGAGCTTCTCAAATAAATACAGCGCCCATTCACTCAGTTGCTAAGCTCTTCCACTAATCTGATTCCTCATAGTCAAGACTCCTTGCTCCCAAAGCTTCTCACAGCCCCCTTTCATACATAAAAACGCTGATCTATAAAAGATGGGATGACTTTGTACCCATTTGCTCAGGCTGCCATAACAAAATACACAGGTTGTCTGGTTTCAAAAACAAACATTTCTCACAGCTTTGGCAGCTAGACATCTAAGATCAAAGCATTTGGCTCTTCTGAGGATCTCTCTTCTTGGCTCTTGCTGTGTCCTCACCTGGCTGTCACTCTGTGCACACAACCCTGTTGTCTTTCTTTGTGTCTTGATCTGTTCTTATAAGAACACCAGGCAAATTGGATTAGGGTCTACCTTAACAGTCTCGTTTTAACTTAATCACCTTTTTAAAGGCCCTGTCTCTAAACAGTCATATTTTGAGGTACTGAAGGTTAGGACTTCAACATAAGAATTATGGGGTGACACAAATCAGTCCATACCAGCCTGTCTTTATGGAAAGTTTCCAAATTATAAAAAACAATAAGGAAACTCATTCCAAACTTAAGGACCCTGTGGTTGTTTGGGGCTGTGTAGAAAGACACAGCCAGATACAACATGTGGTTTAATTTTAGGAAGGGCATGCTTCTTGTTCCCCCACCTCTCCCCCAAATACTTTGCATGCCTTCAAATTCTCTTATTAGAGCTTCATATTTTTTTACTTATATCAAACAGCGGCTTTCCTTTGTTACAATGCAAACAGCCTTAGATTGAGCCTCATCTGTCATTCAGACTTCAGTACAGCCATCACTTCCTTCCTGAGAGCAGTTTCTAATGAAGCACAGATGACTGGGCACCTATAGGGTTAGGGAAGATGATAGCAGAGGATCATGGCTGCAGGCAAATGGAACAGAATCATGAAGAGTCTGAGAGAGACCTACTGGCTTCACCACTTAACCTGAGTAGTTTCAGAAACTGAACATTCATGCTCCAGTCCACATGACAAGAAGCAGCAGCTCAGCCAGAGATACTATTCCCTAGTTACCTCCCCCTTGTCTGTATGCAGGGCCATGTGGTAGGCTTCTGAATAGTGGGTTGTAGGCCATGATATAACCGGTTCAAGATCTAGTTTATTTAAAAAAAAAAAAAAGAAATCTGCATTTTTCCCCTACCCTCCCTTTTCCATCTACCAGCTAGAAGCAAAGGATTGTAAAGTCCCAAGAAATGAAAATCACAAAATGGAAATGGCCTGAGTCCCTGAATCACCATATGGAAGATCTCCCACTGAACACCTGCACTGAACTGTTATTATGTGAGTAAGAATTCTGTTGGTTCAAACACTGACATTTCAGGATTTGTTCCTTTTGGCAACTAGTAATTCCATAATTAATAGTTAATACAGGCACTGTATATGGCTGAGTTTGGCAGGAAATTAACAATCCCTTCAAAAGTGGATGGTTCATACTATTTATGCCAAGAGCAAGCACTGGTAATAAGAAAGGTATTATTTGATTTGTAATGTGAAGTGACTTTTATTTAGATATTACTATTCAGTTCAGGTTGACCTATAATAACATTAATCACAGATAGCTTCATTTCAAAATACCAGGCACAATAAGGGCACAGTGAGATAATAAAATATTAGTAAGGTGGAAGGAAATTTCAAGTGGAAGCCAAGTGATTTCTAGATCCTCCTCAATACTAGTCACCAATGACCAGGAGCCTTTACCCTTCCAGTCACTAGCAACATTAATGTAGAGCTGAGATGTTCACTGAGGGAAGATGAGCAAAACACAGACCTAAATAAAATTGGTCACAATGACTATCCATTGAAAGCACTCAATACACATTTGTTCAATGAAAAAATGTTTCAATCAAGATTCTCCCCATGACAAAGAAACTCAAACCAAGATATCAGAGGGTGAACACTGAAGTAAACTTCCACTGCTACCCCCTCCCACCAAGCTAGAAGAAGTGTCTTTATGTGTCCATGTGTATAAAGGTTTTATACATTTCTGAACAGTGAGAACAGGGCAGAAACATTAGTAAACCTGTGGATGACATAATCAAAAAGTGTACACATCTGTTTAAATTCTGCATGTAAAAAATTTTAAAATAGAGAAAAAACCTATCTGTCTTGCAATAATGATATAAACCTAAATCCACTTAATTGAAAATAATACTGTGGGCCTCCCCAGCAGCCTAGGAGTTAATTCTCACTGCTATAGCAATGGCTGAGTTTGATCCCAAGCACAGCAAACCTCTCCTGTCTCACCCGTTGCTCCCCTCAGCAGTGTATTTCAGTCAGTCTGCCTGTTCTGTTCCCCACTCTGCCTCTGGTGAATCCTCTCACCCACCACACCTCTGGCCTACACCCCAGTTCTATGCAAAAAAAAAAAAAAAAAAAAGAAAGAAAATATTAATGCAAATAGACTTGTTTAGTCACAGTGGTAAGCTTTGTCTATCTAGCTACATTAAGAGCCTTGACCTGTGACTGGATATGGCGGGCACATGAGTTTTTGTTGAAAGGCAGGCAGCATTAATAACAGAGCCCCGCTCAATGGCAGATATGGTGAGCGAGCCTCTCCAGAGACGTACAGACTCGTAAGAGAACCATATGCTATTGACCCACTTGAACCCAAGGCAGAATGAAATATATGTTAACCAGGGCCATAAAATGATGCTATGAGAGGAAGAAACAGTTCAATATGAGGAGGATGTAAGGAATCGGAGAAGAGGGAGAATTTAGGCTGAACCCTAAAGCAGAAGAAAGGCTGAGAGAATGGCCTGGCCAAGATGATGGAGAAATGGAAGCCTTGGCTGGCTTGGGAAGGTGGGGTATGTGCAGGCAACTTTGGCAGACAGGCTTGGAAAAAATGCTGTAGCCACAAATCAGGGTCTGATTGAGACTAGGGAGAGAAATCTTAGCCTCAAAATTGGACCCTCGTGGAAAGAAGGGGATTCCTTTCTTTTCCTTCTCCCTGCAAATGTTATAAAGTATTTATTTCCTTTAATATAAAATGTCATTTATTAGCTGGTTAATCTATGTAAGATAACTGCCGTGCCCAAGCTCTTTTAACACTACAGATGTTGGGCCTCCCCAGTGGTGCAATGGTTGAGCGCTGGGTTGTGAAGCTGCCTGCAGCCTCTGCAGCACTGGTTCGATCCCTGGCCGCCAGGTGAGGGTCCCACATGGCGCGCAGACCTCCCCTGCCAACCGCTGCTTCCCTCAGCAGTGTACTCCGTCAATCTTCCTGTTCTGCTCTCCGTTCTGACTCTGGTGAATTCACCCTCCCTCACTTCTGACTGTACCCAGTGCTTGCATAAATAAATAAATAAATCTTAAAAAAAAATAAAACTACAGATGTTAAAATAATGTGAAATATGGTATAAAATAATGCATTGATATATTTTAGTTCTAACTTCTTGAATTACTTTAATTTCTGGATAGTAAAACCTCATTATGTTTTCATTCTTATCATTACAAGAACCTTCCTTAATGTGCACATAATAACACATTCTATACATTGATTTGTGTAGTGTACCATGCACGCTTCAATGCTACAAAGAGGAAGACTGGGTGGCCAAAATGATCACCTGTAGTGGAAGATTTTTAAGTGATACAACCAAAGAAAATTTTTTACACGTAAAAGCTATAAATACTAATATTTAGTTGATGATGCTATGGTGATTCAGTTGCTTAGTAGAAGACTCACATTCAACCAACATATTCAGTAAATACCTACTATGGTTCAGGTTCTCTTCTAGGTAGTTGAAGTATAACAGTTTTGAAAAATATTTAACTGTGTGGAGTGCATTGCTCAGTGGAAATTTACTTAGTACAGAATCTTAGTAGAGGTTAAGGCCGCTTTAATTCGTAAGTATAAAATATGACTTACAAAGGATACTGAAATTGTTAACTCAATAATATATGCAAAAGTGCCTTTGGAACTCTAAGTATCTGATATTATAGAGTAATGTTAATGATGTAACTAATTGCTTCATTTACTGGATTTCTATTAAATTTGTTGATATGAGTTGAAAATAAAGGATTTTTTAGTTGTTAAAAAAAAAAAGGCTGGAGTGGGGAATATACTTAAGGTCTGTTTTAGCAATGCCTGGACATAATTATGATTCAGGAAAGGATGTGGATTCCGTCGATAGAATAATCTAAAGAAAGGCTCTACTAAGAGCTCCTAAATATCAACACAACTCAGTTGATAACCATAATCATTCAAATCATAAAATCATTTTAAAACATAGAAACAGAAAACTGGACAGACAGCAGCCCGAGCTTAAACTGAGGCTCAGAAAAATCAAGGTATTTTTTCACTCATTCAGTAAACATCAGTTAATGACTGTAAGTTGTTAATTAACAAATATTTGCTTTGAACCAGCACTGTTCCAGGTCTCAGGAATGTATAAGTAAACAAGATTGTTAAGGTTTTACTCTCATGGTATCTATTTTCTGGAGGGACTAGTGCTCATACATAAGATATGGTAGAGAAGTAATATTTTAAGACCTTTGCGGATGTCTCATTTTCACTACCAACCCTATTGCCACCCCCACACTTCCTGTGCCCTTTAACAGCAGTACCTTCTATTGGCACTATTTTGAGTGGCTTTTAGTGTGTGTATACATTTTTTTTTTAATTCACAGAAGAGATAACATTGAAAATCAAGATGTCTGAAGAGGAAATGCTTTGTTTTGTTTAATTTCAAAAAGCTTGCCTTTGAACATCAAGAAGAAAAAGTTTGGAAAAAGGGGGCATAGAGTTTATCCATAAACACAGTTTGGAAACAGAAGAGATGATACGTTGGTTTTCTCACCACAAAGAGAAGATCAAAGACCCTTATGAGTTGAAGAAAAGAGCTTCAAAATTGGAAGATAAAAGCATGACAGAAAACTCTTGGTGAGGGTCTCTAAAACAGAGGCCCTTCCTCCCGACCCCTCTCAGAAAAGATACTTTGGTTGGCTGGTAATAGTCTCGGCCAAACAGGTTCAGGAATCTGAGAGCAGAGATTTTCCCACAACTTCACATAATCCCACGTAGCAAGGGGTGTTCCCAGCAGAGCAAGACAGAAGTTGGAATTTTCAGGCAGAATCTAACGTAGTTATTCCTCCTACCCTCCCACCCCACCCCGTCACCTCCATATCCTCAGCACAGAATGATATGTGAGAACATCCAAAGGTTTGCCCTAATCCCAGCAAGGGTATAGAGCTGTCAGAGACTAGAAAACGTAACTTGTCTTGAACAAAAATAATGCTGGATGACTGGCATGAATCTGACCGAGAGATAGGGTGAGGACCTCAGTGACTAATGGTGGCAGAGACAGAAGTCTTCCACCACTCAGAAGAGATCAGAGTGCAATGAAGTAGCATTAGATCAAACCCTCCCCCCCTCACCCAACATGCCCTATAATCTCCCACCCTACATGGGACTGAGACATGTACAAGAAAACAAGTTTATTGTGTTAAGTCTCTGAAATTTGAAGCTGTTTATGACTTTGTTACTTACTCTGAATTTTACTAAAAAAATAAGGAAATTTCCATTTGCTTTGCTTGTTTGAATATGCAATATATAAAATTCATACCTAGTAATCGATACTGAGAAAATGAAGCAGGATGTTATGAAAGTTAATCACTGAAGGAGAAAAACTGAATGATTTCTCTGATATGAGTAAATGATATTTCTGAAAATATTTGACTTCAGACCTGAATATTAAGAAAGAACCATCCAAGTGAAGCTCTTGAATATGAAAGTTCCTGGCAGGGAAAAAAAAACAGCATGAGCAAAAGCTCTGTGGAAGGATGAACTCAGTGCATCTAAGGAACTAAAAGAAGGTTGGCATGGCTGGAACAGAGAAAGCAAGACAGATGGAGGAGGTGAATCAGTGACAGGGATGTGAGCCTGTCAAGCAGGGCTTTAAGGGCACTGGAATGGAAGAAGTCTGAATGCATTCTAAATTCAGTAAGAAGCCATTGGTGGGTGTTATAAAGGGAGGTGGCATAATCTGAATAAATGATTCATCATTTACTCTGTCTGCTGCTTGGAGAAAGACTCAGGGAGGCAAGAATGGAAGTTGAAAGAATAGATAAAACACTATTAAAATGGGGCCTCCCTTGTGACACAAGGGGTTAAGCACCGCACTATGAAGCAATCTACAGCCTCTGCAGCACGATTTTGATCCCCAGCCAGCCAGAGAGCAACCCACATGGCGCAGCAGATCTATTCTGACTCACCTGCTGCTCTCATCAGCAGTGCACTTCAGTATATCTGCCTGTTCTGTTCCTATTCACCACTCTGTCTCTGGTGAATCCTCTGACCCTCTGCATCTCTGGCCTATACCCCAGCTTTTGTATGCATAAATAAATCTTTAAAAAAAAAAAAAGCACTATTAAAATGGTCCAGATGAGAGATGTTGATTATTTAACCTGAAGGCTAGAGAAATAGAAAAAACTATATTGTGGATATATTTTAGAGACAGAACTGATTAACTGGATATGACACATGAGGAAAAGAATGGAATGACTCCCTGGTGTTTATCTTAAAAAACTAGGAAGAGATGCTGACATTTTCAGAGGAAGAAACGAGGAGAACAGTTTAGAGACAGGGAAGCAAATAGAGTTTTGCTGGGAGTCCATTACACTAAAATATCTATTAGACATTCAAGTCAGAGAGGCAGTTTGATGTCAAGTAAGCAGTTTGATTTATGAGTCTGCAACTCAGGGAAAGGTCAAGAGTGGAGATTTAACATTTAAGAGTCATTAGCACATTGATGGTATTAACATTATGGGACTAAATGAAATCCACAAGGGAGATAGGATAGCTAGAGAAAGGAACTGGAGAAAAGATGGAGCCAGTTAAGAAACTGAAAGGGCATGCCCACTGAGATTGGAAGTGGGGAATTAAACCTGAGAAGTGGTATCACAGAAGTCAAGCAGAAAAATTATCTGGGTTATTCTTTACTCTAAGTAAAGGTTTGCTGAGATTCAGAGAGCCTCTAGTCAATAAAGTCTACCTCACTATTACTCACAGAAAAAAAATATCAGAGTCTTGGACACAAACTGCCTCCCAAATGCAGGTTCTTAGTCTCCTGGGAAGCCAATGAGCATACTACTGCTTCTGCTTCCTCCTCTCCATCAATGGAGTAGCTCATGTTTTATTGGCACTAACTCAAGAGCGTCTCTTCCAAAGTCAAAGAACACCCACCTTTTAGGAAGATAATTTAAATAAGCTATGTCTTTGGCAGAAGGACTTTCTCCTTACATATATATTATGTGTATGAAACTATCTGGCTAGTGTGGGGTCACTCTCCCCAAAATGGCCAAAAGAGGTTTTTCTTCAGTGTGTCCTGAGTAGGATACTAGTCACCTTCATATAAAAACTAAAGGTCAACAGAGGACCTAAAAGCCTTGGGAGGTCTATTACCATCACTTTATTTTTTTTTAAAGATTTATTTATTTATTTATTTTTACAAGCACTGGGTACAGTCAGAAGCGCGGGAGGATGAGAGAATTCACCAGAGCCAGAGCAGGGAGCAGAACAGGCAGAAGGACTGAAGTACACTGCTGAGGGGAGCAGCGGGCGGCAGGAGAGGTCTGTGCGCCATGTGGGACCCTCCTCCAGTGGCCGGGGAGCAGCTGGGGATCGAACTGGCGCTGCAGAGGCTGCGAGCAGCTTGGCAACCCAGCGCTCAACCACTGCGCCACCAGGGAGGCCCTACCATCACTTTAAAAGTACAGATTGATTTGAGATGAGAGCCTGGAGGCTGAAAAGCTTCCATCTTTTGCTACTCAAAGAAACAATCACTGCTTCCCCTTTTATGATCTAGAAGAATGTAGTTTGGGGTTTCATCCAGTTGTAAATTCATCGGTGAACATATCTTCTCTGTGTGAGAATCTCATTTGTATTCTTAGTGAAGATGAGGGAGCCCCCTTCTGGTCTATCATGTGAAATCCACCTCTCCCTTGATGCTTTTGGTTCCTAAACACAGTGAATATCCCTAGACATTCCATTACTCTTTAGAGTTACAACCAATTAAATTCTCCATACATATGTTATTAATTTTTTTCTCCTCCTGATCTATCTGATGTTAATTTGTTCATCTGTCCAGTCTTAGAGAAACCCAAAATGGAGTAGGGGTATTTTCCTCTCTGCCCTGATACTACAAACTACCATCAGACAGGCCATGGATGATGAATGTGGAATGGCTTGTTTATTATTTGCTTACTATTAACTGCCTTGCCTTTGGGGTGTATTTAAATGAAATGTTAGTAGAGGCTATCACTTTGTCCATAGAAATAGTTTGATCTGCTGCAAATATTAGATTAATCAACACTCCATAACTACTGACTTGTCTTTTTGTCAAATCATCAAGGGTAAGAACATTTAAAGATCAAATAATAGCCTGCCTGTGACTATGCAGGTCTCTTTCCTTTTCCTAAAAAATATCAAATAATATGAGAAAAAGTTTCCTTAATAATTCATACAACCTCATTTCCCACATCAACTATGGCCAATAATAAGACAGCATTTTATTAATATAAAGTTTACAAATAACAAAGATGAGATACATCCAATTTTTTGCACCAGCTTTAGTGAACTTTAATTACAACACTTAAGAGTTTTTCAAGTTATGTCTTGAGATGTCAGAGTTCGATACTTTCAGAGACTGCTTGGGTTTTTTTTGTTGTTGTTGTTGCTGGTGGTGTTGCCATAGTTAAACTAGTACAAATACTAAGTAGGTACCTGCACAAAGAGGATTTTTTATTTAATTCTCTAGTCACTCATACAAGTTTTAGGTCTATCCAAGTACACACATTGTACATAAAAGTACAAAAATTAATTTACTGAGAATATTTACACCTCAAATGAACAAAAGTTAATTTTCCAATCCACTAAAACACATGTACATAGCCTTCCTCATATTTCTGCATTCAAGTTCAGGAGGATTCAAACCCTCTCAAGACTACCTGTGGCCCCACAGACCCCACTTAGAATATTTTCTCCTACGAGGTGTACAGTAAAAGAAGGGTGTACCTCCTCCTCACTTGCCACCAGGAGCCCAAAGAATAATCTAAGAGACGCTGGCTTTTTATTCTTTAGGAAAATGGATAAACCCAACTGAGGATCTGAGTTCGTTTTCCACAGAGTAAGGTCGGGGTAAAGAGGCTGGGAGCTGTCCTGGGTTCTGAAAATTCGGGCCCAGCAGCATCTGGAACTGTCCATGGTTCCAAATGTCTTAGTTGGGGACTTCTCAAAGTATGATCTACAGACTATATATAACAAAATCAACTGGGTATAAATATTAAAATACCTATTCCTGGCCGAGCTCAGAAAAACTGATGCATACTCTTTATGGGTAGGCCTCATATGTCTGCATTGAGAAGTTTCTCAGAAGATTCTTATGCCTAATGCTAAAACATCTCCCAAGCGTCAGTACTACTTTGTTAGGACTGGGGCATTTATTTATATCTGAACTCACTGACCATTGAAAATGCACCTGATATCTTTAATGTTATCTGTAACAGCCATTATGAGTTACTGTATTCCTGAAAAAAGATATTAACTAAATTTCTTACAGGTTTCTGTAGCAATTTGGCACCAGAAAAATACAAGTCCTAATCCCCTCAGGAATCTCAGGAAAGGCAAAACCTCTTAAAAATCAACTTCCTTAATCTTTCAGCAAGTTTTTCCATCCAATGTGGTAATATATATATATATATATAGAGAGAGAGAGAGAGAGAGAGAGAGAAAGTGATTTGACTATGCGCCTTCTGTCAAATCCATAACAATGATAATAGTAGTAAAAAATCAAAAAATATTTATAGAGTACTTATTATATGCCCACCACTGTTCAAAGTTCCTCTCAGAATTTTCTCATTTAATCCTTACAATCGAATGAACCCACAATCCCAAAAGGATCAGGAAAAATTGTACCTTATATTTCTTAAGGTGTGATACCCACTTATAGGCCCTGCCATATTAATATATGATACTAAAGTTAGGCCTTTTAGTTTTTTTTTTAAAGTATGAAAATCAGGGAGACTAGAAATGTCCTTTATCGATTGCTTGCATATGCCTGTTGCTTTAATGTTTTCTTTATTAAAACATCACAAGTATTTATGAATAGGTATTATTAACCCTATTTTAACATGCTTTTGAGGTACTGGCATAATACAATAAACTGCACATAGTTAATGTATGAAATATAATAAGTCTTGATAGATGTATATACCCATGAAACCATCATCTCCAAAAGTTTCCTTATGTCTTTGCAGTCTACCCATTTGCACCTCACCAGTTGCTTCTCCCCAGACAACCATTCGTCTGGTCTCTAATGCTATAGAATTCATTTTCTAGAATTTTATATTAATGGGATCAAGTAGTATGTACTCTTTTTTTGCCATCTTACACCCAGCATAATTATTTTGAGATGTATCAGTGTTATTGCATTTATAGATAATTCATTTCTCTTTACTGCTAAAAAGTATTCCAATTATCCGCATTTCATAGATAAGAAAACTGTACATTAGCAGCTCATCTAAGATCACAGAGTGAAAGACTAGATTCAAATATACATCTGCCCAAAACAAAAGTCCCAGATTTCCCCACTAAAAATTCTGCCTCTGAAACCATCACAAAAATAAAATGGCAACCTAGCAGAGCCTCTTTTCATTTTTAACAGAGTGACTCCACATACATCTTCAGAATAGGATATATATAGCTTCCAGATTATAATAACACCAATTGAGCAGATTTTAATAACACCAAAAAAAAAACAGTTGTTGGATTAGAGAGATCAACGACCCTACCCAATCACCCTCACCCTATCAGCTCCCAACAGTACCACCCAACCCTTGGATTTCCAATTACTAAGTCATTCACCCCAAAAGCATCCCAGAATCCTGAGGTTGCCAAGGTACATGGAGATCACCAAATGCAGGGTTGGAACTCAAGCTAGAAGTCTGTGTTATTGGCCAGCAGGGAAGGAGTTTGTAGGACAGATAATAGGGGGTCATTAGATTTAGAATAGGGCAGGGAAGACTCCAAGGAATTATGAAGCCCTCAATGAGGTCATCTGTGTGACTTTCCCAGGTAGACAGGCTTTCAACAGGACATAAAAGGAGATAACCAAGAGAAAGTGAAAAAGGAAAGGTGGACGATCCTTGCCACACTCCCAACTACTCATCTGGTGATCTCTAGGTACCCGGGATTCTTGTAAGAATTTAGCAGATTGCACTTTTTCATAATCCTCAACATGTTTGAGGAAGAACTAACAATGACTGCATTTATAGAATGTGTTTTATGTGCCAGAAATTATACAAGAGAATTTTATCCCATTTTCATTTTACTAACAAGAAAACTAATTTCCAGAAAATATCAGTGATGTGTCTGGCATCACACAACCATAGTGTTTAAGTTACAGCCAGAATTCTAAGTGGAATCCAGTTCTTTCCATCACTCACAGGACTCCAGGTTGCCCTGCATCCAAGCAGCACTGCACACTTCGCTATCATTGTTCATATAACAGCCTCAGCCCAATTAGATACAGGCTTAGGTTCTTCACTTTCAGACCCCTTACAATCTATCTCACCCTATCAGGCCATGTCATTCTGTGTGCCTTGCCTTCAGAACACGTTCAACAGCAGAGTCAAACGCTCATTCTGTACCAAAGAATTAATGTTATGCTCTTCTCACTGGGCTTAAGAAGAAAGGTCCTAAAGGAGTGAAGAAACGGTGGTCAGGGCTGTGATGTAGAGATTTTCTAAGTCTGAACTTCACATATGCGAATGTCATAAATTTAAAGACTTAATTCCAACTTAAACCAGTATTCCTCTTTGGGAGGGGCCAACTTGGGAGTAAGTGTTCTTTTGCTTGGGAGAGGAAGAAGGGAAATAGTAATTATAATTAATAATAATAATAATAATAATAGGAGCCAACATTTACTGATTGTCACTGGGTATTTCTTTTTACCAGTATTATCTCAATTAGTCCACAATTCTAAAAAGTAAGTGCTACTGTTGCTCTCATTTACTGATGAGGAAACTGGGAGGCAGAGTCTAAGTAATTTCGGAATCAACAGCTGGTCCAGAGCACTCATTCTTAACCAGTTCCCAGACCTCCACTAGTCATCGCTTATTATGCATCTATTCCATGCCTGCCACTGCCTGTCACTTTTGCATATTAATTCACTGACACTTCACCGCAACCCTCTGACGTAGGTATTATTAGGATCCCCACTTTAGAGATGAGACCCAGCCAGGGGGAACAGAAAAAGGAAACTGAGTAAGTGTAAACTGGAACCTACCACAGGCAGTCCGCCCCGAGAGCCACGCTCTCATCCAGCCTGGCTGATTCCTATTTGAATTTCGGCCTTTCTCTCTAGGCTACAAGGTTCCAGTCCCAGGAGCCAAAGCAGCGAGGAGCGGACCCCACGCCACAGCGCCAGGGTTTACCCGCACAGACCACGTGGGGGCGCGTCGCCCCGGGCCAGCGAGAGCACCAGGAGGCCCGGCCCTCTCCGCACAGCGTGGGGCCCCGCAGGGGACCCCCCACTTCCCACAGCAGCCAATCAGAAACCTCGCTGGCGGTGCTGCGCTCTTCTCGGGAACAGACCTGCAGCCTGACAGCATCATGCTCTTAAAGGGCCTCTGGTTTGCAAAGATGCACGGTGACGCACACGTGGCAGGTCTCCGTGAGAGTCTGGAGCAGCAAAGAAGTGCTGCGGACACTTTCACCTGAAAAATTATCCAGGTGTGGAGTCTCTGGCCACTCCTCCTACGGCCAAGAAGGCGGCAACCTAGCCCACTAGTCCTCTTACGCATTATCGCTTCCTCCAACCATCGCTCTCCATTTCCAGGCGGCCCTTACTATTTCAGCCTATCCCGGGCGCAGTTTGCTGCCCCGGGTCACCTGGTCCGAGGCGAGGCGGGGTTCCCAGACACCGACACCCCAGCGGACCCCGAGGCTGGCACTGGCCCCACCCCCGCCCCGCATGGATGGATGCTTCTGTGGATTGCGGGTCTCTGAAAAGGTCCGGGCCTGGGATTGCGGCGGCCGCGTTTGTTTGGCTGCCGCTGCAGTTGGCCGGGTCGCGGTTCCTACTTAGAACATTAGATTGGGTCCTTGCTCATTCATTCCAGGACCCTGCACGTGCAGTCCTCCCGTGGCTAATGGCGCCTTTCTCCACCTTACAGGACCCTACACAAAATGTCACACCTTCCCCTGGGGGGATTGGTCCTCCAAGCACCTTTGCACCTCTGTGCAGGCCCATTGCAGCATTTATTGCAATGTTTTACTTATTAGTCCAACACTAGATTGTGTGGGTGCAGATGCCAGAGGGCATCTCAAACATATTTGCATGGGCAAGTTATTTAAAGATTACAGGACTTTCCTTGCCATAAGATGGAGATAATGGTACCTCCTGCAGAAAGTGTGTGGTTAGACATACTTGTATTTCACTTATAAGAATATCTTGCACATAGCAAATGCCCAGAAAATGTGAGCCACTGATATTCCTGTACCTGGCACAAACGTAATAATCAGCAATATTTAGAGTAAGTTTCTCATTCATTTGTGGAAGTTTAAATCTTAGTTTAAACATATGTAAGTTGACTACTGAGGATAATATCTATTTCATAGGGTTGTGACGCACACAGTAATGCATGAAAAGTGCTTAGAACAATATCTCTATGTAATAAGCTCTCAATGTTTTCCTTCCTTGTCCCAATTTCATGTTGACAGCAATGGCAAGAATGTAATAAGTAGTTTCATACCCTCTACTTTCCATTGGTCTCCCACTTTAACTTTTGCAAAACACATTTACATATTTTCTCATTTAATGCTCACAGCAACCCTGTGAGGCTCAGAGCAATCACCCACTTGCTGGAATCCTAAAGCACTTTCTTGGTACAGTTTCACACACTTGGAAGAAAGTTGGGTTTTTTTTATTTTTTACATTAAAATACATAAATATTTCTACTTTTATTCTATGATGTTTTCTTTAGTTAATAGTACATCTCAGAGATTATTAAATATACCTGTATTCCTATTTCTTTTTTATTTAAATAGTTTATTTTATATAATTCTTACATCTTTTTTCATCTTTGCACAATGTATGCATTTTCATTTTGGTTATATTCCCCATACAATTGCACCCACCCCTTATTTTGACTCTAGTCCTTCCTTTCCCCGCCCCTCCCTCTCCCCCCACCCCTATTTCTTTTTAACAACAGTCTTTCATTCCTGTATTCATGTAACCATTCCCCTATTGTCATACAGTCTCATTTTTTAAGTCAAATTCTGTTGCATCTCCTTCAAGAATTTGCTCAAACTCAAGCTACCATGAAATGAAATCCTTCCAGTCAAATGTTTCCACCTGGCTCAAAATTTCTCCCAAACCACAAACCCAGCACTCTGGAAAGCTTCCCACGGGGAGATAGAAATGGCTGATGACCTTGCCTTTAAGTGGTATTGGAGTCAGAGGGTATCTCTCTCAGAGAGTCCCCTCCCCAAGGCTTGGGGGGGTCTCAGCACCTCTGCCCTTCTATCTACCCCATCCAGTTACCTACTTCATACACTTTACCCCCTAAGAACTTAGTTACCTATAAGCCCCCCCAACCAAAGACTCACTGTCCCATTATAAGATGCACCCTAATTTCTTAAAGTACCCAAGAAACCCTGGCAAGTTTCCCAGCCCAGCTCTCTAGAGATTAGGTACAGCTGGCAGACAGGAGTGTGAGGAGGTCATGGCCAAGCATTTAAGACAGAGGGAACCCAGACATTCAATCTGCAGTGGTGCTCTACAGTTAGGAAAGTTGCTTACCCGCTGTTGTGCAACCATCCCAGGCCGGGTGGGTTCACTGTCAGTTCTGGTGATTTGAAAAAGAATTTCGGAGCCCTCGGCATCATCTTCACAGGTTTTAATAGTAAGAAGGGGAAACAAGCCAGCAGGGAGACAACAATTTGAGCCCCCTCTCCCCGGACGCCGCCGCCTTTTATCCCCGCCCTCCTAGGCACAGGTGTGCACACTTGCACATGCGTACAACACCCATGCTTTCAGGTGTCCATAATTAGGCACGTGTGCCCCACACCCAGCACCTTCTATGTTAACAAGATCAAGGCTGCAGGGGATAGCCACAGAGTTCAATGGTGTAAAAAGTCTGATCAACTTCATTTACCTTACACCTGCCCACCTTCCTGAGCCTCAATTTCTTCATTTGTCAAGTGAAAACAGAGAGGGGTGGAGTGAGGGTCCAGGATACATAAACGATAGGAAGAGGTTCATGCAAACACAGTGAGCACAGTGTCTGGAAACAAGGAGCAGGAGAGGGAAGCCAGGGATAAGCCCTGCATTCCCCCCACTAGTGTTGAATGGAGTCACTTCTGGAGCTTAGCATGGCAATCCCCTCTCCCCCTCCCCCAACCCACCCCCACCCTTACCATTAGGCATAGAAACAGAATTAATTCCCAGGATATCATGTGGATGCTATTGCTTGAGGCTGTCACCCAGTCTAAGCCCTTATAAAGTACTCACTGCTCAGCCCCTGAAGCTCCCTGACATGGACAGACCAGCCCTACACAGGGCCTAGGTTATTATCTGCTACCCACTAGCCAGCCCTCTTTCTTAGTACCAGAACCCTAATTGTCAGAAGGGATCATTGCCTTCAGAAGACTATATTTTGCATACTCCTTTGCAGCTAGTTTCTGACAAATAAAGATGTAAATAAAAGTTCCTTGTGGAGCTTCCTGGGAATCACGGTGGAGGCAGCCCCCACTCCCGCAGCTTTTTGCATTGTTCCTCTTTTCCTTCCCCTTTCCCTCCCCCCTCGCCCAGTCTTGCTTTCTGGAAATGAGGTGACCTTCACTGAAGATGGAAGTCACAAGCCAGGACAATAGGGCATACATAAAAGAAGACTGACCCTTGAGGGCAATAACCCTGGAACCACCTAGCTCCAGACTCCTTTGATGTGAAAAAATAAACCCTTCTGTGTCTAAACCATTGCTATGTCAGGTTTCCTGTAACTCATAGCTGGTGTAATTCCTCTCAAGTCCCCACCCTTCCCAACTTTTCTGATCCCCTCCCTTCCTGTTCGGAAGGCCTGGAGTCCCCGGAATATGGATTCTCAAACTTCAGCACCCATCAGCCTGAAGGAATTGTTCAAGTATAGACTCTGGGCCCCAGACCCAGCGTTTCTAGTCTGAGAGTCTGCCTTCCTAACACCCAGATGATGCTGATGCTTTTGGTTCAGGGATCACATTTTGAGAACTTCCGCTACCATGGACCAGCCTTTTATAGCTGACACCAAATAGGCTGTGACCTCTCACCCCAAACCGGCTCTGCAGCTTCGGATCCTGGGGCTGGAGTGATCCAGGTGAAATCAACAGAAAGTTACAACTTCACTAGGAGCCTTGTGCCAAGTTGCTTAATAAGCTTATCCAGGAAAATGTTGTGCAACATGGTGATAAGGCCCACCAGGGGGCAGCAGAGGATCACAAAAAGAAAGGTACCTGACAGGAAAGGAAATTGAACCCTGAGGGTTCCCTTATAGGGGATAATTAATCCCAGGAGAACTCAGGTGGTTGTGGTAACAGAGGGTCAGAGTATAATAATTCTTTATATTTGGGTAGAGCTTCATCAGGATTATGAGATGGTTCTGATCCAATGGAGCATCACTGTATGTGACAGAAGAAAACAAGGCCCAGGAAGGTTGATGTAGGTGACTTAGCCAAGATTAGGGGGCTCTCCCTCCGGCCAATTTATAGTTATCATAGATCCATGCTTAGCACGCTGCATCTCTCAATCTTCACAACAACCTATGTGGCAGGCTCTCTAATTACAGTCAAGAAAAATGAGGTGGAGATAATTATGCAAGTAACTTAATCAGTAAATATTAAGCCTAGGGTTTGACTCTGGGTTTGTCTGATTGAAGAATCAATGAACATCTATTCCTTCCCTATTGTCATGTGTAATCAGCAACAATTTGTTGAGAAGCACCTGTGCTATCTGCAGCTGTACTAGTCACTGGTGATGGAAACTCCCAGATTTCAAGTAACATCTAATCTAACACCTTTACCAGGTACCACTAATAAGGTGGTGCTATTATCCCTACTCTACAGGGCCGAGAGAGGCTAATGAATTTGCCTGAGGCCATAAAACGAGCCATGGTAGGTCAGAGATTGGCACAAGGCCATTCGCTGCACCTGCTGATTTCTTATTCTTCTCAGCACCCAATTATCAGAGCCAGAATCTTGGACCTAGGAAGTATCTCTGAATGCCTGGGATGACACCACAACTGGGTTTCCTACCAAATGTCTAAGATCGCCCTTGTTCAGCCTGAGCCCGGCCTCATGGTAGGCAGGCCCTTCCCTTCTCCTTTCCCTTTTTATCGCCAAGTCAGGTTTTTCACCTCCTGGAATGGCCCAGAAAAATAAAGACCATTTTGCATACTGGGAGCTTCTGCTGAATGGCTGCTGTTGAGAGTCCAAAATGGGCTTCCCTGTGACCTCGGCCATCTATACCACCACTTCCACCTGACCCCAGACACGGGGCTCAGTCTTACTGTCTCTTTACCCAATCGAGGTCCACTCCCTGGGCACTCCCTTTGTTCTTCCAGCAGATCTAGTCATTTATCAGTTGGGCGGTTCCCCTGTCCTAGTGGCTGCCACTTAGCTATACTTGAGTACATTTGAGGTTCTCAGCATATGGCTTCTCAAGACTCTGTAAGTAATATGCTCCCTTCCACACTGCCTTCCAAAGCAAGTGCAAGAGCAGCAGTGTAGCAATTAAAAAGAATATTGGACTTAGAAAATTGAGTTCAAAGACCTGAATGTAGTATCCAGTTTTAGCACTTACTAGTAGGGGCACTAGGTAAAAATTCCTTAATTTCTCTGAATTGGGGATCATTTTCCTGTCCTTACATTGGAAATGACAGCTTTGGGGTTATAGCAGCACTAAACAAAATAGCATGTCATAGAAGAAACTTTGCAAACTATTAACTGCTATACAATCATTGCTCTGCTCAATGTGTACCAATATAAAGAATAACAGGACTTAAAACATGGATGAAGTATAAATATTCAGGAAATCACCAAGGATGCACTGCCCCCATCAAATGAAATATAGCTGGATTTCACGGCACTTTCACATTCTCCTACTACATTCTTTGGTTGAGGTTGACCTGTGTTTTCCCCGTACCCCTTCCCATTCCAAGTATTTGGAAATTATACAATTTACACAAAGTAATTCATGGGTCAAAAGTGAAGTCATAATGAAAATTAGAAAATATTTTGAATTGAATGAAAATCAAAGCATTGCCTAACAAAATACACAGGTTTCGGTGTATGCAATGCTTAGAGGGAATCAGCATTCTAACTGCTTCCACAGGTTTAATCAGCTTGTTCTTCCAACCAATGAGGCTTATGAGAATAGCTGAACAGAGCTGCTTATTTTAAGCATTCTAAAATAGTGTTCAGTATTTCTTGCATGCTCTCTTTGCTTGCTTTTCTGGAATTCTCCTTCAAGAGGGATTCATTTTTTGACCACTTCCTGGGGATAGAAGAGGCAAGATCAGTCATTAGAGGAATTTTTGCCTTCACTCCAGCTTCTCCACTCTACTATTATTAGAATTCAAAACATCATAAAATGGGCCAAAATAACCTTTTCCAATACTATGCTTTACCGCTAAAAGAAATGTGTTTAAGATACAAAACCAGAAGGCAGAGTTATGGTCTTTTGATTAATCGTTGAAGGAGGTCCCTGAACTGATGTTTCAAATGGTTCCTTTATTTGGTGTCTTTGAGGTTACACCATGGGCAGTAATCTTTATCCCCAGAAGATTCTGAAAGGACAAGGAAAACTGCCTGCCTGTAGAAAGCATGGGAGGTGATTGTGGGAGAAGCTGTCGAGAGATGGTTCAATCACTTGCTTTTCATGAGGGAAATCTTAGGGAAAATACAAACAGAAGTTAAGAAATGTAAATAGATCCCCTTCCCTTCCCACCAAACCCTGTAGAAAGGTCTAAGATATTGCTCAAAAATGCATGTAGTGTCTGGTTCCAGAACAAAGAGAAGTCAACCTATGATCCTAGTAATGCCTTCCCACATCTTGTTTCCCCTCTTCTAGCTGTCCCCAAGGCCTGCTCCTGATCTTAACACACATGGGATTCTCAACCTACACAATTTAAGAAGTCTCCCCAACAACCTTTCTGGTCTTCAACCCCAACTGCCCCCTGATAACCCCATGCTTTTCAAGACTCAATTTAAGTCCCCCTTCTCTATCCTTCCTCCCTATTCTACTCAATATATGCCTTTGTCATCATATTTGTAATATCTTATTGATTTTGTTTACACCTCTGTACCTCATTTGGAATGAATGTTTTATTCACTTACGTATCTCCAGTCCTAAAATATTAAAGAAGTGCAATGTCATCGATTGGATGAATGCACCTGAGGCTCAGAGGCTATTTCTCCATGATGACAGCCTCTTATTCCAGCCTCATCCAAACATAGCTTGAACCAGGCCTGACAAAACAGAGGCAAAATTTGGCCACAGTATGACCTGGTTGCAAGGCCCTTTCAGGAGGTTGTTTGCTAGTCAAGATACTGATAGCAGTTCTCAACTGCACATTGGAATCACCTGGGAGGCTTCGTTCAAAATACCGATGCTGGGACCTCAACCTAGGGCACCAAATCAGAGTGGAGTGGGGCATCAACACTTAAATATCTTTCCAGATGGTTCCAATGGGCAAGCAAGATTGAGAACTGCCATCTCAGCAGAAAGGAGCACTGGGTTTAGACCTTTATATGTGGAAGAATTCTCAATTCAACCCCAAATTTATTTCCTAAATTTTCTCTCCCAGTGTGGGCTCCTGGATCTTTTGATTTTCTAAAAAATTAACTTGATTATATTTAATGTTTGTATAAAAACAAAGCATCTTTTATTTTCAAATTGCAATAAAGCAATGCAATTCCAGCATCTAAGTCTACCTGGTTGCCTGCTAATGTAAAGAAGAGGGGTAATGGACCCCAAATATTATGGCTAGATATGCCTATGTACAAATTATAATATAAATGTAATAAAGGTGGTTAGTACCACAAATGCCCCTCAGCCAATGGATACTTGTGGTTGTTACAAAAATCAATATCATAATTCCTGAATGTCTCCAGACCAGAAACTGGAAATTGAAGAGAAGCAAGACAATAGATAGTCAGTATTTGTGAAAAATGGCATTTGTAAGAATCCATAGCATTTATGCTATCCGAGATGAGTGTTCTCACAGGTTCATCAGTTTTTCCCTATCTAGTGGCTTCTGCCACTGAATCTGTCCTATGCTTTAAAGCAGTGTCCTTTTCTGATATGAGTGACAGCACAGCCTCCAAACTTTCCTCCATCAGAACACAGTCACCTTTCAATCCAAGAACATACCGCTACGATGTTCTTGGAGGAGAATTTGCTGGAGAGTGCCTGGTGTTAAATAGAGAAAGTCTGGAGTTACAGGTCATTGATGCCAACTCTAAGTACCACACGCACTGAGTCACATCTTTCTGTGTGGCTGTTTTATCCCAGAGCTCTCTAAAGTCCGGTTCTTATTGTCTTTTTCTAAATAAAATTTTGTCAATTTACCACTGGTTCACAATACTGTAAATATATGTTTCTAGAGTCCAGGGGTCTTAAGTCCCACCTTAGCCCCTCCCCTACCTCTCCATGAAAGGTATTTCCTTATTTTATACCAGAGACCTCCTTCCCTGGCTCCATCCCTGCACCCCAGCACAACATTCTGGGAGTCTATGTATCCAGTCAAAAACCCTGGCCTGACCCCCTGATTCATTCTGCTCTAGTTACTTTGCCTGGAGAATATTCAAAATTCATTCAAGATATCATCACTACACCAAGGTTCTACATTTCTTCCTCGTGGAACCAACCCAAGTGACACACACAGACTAATATGAGGGCCTGCCAACAGTATGACAACTCTTCCAGCCCACATTGTTTTCTCAATATCTGAGAGCAAGACAGCAGAGGGTGACTGCTGGATCTCTGGACTCCGGGGCTGGCATCTCAGCTCAGGACAAGCTGTATGGCATGAAGTCAGGTTACGTATCCTTTTTTGACCCCTAATTTTCTCTTCTGTAATTTAGGAATAATAGTATCAACCTCACAGCATTGTTGTGGGTCAGTTATGCAATGTTATATGTAAAGTACCTGGCACCCCATAGCTATTCTTTTCATTATAGAAAATTTACTTGGTCATGTTTGGGAACAACCTTGCTTTACACTAATAAAAGCAGTATTCTTTTTCTTCAGGTATAAGACATGATCTATATATCACAGGCAATTCTCCAAACCAGTTTATTGGGGGAGCAGAGTAAAACCTTTTTAATCTACATAATAAAGTCAATCATTTGTAATTAGCAGGTGTCTGGGGACCAACTTGTCTCAGAATGGTAGCAATCATAAAAGTCAGCATCAAGCCACTGCCAATGTCTAGACTCTGTTAAACTTGCCATGCAAATAAAATGTCACATTTGCAAATGCAGGAACTTGAGTGGGATGCTGTGGTTTACTATAAAAAGTATATATTTGGTCACTGTCACAGTTTCTGGCAGTTTCTAAAACCTTCAGAGTTTCCTAAATGGTAAGAGCCATAAAAGTGACTTGATATTCACAACAAACTTCTTTCAACCATACTTGAGTTAATGAGATGACTTTTGGAAAATAATGAAGAATGGAAGCTGGTTGCCATGGGAACCAAGCTAGTCATTAAAGAGTTGAAACTTTAGTCCTACCTCCTTGAATCTGGGGAGGTAAGAAGGGCTGAAGGGTTAAGTGGTCATGTGATTTAATCAATACTGTCTATAAAATGAGGCTTCCATATAAACCCAAAAGAATAGGTTTTGGAGAGCTTCCAGGATGGTACACATCCAGAGATTCAGGAAGTGGCATGCCTGGGGAGGGCATGAATACCCTTGTGCCCTTTCCTCTTACCTCTTCCTGGGCATCTCTTCCATCCGCTATCCCCGTGTTACAGACTTTCTAAATTAAACTGGTAATCTAGTAAGTAGAAAGTTCTCTGAATTCTGTGAGTCTCTCTAACAAATTAATCAAACCCAAGGAGGAGGTCATTAGAACCTCCCATCTGTCATCAGTCAGTCAGAATCAGTAATGAGCAGGACTTGTGATTTGGGGGAAGAAGGGCAGCCTTGTAGGTCTGAGCCCTTAACATGTGGGATCTGACCCTGTGTCAAGGTGGATAGTGCCAGAATTGAATTGGATTGTAGGACATCCAGCCAATGTCAGAGAATTGGTGGTGTGAGTGTGTGGTAGGAAGCCCACACATTGTAATCGGGAGTGAAACTACCCTGAGTTAGCTGGCATCCTGTTTCTGTTGTGGTCCTACAGTCTCTGGATGCCCCCATAGGCTGGCACTCAAGGGACCCAGACCAGCAGAACTTCACCCTGCCCCTTCACCTGCTTTCTCTCATGGCCGCTACCCTCTGCAGTCACTGGCCGTCAGGTTAGGGTTAATGTGCATCACATGTTCTTTTGGGATCTGTCCCTAAACATTTCTTTCTCATGCCTCCTTCTAGTGCATTTTGGTTGGCTATTTTTTCCAATCCTACACCGAAACCATATAGAGCACATCCTTATAAGTCCACCTCAAATACACAGGAACACTCAAACTCACCTCCAAGTAATGGTAGCCTTGTCCCCTCAACAAGCCATGTGTCCCCAATGCTGGGCTCTGTCTCCACAGGATACCGAATCGGTCAGTCTCATCCATTTAGTGAAATAAAAACCATTCAAACCAGTTGTTTTTAGGCAGGATGTGGACCAAGTACAAATTTACAAGGAAACAGATAGCTACCAAAAGAAAGAGGGGCTGCATGTGGCTGAAGCCTAAACTTAGTCTGTTCCTGCGTGATCCCGAGTTATGCTGGGCATGTGAAAGTTTGGCTCAGCCTATCCATTGTCCACATCAAGGTTATGATGGCTCTCAACCCAGGCAGTCCTTCAAAGTCTTAAGAATGCTTGCACAGAAGAAAAGATCCTCACTGTGTGATCGCATCACTGTGGGATGTGATTGTTAATTTCTTCATTGTTGTCCCATATTTAACCCTAAAGGAGGATCTTTTGTTTGAAATTTTATGAAGGGACACTAGGTAAAGACATGCTCTCCAATATGCTAACATGAACACCCTGAACATCCAGGAGCCTCTTCTTGGGGCAAGATTTCCCCTATGTTCATCAGAATGAGAAGGAGCCCTAATTCACATGGTCTGATCGTCTACCAGTGGCTTTTTTCATTCTCCTTCTCTCTGTGTCCCCAACTTAGTACTAGACATTGCTCCTCCAAATGACAGTGACAACTGGTAAATTTTCATGTTGTGTCTTTGAAAATGAACTAATTACATTTCTCTTTATTGTAAATGCAGAAAATGATTAAAGCATGACTTACCAATATTTCCTACTGAATTGTTATTTGTGCATGCTGTTTTTTAAATAGTCATCATGTTCCAAGAGTAAATACTATACCTAATTATATATTTACCTTGCACTCAATTTATTCTTCCCATATTTATGTTAGAGGATTTTGAACTAAGGATATGATTTCCTGTCAATTTAACACTTTAAATAATTGTAACTATTTGAGTTTTATCTTTTTAAATCCCCATCTTCTAAACACACATCTAACCACCTAAGTGAATATATATATATATAGTAAATATATATATATATATATGCACTCCCTGTCAGTTTGAGGTGTCTCTTTCATGAAGAAAATCTTACCCAAAATGCAAAATACTACTGCAACATTTTAATCTACTGATTTTGAATGAACACGAAATTGCTGTTCAAACAGACCACACAGACTGGACCTCAGTCTTCTCATATTTAAGATGATTAGATTCATTATAATTTGGAGATGGTCTCTAATGTTCTCTACTTCTCAAAATTTCATTTATTCTTAGTCACTCTCACCAGGCAAAAGCAGCAGGAATCTGCCTGGCAGTGGGAAGAAACACAGACCAGATAAATCACTGAACTGAGAGAGGAAAAGGATGCTGTCCCAAATCCAAGTAAGAAAGATGTGTCTGGCCAGGAAGAGAACCAGCTGGGGAAGGGGGTTGCTCCTCATCCACTCCTTGCAGCCACAAATGCCACCATGTGTGCACAAACAGTACACACACACATACACACACACACACACACACCCAAGAGCACCTGCACACAGAGCTGGCTGTGACACCTTCTCCCTTGTTTCCAGCCTTGAGCCCAGATTTGGAAACTGCTGATGAGTCGTGCAGTGGAGATGGCCAATGAATAAGAAAACAGAATAAGCTGTGTTTGGGAGTCCCTCGGGATTTCATGAGATGTCTTTTTAGGCCTGGACTGGTTTTCTGTTGTGCATGGTGAGGAACAGCTGGGATGATGCCTGGTGATAGAGGCCTCCAGGAGGAAGTTCCAGGGAAGGCAGAGTTCAAGGAAGATGTGGGGAGAACAGAGAGGGTGGACAGCCCATGAGTGCACCTAGGACCCCAGAGCTGGGAGGATCTGCTGGCTTTTGCACTGGTCTGGGATACCTTTTATCTAAACTCTGCCACCCGAGACCTAAAGGGAAGTTGCTGTCTGGACTGGGAAGAGCTACCATAGCTGTGTAGGAGGTTGAGAGCTGAATCCCATGCTCTGTGTGCATAGGGAAAGTGAGTACCCCTCCCCCATGAGTCAGCCAGTGCCCAGCCCCCTGCAGCCACTGCCACAATATTCCAAAAATGACCATTTCAATGAGAGCTTTTTAATACTTGGACTCCCAATCTGCTACCCAATAAGAAATTCTCCACCCTTCAATTTCTGAAAGTCAGTCTCACTCAGGAATTTTATATAAGGTCAAGCAGCTTTGCCACCTACATCAGAGACATACAGCTTTTCTTCTCTCCTCTTCCTTTTGAAATGATATCCAAACCCCAGTGGTTTCATTGCCTGGGAGAATGCTGTGCCACACGCAACATCTGCAAGCAGTTAATTTTCCAAATGGGAGACAGTCACCACAGATGCAGACCTTTTAAAAATAAACACTAGAAAAATATTACTCCAGCAAAAATGAAAGTCTAGAATCCATGGGAGCGGTGGTAGGAGGAGGGTGGTTCCAGGATCAGATCCAGTTTGTGCAGATCAAAGCTACATCTTAGTCTGCTCAGCCTGTAAAGCAAGAGCATCACAGCCACAGTTTTGCAGTGCACAAAGGCACCTTGTGGGGGGCTGGGTGAGGGATAGGGTGCCCCAGCCTCTGTACAGAGTGTGGAAATCAAGGCCTCGGGCAGATGAGTGCTAATCTGTGTGTCCAGACTGGAACCCAGGCCCAGTATTTTATGCTCTATTGTAAGTCTCATTTTTCTTCTAATATTTTCTTTTCCCTGTTTAAGAAAATAAAAGGCCTCTGACTATTAGCTATTGCCTTTAGTTCCTTCTTGGGGCCTATCTGAGTTAGAAGGGGGATTGACATCCTGGCCTCCTGAGAATGTGTGGGTGCTTCCTGCCCCTCCCCACCTGCCATATTCAGTCCTGTTTTCCCAGTACATCCAGAAGGGGAGTGTTCACCCCACTCTCCTTGAGCACATCCCCACCTGCCCTAAGCTGGTTGGCAAGTGGCTAGAAGACAGGAGAGGGCAAGTGGGGGAGGGGCAGGAGAAGGGGCTTGGAAACTGATGGAGGCCCAATATACAGACCTCCAGAGGGCAGCTGCTTCTTACCCAACTTAAAGACTAAGAACACCAAGCTGGAGAGCCTTGCTCTAAGACTGAAGAAAACCTGGTCTTCAGGATGGGCACATCCCATCACATCCACTCCATCCTCCCCCAACAGACCTGGAGCAAAACGAGGCACAGAGTAGATTCCCAGCATGGAGACCTCTAGACTAGGCATTCAGGATGTTGTTAGTTGTTTAGGGTTGCATTGCAACAGAGGAAATTTGCCAGACAAAGGGTACATTGAAAGAAAGATAGTGTGCTCCAGCCCAGGTGAACCCCTGAACAGTACAAATTTGGTTACACTCTATCAGTCATTAAAGCTAACTGCTTAGAGACCAGCTACCCTGGTCTCTACAGGGTAGCTTTCTGTAAAGAAGTCACAAAATACAAAAGGAGTTTTGGACAGGAAATAAAGGGGGAGAGAATGGATAAAAAGAAAAGGATAGAAGGAAAGGACTGTGGGGAACATTGGGGGTGGGGGGGGGGGTTGCTGAGCAGGTTGGTGGAGAAGCTGGAGGGGAGAGAGTGGCCTAGAAGAGGTCTGGACCTGGGCAAGAAGTGGGAAGCCATGGAGCGGGGAACAGCCTAGGAACTCCGGGATGTGATGACCACCAGGGGGCGCTGATACCCCAGCTAAGCTTGGGGCCTGCAGGGGCTCAAGGGGAGTTTTTGAAATCTTTAGTAGCTTTGTTCTCCACCACCCCAACCCAATCTCCCCATGTCCCAGACACTGAACTCTCCCCTTCGGCGCCTAAGGGTTGTCTCAGAAGGACTCTGGAGGACCTTCCCCTGTGTCTTTTCCTGGAGTTACCCAACAGTAACCTGGCCAGGCAGTCATGATGAGGCACTGGATGGGAGGGTACTCACGTTTGAGGCCAGTGCCCTTGGGGATGGGTGTCCAAGGTACCTTTACCTACAAGTTGCTGTTGGGATAGGAACAGGCAGAGCACCTGGCTGGAGCAGGGGTCCTCGTTGCACACTCAGTTCTGTTTTCCTAGCACGTCCAGAAGGGGAGTGTTCACCCCACTCTCCTTGATAAATGGCAAACTCAGAGGGGACCAAAAAGGTGATCCAGAGCGGCAGGTGCACACCTGCAGTGAGGCCCGGAGGAGAGGAAGCGCCCACCCTGTGGTCCACAGTGACTGTGATGCACACTTAGAAGCACTGAATCTGAGCCCCGGCGTTGCCTGGTCCTTGGGGCTTTTCCAGCAAGCCCTGTCCCCTCTGTCTGAGCCCCTGCACCTGTTGTCTAGAGTCAGCACTTACTTGCCCCGGAGCAGACATCCTGTCAAATTCTATCCCTTCCTCGGCCTCTCTGCTTTCAGTTCAACTTCTCAGACACCAAAGCTCCCATCTCTACAACCTTCCTCATGTTACCTTTTCCACAATTATGACTTAGCAGATATTAGTTCCAGTTCAGATCCACTGATCTCTTGAGAAGACTTTTGGAAGAGCTGGGTCTCCAGAGTCTGAATTACCTCTCAGGACAGTTCCTCTAGAAACTCATTCTTCCCAAAGGCATTTATAGATCTACTTTTGCTTCTCTAGGGATCTGAAATAGAGAAACTTAAGGAACCAAGTGCACTGGGACTGGCTAACTGTTCCCTCCTCCAAGGCCACTCCTGAGGGAGTGCTGAGCCCTGCGAGGGAAGCTGGGATGTGGCCCTTGCAGGTGACAACTGCAAGTCTAAGTGCTGGGATGAGAGATTCCAGTGGTTTCCAGGCATGGGTGGGGCCCTGAGCTGTCCACCTCAGCGTGACCCCACCCAACAGGTTGCTATACCCCAGGAAGTCTCCTGCCTCAAACAGTCTCAGAGGGGAGGCAGAGGGTCTGGAATACTAGACAAGACTATGGTCAGATTGTAGATTTGAGAATCACTACTGACACCATTGGGGGATGGAGATGAATGGGAAATTCTGAAAGTTGGGGGCTTCCCAGCAGCCAGGCTGCTTCTGACACACCCAATCCTCATTTGGATTTGAGCAAAGGAGACTTGAGAGCAGGAGGAAGGGACCCAGGAGCCTGCAAGTCGTGCCTAAGCCTCTGGATCCCACATCTGAGGAATATGACTTACTATCAGCTTTGAGTGGTGGTAGCACCGTCGCCTCTGAGGTTTAACCGAGGCACGATTGTTACTGATTGAAAACATGAGACTGAATTCCAGCCCCCTCCTCCCTTCCAGTGGCAGGCTGAGGCTCCACATCCATTTCCTGTCTTGGTCAGAATTGGCTGCAGAACAGGACATGCCTCCTGGTGGCTCCAGCCGGAGAGACAGACTGATCAAGGGGGGGGCGGGGGGGGGCGGTGCCAAGACGCATAAAGCATGGGCCTGATGTCCTCCTCATCCCATCTGGCCCTCCTAGAACCCTAAGCATGCACCCAGGAGGTACAGGAGGTCAGCTGTGTAAACCGCCTTTGGCCCTGATGCCACAATGCCATGATGTTCTGGGGACAGTCCAGAAAACCAGCCATGCTCCATAGGAATGTCCGCTCACAACCACTTTCCACCAGTCCGAAGATGATCAGCCCTGCAGCTCACTGAAATCACAGATACACAGGGTTTAACCAAAGCCCCACATTTTATGATCAGGGTTCAGAAAGGTAAGTAACCTGACAGAGTTTGGTCTAGTCTGCAACTCCTGACTCCTAGTTCAGTGTTCCTTTGCTGACCAAAATTTTCCAAGTCTCTGAAAGAAGTCAGGACATAGCTCTGATCAAAGATTTTTAAAAACTAGCTTTACAAGTATGATAAATGAGTAGTCAAAGGGGTCATTTGCAAATAAAATACCTCTCCACCATCTCATTTCGTGGGGTCTTGAAAGCCACACTTCATGGAGGGTCATTACTCATATTTTTCTGTTTCCCCTCAGCCTCCTCTGGGATTTGAAGCCACATCCCTGCCTCATTATGGCAATGAGGTTGCCATAACAAGGCACACAAGCAATCAGGTCCCACCAATCCTGAAATCACTCTTCAGCTTACAATCAAGAACCCAGAAGTAGAATAAGATCCCTAAACAACCACTTCCAAAGTTCATGCTGTGTGCTCACCGAAAGCCCCTCAGACTCATTTGGATCCTTTAAACTCTTGTTTCAAGTTCAAATAGTTCCAACAAGTTTATCTTTCAGGTTTTTGTTTGTTTTGGCTTTGTTATTCTACTTTTTTTTTTTTCTTTATCCATGGTATATTAGAAGCAGTCAGCAAATTAAAAGGAAAGTGCTGAACTGTGATAGGCATTCTGAGAATTGCAAGCGACAGCTGTAAGTCAAGGTAGCAAAAAAACATACATCTAGAAATCCTAAAACCATAGGAACCTGGAGTCATTTTAATGTAGGGCTAAACAGCCACATATTTTTCTGTAGATCTGAAGGTATAACCTTGTGCCTGAATCATAAAAAAAAAAAATTCTTACACCCATCTTTTGATTCAGAGAACAATGGCCCAGACTTACTAATTCAAAGGCTTTTACTCCTGGGGGCCTCCCTGGTTAAGCACAGCACTATGAAGCTATCCGCAGCCTCTGCAGCATGAGCTTGATAGCCAGCTGGCCAGGGAGCAACCCACATGGTGCAGCAGACCTCTCCTGACTCGCCCGCTGCTCCCCTCATCAGTGTACTTAGGTCGATCTGCCTGTTCTGTTCCCCAGCTCTGTCTCTGGTGAATCCTCTCACCCCTCACACCCCACACCTCTGGCCTGTACCCCAGCTCTTGTATGCATAAATAAATAAATCTTTTTAAAAAAGAAAGGCTTTTACTCCTGTATGTCCCATAAGTAATTTTCATGTCAAGAATGAGATTCCCCTTACTCAGGCACTGGGCCGCTGTGTGAGCATTTCCTCTTCAGATGCACTTGTGTGGAATGGACAGATGCGCTCAGCATGACCACCCTGTTAGCAGGTAAGAATATGACTGTGCACCTTCAGAGGAATACAGAAGCTATGCATGCAGGATATTGGAGGAATGTCTTAAACACTTGAGAACAAACAGTCTCCAAGCTCCCGTAAGCAGTTTGGAAGCTTCTATTTATCTACAAATAACTGGCATGCTCAAGATAATCTTTCTTCCCTGTTTATTAAAGGAAGCCCTAAGAGCCCCTCCAGGCCACTGTTGACTGATTGGTTGAAAGGATGGATGGGTGGTAAATAAACCTGGTGACATAGCTGGACTTATTTGAAAATAACAAATCACTTTTCTTTCTTTCATTGATTCACACGTTTCTCTCAATAAATCTACATCAGTAAGACCTAACTGCATTCATATATATGTTTTAGATAATTTCTGCTGCTTATATTCTAGAATGACATCCAACATTCACATGAAAAGTCAAGAATTGATCCATTTAAAAGTTTGGGAGTATCCAGACGGCTGGCATGAGTAGATATAAGCATTTTGTATCCATTCATTCAAGAAATATTTATTAAGTGTCTGCTCCATGACCAGCTTTCTGCTAGGCCCTGAAAACCCCAAACTGAGTAAGATTGATTATTCAGTCAATTTCACAAAACCACATCATCTTGAAACAGAAGGACAAAAGCAGGGGCCTGTGCCTGGCACCGCCTTAGGCACCTTCATATAATACTACTTTTGTTTCATGGCAACCCTTGGAAGTAGGTTTAACCTATTTAAACAGATGAAGAAACTGAGACTCAGAGAAATCATATAATTTATTCAAGCCACACAACTCGCAAGGGTCAGGGCAAGAGCTGTGGCCATTCCTCTGTACAGCCCAGTGCAGAGGCCTGTGATGGGGGCAGGAGTACACTGGTGATGCTACCACCTTCTTGCCTCTCTTTAAGAAAATGACGGTTTTTCTGAGCCTCATTTTCTTCATCTATCTAATGGGACCACACACCTTTCTCAGAAGTCAGCTATGAGAATCAAAAGAAATAATATATGTGGGGTGGGGTGCCCTGGGGTTGGACCTGTCACATGTGAGCTCTCAGCATGTTTATTGCATAGGTGGGTCCAGTCTCCCCTCTTCCATTCTAAAATCCCACCCACCCTCTCACCCCCAGAGGTCCTCTATGCCAGCATCCACTGACAGCAAGTACCCCAAAACATTTCCAGAAGCTGACATTCACAACTCCCTGAAGTAGTCTGTTCTGGCATTGAAAAGTCTTACTCATCTGGCCTCCCATGTGGCTAGACTGCCCAAAACATGGAGCAGGCAGGAGAAGGAGCACCAGGAGGTGACAGCTTAGCTCTGGAGACAAGGTATGTGCACCAGAAGCGTCAGAAGACTCTCTAAAGTGCAGTGTCTTCTAGAACAATAACGGGAGACAGCGAATGCATGCCCTCACTTTCTCCCTCAGCCTCAGCTCTCTCTGTCCCAAAATGTTGAGCTGACCCAAACTTCCTGGACAAGGAAGTCCTCCCCCTGATGTGGATGCTTACAGAGCTGACTCTTTGTTTTCTCCATCTCCCTGTCCCAGCAGCTCAGCCCCTTTTGACTATTGTCCCCTGGACTCCTAAGCTAGTCAGAAACTCCTGGCCTTATGAGAGACTAGACTTGTTCTCAAACTTGGAATTCAAACCACCAGGAAAAGAATAGGTGATTAAAATGACCATTTTGTAACTATATTAAATCAAAGTCAGAGGGAGCAAAGTCCCTACATTCCACCACTCCCACTGGCTATTCCTCAAGAACAGGCGCTAAAAGTTCAAGTTCTTGAATCTGGTTTTCTGGATTATATTTCAGTTCCAGTGCTTCCAACTGGTAAGCTTGGACAAATTAGGTAACCTATTGAACCTTAATTTTCTCATCTGTAAAATAGTCTCTCCCTTTAAAGTTTTGCGGTAAAGAACAGAGATCAGAAAAGTATGGCCCACAGGTCAATTCTGGCTCATAAATTGTTTTACAAAAGCCTCTGAGCTAAGAATAGTTTGTGTATTTCAAATGGTTGAAAAAAATCAATAAAAGAAAATCTTGTGACTTGAAAATCATACAAAATTCAAATTTCAGGGTCCATAAATAAAGTTTTATTGGAACATAGCCACAAACATTTGCTTACATGTTGCCTGTGGCTGCTTTTCTGCTACAGGGACAAAGTTGTATTGCAACACAGATGTTAGAGCCTACAGGCCTGAAATATTTACTAGCTGGCTCTGTACAGAAAATGTTTGCCAACCTCCTGGTAAAGAGAAAATGAAGGAATGTCTGGAAGTGCCTGCAATAGTAAATACCTAAAAATGTCAGCTGTCATCTTCTCTCGTTACCATATAGCTCCTACTTGCTTTTGGAGTTTCATTCCCAAATAATTACAATGGTTTTCTAAATTATCTTTTAATTCACTGCATCATATACATTGCCCTATAAAGCATATGGTGGTATCAAGTTCCAATCTGCATTGCCAACCAGTATGCATTGTCCTGACCTCATAGAAAGATGATGAAGAAAAGGTCCCCTCCTCCCAAATGCCATCCCATGGCCTCATCCTTAGTGGAACATACAGTGAAAGAACCTGGAATGGAAGCAAATAAATAACAAAGTCTTTAGATTTCACTGTAGTGCAGAACATCAAAGAGAGAAAGGACCCTTGACATGATTTGATCCAATAGCCATTTCACAAATGAAGAATCTGGGCCTGGATGCAGTTAAGGGGCTTAATAGCATCCAACTCTTTGGCCATCACCCCTTGGTGCTTCTCCTTCATGAGTTGTTCTCTGCCACTGTTCCTGATATACATACTTCCTTTCCCTTTGATTTTAAATCCTTGGCTCAAAGGACATATCCTGATGTGATGTGACCTTTACATGCAGGTCCTAGTTTATTAGATGCTAATAATCTTCAAAGAAAATCTAATCCATTTCTAGAACAAAGGCGCATCCAGCCTGCTCCAGTCTTGACATCCACTCCTGAACAATTGCGAGCTCTTTAAGGTACCTAATCACCATCTGTCCATGTGCAGCCAACCTTCACAGGGTCCTGGCACCAACCTCACTTAGCTGCCTGTCAAAACTCCAGAACAGGTGAGAAAAATGAGAAGCCTTGCCCTGAGTGCTGGGACTCAGCCCTCAGAGTCTGTCCTTCAGACCACCGGACAGAAAAGGCATTCACTTTTCTCCTCCATGTCATGACACCGACTGAAATTACCTTTAAATGAGGAAGAAAGTCATTATTTAATCAATAGGATTGCGTCAATTGAGGAAAATTTGTCTCCAGTGTAAACAAGCGGAACGTCTTTGCGCTCTATAAAAACAAGGTTAAATTACTTGCAGATCCGGGCGACGGGAGAGATGTAGGAAGTGAACCTGAAGCCTGACACATTCAAGGTCTGGGAACCGAAAATAATAGGAATTGTTCTGATTTTTGCTGCAGAACCGAGCACAGAGATGGGCACGCCTCTTTGCAGAACCAAGGATTCTGTGCCCTACCCTTTACTTATGAGAAAGAAGAGAAAGAACAAACCACAAAGAGGGATAACAACAAACAAAGGTTAAATGAAAACCTGCAGGTTGATCCCTCCTGGTATTGGCCCCATCACTGACCTGCAGGGGTTAGGGAGTGGTGTTACAACGAGGAGTGATCGGGTTTCAGAAGTCCAGGGCTTTGTGCTCACAGACCTTTCTTTACTCCCTCAATTCCATTCAGCAGATCATAATGAGAAAAATTATTACAAGGGTAGCTAACGTGTACCGAAGGTACCCTCCATCCCCAGCATGATGAGTTCCCGATGTGCACTGAGCTATTCGGTATACACCACAGGCTTAGAAGGTAGTGTCCAGTCTTGCCTATTTCACACATGAGGAGGAAGGCAGTAACTGGGGACTGGCCCAGCCAGACAGGCTTTCTGGTGCAGAGCCCATTATCCTGACTTTCATTCTCGGGGTCCCTCCGCTCAGGGTTTCCTCCATGTGCCCATCAAGCCAAGCCTGCCCTCGGGACACTCCCACAGCCCCAGGGGATGGGGGACAGGGCTTGTTAGGAAGGAGCTTAGCTTATCCTGGGAATCCTTAGCTGAGCAGCCACTGTGCCCTCCCCTTCTTGCCTCCTCTTTACCCCCTACCCATGTTGACTCCTTTGGCCACCTGAGAGGGGCCTCTCCATAGTGACTGTGATTTCTCTTGTGGCTTAAAGGCAGGAAGAGGTCCACGTTCCCTGCTTCCTGACAGAACCTCCTGGTGGGGATTTGACCTCCAGCTTCTCCTCCCCTTCTCAGGAGACCAGGGAGCAGCTTAGTGCAGGTTCCTGACATACTCCTTCCAGGACAAGAAACTGTACCAAGTTCAATTGAGCTCTGGACTTTTCAAAAGCCAGATTCCATCACTCCTGTGGTAAATCCTGGCCCCTGTCCATTTCTCCTTTTCTCCTCCTCCTCCCATCCCCCAGTCCACCCATAACTCAAACCTCCAATTCTAGAGTGTCCCCTGAATGTGGGGGCTCAGGTTCTGGTGTGTCCCCTGAAAGTGATATGGTCCTTCCAAATACAGTCACCACGTGTGTCTGTCCTGGGCCACCCAGCAAGGAGTTTACCTGCCCCAGGGCCCAGGGGCCTCCTGGCCTCAGCTAGAATTGTCTGTGCCTGCTGGTCTGCTGGTGTGATGTGGCAGCCTGACCTGCTGAGAAGAGTTTCACGTTTAATAAAAGAAAAAGGGAAATGAAATGAAACATATTTGACCTGAGAAGCAATAGAAGATCTCTCAAGTTGCCAAAGTGACAAAAGTAGACCCTGAGGCAGAGCAAATGTGAACTCCTGGGGCGCCCGAGGGTAGGAGCTCAGCTGGACTAGACTAGGCTGGGGATACCGGGGGTGCTGGGAGTAATGGAGGGCGGACAGTTTATCCGGGTGGGCTTGGAGGGCGGTCAGCACGCTCCACGGAGCTAGACACAGTCCCCTCTTTGTATCCGTATTTATCTAACTCGTCGATTTTATAGCCACATTACCTTCCGTGCAGGCAGGAAAGCAGATATTGGTGCCGTCAGGAGGCCTGGCTGTGGTTTGCACGGCATAATGACAGATGCCAAAAACAAAGAGAGGGGAGCGGGCACTTCGCAGACCACAAAAGAGCCTTTATAATTACTCCTCTGCCTCCCGCGGGAGGCTGTCTCTCCCTCCCCCGGAGGTGCCCCCGCAGGCTTCAGGGGTGCTGTCTTCCCCGGATATGCGGGGCAGCTGCCTAGCACGCGTCTATTAATAACCGTGCACGGACTTGAAGGGAGCTATTACGTGCCCGCCTCTCTTCTCCAGGCTAAATAGCGGCAATCCCTGTAACCTTTCTTCATGGGCCTGATTTTCCATCCCTTTAATCATCCCTGTCACTTTCTGCTGGATGGGCTCCACTCTCACCACATCCCTCCCCCAGGGTGGAGACGCTGAGCCAACTGAATAAGCCCGGCCAAGGGCCTGAAGAACTGCTCTTTCCAACTGCACCCTCCCCCCGCCCCCCCCCCCCCCCCCCGGGCCTGCCTTGCAGTCGTGGTCCGGGAAGCCCACGGTGGGTCGTGGTGGCTGAGTTACTGCTATTGGTGACCCAATTGGAGCTCTTCCCTCCTACTGCTTGGATGTTCCCATGACCAGAAAGTCACTTCCATCCAAGTCTGCTCTGAGCTGATTCTCACAGTTCTTCCTCCCATTCCCCCTGCCTCACCCCCACCCCTGTCCAGACCACAGTCTGCCATTTGCATCCCCTCACCAGGTGCCCTGTGCTGGCCATCTTCTCTCATCAAAGCACTTCAATTAAACATCGCTTTAAGAATAATATTTTGAATCAAATATCATTTTAATTACAGCCCTTTCCTACTCAAGAGCAGTTAAGTAGCCCCCTGTTCCTTTGTGGCATAGGTGGTGACACCCGCCAAGTCTGGGTCCAGACTGCTTCTTCCCACTAGGCTCTGCCTGTGTCCAGATCTCATTTGACAGACATCATTCTGTCCACACCTTGATCAGCCACCATCCCTACAACACGTTGCTGGATGATGGCCTGAAGTATTGTTATATTAATGTTTCAATTAGGGTTCCCTGACTAGAAGCAACAGAAACAACTTTTGACTGGCTTAAGGAACAGAAAGGGATAGTTGGAAATGAAAGGTAATCTTTGCAGAATTAAAAGAAGGGCTGAGGCACACAGGCTTAGAAAAGGACAGAACAGGGCAACTCTGAAGGTCTTTCTAGAACATTGCTATCAAATGATCAGCTCTGATTGTCTTCTTTATTTATCTTCGCATGAGATTCAGAGGCTCAGAGAGTCTCTGGACAAGTTTTGTTGAAGGGGGCAAAGCCCTGTGACTGTCAACCCCACTAAAACTACAGGGTGGGGGGAAGGAGGAGGGAAGAGATGCCAGATAGAAATATTTCAGCAAATAGAAATAAAAGACACCCCCCCCCCGCAGCTAGATTTGAATTTCAGATAAACAATGCCCTCAGATCCGTGCCTGTCTCCTCTGACAGCTACAGTGCCCTGTTGTGCTTCCACTCAACGAAAGTCTTCACTCTTCCCTCAAGGTGGCCATGGATTCTATTTCTTTCTCTTCAATTTTGTTTTTTTAAGATTTATTTTTATTTATTTATGTATACAAGAACTGGGGTGTAGATAGAACAGAGGTGTGGCGGGTGAGAGGATTCAGCAGAGACAGAGAGGGGAGCAGAACAGGCAGATTGACTGAAATACACTGCTGAGGGGAGCAGCGGGCGATACAGAAGAGGATCAAACTCAGGCCACAGCAGTGATAGGGTTGAGAATCAATCCCTAGGCCACCAGGGAGGCCCCTCTCTTTAATTTTAATATCCCAGCTTAGAGCACCTCAAAACCATATATTAACCAACACAAATAAAAAGGTTCATGTGCCCTTGGGTAATTTATTGTTTATTTCCTCTTTACCGCTATAGAGGAAAAGACAACTTTCTTTGCCTTCTTTGCCAGATACATCTAAAACAACCCTAACGATATTATCACTTGTACAACCCTTCATAATTTAATGTGCATTTTCACAGTCATTACTTTATTCATTACTGTAAATTATCTTAATTAGTGAGTTAAGTGGTTAGTTGGCACTGGTTATATGGTTCCCCATTTCACAGATGAGAAATGAACACAGAAAGGTAATTATAAAGGTATGAATTCAAAGCTGTTGATTTAAGATTTGAACAATGTGTTCTTTCCTATTCATGGGAGTCAACAAACTTATCTGTAAAGGACCAGGTAGTATGTATATCAGTAAGTATATCAGGCTTTGTCCTGATATACTGTTGCAGCTCATACTCAAGTCTGCCACACACTGTTGCACAAAACCACCACAGACAACATACAAATCAAAGGATGTGTGTTCCAATAAACCATATTTACAGAAAAGGTCATACAATCCAAGACTGGTTTGCTTTATAAGCTTCACTATCTGTAGATCCTGGGCCAGTTGCCAGTTCTCAGGTGTAGTGATGGGCCACCTGAAACCAGAATTCTACACTGTAGGAACCAGTAGGATATTATTGGCACTGCACATAGGAGATTCAAGGTTTTTGAATGGATTTCTAAATGCATATACCCAAGCACAAAGTCAAGAGAGGTTGGAGAAATAAAGTTGCCCAAACTCCTCATTTACAAATTTGGAAACCAAAACCCAGAGACATCAGTTTATCATGAAGTCAAGAGGTAAGGATCCAAGCTGTACAAATAGTATCCATAAAGATGATGATGAACTTGACCAATAAAAAATCTGCTTATCACTATAAAGCTCGCCTTGACAGTATATTCTATTTTAAATAGGAAGTAAAGAATGTGCTCAGGCCAGTACAGCCCAAAAGGCAACACCTGAGAAAAGAAATACCTGAGATTTGACCTTCTCAAGAAATTCATGGGCCCCAACTGTGGAGTTTTCTAGGAACACCAACAACCCCCTTCAACTATCTCCATAGAGTTTCCAAGAGTGAAAGAGAGAGAGCAAAGAGTAGAGGGTACAAGTAACACTTGAATGCTGAATGCCCCGCTCTACTATGTAGAAGCTGTGTGACCTTGAACAAATTTAATTTTTCTAAACCCAGTTTTCTCATCTGTAAAAGGAATATAATACAATATCTGATGTTATAAAAGTAATGCACTAATTCATTGTGATAGAGAGACAGCATTTAAAATAAGTCTGACTTCACAGTCACCACTCAGTAAATGTTCATAATTATTGCAATAGTTGACTCTTCAGAGTTTTGGCCTTAAGTCCAATTCCGATTTTGAATTGACTACTCTGCTGGTTTTTCTGACTGTGAAACAGGAATAATAATTTAGCAAGAAAGGTGGATAATTAGAAGTTAGTTAAAACCTGGGAAAATAACTCTGGCTCTTTGCCCAGAGCTACAATCTGCCTGGAATGACGTCCAGGCAAAGACACAAGCTGCTTTTCTACGCTCTGTCTCCTGTGAGGGACTGGCTTCTAGGCCAGAGTTAGGATCTCAAGACCTTGGAGAATTAGGAAAATAGACCAGGAAATGTGGGAAACACTAATGGATCATTTTCTTTGTTGACAGTCTTTCTAGCATTACAATTTTTAAATCAGATTTTAACTTCCTTTGCAAGTCCTGCTGGTTGAGGGCAAGGGAAATCTAAGAATTCCCACAACAAAAAAATACAAAGGACTCAGGATAGATCCTGGATAAGGGTCATGATTCAGGGATACTTCAACAGACCAATCTATGGTATTTGCAATATCTCCATGCCATTAAAAAAGTAGACTGTCTAGAACTTCATTTTCCCAGTGATAGAAGAAACATTTTAGACAAAACAACCCCTTCTCCTTCTCCCTGACTTACTTGGCAGCAGCAGAAAACACTTGACAAAAAAGTTCCAGAAGTGCTTGATATTGAATTTGAAATGTACAAATTCCCACAACAATCAGTGACTAAAGTAGCAATATTTTAGCCCTTCACAAGAATCTGGTTATTATTACCATTAATGCCAAGTATCTTGTTTCTATTCTTTTTTATTTAAGGTAATTTTCTTTGTAAAAGGCCTGCTTTGTTTAGCTCTATGCTGTTACATTGGTTTCGGGAGAAACAGCATTGGGCTTGTTGGGAAAGTATCATGTTGTCCTGAAACCTTAGAGGGTCGGGTTGTGAAGAACTCCTTTGTCTTTGTTCCGAACTTGATGCAGTTCTTCCATCTTCATTTTCTAGTCCACTGCACTCATATCAGTGTGGTCCACTATGATGATGATATCTCTACTTGAACACAATTTCCAAGCAAGGACTCTAGGCAGCTGTACCTACCCGTTGAGACTTGCCTATGACCTGGCCAAAGGAGAAACAAGTCAATGCTCATGTCTAGAAAGTTGCTGCACCTCCCCCTGCAGTGACCTTTAGGGCTAACCGTCCCTAGGTCCGGCTGGGCAACCAGCTCGCAGGGGGAGAACAGCATAACACCCTGAAGCAGAGGAAGTATAGCGGAAGTTCCCTGAAAAGACAGAAGCTTATCAAAAGATAAGGACCACCAGGAATCACTACAAGAATGCTAAAAATCTTATCCCCGTCTTTCTAGAACTACAAACTTTAATCCCTTATTGTCTTTCTAAACTTCCTTCTTTCTTCTATAAAAGTCATTGCTTGTTATGTAGATCACCTCCCTGATGGTGATAGGCTGTGCTTTTGGAAAACATATATATACTGGTCACAAACTCAAAGAAAATTACACTCAGATTTTCACTCTTGAAGTGTGTCTGTTTGTCATTTCTTTCACCGACGCCCTGACCACCCTGCACGCTTCTATCAACCCTGAGGTGGCCTCATCGTCTACTGCTGTGCTGGTCCGCGGCAAAAGTGACCCCATAACTCAGGATCCTTCTTGGTAGACAATGAGGAAGAACAAATATCACAGATTGAAACATCTAGTTCAGTGGTTCTCAACTGGGGACAATTTTGCAGACCTAGGGAGACATCTGGCAAGAGTCTGGAGACAGTTTTGATTATCATGAGTTGGGGGAGGAGGGGTCCTATTGTCATCTAGTAGTTAGAGGCCAAAAATATTATTAAACCTCATACAAAGTACAGAGCAAGACTGACTCCATATTTATCCAACCCCATTGTCAATAGTGCTGAGATTGAGAGTCCCTGAGACAGAGATACGAGAGCCTGCCGGGGCTGACCCTGCCCCCCTCCCTCACCATATGTTGCCCCAAATCCCCTCACACACAACTTCCAGTTCTTGACCACGCTGTTCCCTCAGCATATCTCTACCCCTCTGCCTGCTGGGCTTTTCCCTTCCCTTTTATCTACTTAAAGCCTTCTCATCCCCCAGTTCACCTCAAGAGACTTTGTTGGGGAGCCTCTCCACTTAGACTAAGTCAAATCCTCCACTATGTCCTCTCCTCTTGGCTCTTTTTTCAGAGCTTTCACGGTGACTTCATGGATTTTTGGGACACCCCAGGTGACTGCCTCTTAGTTTCAAGTGTGAGGGTTAACAGCACCAACTCTGAGCCAGATGATGTGACTGAGTGCCTACACTGGCATGTTCTAGTTGTGTGACCTTGGGCAAGTACTTCCCTTCGTGGCATCTTTGTGTTTTCTTACCTCCAGTGAGAGGACAATAGTGTTCCCTAGCTCAGAGGGATGCTGTGGGGATTCAATGACAGATGCTTGTAAAGTGTTTAGAAGGACGTCAGGCCTGTGGTGAGCACCACATAGAGGGTTGCCTTGATAGCGACTTCAAGAATTAAAAACTGCCCATCTGAGACATGGGGCTACACAAGACAGAGATGCCATCTTTTCTTTCCCCAGCAGCATGAACCTATGTCACTGTGATTTCTCTGCCACAGGATCAGAACTCAGATCATGTGAGGCAGGGGAATCAAAATTAATGTTTTTTTATTACAGATAAAGAAATTAAGACCCAGCGAGGTTAAGGGTTTGGTGGGAAAATCAAATGGTAGTCTCTTTCTACCCGACCTCTCCTATTCCTCCTGCTCCTCCTTCTCCTCTCCCTCTACTCCCACCTTTGAGGTGATAACTGGTGCAATCCAGATCTACATTAAATGAATATTCCATAGCAACTATCTCCACCTGACTACAGGTCCCTGCTCCCCAGCCTTTCTACAAAAGACCCAAGAGTTATAAAATCTAAGCTTATCAGAACAAAGCACACCAAATAGAACACAGCAAGGTTTCTAATCAGAGATTGGAGGTGTTTACACAATAACCTAGAGGGAAAAAAAAAATAGACT
Source organism: Talpa europaea (assembly GCF_964194135.1). Classification (NCBI taxonomy): domain Eukaryota; kingdom Metazoa; phylum Chordata; class Mammalia; order Eulipotyphla; family Talpidae; genus Talpa; species Talpa europaea. The sequence goes on from NC_140072.1 coordinate 24,608,605, forward strand.
TGAGAAAAGGGAGACCAAGAGCAAATAATAACCCAAACGAATTAAGAAAACACTGACGCTGTCTCCTGAAGTTTTCTGCCATTACATCACGGATCCTGAGACAGGGTGCGGGATGTCTCTGCAGGGCTGCATGGGCAAGAACACATCTCATTCATTTTAACTCCCTCAAATCCTGTTTTACTCTTGGGCACCCTCACAGGCTCTTATGGCTGTTCTTACTCTTTTTCTCCACAAGTTCTTCAAGTTTTTGTAAGTTCACTCTTTGACAACATTGCAGAGATTTAGCCCATAGAGTTCCTCGAACTGTAGATCATGGAGAGGACTGTGGTGCCCAGAGGGTGGAATGCCTGTGGCCTCTGACCTCTTGGTCTTATATTGTGGGGAACCAGTTCTGCCTGGGGTCTACCCCCTAAGGAGTATATGAACAAACTGAAAGGGTGTGACAGTTGTGCAGTCAGGATAAGACACATCTCATTAAAGGGACTCTGAATAGAGAAGACTTGTGGGGAAGCATAAGATCTGTCTTCAACAATTGAAAGAGCTGCTAGGTTTTCAGGTTCCTGCAACATTACAGAATTACCTAATGTGAACTTCAGATCCATGAAAATACTGATAAAATATTGCAAAAAAATTTTTTCAATAAATATAGCTAAGCCCATAGAAATAAATAAAATCTCTAGATGCCAGAAAAAGAAAGAGGAGGGAACTTAAAGGGAAACTTTTTATTTGCTAGGGTCAAATAAGAAATCCAACTTTTCTTTTTCTAATAAATAAACATATCTTAAGTGTGTCAGGTGATACCTTGATGCTCCAGAGAGATATTGAGCCAGATAGAGGCCCTTATGTCTCGAGCTTGGGACTTTCATGCCATAAAAGTGCAAAAGATGGTGCTTTAGGGTCCTTTGATGGAGATGGGGATGCATCAAGGGGAGACCCTAGAAAGATAGTGGTTTCAATTTAAGCTCCACTCACAGCTCCAGGGAAACCCAAGTGATACGTGACTCTTCCCAGAGTTGCATATACAGAAATAAAACTGCCCCTGAGAAACAAAATCAGAAAACAAAATCTATCACCAAACATAAGTGTGTTCCCCAAATTTACACTTTCTACCTGGTATATTTGTCAGGGCTCTCCAGAGAAACAGAAACAAATGGATATATATATTCCCTATTGTTTCTTATCCTAGATATACTTAGAGCACAGAGCAGCAATGAGCCCAGCTAAAAATACTCATTAGCCAGACTCCCTTGCAGCTGGGTAGCAATGTGTTGCAGTTCTGGTCAATTAAATATAAAAACAGCTTACTAGCAGACTTCCAGGAAGAACACTTTGCACTTTTCTCTTCTTTCTACTTAGAATATGGACAAAATGCTTAGAAAAAGCAGCAGGCACCCTGTGGCCAGGAAGAGAGGATAGGAGAAATAGTTGAGAAAACGGACCTGGGAGCTTTATCATATCCTCACAGAGGTACACTAACTCTGACTTCTTCACTCTGTCCTGTCATGACTATAAGCCCTTAAAAAGGAGAGAATTTGAATGCAAAACAGTAAAAGAAAAAAAGATGAAATAAAACACTCAGTTAATAGAAAAGAAGAAAGAATAACAGCAAGGAAATGAGATTAAAACAAAAACATTAAGATATTAATATATAGGGGCCTTCCTGGTGGTGCAAGGGGTTAAACGTCAGCACTATGAAGCTATCTACAACTACTGCAGCACGAGTTCCATCCCCAGCTAGGGAGCCATGACTTACATGGCTCAGCAGACCTCTCCTGTCACGTCCGCTGCTCCCCTCAGCAGTATATTTTGGTCCATCTGCCTGTTCTGCTTCCCACTCTGTCTCTGGTGAATCCTCTCAACCCCCCGCACCTCTGACCTACACCCCAGCTCTTACATGTATAAATAAATAAATATTTTTTAAAATGTATTAATATACACCAATAATAACTGAATTCTAATAATAAATATAAATGAAAAGGACTAAAATTACTTGTTAAAAGATACAAGTGGTAAGGTCAAATAAGAAATCCAATTTGTTGTTTTTTCCTAATAAACATACAGATCTTAAGTGTGTCTACTAGAACACACAAAAAAAATCGCAAGTAACAAGATTAGAAAATATACCAAGCATGGCGCACAGACCTCTCCTGCCGCCCGCTGCTCCCCTCAGCAGTGTACTTCGTCGGTCTGCCAGTTCTGTTCCCACTCTGGCCCTGGTGAATTCTCTTACCCTCCCGCGCTTCTGACTGTACCCAGTGTTTATATAAACAAATCTTTAAAAAAAATAAAGAAAAGAAAATATACCAAGCATCATTACCCAAAAGAACAAGTAATGAAGCAATATTAAAGTTAGAAAAAATATTTACAAAATGATAAATAAAAAGAAGAATTCTCCAGGAAAATACAGCAATCCTAAACTTGAATAGACCAAATAACACAGCTTATGCATAAGAAGAAGGAAAGAAAAATTGACAAATTTACCATCAGAGATATTTTTTTTCTGAAAGTAGGCTGACACAAATAAGTGGAAGTTATAGAAGGGAAGGACATTGACTTAATCTAAAAAGGAACTTTTTGAGCAAAGTCCGGCACAAAACAGTTACCAGTAAGCATCTACTGAATGAATGAGTGAAAGAATGATCCAGCAAGGAAATGGATAAAATCACTTCAAAAGTAACTTCCAATTCTAAGATTTAGTGATTCTTGCATGCAGATTCCTCTGTTCTTTGTCCTTACTCCATTCTGAGATCCAGGTTCACCACAAACCCAGAAAACTTGAGGCTGGCACTGAAAGGCAAGGGCTGGGTGAGGCTCACACAGAAGAGTAATCTAGAAGCCTGCAAGCTGGAGGCCAGTTCTGCAAAGAGCTTATAAGGGTTTTCCTGCCACAAAAATTCCACTGGACCAGCAGTAGCCCTGGCCCTGGGCCTGGAGACAGGCATCCATTGGCTTCCCATGGCTAAGCCTTCCAATCAACCACACCTTGTCTGTCTTGCTTGCAAGGGTGGAAAAAGCAAGACTGTAAATAGATTACCCAGTCAGTCAGGTCCATAAACCAAGTTTCTCCACTTACAGGGTGCCAGAACACATAGAAGTAAGGGGGTGAGCTTCCCAGTTCTAGGGATTTCTTAATCAAGGGGGAGGAGGGAGGATCTCTGTATTTGAGGACCCTCCAATCCAAAGGAGAAACTTAGCCTGGTCTTCATGGAGCCTGTTATAGAGCGTCTTGAAGCCTATTTGTGTCACCCTCCCTGCAAATTTCATATCCTAATCCCCAATGTAATAGTATTAGAGGTGGGGGCCTTTGGGAGGTGATTAGGTCATGAGGTTGCAACCCCACGAATGAGATAAAGTATCCTTATAATAGGGAGCTCCTCTACACCCCCTGAAGAAGACAGTCATGTATGAACTTAGAAGCAGGGTCTCATCTGAAAATGAATCTGCTGCACCTTGATCTTGGACGACCCAGCCTCCAGAACTGTGAAAAAGAAATTGCCTTTGTTTATAAGCCACCTACTCTATGGTACTGTGTTATAGCAACCTGGAGGGATTGAGCAACCAGAATAAATGCAAAGTATAGTCCTTTTCAGGAAGAAAATCAAATTTCATAAAGGAGATATGACCCCTGTCCTCAGAGAGCCCTCGTGAGAACCTCCGGTGTCTTTTGCCCTCCCACCCATGCAAGACCAGGGAGGCAGGAGAGGGCGGGCAGGGAATTCCTCTATGGTGATTGGAGACTCTGAGCTCTGCCACCAACAGACTCTTAGGAGACATTCCCACAGCCCCGCTGTCAGAGCCAAGGCCACCTCCCCTTCCCTCCTCCCCTCCATGTTGCTGACCCACTGGAATAAATCCTGAGACCAGAGCCTATTTCTAACACAAGAATGTTGGCCACTTTGTCATGTCCTGCTTTCCCTCTCTCTGTTTTTGTTCCCTTTCCCACCCGGTCTCCCCTCCTCCTCCCCCATTTCCCAAGCTCACCCCTGAGAGACCAGACCCAACAGCCCTCTGGTGATCTTGTTTTACATGAGACATTTCCAAAAAAGACCAAGGAATCCTTTCCAGGAAAATGCCATTTTTAAAATTCAGCTCCAGACACGGCGGCAACATTAGGAAAACAAAGGACTTGGCAGAAAGGTTTTCTGAATCGGGACTTTCTCTCTCAAATACCTTTTCCAAATTGCCTCCAATGGAAACAACTCTGAGGGTCAATTCTAGAGCACCCAGGCAATTTCAGAGAGTGTGGCTTCTGCTTCTTACTGCACCCCAGCCTTTTCTTACCTGCGATCACACACAGGTTCAGGGAAGAGCCTCTCCCAACAGATGGCCAAAGGAAGAGCTGTCTCTGGCGGGTCAGGAGATGCTGCCACTTCCTCCCTTGGCAGGAGGCATCTCAGTCCTTCTTTTGCTACCATCACTCAGCTGTGAGCCCAGGGGACAAACAGTGGCTGGGAGGGAGCTGTCTTCTCTCATCAGCCAGGTTTCCCCTGGGGGCACACACAGTGGTGTTACTCTTTTTGCATGTATCAGGTATAATCATGTCGTTGTCATAGATATAATAATAATGATGACCATGATTTACTCAGCACTTACTATGAGTCCACTACTAACCTATTCTTCATATTTGTTTTGGCTTATTTAATCCTTATAACAACTGTTATGGGCTGAATTGGATCCCCCAAAATTCACACGCTAAAATCCTAATTCCCAGGACATCAGAATGTGACTATATTTGGAGACAGGCCTTTAAAGAGGTGGCCAAGTTTAAACAAGGTCTTTAGGGTAGGCCTTATAAGAAGAGGAAATAGGGACACAGACAAGCATGCTCAGAGGAAAGACCACATGAGGACACAGTGAGCAGGCAGCCATCTGTCAAGGAGAGAGGCCTCAGAAGACACCTAGTCTGCTAATCCCTTGATTTTGAACTTCTAGCATTCAGAGCTGTTAGAAAATTAATTTGTTTCTTAAGCCACCCAGTCTATGGTATTTTGTTATGGCAGCCTGAGCAGATTAATAGAACAGCTTATAAAATTAATACAGTTATACAGTTATTATCACCATCTTAGGGAGAATCAAACAGTCTCAAGATGTTATGAAACTTAACACAGCAAGTAAAAGTACCTAAAAGTTTACAGTCAACTGACTCACAATACAAACTTTTAAGAATGTGCCCAGCTGCTTCTTTTCTGTGCCTTACTATAGAAGTGTATGTCATATATACCAAGGCTACAAACAAACCACCTCATGACATCATGATTTAAAACAACAGCAAAATTAATTTACTCATTAGTCAGCAACTTGGGCAGAGCTTGGTGGGAATATTGCCTCTCTGCTCCAGTTGGTTTTGGCCAGGATGATTTCAAGACTAGACCAAGTCATCTGAGTTCCAACTCACTTGACTGGCTGGGAAACTACACTAGTTGTCAGCTGAAACTTTAGTTGGGATTGTTGATCCAAACTGGCCACATGGTCTCCTCATGTGGCTTAAGCTTCCTTCCACCATGGTAACTGGTTCCATAGTGAACGTCCAAAGAGACAGCACTGGACAGAAGCTGTATCTCCCTTTCTAATCTAACCTTAGAAGACATCACTTTCACCACATTCTCTTCTTTACAAGCTAATCACTAAGTCTGGCTCGCTTCAATGCTACCTTTTCATGGGAGGAGTGTTAAAGAATCCAGACATTTTCAAACCACCATGGTGTGTGTGTTTTTAATATGGCTGTCCACATTTTGGGGTACAGTCTTAATTTACCAAAAGCACCACATTGTTGAAAGAACATTGACTTGTGCATCCAAAGCCCAGGGCAAGAGCCTTTCAGTTAGCTGTAGGGAACAGGGTTTCCTAAATCCATGTATGAGCAGAGCAATTCCTGCTTTGGGTTCAGCCATCCTTCTCTGTATGAGACTGAGATTGTTGAACTCATTCCAGTCTCTAAAGCAAACAGTGATCTCCAACAGAAGGAATTTTAGAATTCTGCTCTTCTGACGCTTCATTTGACTCTCAATTATGATGAAATGAGTCCTGCCTTCTCCCTGTACCCAAGTCACTGTCTTGAAATATATGGAATACTTCCTCAGTGCCATTAGCACTTTATGTTTGATATTTTATTTACTTATCATATCAACCCTGTGGAACAGGTATTATTATTATCCCCATTTTATAGCTGAAGAAACTGGAGCTTAGAGGAGTTTAGGAACTTTCTTAAAAGTTAATAAAGAGCAGAACCAGGACTACAGAATATGTCCTGGGCAGCTCCATTTCCTTCAGGTTCTGGTGTCTTGCTCCAGGGCCCTGCCCAAAATTGGGGACCTGCTACCTCATGAAAGCCTTTCTGCACAGCCCAGCTGCCTGCCACCACCTCTGATAGCTCTGGATTGTCCATCTCTCTGCTCCACTCACCTTTCAGGACTACGCTTCCTGTTAAAACTTCTGCTTATGCCCATTTTGAACTGCTCAGGGAACTCCTCCATTTGGGCAGCCACCACACTGTGTTCATCCTCCTGATCCATGTTCTAGCCTTTCAGGTCTACGCCCAGCCATCATGGACAGTGCCTTAGCAGGTCTAGAAAATATGCAAGACTAAGTAAGACAGCACAGTGAATGGAAAAAAGCAGAGGCCCCAAAATCAGACCAATCTAGATCCAAATCCTGACTCCACCATTTATTATTTGTGTGTAAAAATAATGAGGCCCACATTGATTCATGTGAGAATTCTGGATGAGTAAATACACGTACAGGGCTTGGCACAGTGCCTTGTACTTAGTAAATGCTTAATAAATATTAGTTATCTTCGCTGTTGTTATCAATAATATTTGTAAAAGAGCCACTAGAAAGCCTAGCATATGGTAGGCATTCAAAAATGATAGCTGTTAATCTCGTTGTTTAAGTCCTGGAAAAGCTATAGGAATTCAGAGAAGGGCCAGATAACAAGGTAGCGGAGACAGAAAACAGACTGCCCGAGCAACTGTGCAGATCTGCAGATCTCTGCCTTGGTCTAGAGCGTCGATGTGACTGGCCTTGATTAAGTGGAAACGCCTCCCTACAGAACTCCCCATCTTCATCTGCCTCAATTAGGAGATGACAAGAGCTTCCTGAGCTTGGACACCCCTGGGAAAAGGAATTTCAAGGAAGAAAATCAGAAACACCCTTTGTGCTCCTGCCCAGCATCCCTCACTGTGGTAGCACAAGCCACTGTCTACCGCCACATCCTGCCCAGCTCACCCCATTGTCCTTCTTCTGGCTTCAGAGGCTTCATCTGAGGCTGTAAGTTCTCAGCAAACTGGTGAACATGGTCAAAATATATAAGTGTCCCAACCTAAGCCCATCCCAGGTTGAGCTGCTAACGAGAACAGCAAGCAGGTAGACAGAAAGAAACCATCTGATTTATAAGACATGAGCCATCACACACCATCATACACCCTTTGAGCATTTGTGAACTGTTGCTGTACTGGTGGTGTACTCTCCTGTCCTATTTTTCCTGTTACCATTTTTTTAAGATCCTCACAGCTGCATCCACCAATGTTTGCTGCTCTCGAGTCAATGCTGACCAGGCTGGGGGTATATAAAGTTTGAGCAGACTCTACAGCTTAGAACAATATCACCAGCTCAGTTAAAACTGCTTGACTCCTGTGTTCCTCCTGATTTTCCTTCAAAACAGATGATCAATGAGGTGACAGGTATTTCCCCCAGACCGCTCTCATTTTCCTCTTCCAATCAGGCATGGATCTGGTGCCCTCTGCTATGACCTCTGTGAGTCCACATTACCGCTCATGTTGCCTCTGAGTCTACACTCTCCCCTCCCTGCTTCGGGCTTGGCCTACTCTGATACAATCAGACTTCTTCTGCCTGGACTCCTAGTCCCCAATTTTACCTAGAATCCAGTTCTCCCCCATATTAATCAGCTATCGCTATTGTTAGGTAATAAATAATCCCCAAATTCTAGTGGCTTATAAAAACAAACATTTATTTTTCTCTCACAGTCTGTGGATTGCTTAGAATCACTCTGATTTAGAACATGGGTCATGTCCACACCAGTCTCATATGTCATTTTAGGACCAACAGCTACCTGGGGTAGACTCTTCTCATTATGGATAAAAGAAGCACAAGAAAGAGCTAGTAGAAACTTCCTATAATCTAAGGTCTCAACTCAGAACTGGCCATTGTCAGGTCTATCCATATTCTATTGGCCAAAGCAAGTCAGCTGGCTAAGCCCAAAGTCAACTGGATGGGAATACATGGGTCACCTATTCTAGTAGGGTATATGCAAAGTGATATGGCAAAGGGCATGGACATATAATCTATCCTAAGGAGAGAGTGAAGAATTGGTAATAATTGTCCAATATCTAACATTTCTTAAATCAGAACCCTGTTGTGAGTTCACCTGAGGGAATTTCCATCTTCTGCTTCCCTGCCAAACTCCTCACCCTTTACCTCAGCTCCGACTTAGGGATGGCGCTCTGCGAACAGATCTTTCACATGGAAACCCCTGCCCATTTCACTGCCAGCCAATTGTTGTCATTTGTGTCACTTGCTCTGACTTAACTACCCAATTGTTTCTCTGGAATTATTAGAGAAGCTTACCAGCTTATTTAGTGCCACAATGCTTAGTAATAGCTTGGCTTCAGAAAGTGTTCATATCATTCTCTATCACTGAGCTGGAGGTCAGTAGTCATTGGGAAACTAGAAAACTATTGGGGAACTAAGGCAGTTTCTGCACATCTGCCTCTTTTTTCTCTCTGGACACTAGTTTTCTCTGCTCCTTCATGGACCTAGTAGAAGAGGGTGTACTCCAGTACTGGGACTACAGGAGCTCCCACTTTTTTAGCACCATAACCCAGAGTCTAATTTCCAAAATCTTAGAGAAAGACCCCAATCATAACCAGGATCATGTAGCACAAACAAGGCTGTCCATCCTTCTAGAGAGAAGAAATAAGGGTTGTGAGACGCTAGATACTAAAAAAAAAAAAAGTCTAGACCTCACACTGGAATCCTCTGGGCTGACTTCAGTCAGGAGATCTGTTTTGTTTGACCCTCAGTGTTTGAAAATGTTTTTAATGACAAAATTTTAATTACAAAATTGACAGCATTTAGAAATTGAAAGTTTATATAGGAATCCAGATTTTTTTCTTAAAAAATTCAAAGATCTAAACTGGAAAGAAATATGAGGGTGCCCTGTAAGGACTGATATTGTTCTGCTTCTTGATCTATTTCATGTTCTATTTGTGAAAAATTCATCAAATTCTATGCTTAAAATGTAACCACTTTTAATATGTATGTTACATCTTTTTTAAGATTTAAAATTTTAGGGAAAAAATTAGAAGATCTAGCAAAACCAGAATCAGCAAGGGATGAGTACACTGGAGCTGGGCAGTTTTCCAATTTGTCATACTCCCCACCATGCCCCATTCTCTTCCTATCACTGAGATGGAGATCAGTAGTCATTTATCATCACTTGGACTATGTTTTTCTTATTATAGAGTTAAGAAGAAAGTAAATTTTTCTTTCATATCCATAACTCCATCAAAAGGCAGAAACAAAAGAGCACTAGAAAGGGCTATGTGTTTGCAAGGGAAAAAAAATGGAAAATAGCCCTTTTTTTCCTTTGCAGAAGTTTTACTTTTAAGCACAAACAAAACAAGTGATGCAACTGTGAAATGGAGTTATAGAGAGAATACAGCTCAGCCATTGAAACCTTTCATGAATGGTGAGTTTGTAACCGAGTATCTACTGAGGACAGAGAAATTCATGCCCTGAACAAAAGCAAGTATTTGCAAATGGAAGACTAAACAGAAATACCATGGTGCAGCCACATGACGACATGGCTGAGAACTTACAGGACAGGTTGTGTGAAAAAGTTCAATCATTTGTGGCATTTCCTAGTGAAGCTTATGAAAGCCCAGTTAAAATAATACCACCCAGTCAGCTATATTTATTTATGGTTCCAAAGAGACTTCGATGTGATTGGAGAAATTTAGAGCATGGTGTCCATCACAGGCACAACTGCAGGAAATGGCTTAGCTTTGTGTGTTGAGAGTTTTGAAAAATTTAAAGCAGACAGGTCACCTGCCTGTGTGATAGAGTACAGGTGATGGTCACCATTAAACTTGACCTTGTTATCAAACTTAAATCCAAAGTAGGCAAATTTTGCACAATCACAGAAACAAGTAATTCACAGGAATTGCCTTGTGTTGATATGTTAAAATAGAACATGCTGTGAGTCTAGTGAATTGGATTCATTTCCACAGCTAAAAACACAGAGAATTTAATATTTTGCTTTATGCATTGGATCTACAACAGTCATAACATTTATCTGTTCTAATAAACAAGGGTAGTTGGTATATAATGTTGGGGTCTTTTATTTGCAAACAGGAAGAACAGTTGAAATATTATAAATTTGTTCATATCATTTGATGAAAAATATTCCACTCCTACTCACTGCAGATTGGTATCAAATTATTGACCTTTTCAGTAAATACCACAAGCCATCTGACCCATTTGGCACCTCTCTGCAAGAACCTTCACAAGTACACAAATAGGTGATTGAATTTGTTCATTCTTAGTAAAATTGTATCTTCAGGAAACTCATTTAGCAAAGAGTAATCTGGCCCACTTTCCTATGCTGAAATCAATTTTCAGAAATGAAAGAGATCACTTAAACTGCTCTCCCAAAATTGTGGGTTTGAAGACAGGATTAAAAAAAAAAAAAGAGTCTAATTTAATGAAAATAAATGCTATTATTCAACTCAGCTTTCTTAATTAATAATGAGCCAAAACCAAAATTTTTTGAAGTATAACTTAGTCCCTAAAACCAAATTTTGCAACATTTAGCACGTCAGAATTCTACAAATATCTCAGGAATAGTTACCCTAAATATGAAAAACTATCATACAAAGATTCTATCCATGTTCAGCCATGAACAGCTGTTTTCCATTATGAAACTAAATAAAATTATTACTCTCAGTTAAAGGATTCAAGGCTGACTTCCATACAGCCCATCACAACATGAAATGTAAGACCCGACACTGACATGTTGGGGCAAAAGAAATCGTGTCACGTTTCTAGTTCTGAAGCAAAGAAATAATGAGTTATGAAGGAAAAAAATTAATAATTAGATATTTCTATTTTTTCAAATCTTATATTTTTCAATTTTGAACTTAACATACAATCTCTAATATCACACATTTGTTATGTTTTGTGCTTATGCCGCAGTTGAATAAAAATGAAAGAAAGTTTGATTACAGGGCCTCCCCGGTGGCGCAGTGGTTGAGCGCTGGGTTGCGAAGCTTCCCCGCGGCCTCTGTGGCGCCGGTTCGATCCCCGGCTGCTCCCCGGCCACCAGAGGAGGGTCCCACATGGCACGCAGACCTCTCCTGCCACCCGCTGCTCCCCTCAGCAGTGTACTTCAGTCCTTCTGCCTGCTCTGCTCCCCACTCTGGCTCTGGTGAATTCTCTCACCCTCCTGCGCTTCTGACTGTACCCAGTGCATGTATAAACAAAAACAAACAAACATAATAAATAAATAAATAAAAACATGCCTCTATTTAAAAAAAAAAAAAAAGAAAGTTTGATTACATTTCTGGCAGTTGATTTTTCTGACATCTAGCCCACTTTATTCATTTGTAGTTCTGGATTCTGTAGGAATCTGAAATTGCAACCTCTGATGTATACTTTATATTTTTCCCTACATTTTCATCATTGAATAATGGTGAGACACTTAAACAATTAACACAAGCTCACATGTTCAATGGTGAAAATAGAAAATCCTAAACAAAAAAGTAACTTGCTTATTTCACCACAAAGAGAGTGCTTACAACAAACACAAACTCATGCATTTATAGGAAATATAGTTTTAATGTATTTTTCATAAAAAATGGAAACATACCACACATAAAGTTTTATAGATTATCCATATTGTTAAGCGTCCAGAAATCAAGATTTTATGACTGCATATTATTCTAAATATATTTCTGATATACCTAACTTAATTTTTTAATCATTGTTATTTATTTATTTCCCATTTTTAAATTACTGATCTAGAACCCTCTCCTGGTTCCATCATTTCCTTAACCATAGCTATGTTTTTACCCATAATTTCTTTTACCTAGTACCTGAGTTTTGATTTGTAGCTTCCAATAATGGCTACAACTGGATCAAGTTAAGATTTGGTCATCCTTTGAGGGAGCTAAAAGAATAGCTCAAACTTGTGGGTCTTTCTCGAGCCCCACAAACTGTGGACTTCCACTGAGCCTGTGTTGCATTTTTTTCTGGACCCCTGGTTATTATAATTATTATTGCTCAGCGGGTAACAGATTTGTTCTGTGCTCTGAGCCAGGCTCTGCTTGGTTCATTCCCCCCTTAAATAAAGCTTCGGTTAATCCAGAAAGATAAAACCCAAACCATTCAAATCAAATACCTAAATAGATGAAGGAAAGTGTCTCTCTACAGTTAAGACTAACGGCCAGCTAACATCCAGCCAGGCCAGATACTATTGCTATTTTTACCTTGAGCCCATGTCACTCGACTGCCCTTGCCTCCAACCCCACTGCCACAATTATTTGTATTCAACACATATGTCCATGAATCTCTTGGTCATAGAAGAGATATAGAAGTAATAAGATGCCTCCAACTTGATGGGGGAGGCAGTCTTGTCAAATGAGGAAACCCTATTTAATGGTGAAATCATCATTCACACCCTTGAGAATCCCCCAGACTGACAAGGAGGAAGCCTCCGATTTGATGAAAGAAACCCAGTTTGCTGATATGATCAAAGGCTTCCAGAAAACACATGGATGGCACTAAGTGGGCAGTGAAAATAAGCAAGAACTTGCAAAGTTGTGGAGAACTTCAGACTATCAGCCTAGGCTGGAGTTCCGGTTCTACAGAGTAGGGAGAAGGCAAGAATGTACATTATTGTAGCTGAACAAAGGATATCATAGACTGAACAGAGCAAAAATCTATACAATAATCATGTTTTTAAATAATGCTGAAGGCCCAAATTGAAGAGCATAAAAATACTTTTTTTTTTTTTTGCTTTTTAAATGCTTTTTATTATACTCAAAGATTTAATTTTAAATCAAAATGGACAGGATTAGGACAAGTTTACTCAGGCCATAAATAAGGTATATTTCTCCACTGTTTGGTAAAAGGAAATTATGGGAATTAATAATAACAACAACATATGGTCATTAACTTCTATAAAACTTAAGGCTCTTTTTTTTTCTCTTTTTAAATAATTTTAATCTGGAATTTTTTTTAAAAAATAAAATTTATTTTTATATTCCCCATACAATTGCAGTCCTCTTATTTTGACCCCAATCCCTCCCCTCCCCGCCCCACCCCCCATAGAGTGTCTCTGGTTCATAGTTTTTTGTTGATTTTTATTTTCACTTTCTTATAGTTATTCATTTTCTTGGTCCCTTATTTAAGTTTTCTAGATTCCTGCTATGAGTGAGACCATCCGGTATTTTTCTTTTTCTTTCTGGCTTATTTCGCTGAGCATGATCCCTTCCAGCGCCATCCATGTTGCTGCAAATTGCATGTGTTTATCTTTTTTGAATGCTGAGTAATATTCCATGGTGTATATGTACCACATCTTCTTGATCCAGTCATCTATTTTTGGGCATTTGGGTTGTTTCCAAAGCTTAGCTATTGTAAATAGTGCTGCTATAAACATAGGGGTGCAGGTGCTCTTTGGAATTGATGTTTCTGTATAAATACCTAGGAGTGGAATTGCTGGATCACATGGAAAATCTATGTTTAGTAGGTCCAGAAATCTCCACACAGCTCTCCATAGTGGTTGGACCAGTTTGCACTCCCACCAACAGTGCAGGAGAGTTCCTTTTTCTCCACATATTTGCCAACATTTGTTGTTGCTAGTTTTTTTAATATGTGCCATTCTCATTGGTGCAAGATGGTATCTCATGGTAGTTTTGATTTGCATTTCCCTGATTACAAGTGATGTTGAACATTTTTTCATATGCCTGTTGGCCATTTGCATTTCCTCTTCAGAGAAGTTTCTTTTTAGCTCTTCTGCCCATTTTTTGACAGGATTATTTTCTTTGTTGTTGTTGAGTCTCATCAGCTCATAAGAACACATTTTTAAATAAGAGCCAAGAGTTTCTGACTCAAGATGGTAGATGAGCACATGTATTCACCTTCTCTCCCTTCTGAGACTCCATTAAAATTAATATTTGAAAGGTATAAATCCTTAATAAAGGGGAAAATGGAAAAGACCTTCAGCAGAGGAAGAATGGCAGCCCATTCTGGAAATCACAAAATCAATATAGTATTAATAGCCGCCAAAGGGAAAGCAGGTGGCAGAGTAGGAGTTCTGACCTTCTAGAACCTTCTGTCCCTACCCTAGGAAGGGTCATGACTTAGAGATGGCAGACAAATTGGGTGATAAAAATGAGGATGAACTTTGCTGAAATTATTCAAAATCTATATCCGGAATGGTGAACAACACCGTCCCAATCTTAGCTGACAGAATGACCTGCAAACAATCCTGAACCCTGAGGCCAGAAAGGGGAGGAAGAAAGGAAGAGGAAAGAGGAGGGAAGGGGAGCAGAGGAGATAAGAAGAGCATTGAGAACTCTTCTCTCCAAAAATTTTGCTTTTTAGGAGAACAGAGCCGCCAGGGTTGCAGGTGCCCCAGAGTAAAGAAAGCTCCAGCACCCTGGCACTTCAGAAACCCACAGCACGACAGTCACTCCCTCCTTCAGCCCCCATTCTCTGCCTAACAAAGCCTCTAGGGGCCCTAAGCAGACTTCTTAGTCCTCATTCTCACAAATGAACAACCAGCAAGGATCCGCCCCCACCCCCCAGATACTGAGGAAAGCCTACAACATGAAAGAAAGCTGTAGAGAACTTGATCCTCATCCATCATAGCCAGAAGTCAGAAGATAATGTCTGAAGTTGATAAATCAAGGAAGACCAGTCTAAGCATATTATTTAGATCTGCTTTAGAACTAAAAGCAGAAACAGATAAATGTGAATGTCTCTCAGTAGCAGAAAGGGAGATAGGGGAGAGGGGTGGGAAGGGCAAGCAACTGTTGCTTGTCATGATAAGCCCTTTGGTACTATTTGCTTTATTTTTTTTTTCAATTTTAAAATACTTTTAAGGAAAAGTCATACTGTAAAAGTTATTGCCATAAAAGGAATCATCAAAATAATTCATTGTTATGTGATTTTAACTTTTTGTCCCTGAAGTTTTCATTTTTGTTACTGATTTTTTTTTTTAAGCAACCAATGCCAAGAAAGATTTTCTAGCAGTTAACTTTATATATGCCTGTGGCAGGTAGTAAGCACCTCATGTTTTAGGGAATTGCTATAGAGAAGGAACAATATTATATTACTCCCAGGTAATTTAATGGAGGGTTTTCTTTTTTGTATGACAATTAAATGAAGGAGAAAGAAGATCCAAATGGTCAGGTCAGAGACTTCCATCACCCCATTAGTTGAGCACCTACCATGTACCAGGCAATGTTCTAGATGCTGGAAATGCAGTAGTGAATAGGACCAGTGAGGATAAAGAAGAAAAGACAAGAGAGGACAAAAAAGCAAATAAATAAGCAGGAGCAACATAACTTACAGTCAAGAGCTCCACAGAAGATCAAAATGGTTTGATGATAATGTCGATGATCAGGGTTGGCCTATTTGAGAGATGGAGAAGCAGATCTTATAAAGACCCAGACTTAGGGGAAGGAGTAGGAGCATTTCAAGTAGCAAAGTTCAAAAATGGGTGAGGAATAGAGCTATAATATGGCATATGTACATGTTCTAAGAAAAGAGAGAAGACCATTATGGTTGACCTTAGTAGGTATGGCAGAAGGAGAAGAAATAAATAGACAAGGTAGGAAATGTGGGGACTAGATCATGTTGGGTTTATAAGTCAAAGTAAAAAATTTGGATTTTATTATAAGCATAATAGAAAGGCTTTGTAGATATTGAAGTAAAAGAGGGATTGATTTGATCTAGATTTTTCAAACCACTTCCTACCTGGGATGGTTAGAGGCCAGTTATTTCATATGTCTTTAGTTATTAAGCAAATAAAGAACGTTAAGGTGAATTCAAATAAAATTAGCATGACCTCTCTTAAGAAAACAAATATTCATTTTTTCTTTCTTTGAAGACTATTTATTGAGCATATGCTCTCTACCCAGCACTATGCTGAGAATCAGAGATATACATGTATTTATCTCAAGGACAAAGAGCATTGAATCACATATTCAGCTGGAATAAGTTTTGGGATGAGAAACTACAAGATTTTATTTCTCTGGGAAAGTTCCCAGGCCTTCTAAATTTTATAGGGACCTCTCTTTTCAGTCCTGAAGAAACACGGTAATTTCCTCTGTCCAGGCCCTTTCATATGCTCTGCTCCCCTGATGCTTGGTTGAGTTGCTTTGGCAAATGGGACATTGGTGAGCATGACCTAAAAGGAGACTTGAAAAACACTTGCATGTGAGAGTTTGCTCTTTTGCTGCTCTGGGGAAGCTTGTAACAACTACCATGTGAGCAAACCTAAGCTAGCCTGCTGGTTAATGCAAAACACACAGTCAAGAGTCCTTCATTGCTGCAGCTAACCTAGAGTCAACCACCAAACATGAGTGTGAGGTCATCCTAGATCATTCAGCCCCAAACAAGCCAGTCCAGAAAACTTGCACAGCCTACTCACAGAATAGTAAAAAAAAACATACTTTGTTATTTTGAATCAGTTACACTTTGAGAGTGGCTTATTACACAACAAAAGTAAACTGATAGAAGGATCCAGAAAAATTAACTTCCTCTCAAAGAGGAAAGATCCTCAAATAACATCCTTTAGGCTAAGGACTCCTTCTTATCAATGACTTCTGAAAAGTCTCCATGTTTTCCTAACCTCTCACTCCCGTATAGAGTCTCCCTTTGGACACTCGGTTAAGGAAAGAAAAATTAATGGCTGTGATCAAGAGAAGACCCAGTCATATCAAAGGCGCAAAAAAAGGGATCTGGGCAGGTAATAATGGAACCCAAGTTAATTCAGAGTGTCTGCCCCACAAATACAGGATGAGATTAACAAGGGAGACACCAGGCTAGAAAACACTCTTGAGTAGCTTTGCTCTAAACTCTGCCCTATTCAAGAACTCTTCACCCAGCCAAGGATCCACAACTCAATGGACAGTCCACGAGCTCAATAAGAAAGAGTTTACAGCTTCCTTCCTCAAAAGGCTCCAAGATAAACAGAATAAATAACAGTTAGTCTCAGCTGGTCGCACGTTGGCCTGCCTGGAGGAGGGGTATGCCAGAGATAGCTTCTTGAGGTTGCTTCCAGCCCTGCATTTCTAGGAAATAGACAATTATGAACAACATGGATTTTATTATCGTGACATCTCTAAGGTCTCTACATAAAGCCTATATTTAAAAATATAAACATGTAAGTGAAAAAAATGTCAGGGGAATAAATATTTGTCTTAAAAGAGACCATCTGTTTCAAATTTTTATTTAAAAAAAAAACCAACATGTGTTTTATTTTAAATTTGTATGTGTGTTGTTATCCTTGGGTTAAGTATTAGGTAAATAGACAGAAGCATTGAGAATCCATTTTCCAGCAAATTTTGGTTAGAAATCCTTGCACACGTGACGCAGGAGATAATTTGGGGGCTAATTGGAGCTTTGTGGGCAGCCAACTCTGTGCAGCCCTCTCTCTCACTCCATCCTGGTGTGACGGAATGAGGATTTCCCTGGCATTGGTGCTTGTTTGGACAAGACGGCATTTTACACCTCAGCCGACACTGCACAGCACAGCACAGCACAGACTGCCCCCAGGCAGCCAGCTCCCAAATGCGGATGCGCAGAATGGCAGGACCACCACGTTTTGGTTTGGGCCTCAGATGCAGCCTCTATGCTTCAGTCAATTTGGATTCCAAACTTATTCCATGGCTGTAACCAAGCTGGCTGGGCTGAGGATGGCGTATCAAGAAAAGCTTCACAGAGATGACTGTGAGGTCGCCCTGACAGGTGACTGGGGAAGAAGCAATGGGACAGGTCGTTTCAGAAAGAGAGTGAAGTGTGAAATCATCAAGGGCTCTGGTCTACTTGGAGGAAATGGCATCAGTTTCAGGTGGCTGCAGATTAGGGAGGGACTAGAGATGAAGCTGAAGTGGTGACTGGGAATAGTAGAGAATTTTCATTTTCAGTCTGTTCTTCATACCTTCCTTTTATGAATTACTTTTTCGCATTCCTTTTGGGTGATTCTGGTGGGGCTGCTGAGCTCTCCATTCAGAACATCCCACTTCCATGGACACCGCCATTAACCCAAGAGGGCCGGTGTGACCCAGTGAGAACCAACAGTCCTTTAGGGAGAGATTGATAGAGACCTCTAAGAAAAAATCTTTCTCTTTCCTCCTAAGATCTGGGCTGAAGGAAACCAGTAAGGCATCATTCTCTTCCCCATCATGTGGAGAGTTCTTGCTTGTGGATTAAAAGCAGTATAGTGAAAGGCAAAGAGGAGAGAAAGGTAAATGACATTATTTGAGTTCCTGGGTCAAAGCAAACGCGCGCATGCACACGCACACACACACACATATGCATTTATACATATATACACACACATAAATATTTATATTATAGAGAAAACATATTGCCAAATATGAAGGGAAATATATATTTTAAACTAAGGGAATACAGTATTTTTTACCTTGAGGAATATCTTGTGGAAGAGACAAATAAGCAAATAAATAGGAACAGTACAAAATAAATGCATTAACAGGTATGTGGACCATTCAGCAGGAATCCAGAGGATGAAGTAATCCACCTGTAGAAATGGGGAAATCTTCACAAAGGTGACATAGAAGCTGAATCTTGAAATAGGAAGAGGGGAAGTAATTAGCAGAATAGATTCTCCCCTTCTCTAGCAGGGCTAATGGGTCTTCCAGATGCTTTCTCCACACCTTCCTTTCATGAAACTTCAGGGCCAATGATGGTTTAGCAGAATCTCCAAATACTGTAGCAGTAAATTCCAAGGAGACAGCTTCATTTTTCTGGATAAATGGAGGTTAATCCTTTAGGTACAAGAGATAATTTTAGCTGGCAACTTTTTCAGTGGAAAACCTTCCAAAATGTACCATAGTAAACCTTTGGCATCTGTAAGGGGTATATTGGGGGGTCTTGATAAATCTCCAAATTCACAAATGCAGCTGAATCTGGACAGACTCAGGGCTTGCTGAAGAATCATATTTCCATGAAAAGCCTCAGGTATCCTGTGAGCAGCCCGGCCCCATGTATCACCTCCCTTACCATTGTCGCTACAGTTTCGCCTCTTGCTTGATGAGCAATTATGTGTAACTGATATGTTGACCACGCATGACTTATGATGTAATCAAAGCACAATTTTATTTTCATCTCCCATTTTCCTTTTAAACCTTATTCCACGTGGGTAGTCTTCCTCTACGATGGCATAAAACTCCCACAGGTCCATGACTTTTTAGTTCAGTCTGGAGTGGTTGACAATTGAAGTAACAAACACAGTCCTAATTCAGTAACTTTGAATGCCCATTTCTGAATAATAATTAAACTTGATTTAACAGCATGCCTTTCTCCTTCTTTCCTCCACTTTCTTTAGGTTGGAAGGGA
The DNA here is from genome assembly GCF_964194135.1 of Talpa europaea. Classification (NCBI taxonomy): domain Eukaryota; kingdom Metazoa; phylum Chordata; class Mammalia; order Eulipotyphla; family Talpidae; genus Talpa; species Talpa europaea. The sequence goes on from NC_140072.1 coordinate 24,628,213, forward strand.
GGGAATGTTTGGTCTTTCCATCAGCTCCATGTGTCTTGTATCAACACACACACACTCAGAGGATGGAGTCAGAGCACTTCAACTGTTTTCTCCACAGAAATCTCTTTGTTGATCTATTCTCCCTCCCTACTGCCTCAACCATTTTATATTCTCAAGGTGGGTAAGTGGATCTCAAGTTCCATTTCCTGGATTCCTTCTTAGGTGGTGAGCTAACTGTGGAATTTCATATCTTTTGTTCTTTGATATCCCTATCAATTTTTTATAACATCCTGTGGAATACATTGTTATGAACTGTTTGTGTGCCCCTCAAAATGTGTATGTTGAAGCCCTAACCCCTAATGTGATGACATTTGGTGATGGGGCTTTTGGGAGGTAGCTAAGTGAGATCAGGAGGGCAGGGCCCTCATCATGGGATTAGTGACCTTACAAGAAGATAACTTCCTCTCCATCTCCCTCTGCTATATGAAGACATAGCAAGAAAGTAGCTATCTGCAAGCCAGGAAGAGAGCTCTCACCAAAACCTAAACACGCCAGCATCCTGATCTCTGACTTCCACCCTCCAAAACTATAAGAAAATATATTTGTTTCATAAGCCTCCTAGTCTGTAGTATGTTATTATAGCAACCCAAACTGACAATTACAATTACAAAGCAGATGACTCATTGAAATAGTTTTAAAGATCACTTTTTGTAGTCTTCTTCTAGTTTCTGAGTTGGACTCCTAGCAGGCACTCAAAAAAAAATTGTATTAAATGAATGAATAAACACATGGCAGAATGGCAGAATCATTCACTTCAGGTGTCCAAGCTATACAAAAGCCAGGTTTCATTCTCTGTGATTTTGTTTTTTAAATACGCTAATAGGGCCTCCCCAGTGGCGCAGCGGTTGAGCGCTGGGTTGCGAAGCTGCCCGCAGCCTCTGCAGCGCCGGTTCGAATCCCCAGCTGCTCCCCGGCCACCAGGGGAGGGTCCCACATGGTGCACAGACCTCTCCTGCCACCCGCTGCTCCCCTCAGCAGTGTACTTTGGTCCTTCTGCCTGCTCTGCTCCCCGCTCTGGCTCTGGTGAATTCTCTCACCCTCCTGAGCTTCTGACTGTACTTCTGCTTGTATAAATAAATAAATAAATCTTTGAAAAAATAAATAAATAAATAAATGTGCAAATAATAGACACATTTGTGTGTGTGTGTGTGTGTGTGTTGTAAGAACATGCAAATAGGGCCTCCCTGGTAGCTCAAGGGGTTAAAGCACAGCACTGTGAAGCTATCCACAGCCTCTACAGCACTAGTTCAATCCCTGGCCAGGGAGATACCCACATGGTGCCACAGACCTCTCCTGCCTCTCCCACTGCTCCCCTCAGCAGTGTATTTCAGTCAGTCTGCCTGTTCTCTTACCCACTCTGTCTCTGGCAGATCCTCTCACTCCCTGCACCTCTGGCCTGTACCCCAGTTCTTGTGCATAAATAAACCTTTAAAAAAAAAAGAATATGCAAATAAGTAAAGGATAAAGTTCTTTGCCAATCTCCCCACCAGCTCATCTCACTTCTCAACTAAGACAGCACATACAGTTTGTGTGATCTGGTTCTTACAGACCTCTGTCTTGGCTTCAACAACCTATGGGCCTATATCATGTGGTATCAAGGCCTACAAGTGGTGCTGCAATTTGCACTTTCTCTTACCTCTCCCATAACTCTCTATGCCAGTCCATTTCTCATCCTTTTAAGTACTGCACCATATTCCATAGCAGAGAGACCCACAAATAGGCATTTCAGTTGTTTCTACATTTTCCTTCATATATTGCAAACCACATCCTTTCACCTGCTTCTTCAGGCATATGTGCAAGAGTTTACTGGGCTAGAAAGTTCTGATTGCCTCTGCCACATTGCTGTCCTGAGGGTGGGGTCTGAACTTCTTCCACCAAAAAACCCCCCCCATCCCACCAACATGGATATTTTTAAGACTTCCCAAATTTTTATCAGTGCAATAAAATAAATCTACTCATCACTAAATTTAGTTCTCTTATTACTAATCTAATTTGTTGGACTTTTTCATTTTTATTTTAAATTGCCAGTTCCTGTTTTGTACCAGTTTTTCTGCACAGTTTTTCGAGGTTAGTAACCCTTTGTTATATATGCTACAATTTTTTTTTTCCCAGGCTGTCAATTGTTTTTCAATTTTGTTTATGGTGTCTTTATGTATGAGTTTTTATTTTTATGTAGTCATATATAACAAATGTCTCCTTTTGTGGCTTCCTTCCAAGATGAATAAAATATTACTATTTTCTTCAGATATTTTGAAGTTTGTTTTATTTGGAGGAGGGTTTAGTTTAGCTCTTTAGTCCATCTAGAACAATTTTTTTATATGGGGAGGAAAAAGAGAGTCCATTATTTTCCTAAATTCTAAATGGTGCCTACCTCATTCACTATATGATCTCTCTTTCCTCTCTCTCATTGGCAATGCCACATTTACTATGTACTAAATTACCTCCATGAGTATGTGTATTTCATTCTGATTTATCCAAATTATCTCTTCTTAAAGTTCTCCAATTCATTCATATGCACCAGGAATTGACTTTTGCAGAAGACCTATTTCTCATGCACACACATTTCATAAACAATTCTTTTCACTTCCAAAATGGAAAACAGAATGCAAATGCTTGAGACCATTAACTCCCCACTCCAGGTTCACACTGTCAGCAAATCAAATGCATGTTTCAGCAAAATATCAAATTCTCACCAACTTCACACAGCCATTCTATCCTAAACTACTTTTCTTTCGAAGAGCATACTAGATTATGCGCAACTATTGTTGACCTGGAGTGGACCCTGGCCTAGGTTAAGACTTAGATCTAGGACCGCCAATGCCTAGAACAGCCCTGAAAGTTGGAAACAACCCTCTGCAACAGTGGGATTCAACGTCTGACTGTAAAAAGCATTCTGACAAGTATTAGAGGGATATGTTCTGGAATCATTTCTCTCCAACTTGTTTCTAGTATTCTTTTGGACATCCTACATGCCAAGACCAACCCCTATATCTCTACACAGAGAAAGAAAGACAGACATTCTTGTATACAGAGTTGACATTTTATTATCTCAAATTAGAGGTGACTTGAACATAAATTTGCCATGCTAGTCAATTATTTCCAGAAAAAAAGCTCACAGATCAACTGTCCTAAAATTAAATATGCTATCTCTAGGAGGCATCCCCCATTTTAACTGATTTATAAATAACAACCCAGTACAAGTTACTTCACTTGGTTACCTTGGCACTAATATAGCGTTTGTCTTGGACGGGGTCCTGACAGTAGCATTGCCCAAAGCCAGGCATTCTCTGGTGCTTTGCCAAGATTTTATTGGGCAGTGGCAAGGGTCTGGTTATATACCAATCTTAAACAGTCTTAGCCACGGGCACTACTACCTTAGTCATGTAAAATGAGGTAGGCTCTGGGGGCCCAATTTGCTCATTCATTTATACACCGGAATGGGCTCAAGGCAACTGCAGAAGAAAATGCTAGTTTCTGACAGACAGTGATGGGAGGGCTCAGCTTTCAAAGAGATACCAATCTCACCCCAGCTCCATGGTCAGATAGGACCTGCAGATACTCAGAAGGAGACAAAGAGCTGCCCTCTCGGCCCAGCTAGAGAGTATGGTTTGAAAGCCATATCACTAAATATTTATCTAAAAGTCCCATGGAGAAATAACACTTTTCAGAGAGGATTGCTTGAAAGATAAGCAGTTCATCCACTCTTCCAGGTTTGCTAACACCAACCCCTGGATCCTGCCAGAGCCGCTGAAACACAAATACCTGGAGTACATCACATTGGCCCCAGCAGAATTGCTTTTGCTATACTGTTTTTGGTGTGATGCCATCAGCAATTTTTAAAATGTAATTACAAGAAACAGTTCCATGAAAAGCATCGTTATATTTGGGGTAACAAGGTTGTTGAAGACATTGTTCATTACATCACACAGTGTTTTTGTTACTAATATCCTCAGGGGTAATTCTGTCTGAATTGAGCACTAAAGCTAATTTGCTTCTCCCAGGCAATGGGTTTGTTATCTGTGACATGATTTTCCAGTGGGTACTGGGAGGAGGACTAGGGCAAAAGGCAACTGCCTTTTGTGCTGTTCATGAAAAGGGGGATTCTACTGTCAAAAAAATAAAACTGGAAATCTCCAGGGCAAAATCTGTTGTCATTTTGTTCTTATCTCCAGGACTTCTATGTAATGTTGCAAAGTGGAACATCTGGGCAGGATCATAGCAGAACTCAGTCTTTGTGATGGGCCCTAATCATAAAAGTTGATATCATTATCAGAATTGCCCTCTAGTCCCTACCTTGAGACTTCTGACCAGCACCCCTGTATTAAGACCTCAGAGGTCCTAAATATAACATAATGGCTGTGGGGTCTTCTCTTTTGCTCCCTCTCCCCTCTTTCTTTGTCTCTACCCCTCTCACTCAGCCCTAGAACAGGCACCAGAGTGGCTGCTGCTTGTCTCCATTCTCACACACTGGCTCTGCTCTCCATTCACAGAATCTCTGCTCTTGACCCAGTCCCCACTGCTCGGGCTTCTCAAGATCTCTCCATTTTTTTCCTCTTTGGTCACTTGGTTAATTCTGGCAGATTTTTCAAGACTTTGAGGAAAAAGGCCAGTATTTTATAGACATCACTAGGCAGTCAAGTCGGCTTCCTTTCTGTGCAAGGAATAGACTAATCAGAGGGTATAATTTCCTCTTGGAATATTTGTCTTTTTTTTTTTTTTTAATTTGTGTTCATTGGTTGCTGGAGCTCCAAGGCTGCCACTTTGCCAACAAAGAGGTTATTTGTTCCCATCACCACCACCCCCACACTCTTCTGAATTTAAAGCTATGGGAAAGCTTTAAGATTCTAGAAAGCTTCATTCTGAATATGGCAAAAACTATTGCTTGTCAATTCCCTCTCTTCCTTAGCAATAGAAGCTTCAATTTTCAGCTGGCATCTGGCCACTCAGAATAAATACTACATTTTCCAGTCACCTTTGCAACTGCAAGTGAACATGCGTCTGTGAGATGTAAGTGGAACTGGCATATGTAACTTCTAGGAAGTATTCTTAACAGCTTGCTTTTTTTATTTTATCTCTTTTCTCTGCTGGTTGGAATGTGATTGTGATGGCTAGAGCTCTTGTAGCCACCTTAAATTGTGAGGTGTAACAGAAGAACAAGATGCAATGAGCCTATAGGTTCCTGATAACTATGGACCCACCATATGGCCCTCAACTCCCTACTCTGGACCCTTTGATATGAGTGAGAAATTAATATCCACCTAGTTTAAGCCTCCTCAGTTATTTTTCTGTAATAGGCAGAAGTTTTCTGTAACTCACAGCTTCATCTGTCCTAATTAAAATAGTGGGTAACTGGAATCTTATTGGAACAAGAAAGAGCTTAGGATTCACAGTCTGAGGTTGAAAAGATCCTGGAGAGGGAATTTTCCAGTTCCGGTTCACAAAAACAAAGAGAAGTATAGACCAGAGAATGAAAAGAAAAGCCTCATGGGGCTCAGGGCTAACTAACCAGAGCCTGGAGAACTCTGCTACTCCAAGTGCAGTCCCTGAGGCAGCAATATTGAGATCTGGAAGTTTCTAAGAAATGTAGAATCCCAGGCCCAGCCTAGAGCTACTGAAGCAGAATGTTCACTTTAACAAGTTCCCCAGATGATTCATAGGCACTTTGAAGTGTGAGAGGCACAGCCTTAGGAGGGCATTAATATCACATCGAGACAAAAGGCAAGGCCATACTCCCCATGCATCAGAAGGAACTGGAACTAGGCAGAAATTATTTTGGAAAGAATGATCTCATCAGAAAAATTCCTACTACTCACAGTTATAGCAGAGAAGCTGGCTGACCACCCCAAGATGTGGATGGGGGGCAGTGGGAAGAGTTAATGAAAGAAATTGGAGCACTAAGTCTGTGTGTTTTTTTTACTAGTATATGCTATATAAAATTCTTACACTTTTTACTGGGACTAAAAACCCCAAGCTAATAAAATAAAGCTGGTCTAAATCCTATAATATAGAAAGCATACCAAGTCCTAGAGAATATACAGGATTCTACAAAAAATAATTCATCTGAGGAAGAGAAAAAAGTTACAAAGCACATGAGAAGGCCAGCAAATTTATAAATGGGGAGAAATCACTCCCAAGAAATTATCAAAAGGTGAACACTCTGAAAATGCATTTGAAATGTTTGCCAAAAACACTCTAAAACTAGAAGAATATAACATATATAGTGAGTACAGAACTTTAGAGAAAAGTCTGGAAAAGATCTAAAATAAAGTTCTAAAAATGTAAAGTAATCATCCAAATAAAAAAAACACTTCAACAGACTGGTTAAATAGTCCATTGACACAGCTGTGGAGAAAACTGGTGACTTGAAAAACAGGCCTGAGAAAATCATCCAGAACATGACACAATAAAAATAAGGACATTTATTAAATATTAAAAGAAAAATATATACAAAATATAAATGGACAAACATAGAGAATATGTTTTCTTATTCCTTTATCTTGTCATCAGTAAGTGCTTCGGAAAGACAGATAATAGAGAACAGAGTGAGAAGAAAGGCTTAAAGAGATGATGGCTAAGGATTTTCCAGATTTGAAAAAAGATTATGTATCTTAGGTTAGAAAAGCACATAGAATATGTAAAAACAAGTACACACTTACATACATGATTATAAAACCACAGCATCAAGGGAAAAGTTAATATTTTTAAAGATACCAGAAAGATTATCTTCAGATATGTCTATCAGATTGATATCACCCTTATTATTCACCCCTTTTATTGGTAACTACTGCTGCCAAAAGATGAGGGAATAATATCTTTTAAGTGCTGAGAGGGGGGAAAAAAGAGTCCATCAGCAGTTCCATATTCAGCTGACCCACATCTGAGACTAGAGAAAAGGAGAAGATATTTTCAGAAAAAAAGGTTTGGAGTTAACTAAACACAGATCTTTATTGAAATAACTACTTAAGAATTACCTGTAATAAGTGAAGAGAGATGGGATTACAAGAAGCAATTGTAGGCAAAAAAAAAAAATTATAAACACATTAGTAAATCTAAATAGGTACAGATTCTAAAAATAGTAAAACATGGTAGGACTAAATGCTACACCCTGGTAATGTGGAAGGTAGGAACCAAGGTCAATCATTGTATCTCCAATGTCCTATTTAAAGGAAGACTTGAGACAGCGATTCATTTAAAATTTGCTAAAAAAATATGAATTATGGATGCTAACAAGAAGAGTAGAAATACAAAGTGTCATTTCCAAAGCAGGAGGGACAGGGGAGAAATACAAAATCTCAATATGGATATATATTCATAGAGTGAGGGTAAAAATCCTTGACTGAAGGGATATGTATCAATTTTATGACAGAGCCTATCCCCAGATGGAATTGGAAAGCATTCAATGAGGAGATTAGCACCATCAATAACTTTTTTCTTCTCTTGAAAAGCAAACGCTAAGTAAATATCTATGTTAACACTATGTCAACTTAGCAATGAGACACTGCTGTGTTATTTTTCTATAACTTTCTGTAATTTAAATTTTTTCAATTAAAAAAACTTTAAAGGCAGGATATACAAACCCAAAGGAATTTTGCATTCACTTAAGAGGTAGTGGAAGAGAGAACAGAGAACCCACCTCTGTCCTACCACCTGTGCTGTGCAACTAGGATCCGGTCCAGAAAGAAGCATCTAGAAGGTGCAGGGAGGGGAGAGGTTCGAAAGGCAGAGCGGCTGCTGTAGTGCTCCCAGGCCCTGTCCCCACCATGCCCTGGTCTTAGCATCTGGTTGTTTTTATGCATGACTTTCTATAATAGCCTGTGCTCAGTCTACATGAAACCGCCCAGTCCCTTGGGGTCACCCCAGCACTAGCAGATGGTGTCCAGGGACCCCAGAGGCACATTCAGGTACAACAAACTTATGAGGAGCCAAGAATGTAGTGGAATGAATGAGAGATGGGGTCAGAGAAAGCAGTCTTAACTCTGTGTCACACACTGCTTTATATAAATTATCTCATTTAGTTAGAGCCTCATAAACAACTGTTTAAGATGAGTATTATTGTCTTCACAGAGATTACTATTTTGCCTGTGGCCTCTCACTCCATAAATTGCAGAGTTGGATCTGCCAAAAAAAAAAAAAAAAAAGGAGTCCCTGTTGAAGAGAGCAGGAAAGAGCCCTTACACCCTCATCTCCCCTCACATGGTCCCAAAGTGCTGTTAAACCCTGCCCATTTTCCCTATGCTCCCCTCTCCACACCCTTGACCTTGAGAAACCTCCTGCCACCCACAACCCTCTGCTTGCTGAGTCTTCATCACTGGGTTGCATAATATCGTCCTGGCTGGGCCTCTGGCTGTTCATCAGCTGGATTCACCTACAGTTACCAAACTGCCAAAGTAAATTTGTAATTCACCCAGGCTAGAAGGAGAGCTGGAGAGGCAAAGCAAGGGTGGTGGAGGGAAGGGGGGGTGGCACATTTATCTCCACAGTGTAAAAGAAAGTATCAGTGGGACAAAGAGATGGGCACTGACATGGTGGCATGCATACTCTGGGCAGTACTGGCTACTTTGTATATATTTTCTCATTTAATCTTTTCTATAAGCCTATAAGGATTTATTAGCCCCATCCTAGATGTAGAAAGGGATTCTGGTACAGGGTAAGAGACTTCCCTGTATGGATAAGTCATTTCATTCTTTAAGAGAGAGGCTGAAAGATACAGTCTCCAGGATCCTGAACACAAGACTCACAGATTCCCATTAGCCATCCTGGGGAAGTTCCCAAGAGTTACATAGTCCCAGGATGCTGCCGCTGACAATGATGATGATACTAAGGAAAATAATAATGTAATAACAAACATGTATTGAGTACGGACCTATACCATGCACTTCATATGCATTGTATTGTGTTAACACTTATGACAAATCTATGAGATAAGTACAATCATGACCCCTATTTCATAGTCAAGAAAACTGGAGGCTTGAGGTTCTTCATGCATGAGAGTCTATGGAATGATCGAGATGGCATTTCAACCAGGTAATCTGACTCCAGAAATCAAATGCATGACCACTGGGTTACTTAGCGTTAGATCCAATGAGACAGAAATTTCTGCTCTACAGTGCCTTAAACAAGACAGCAGTCACTTTCTTTCATTCTTTAAGTAATGGTAGTAGGCCTCTGAGGCTCCCATGGCCTCAACTGATCTCTAGTTCCCACAGCGGAGCAAAGTGACAAGTGACCTACCCTGGGCACATTGAGAAAAGTCTATCTGACCCTTTTGGGGAGACTAACCCCACAGTTTCAATACATGCATTTTAGGAGGACACAAACATTCAGCCCACAAGGGAGGCAATGTTTTCAGTGCCCCAAGGCAATAAAGGTGTGCCCTAGTGTTCTTTTCAGGGTGCTGAGGGTCAGAGTAGAAGTCTCAGATTTACTTATACAGAGCCAGAAACCAGCAGCACAGGCCAGAACCATTTTTGTGAGGAGAGATTAGAAGCTAAAATGGAAGTCACACCTTTCTGGAAAAAGATGAAAGGAAAGATTTTACAAGTGTGGTCAAAGATGAAGCAGAGGGTACCAAAGCAAGGCACAGTGTTGGGGGGAGGGAGGGTTTGCTATTATTGGCAATTTGACTAAAAAATATTTCTAAGTCCCATCTCCCTACCATGAGTCGAACCGAGACCTATCTGGGCTAGAGACCTTTCCTACCTTCCTCCCTCTGCCCTTCTGACCATCTCTGAGTACAGCGGCTGCATCTACACACCCAGCAACAATACTGACCATCCCCCAAGGTGAAACAGACCAGCTCAGAGTTTTCCCAAAGAAGTTTATTTCCAGAAAGGAAATGTGCCCCAAGATACCAAGACTAAGGACAGGAGATGGCATCAAGACTCTGTATGGGAAAAGTTGATTTCTGGTGGTGCCCACACACAGAGATAGCAAAGAAGTCAAATTCACAAGGAAGGGGCATCTTTCTTCACAGGCCCTCTCTTCAGGCATTTATTTGGAGAGAGTGTCTCTGTGTCTTCCAGAACCCAAAGATGCTATTCTGGTCCATGCTGTTCTCCCTGTGAGGACCCAGAGCTAGACCTCTCCCCACCCCACCCTACCTCCTTCGGGCACCCTTTTCCCTGTACCCCAAATTAGCCTGAGGGTCCAAACTAAAACACAAGGCAAGGAAAGGCAGGCCAGCCTTCGCAGAGCCTCTCAAGCAAGTTCTGTTTCCCTCACCCCACACCTCCTCCCTAACCCTCATGTCAGGCCTGCGCTCTCCTTGGCGGAGCTCAAGGCAGGCTTATTTCCCCCAAGGTTGTCACAGACCAATTTTCTAAACTGCATGAAAACAGAAAACAAACAGAAAACCAAATCCACCAAAGCTTGAGTCTTGAGAACAGCTTGGCAGGCAGGAGCAACGTGCTAACAATTTCATGCTGTTTTAAGAGTTTCTAACTAAGCAACATGTACCAACAACCAGATGTGCCCCAATGCTGGGAGAAAAGAACATCGACTTCCAGAGACAGACAAAGATTCGTAAAACAGGAAAACACTCATAGGAAATGTAGCTTCCAAGCATGCTGGGCCTGGGGCTGAGAGGGAGGCTACCTCTGTTGGCCTGCCCCAGCAGATGCATTCCCTCCACTCTGCATTCTTTTCTGCTACAGAATTTTGGTCAGTGTCATGTTTGTGCCAGTTGCTGGGCTGGACACTTGGGATCGCAAGTAGATGTTTATGGCCTCTGTAGGACAAAGGCAAAGAAACAAATAATATTACAACATAGAATGTTATATTCTGAGATGGAGGAAAGAAGCCGGAGAGAGAAGCCTGACATCTGTGTGCGAATAAGGGCACTTCTTAGAGAAGATTTAATTCAACACATCAACATTTATTGGTGGAGTGCTCTTTATATGCTGAGGATGAGGAGGAAAAAGATGGAGTTCCAGTTTATGGGAATTACCATCAAATAAGGAAAGCATCAGTTACCAAGAAGTGAGCGAGGCACTGACGTGCCCGTAGAGGACCACAGAAGCCTATTTCCTTGGGGCCCACGGCGTGCAGGTGCTAGAGCTTGCACAGGCCAGATGCACCCCTGCCAAGAGCCATACCTCCTTTGAAAGCGTAAGGCCCCTCCTCTTGTTTATGGGTCTGTGGCTTGTGAATGTGTTAGGGGGGAAAGGATGTCCTAAAGCTAATTCCATACAGGCTTTGTGGACTCCACCCCCACCCCAGGCCAAAGCCAAAGACACTGGGAACTCCAAATCCCATCACCACCAAAGGGAAGGTGGCTGGGACCTGAGGGTGGGGTTAAGCAGCCAGGTTGATATAAAAGGCAGACACGTGGGCTTTGGGGGATCCCCATTTTGGCTTTCCGCCAGCTCGCAGCGTCCGGCCAGCTCTGAGAGTGACTTTGGGTTTCCAGGTCGTGGGATCGGGTAGGACGCATTAAAGACTCCATTTCCCTATTTTCTCCCTGAGTTGTACATTTTCCTTATTTCCTTTTCCCTTGTAAATAAACCTTTTATTAACCTTTTGTGTGTGCCTGTAGTGGAGTATTCTTAAGTCCCTTTTAAGCGCGCGGGTGAGGACCCACAGCCAGGAACCCGTCCAATATCGGGGCTGCTCTATAACAAATGGGCTTCAGTTTCCCAGCTGGATGAGGTCATCTCTGAGTCTCTGTCACCAGGGCCCCACCCAACTCTGAAAGAATGACAGTCCCTAGCCAAGGCCAGAGCCCTGGGCTCTGAGCTGTCCACAACCACCACCACCTCCACAGAGTGGGGTGAGGGCTGACCCAGAAAAAACAGATGCCTATTATGCTCCTTCAAACATTTATCCCCTTAGTTTATCATCCCGCCTGCCTGCTTGCAGTGCACAACGATTAATAGTTTTATTAGTCCTGGAATTACTGTGAAATATTGCATTGGGAGTTTAAACTTGTTAATTTGATAAATGTAAGCAGGTAAGTTATAATGTTGTTTTTGTAATGCTTTATTTTGGCATTTCATCTTCCTTTAAAAAAAAAAATCTTCCCCTTTCTTAAAAAATTGCTGCTGGCGCAGGCTTCCCCTGGCCAGAGGTCACTCGAGGTCAGAAGTCTTCTAGTGCCTCAGGGAGTCCCTGCTCCCTGGCAAAGTCCATTAGCTCGGGCTTAAATGCTGTCCTAAAGCCAGTGGCCCTCTTTATTAGGACTGTGTTTGTCACCTGGTAACTTGTTTATTGCACCAGCTCTGGGGCAGGGAGGGAGGATGGGCGTGAAGGTCACAAGTAGGTGGGAATTGCACACCTCAGGCTGAGCCTCCCCTTGGTCATTATTTTCCCAGAATGACCTCTGGGGATAAGGGGAACCAAGCCCTCCTTGAGTTAACACATGACAAGCCAGCACAAAAGAACAGCAAACAGGCCCCTAATTAATGGGTTTGCTTAGAGCTGTTTCCCTGTTTAGGGACTTCATCCCAATAATTGCAGGCTCCATAATCATTAATCAGTCACTGCTACTCCCTGGGTCCCAACCACAAGCCCAGCTCTGTTCCAACAACTGTGAGAGGAGAAGACTGGAGAGCAGAAGGCCTGACCTTGCCAGGTGCTTTGTTTCCATGAACCCAGGACCCTTCCCAGTCATCCCAAGTGGAAGGCATCATTATCCCCCTTTACATGTGAGGAAACTGAGTTTCTGAGAAATTACCTCAAGGTTATTGGTTTGTAGCAAGAGATTCCGAGTTTGAACCTGGGTCTGACTAACTCCAAAGTCTGGGCTCTGAGACGTAACAGACTAACTGTTGAAACCAGAACAGCTCAGGGCTGGGTCAAGCCAGGCACATTCTCTGGCCCCTTAAAGCCCGGAGAGGGGTGGGGGGCACAGGGCTGAGGTCCTGAGAGGAGACTTCCCAAAGGAGCCATAGTGAGCCCTGGGGCCCTGAAGGGTGGGGCGAATGATACGTGGTTAATAAATTGTACTCGGGCACTTCCTGCAACCACTAAGTCTGGGGTTGGAAAGGACTGTGGAATCTGCATCCCACTTGGGGCCAATAAATGATGAGTTAAATGTCCGAGGAGGATGTGTAGACACACACATACACATACACGCTCATGTATGCACACACTCACACATGTACAGACTCACCTTGGAAGCTCCAACTAGTGGTTGGAATGGGCACAAGGAAAGAGGACCTCAGTGGGCAGCGAGATATTGGCATCAGGCACTGGTGGGGATTAAGGCAAGAGCCAAACAGAGAGGAAGAGACATGGAGCCAGCAAGTCCTGTGACCACCCTGGACCTGAAAGGTTGGCAGCTCCTAGGGAATGTCTCATCCAAGTGCCCGATTTAGACTTGTCCCAGAACATGAGACAGGCCACAGTGGAAGAGAGGGGCCAAGAGATGAAGAGCAGGGGCTGAGCAGGAGCTGGCCCTTTCAGCCTTTAACAGTCACCCCAGTCATGAGCCCTCCTCTGCGCGCTCCCCCCTTGACCCCAAAATATATACTAGCCAAGTGTTCAGATCCCCCACTCCAAGGGAAGAAATGCACATCACTGTCCCATATAGAATCACTGAGTCTCTGCTAGCTCTCGGCTCTTTCCACACAGACTTCTCCACTAGCCAGGGGCTCAGGGCCCTCAGGCCAAGCTGAGCCTAGTCAGAGGTAGACAAATGAGGGCAGCCAGCCAGGATCTGGCAATCGGGGCCATATCAGCCCATATCAGCCCATACTCCCTGAGTGAAGTATGTATGCTAGTCTGGGGGAATTCCATGGGGCAAAATGTCTTCCTAAAGCTGGGATAAGAATGTGAGTGTGGCCCCAAAGGTCACTGAATTCATCTTCCTTGGCCCCCAGGACCTGACACAGTCAGTCCACACCACACACAATTTTGCCAACAGGCTGTGCTTCTAAACCAGATTCCAGGTAAGCTGCTCACTCAGGCCAACTTTTCCTCCAGTGGCCACCAGGCCTCTCAACTCCAAGGAAAGGTGCACTCTGGTCCTAGAGAACTGGGTTGGTGTCAGAAGTCAGACTCTGACCAAGGTTTGATAAGCCAAACCCCAGTCAACAAGTCCCATGGCCAGCTACATCTACCAATCAGCATAGTTCATCTGGAACCTACCTCTCATTCAGATGTGCAGTCTCAGCAAAATCTGAACCAGGACCAACCCTGTATGGGTGGGGTTCCCCACAAGTGTGAGCTGAGAAAGCCTGCCCTGTTTGGAAAGTGCCTCTCCCCTCTCACTTCCCTCCCTTGCCATGGCTTCTCTCCCAACCTTCCACAGTGCCCCTGACAGTTCCTGGCCTCAACTAAGTGGTCAGGGAAGCCAAGTACCCATTTATCATTTTAATTTGCTACCAGATACTGAGGTTTCTCTGGAGAGTCTTCTCCACGCCATGTTTAAGTTGCCTGTGGGAGATGTTCTGGAAAGCCCAGCTCTCCAAATGGCAGTTCATCAGGAAGGAGGCAAGAGAGAAAAAAGAAACAGAGACAGAGAAGAGCCTGGCTTCCCCAGGGCTTGAATCCCAGAAGAAACACAAAGCCTGTGACCTTCATTAAAATGGGGTGATTTATTATTCTGGGAAGAAGATGGGGCAGGAGGGAAACAGAGATGCCGCCCAACAGTGGGCACTGTATGTGAGTGGCCCTCCTGGCGAGCAGCCCCCACATATGTCTGAGTCACCATTAACCCTCCTCTGGTCCATCAAAGTCTCCAACTGCCTTTCTCTTGGGCATATGCAGCCTGAATTGGGCAGGTAACAGTGGGAGGAGAGGATGCCTCCCAGAATACTCCCAGGAACCACCTCAATGTTGCAAAGCAGACAGGTGAGCCCAGAAAAGTGAAGTTCAAGGATATTGTACGTAGCTCCATAGCTCCATAGCTCCATATACCTGTGGCGGGGTGGGGGAGAGGAAGTGTAGAGCGAGCCCTTTAGAGCACAGAATGGTGAGCCTCCAAACACAAGTGAGCCTCACCACAGATGGCAGGAGCCCACTTAAGGCCTGCAGAAAGTCCTATCTCAAAGCAAATTTTCCAACACTGAGAATTTAGAGCTGGCTATCAAGCAGGGTTGACAAAGAAAACACAAGATAGCTACTTTAAAACTGTATTTCAGATAAACAATAAGTAATTCTCTAGTTGCCCCAAAAGCTGCATACCATATACTTTTATTTAAAAGATAATTCATTATTTATCTGAAATTCAAACTTAACTGGGTGCTCCTGTGTTCTTACTGCTAAATCTGGCAACCCTACTAGTTACATTAGAAATGGTGATAGAGGACCAGAGGGGAAAAGGGTCAAGAAATCACAGCTCACTTTTTCCTTGTCCCCCCCACCAGGACATCTTTCTTCATCTCTCCTCACCTCACCCAGTTCTCCCCTTGATCTCTTGTCTCTACCCGACCCAATCCCTCAGCTGTTCTGCACTCGTATGGTCCAGGTGGAGACCAAAACGTTTGCCCCTTGATTCAGCTGAACTGAGGCTGAATTTTCCAAAAGGATCTTTAAAAAATAGAAAAATAAACATATAAATGCTTGAATATATTAAAAAGTGTAGTAAACGTCAATGTAAGGATATCAACTAGCCAAATCCATGGTTCAGTCATTTTCTTCCAGCTGTTCTGGGATCCACTGACTGGTAGCAAGGTCAATGGCGGGCTGTCCCTTCAGTGAAGCTAGATGTTCCTGAACAGAGGCTCTCACCGGCTGCATATTAGAATCACCTAGGAAGATTTTTGTTGTCTACCTCAAGCCAATTAAATCAGAATTTCTAAGACTAGGGCCTAGACAGTGAGATTGAAAAGTTCCCCAGAGGATTCTAACATGTAGCCAGGGCAGGCATGCCACGAACCCTGGGATCACCTGAGACCCTGTAAAAAACTACTGATGCTTGTGTCCCACCCTCAGAAATTCTAATTTAATTGGTATGAGGTGTGGCTGGGGCAGTGGGAATTTTAAAGCTCCCTAGGTGATTTTAACATACAGCAAAGTTTGAGAGTCACAGCTCCTCACACTTTTAATAGACATCAAATCTCCCAGGGACCCTGCTAAAATGCAGATGCTGACTCAGTAGGTCTGGAGTAGGGCCTGAGATTCTGCGTGTCTAACAAGTTTCAAGCGATTCTGATGATGCTGATCCACAAGCCACACTTTGATTAGCAAGATCCTACATCAGTAAACCTCCATTCTGGATGTACACCATAATCACCTGACAAGGCCCTTGGCCTGGGCCCCACCCCAGAGATTCTAATGTAATTGGTCTGAGGCGGGGCCTGGACACTGGGATTGTAAAAGCCTCCCAGGTGATTCTTATGTGTAACCAAGGTTGAGAACTTTGGCTGTCAACCAACATCTAGGTATTTTACAAGTGGCCCTGTGGCCCCCAGAGGGGAATACCACTCTCCACACGCTATTCTGACTCACCTTGGTTCCCTGCCCCAGCTGGCAGAAGATACTTTCTTTTCATGCTTCAAAAGGCCATGCCCCCTAGTAAAAATTCCCTTTCTCCCACTTCGGGCTGAATAAATCCTCCAATTCCCAACTCAGTTGCAAAAGAGAGATGATTGACACCACACCCCGAAACCAATGACTGCTCAGAACCCGCCCATCCCGCCTCACTCAGTTACCAGTTGTTCCCTTCGCTCCTGCCAGAGGAACCATGGACCTCAGAAAGCATGCTTCCCCCTCCCAGTCACACACAAAGATGAGAGATTCCCCTTTGACAGGATGCAATCAATCCAAAGTGCACACAATTTTTATCCATCTCTAGTACCCAAGTCAGATTGACACAAGACCCCCTCCCTTTCCTACTGTCACATCTTTTGGCAATGAAGTTGTGGTGACTTGTGGGTCTACAGAGAATCTAAAGGAGAACACAGTCTTGAGGAAATTATTACTCTTCGTTTGGTGTGATGTCTGTGAAGTTATTTATGAATCTGGTTTTTGCCTAGGAGCTGATCTTAAATATGATTGTAATGCATCTCCATGAGCATTCATCATCTCAAAGGGCCTGTGTCTCTTATTGGATGTTGCTGGTAGAAATGGGAATCCACATCTTGGGTAGATGGCATTTGTGTAAAATATGAACTCTCATGTGTAGAATTTGCAGGTCGCGGAAGTGTCACAGTCTACTGAATTGGATCTGGAACCAATAAGGTACACATCAAACTCAATTGTGTTTAATTTTCATTGCTACCTAGAGGAAAGCCTAGCACAGCCCAATACAAATGAAATTAAACATGAAAGCCCGTCTGTGAGTGTAGAAGCAATCCTTGAAATTACCTGTAAATAGGGTAAAACATGGCAGCCCAGCCCATCCCAACAAGAGCTGACGTTCATTTTCCCTTCATCGTGGAGGTGAGAGCCCCACAAGAAAATCAGAAAAGACAGGAGCACATTGCAGATTTAAAGGAGAACAAAGTGTTTTCAGTTACACACCAGAAGGACTTCCCTCTTTGCACACCCCTGGAGTCTCTTCCAAGTGGAAAATCACACTCTGGCCTTCAGCTGAGAGCAAAGAGAGAAGGCAAGTAAATCAAGACCTTCCTGAACTTGACCAGCCCCCGCCCCCACACTGCCCCAGCTAAGTTCCTTGGCCAGTGAGATAATGGAAGGTTCTGCTCTAGCAGCTGACATGGGTGGGGGGCAGACACCCACTCTGGGCACTTCTAACCGATACTGACCTTTCAGTCATGGAAACATTCCCCAGACCGACACTAATCGGGGGCACATCTGGCGTTTGGACTTCGTCCAGATGGAGGTTGTGTTAGTCAAGTCAGCACGATAACCCACTGGGGAGTCAGAGAGGAAGAGTGCAAGGCTGCTGAGAGCAATCAACATTGTGGCCTGTGTGTGTGAGACGTGGTCAAGCTGTGACCGGTGAGTCAGAGAATAGAGACCACCTAATCCCTGTCCACCCACAAACAGAGAAGAAAACAAGAGACCCAGGAACTGAAGCACTTCCCTGGAGTCCCATGACTGGCCAGGTGCAATCCAACATCCCAGCGCCCAGACTCCCACTATCTTGCACTTTTCATGTCTACACTCTCTCAAAGGGTAGTGTCGTGTATATTATCTCAAGATAATATGTGGGCTAAAGTGATGAAAAGAATCCAGCTGTTTCTTCTCTGCTCACTTCCTGTGACTTGAAAATGTATGGGACAATTCCCCAAAGCAATGACAAAGGCCTTTGGTCTCCATCCCCTCCCACCCTCCCATCCCCAATCCTTCCACTGCAGCTTCACTTTTCAGATTCAGAAGAAGGGGTATTCAGAGGATACCTTTCTGACTGGTATCTAGACTTTTATCAGAAATGAACACAGTACCTTATCTCTTATGCCCAGGAGAAGAGGCTGCAAATGAGAACAAAACTTTGTGGTAGTGAAGACCCAGTTACACAAGTCAGCAATGATCCAGATTCTTGGCCTGTCCTCAGTCTCTGCCTTTGCAATGCTTGACACCTGTTGCAGTCATGAACAGCATTGCTAAAGAGGTAATTAAGCCAACCAAAGTCAGGATAAAAGGGATTATGTCTGCACCCACCCACACAGAAGGCAGTCTCCAGCTGTCAGAAGGGAAGTTCTTTCCATGGTCTCTGGAGTGTACTCCGCGCTTGTGGGCAGCATGTAACAAGTCTACCCCAATGTCTGCCCTTTCCTGTATAAACCTCCAGACACAGATAATTATGGAAATCAGGAATCTCATTCACCTACTCACATCACAAATTAATCAACAGAATCTTCTAGCATAAAAACTTCAGATCATTCCTTCTTCTCCCTATATTTGTCATAAATGCACGCAGAAAGGAGATCACTCCGTCAAAAATGAGACTTATATCAGTGATCAGTTTCAGCTTCTCTAGTAACTAACCAACATGCAGAGTTCACAGGCACTATTCTCTATATGCAGCCTCCAAATAAAGGGCGGCTATCACCCACCATCCTGAGATTTTGTCTCTTGTGGGATAATCAGAAAGGAAAAATATCTTCACTCCAATTAAAGATATTTCACTCCCACCCACCTGAAGATGCCCCACCCCCCAACTCCAGACCCCTCATTTCTCTTGTCCTCTCTGAGAAACTAGTTTTATCCACCTCTGATGGGCAGGACTGTAGCCATTAAGAAAGAAGAATGATCCCATTCTCTTTTTAGGGGACAACAAATTAGTTTCACCCTCCCTGGGAGATTTCTGTACCACTCCACAAGCTCTCCAGACCCAGGCTCACTCAGCAATCTCTGAGAAGTTGCTCACAGACGCCATCACTCTACCTAAGCCTATCAGGGTCTCTGCTAGTGCCAGCCCCTGCTCCCCCCAATGACTTGGTACAAGGCCATTTCGTGTTTCATGCCAAACCAGTAATTTGCAACACTCATCAAAATCTGCCTCCATCAACTGACTCAGCATTCCAGCTCTCCTAGCATAGCCAACTTCCCTAACACCCT
This sequence comes from Talpa europaea, assembly GCF_964194135.1. Lineage (NCBI taxonomy): Eukaryota > Metazoa > Chordata > Mammalia > Eulipotyphla > Talpidae > Talpa > Talpa europaea. Next base: position 24,647,659 of record NC_140072.1, read on the forward strand.
GACATCCTAGCCTTCTGCTACACTGTTTACATCACATGAGAGTTTGGGCTTAGAAGGTGCAATTCCCTTTGGAAAAATTATACAGATGACTCATCCTCTCTGAAAAGACTGCCCACCATGGACCTTGATATCTAAGCCAAAAAGTTTCTGAGATGGGGCTCAGAGGACAGAGTGGGAGAAGGGGGTGCCCTGTTGCTATGGAAACCAGTGTGCAGTTCCCAAATGAAAACAACTAGTTGTTCTTGGGTCACTGTTTGGCCAAGGTGTCCTGTAGTATTTGAGGATGTTTCTTCCCAGCCTGGAGTAGCTGTGAACATGGCCTGGGATCACTATGGAGCCTTAAGCCACGCTGACACCTCCCTGTCCCCTGCAGCTACCCTCCTCTCACACTGGACATTCCACCCACCAGAGACATCCCCTCTGGCCTCCTGGGCAGTTTCTTCAGCACAGCTCCCTAGTCAAGTGAATCACCACGCTGTCTGTGGACAAAAAGGGTTTTGATTCAATTCTGTGTTTTAAGGCATGAGTTAAATTCCATCAACTTTGGGGGGAGGGGAGGTGGGATAAGAGGGATGACAAATAACTTGTGTGAACTTTTTACATTTCTCCTCATGCCTCACTAAGGTTCACGACAAGGTCATCAATGATAAGGAAGGAGAACCTCCCAAATGAACTGTCCCTCAGCCCTGAGAGGACCCTTCACAGTGATAAGCTGGCAGGACCTGGAGTCTGATTCACATGTAGGAGGTGGGGGTGGGGGAGGCTTACTGGGGACAGAGTCAAGGTTCCAGAGACAAAATGTCTAGGAAGATTGATATAAGGGTCATCTGATGTTCAATATTCAAGGAACAGGGAAAATAAGACCTTCCCCATCAGGCAAGATGCATAATAGAGATGGTAAGTTATTAAACAGGAGCCTTCGGCCCAGCTAAATCCTGCAGGCAGAGAGAATAAAACTAATAATAGACGGCAAGGATCTTCTATGTGCTGGGCACGCTGTACTCTGTGGACTGTCACATTAATTACCTCAGATAGTCCTAATAAAAAACACTCTGGGAGGGCCTCCCCAGTGGCGCAGTGGTTGAGCGCTGGGCTGCGAAGCTGCCCACAGCCTCTGCAGCGGCGGTTAGATCCCCAGCCGCTGGGCTAGGGTCCCACATGGTGCGCAGACCTCTCCTGCTGCCCGCTGCTCCCCTCAGCAGTGTATTTCATCAGTCTGCCTGTTCTGCTCCCCGCTCTGGCTCTGGTGAATTCTCTTACCCTCCCACGCATCTGACTGTACCCAGTGCTTGTATAAATAAATAAATCTTTAAAAAAAAAAAAAAGCACTCTGGGAGTAGAAACCATCACATGTTCACTTACAAACCAGGACAGAGACTTTGAGAAGCAACTAAAGTCACGTAGCAAATAAGTGAAGGGACTAGGATTCAAAGCAAGGCCTGTCTGAGCAGCGAGCACACATGCAACAGTCCTTAGAAATGGTGACCATGTCATTAACCAATTGGAAACTATTGTCATGGCATTGGAAGGAGCTTTAGGATCCTGGGAAGTAGTCACTGGCTTTATTCTGACCAGGCATCTGCTTCAGGCAGCACCATTCTTAGGAAAGACCTGCCATGGCCCTCATCATAGGGTCTATCTTCTATGGCCTGATAGCCCAGCACACAGCACAGTTTTTCCAGCATTCTTCCCAACAAAAACACCATAGAGCATCATGAGTGAGGCTAAGACCCACGAAGAAAAGACCTTGATGAATACTCTCTTCAATGGTATTGATTTTCTACCTTGTAGAGGTCTTGGGAGACACAAAGCCAGAGCAAGATGAAGAGGCTCCATCTACCTCATTCTTGCCCAGGAACTTCCTCTATCTTTTCATATCTGCCCTTCCCAAATTCCCCATCAAAATAAGGCCATAGAACTTGGGAGCTACTAGGAGACAAGATGGGGGGGGCAGATTTTCTCTTTCAGCTGATTGTTTTTTGATTACTAGACTTGTTTAGTCAAGCTGAATCTGTCACTCTCAGTGGACAATGGGTAGGGAGAGAGAGGTATAAAATTGTGTGTGTGTGTGTGTGTGTGCGTGTGTGTACATACACACACATGTCCAGTTTACTTTTTTAAAGATTTATTTATTTATGCATACAAGAGCTGGGGTACAGGCCAGAGATGTGAGGGGTGAGAGGATTCACCAGAGACAGAGCGGGGAACAGAACAGGCAGATCGATTGAAATACACTGCTGAGGGGAGCAGTGGGAGAGACAGGAGAGGTCTGCCGTGCCATGTGGGTTGCTCCCTGGCCGGCGGGATTGAACTCGTGCTACAGAGGCTGTGGATTGCTTCATAGTGCGGCGCTTAACCCCTTGCGCCACCAGGGAGGCCCATATATGTCCAGTTTAGAGAGAGAGTGAGAGGCAAAGAGAGGGGAAGGGAGAGAAAGCAAGATAGAAATTAAATATAAATCTGTAGTATATCTAAGTGTTTAAGACCTCGTAGAAAAAGAAAGGGATGAGAAGCCAAAGCAAGGAAGAAAATGCAGTTGCCCAAAGTCAGGGGTTCAAAAGAGTGCCCTAAGTACCAGAAGGACCAACTAGTAAGACTTTAAGAGGTGATAAAGGTAATATGCTGACAAAGAGGCAGATACAATTAAAGAAACAAGTGAAATTAATTTCTTTCTCAAGCCACCATAAAGGTGAATGGCTACCAGATGGTTAGACAAAAATACCTGTCCACAGGCTGCTGGGGGAAAAATGCAGGAAGAAATCAGATCCTCCACTCAACAGGTGAACAGGAAATTAAAATATCTGTACACTGACCACAAGACAAGACCACACGCGCTCACGAAGAAGCTTAGCAAGACAGTGTGCGTATGCCTCAGCATCTATCCTCCATCTGCTGACCCACGCCCAGGAAAGCGCAGGGGAAAACCTTCAGGGAAAATCCAGCAATTCCAACAAGGATAGAGATAGCATAGCAAAGGTCCTGGTCACCAAGAGAAAACTAGCAGCCACTCCAGACCATCTTGCAAGGCCAAGCAATAAAATCTTTTCCCAAGTACTTATGGACCAAGCACTTTTCTGCAGTTTCTGAGAAACCTCATATTGATTTTTGCCTCCTGTGTAATCCATTCTCCTTCTGTGTGGACTCAGTGACTTGCTGCTAACGAATAACACAGCAAAAGAAATGGGATGTCACTTCCTCCCATCAAAAATGTCTTCTTAATTTTGCGCTTTGAATAATCTCATTCTGGCCGTCAATGACTTAATCTCATCCTCTCAGTCATCCCTTCTGTGCCCTTGTTGTTACACTCTGCTAAAAGACACAAACACAGAGACACACACATACACAAACACACACTCCTGGAGTAGAAGTGAACTCAGTCTCCTCTTGCCATTATTCAGCTCCTTTCCAATCAATCTCTTGCCAACCACAAATTAGCATTACACAGGCATTTACGGTGCAGCCCCCAGGGACAGATAGAAGTTGCTAAACCTTAAGAAGGGGCATTGGTACAAAAATGGGAGAGCTGAAGCCTTACCCCCACCCATGGGGTGTTCCTGTGACACATCTAGCTCCCTTGTAAGCAGTCCAAGTCAACCATAGAGGGTGAAGCTGCCTGGCCTTGAGCAAACAGAAGATAGCAGGAGCCCAAGGAACCTGCTTTGCAAACCACTGCTTGACACACAGTGCCTGAGACTTCATCCTGCAAGGAAGATTCCCTCGGGCTGGATTCCCTCTCAGAACTTCCTGCCCAGTCTGTGTCAGTGTTATAGAGCAACCCCGATATTAAACGGGTTCCTGGCTGTGGGTCCTCACCCAAGCGCTTTAAAGGGACTTATGAATACTCTACTACAGACACACACAAAAAGGTTAATAAAAGGTTTATTTACAAGAGAAAAGGAAATAAGGAAAATGTACAACTCAGGGAGAAAATAGGGAAATAAAGTCTTTAATGCGTCCTACCCGATCCGACGACCTGGAAACCCAAAGTCACTCTCAGAGCTGGCCGGACTCTGCGAGCTGGTGGAGAGCCCAAAATGGGGTCCCCCAAAGCCCACGTGTCTGCCTTTTCTATCCACCTGGCTGCTTAACCCCACCTTCAGGTCCCAGCCACCTTCCCTTTGGTGGTGATGGGATTTGGAATTCCCAGTGTCTTTGGCTTTGACCTGGGGTGGGGGTGGAGTCCACAAAGCCTATATGGAAATAGCTTTGGGACATCCTTTTCCCCCTATCATCAGTACACTTCCATTTTCCATTTTTTTATTCGTTGTCATTAATGAAAGGCTCGAAGTGGGACCAGTCCAGAGCACAAAATGCCCTGGACTGGCTCTGACTTCTCAGCAACTTGGATGAACCAAGTCCAGGGTTTTTTAATTTTTTTTTCTTTTTCTTAAAGGATTGATTTGGCCTTCTGATGTCTGATTGAGCTTCCTGATCCCAAAAGAAAGCAGCCCTGGCTAGGTTCCCAGGGTCATTTTTATCCCCCAAGCACTGCCTTTCCTTGAGCTCTGGGGCCCCTACAAACGAAGCCCTTCCTGCCAAAGTCCCCAAGGCCAACTCTTGCAACAGCCGCCTCTGAAGCTCCCTGCCCTCACCCCACAGCTGGGTGTGGAAACAGGGGAGTTTGCAAGAGAGGAAGCCTCTTATCACAAACATTTCCTGTCTATTCCCTCTCGACCTTGCATGCCACAGCCCTTCCCTGACCAGTTGGGCCACCAACAGCGGCTCTAGCAACTTTTTCATAAGGAATCTGCATGATAGGGCCCCCCAGATCTGTCTCTATTTCAGATTCTTCCCCATCCATGCGGTCTCCCTTCACCAGGGAACACATGGGTTCTTACAAGTCACCCCAAACAATTCAGTCACTGAAAACAAATACTCAGGTGGAACTAGAAAGAAAGGACAAAAGAAAGGCAGGTAAGGATTTTCAGTTCAAATAACAGGCCCCTCCAGGGACTCACAGCTGGAGTTCTGCCCACCTCCTCTACAGCTGCAGCTACTGACAAAGCAAGAGTCCAAAGTGAAAGAAAGGCCTGCACTCCTGTGCTCCTGTGAGTGTCCGTGTGCCAGTCTTTGCCAGGCCTATGTTGAGTACTCGGTGCCACATGAGGAGTGGAAGCCACTTAGACCACTGCCCCAATGTGTGTTGAAGGATTAAGAGCCAGTGGATTGGGGCCAGCCCAGCCAGCTGTGCTGGGGAGGTCACTGAATTCCGAGGTGCCTCCTCCCCACACCTGAGACATGCTAGTCCGGCCCCTCCCCATGACCTGCTCTGGCCTTTCTGGCTCCTGCCCCCAGCTTGCTGTGTGGTCTGAGCCCTCTACCACGGGAAGACCGAGGGAGGGCGGGATGGGCCGGCATGTTTACAGTCGAGCATAACTGAACCTTTATTTTAAATAAATAAAACTTTTAGCCAGTTTTTCTTTCCCTTTTCTTTCAAAATGCTGCTTTCTCCCTCCTCCAACTCCTCCTTCTTTTCATCAAGGCTGAGACTTTATCTTTGGGGCCACCCAGGGAGGGATGCTGGGAGGGGGGGAGTATGGAGGCCAGGCTGACCCAAGTCCTTAGTGTCTTCTCAGGTCATGTGACACCCCCCTCCACCCTCCCCGTCAAATGCCCTCAGAGCCCCTGGGGTTCTTATGAATTCAAAGTTGTCTGGACCTGAGGAGTAGAGACTAAACAGGAAGCCCAGGCCCCATCATCAGCATGTTGTCCATCTGTTCTCCCCAATCATAGGGTTGCCCACACCACATCCCCCACTCCACTATGAAATTGCCATCTGTCTGTCTTCCACTCTGACCTGTCATCTCTCTTTCTCCCCTGTTGAACTCTCATCCATCTGTCCCTCCCACAGGACAACCGTGGCTCAGAGTCTCCCTTGGGTTGTCATAAATCTACCTTCCCCATGAGATGGTCCATCTGTCCATCATCCCATTGATTTGTCATTCCCTACGATCCCCTTGATCACCATTTTTTGTCCATCTGTCTCCCCCACCCCCATCTTTGAATAAACTGTGGCCCATCTGTCTCCCTGAATGGGGCCAGCAGTGGTGGGTCTCTGAGATGTGGGAACAGTTGGTTTTCTGTTCTGATTTTGACCCCAGCAGCGATAATAGTAGCGGCCCTCAGTCATGTGCCTGCTCTGTGCCAGACACTCTACATATATTGTGCCCTTTAAGCCTACAACAGCCCTGTGAGTATTTATTTCTTTATTTCACCAGAAGGAAACTGAGGCTCAGAAAGGTTAAGTATCTTGCCCAAGGTCACACAATTCTTATGACAGACTCTGGGTCCAGAAACAGCTGTCCATACTGAGTGGGGCTGAAGACACAGTCTCCTTACTCCTCTACCCCCAGAATAAAATCTCCCCCTCCCTGGCCTCTCTGCACATTTAATTTACACTTTGCTGCTGGATGTTTTCAGACTGATGAAGTTTCCTCCCTGCCCCGGGTCTGTACAAAAAAAGTAAAGGAAGAAAAGCAGCCAGATGTGAGAGCAATTCGAAGGTCTTTGGGGGTTGGGGGGGGGGGGATGGAGAGTGATGTTAAATAAACACCCAATGATATTCTTTCTGCAAACCGATCCATTTTCATGGCACCCAGGAGTTCGTCCAAGGGTCTCCAGGTCACTGGGGAAAAGCATTCCGTGTGTTTTGGCTCTATATTCTTCCATTGGCCACAAAGAGCTAATTCTTCCAATTAATGAAATCAGCACTGCTGATGGAGATGTACTGACAAATTATTTGCAGAATGAATATATTCACACCAATGGTGGGGCTGATAGGCTTGAAAGATTTGGAGGGAAGGGAGTAAAGGTCCCTCACCAGCCAGAGACACTGAGGTCATTCACGAAGGCTGGGATGTTGGCCACCACCTCCGGGGACACCTTTCTCTGCCCGGAGCCATAGAGGCTGGGCTGGGTTGTCTGTGTTGAGGGGCTGCCTATCAATGGGCTTCTGTATGGCCCAGGCAGGTCCCTGACACCCCTCCCCCTCCCCCAGTGCAGCAGCCAAGTCCCCTTCAGGGCCTGATCTGAAGGGCCTATTCAGCATTTAGGATTCCCTGATGGGAAGTGAAAAGAAGACAGACAGATGCCTCAGTGGAGCTGAGGAAACACTGGAGGCCTGGAGACAGGAAGAGAAGCCTGAAGCCACAAAGGAGGAGCTCTGGGAGAAGAAAGGACAGCCAGAGGTCCTGTGGGGTAAGAAAGAAGGGGAAGGAGGAGGGAAGGCTGGGGGGTGGGAGACGAGGTAGGAGGACCAGATAGGGAGGGGGGACAGAAGGAGGCCCCCAGGCAGGAGGAGAGATCCCTGTTGGGAGGCGGAGCAGAGCCAGAAAGCAGTGTGGGATTTTTTAAAGCCGCAGATTTAATTTCCTGATGATGTTTTTTTCAGGCTGATATTAGCAGCATTTTTCATTCCCTGAGCAGATCTGCTGACTGTAGAAAAGTGATCCAGAGTGTGCTGGATGACAGGGTCCAGACTACCTGGACAGGCCCACAGGGACACCCCAAGGGCAAACCACCATTCCATCTCAAGAGAATAAGGACAGATTTTACTCCTGGCCAGTCCTGGAAGAGAGAGACCAATTTAGAACCATCTCTGATGAATAAGTGACAATTGGAGACCAAGGGGGAAATTACCCCTGTTAAACTAGGTAGGATAGTTTCTGTTTTCCTGTCTGAAATCAGTGTTCTGAGGGTTACAGTGAGGCGCTAAAGGAATCAAAGCCCGAACATCCTCTAGAGCATCCCACACCATCACCAAACATTACCAAAACCTGCAGTCCTGGGCTTAACAAATATGACTAATACCCTGAGCTAGGAAAGCAAGACCTAGATGCCCCCTGTGGTGGAAGATCAGCTGCCTAGCCATCCCTGGGGGCTGGCAAGGAAGACCTGCTAGAGCAGAAGCTGTGTTTAACAAGACCCTCCCCCCTCCCAGAGGACCCATGTGCATTTGACAGTATGAGAAACCCTGATCATTCCTGCATCCACCCCCAGCAGCTCATCTGCTGCCATCACAGGGAAGACTATTTTCCCAACAAAGTAGAATTGTGAAATTCTCCAAACACACCTTTCTCGTTTCCAGTTCTGTGCATTGGTTCATGTCGACCTTCTTGAAAATGTTTCCCCTGTGATCGACCACTTCTGGAAATCTCACCCACCTTGCAAGTCTCAATGCAAACGCTACCCCTTCCCATCATTCCTGTCCTTTGCCCAGGTTAGAACTTCACTCCCCAGCTGTTGGGTTCACCCTTTTCTCTTTTTATCTTACACTCAGGTACTTATCAAGGGGCAGCATTGTGCAGTGGTTTATGGGACTTCCTAGTTCAAATGCTTTTCCCATTTGATGCTTCTTGTGATGCTCAGCAAGTGTTTAACCACTTTAGACCTCAGTTTCCTTATCAGTAAAATAGTGAATAAGTATACCTGCTCCTAGAGATGTTATAAGGATGTCTAAAAGCATATTTATTACATGCCTATGTGCCAAGAAATGACGTAGAGAGTGTGTGCTCCATAAATGACTGTCAACTGATTTTGAAAGAACTATCTTTTTAATCGTGTGGGAAATGAGAGAGGCTATTCATAAACTTCATAGCTTTTCCAACACAGTACAGGTTTCCCAAGCCTAATTGTTTTGTGTCCCTATTACAGTCATGGGTTGGAAGTATTGCTTCCTCAACTTGGTTTCCAAGTTATCCCTTTATCGATTTTTTTTTCTGCCCCACTCCCTGGTTCCTAAGAGGTTTCCTTTTGGCATTTGGTATCATAAGGGCTTATGTTATTTTCAACTTAATTTAGGTAACAATCAACAATTTCACAAACATTCTTTCGACTTCCCAAAATACATGTGCGTATATATATTTTTTTTCTCTCATTCTGTGTTATCTCCAAGGGAATAATTTGGCTGGATTTTGTACTAGAAATAACACAGTTCTTGCCACAGCTATGCAGAAAGGGAATTTGAAAACCGATAGTCACCCCACCTCTACCCTGCACCCAAAAATTCCTCATATACACAAGTCCCCAATTCTCCCACTATCCTAATTTCTCCCTGCTCTCTCTACCAAAAATACTCTTTCTTGTTAAATCTTAATGGAAAGTGAAATAAATACCAAAACTGAAGCTCACTCAAGATGGGGGTCATTCCAGACTCCAGTTATCTTTGACTACAATGTCCCTGATACATAATATCAGACTCAGTTATGGTATTTTTTATTTTGATCAATAAGGATTTTTAATTTCCTTCGAGTGTCTCATCTGATGACCTGCTTTGGTTTAGATGCAACTCAAGTAGAATCTGTTTCCTATGGTGTGTCCCAACTATAATTTTCATGTGTAAATCATTTTATTCTCTAGGGGCAAGATATTGATCAGTGCAACCAAGCCCTTTCTACTCCAAAAGAAAGAGAGTCTCCTTCTTGCCTTACTCACCCTCGCCTTAAGAAAGGGAGAAGAGCCATTAAAATCACTTGATTGAGATTTCAAGGAATGGGAAGAAATGGCACCGCAGGCAAGTGGGAATGTGATCTACATGGGAAATTACTGAGAGGACACTTCTCCTCCAACAGTTTTTGTCTCTGAGGCTCCTGGAGGTGCAGCCCCATGGGAGTGGCTTCTTACTGGAAAGTGGAGCAAAGAAGCCCAGCACCAGCAGGGAGAGAGGGCTCTGTCTGTGTGAAAAGGACAATTGGTGAACTTTCCAGCCTAGGGGGTTAGAGGCAATGCTTACCATTTGAGCTAAATGTTCAGAAACTCAATATGGCCCAGAGTATCAATTACTTCAGACTCAGATCCTCTCCTGCTCAGAGGGCAGGACTAGCTGGGCAGGTCTCTGACATGAAACTTTCCGTGCACCTTTTAATTAACTCTAAGAAATGTGCATTAGTCTTCTAGAAAGGGAGATTGTTCTGCCTGGTAAAAGGACACAGGAGTCATCAGGCTAGCAATTTGAGTGTGACAAAAATATCAAGAGGTTCCCAGGTCTGTCTCAGCCTGGGAATCAAACAGCAGTGGGTTCACTTTAAATCACAGAGTTGGGATCTTGCTCCTCAACAAATCCCTGCCCAGAGCTTCTTCTCCAAAAACTATCATGAGAACCTCTCCTGCCCTGCCTGCCTTAGGACTTCAAAAACTGTTCTTAACTCTGTGCAATGCAGTTGGGGTTTGGGAATGCAAATGTTAGCATCTAATGCAGGGAACAGAAGGTCACAATGGGAGTAGTGAGTTCTATCTGAAAAATCTGGAATTAGAGGTGATGCAGAGGCAGGGGAGACCTGTTAGAGGATGTAAGATTTGCAATGAAAATGACAGATGATGAGAGGTCCACCAGGAAGGCAGCAGGAAGAGGGATGCCGGTAGGAACCCCATTAGCAAAGACAGGAAGGCCCAAACGGTCTGGGGTATTCAGACCTTGCTTGGAGTTTCTAAATTCAGAAGAATCAAGGCCTTGTGGCTGGTTCTTCAAGAGAGAGTCTTGGTTTGAGCCCCCAAATCACCAGAACAGGCGCCTTTTCCACAAACTGCTGCCCCAGTTTCTGCTTTTAATTAAGTCTCTCCTCTTTAGATGCCCATTTCTTTTCTTAGTAGTTCTCTTTTACAGAGTCAGTTCCCTGGCAAATCTGAAACACATACCCGTTCTTCCTGGCAGGCAATGTGTGCTCCTTCCAAAAATGTGAACATTTGCATTCATAACTCATCCCTTGTCCACTGTAAAATATCATATGAAATTTTCTTGCTCTTTAGCAGAGGTATTAGAATGACACATCCAGGAGATTCAGGGACATACTGGATCTCAGAAAGGCCCATTTCTTTTTTTTTTTTTTTTTTTAAGGCCCATTTCTTTTCCCAGGGTAGTTTTCTGGATACAGCTGTGGCCTATAGAGAGGCACAACATGGGAGGTTTGTATCTAGTTTAAAAACCACACCCAGAAGAGACAGACCACTGGCTGATGTCTAAATTGGTGAGACCTTTGGCTCTGCCCTCAGCCCTCTCCTAGGCAACATCTTTTAAATCCATGCCTTGAATGAAGATATAGAAATCAGCTTTCTCAAATTCCCCAATGGCTGAAACTGGGAGCGTTAGTAACTAGGTGGGAAGGCTGGCAGAGATGAAAACTGCAGGCCTCTCCAAGGGCTAGCCCAGGTCAGACCCACCAAGATGAACTTCACCTGAAATGAAAGGTCCTTTACTTGAGTTCCAAAATCACTGCACAAATACACAATGGAGATTTATGACTAGGTGGTAGCTCTAAAAGGAAAAACAGTGGTGAGTTAAATAGGAGCAAAGACTCAGCCTGCACTAATCTGGCTTTATGCTGAGGAGGGGAAGGAGGAGGGGCAGTTTGACTGAGGGTTTACTGCTGAGATTCTACAGCCCCCCACCACCCGAGGGCTGTGTTTAGTAACTCACACTCCACTCCATTAAATGTGTTTGGGTTCCCAGCCCCTACTCATTGCCCTCTCCCCCCCACCCCCACCCCCACAGACTCAGCCAGGGAGCCCTTAGAAGGTAATGAGAACGTTGGGAGCTTGGGAAGAGCTTGGAAAGTGCAGCTCTCAGAACCTCTCCCTGCGTGGCCCTATCCCTGCTGATAAGGATGAGAGCAAAGCTGGCTGACAAGTGATTGGAAACAGGAGTTCCCAAACCCTTTAACCCTTCCCTAGTCTGCCCTGAGTCTGGAGTCTAAATGCCAGGCCCATCTCTGTGTGTCCTGCTCTTTGGGTCAGGCACTCTGATGTCCCCACTAACCTTCCCCTCTCCCTCCCCCTTTTCCCTGACATATCAATGAACACTGTCCTTTACCAGGAAAACAGTTACTACCACCATCAAATTAAGATACAGTCCTTCTACCTTCAGACCACCCTGACCAGTCAGTCTCCCTCTGGCCCAAAAGACCCCCAGCACACTTAGCCCATGCACTTCTGCCTGTCCAGGCCACTAGTTGGCATTAGGTGCCTATCAGGTGAATGTCAGTCTGGTTTGTTGTTTGGAGAAAAGAGACCCCCAGGTCCAGTTCCAGCAGCCTAACCCAAGTCATTCTCTGCTGGCTTGGGTGGCTGTGGAGCCCTTTACGGTCCTTCAGGGGTTACCCCCAAGACAGAACTGACTTTGCTGAGTCATCTTCAAGGCCCTCACCCACCTAGGTATTGCCTGGTGCTAGGACAGGCCTCACACTAGGACAGATGACTGGAAGCAACCAGCAAGGCTGACGGTGAGGAAATCAGCCCTGTTTATCCTGGGGTGGGGCATTAACAAGAAGCCAGGCTTATAGGACACAGTAATTAAGTGTAAAGGAAGCTCCCTTCAGTAGAATGGAACTCAGATAAACTGCCATTTTCATGCAAAGCAGCTTTGCACCTAAAAGCTTTTATCCAAACAGGCAGTTTAATTAAATCCCTAATCTCCTCTGACCAGTTCTGACCCCTTGAATGCTACACCCCTCCCCCTCTACTTTCTTGGGAACTTCAAGATTCCATTTAAAACACAACCTGTAAGCATACAAAACACACCCCAAAATGGTAACTCTAGGATACTCTTTGAGGGTCTGTTCGCTGTTACTTGGGGTGTCAGTTCTCTGAGGCTCAGGTAGTCCTGATTGGGGTGCTGCTTGCTGATGGCAAGGGTGAGCTGATGGCAGGGTGAACATGATGGCAAGGGTGTCATGGCAGTGGCCCGGTATCAGTGTGGTGAGGGAGTGGGCATGGTCCTGACTGGTGGGTGTGTCCATCCCATGGTCCCAATGGCTCCTACTCACCCATGAAGGCTGATGGCCATTTATTATTCCCCACATGCAGTGAGAAGTCTGCAATCGCACCACCTGTAGCAGGTATATGGCAGCCATAACAGACTTGGATATAAAGACCCTGGAGTTAAACCAGTGAAGGCAGGGATGGACAAACTGACCTGTCCGTGGGTGTCCCCATTCCTATTTCTGAGGCTGCACTGTCCATTGCTCTGAACCTCAGGAGAGATGCTAAACCTCTTAAATAAGAACCAAGTTCTCTGGGAAAAGCCCAAAGGGATGATTTGGAGTTCAGGTTCTCTGCTGTAAGTAGAGAGAGGAATCAAGATAAAGAGAGAATGGAATAATGTGGAGTGGAGGGGAATCAAGACTAAGAAGAGGGGCACTGGCAGAGAACAGCCCGGTAGTACCCTCTGACACCTGCCAGATGCTTTAGACATTTGTGCCTTCAAGTGCGGACAGAAGATCAAGTATCAAATGCCGGGCGCCAAGGCATATGTCTTCTCTTCAATATCAAGCTCATAAACTCATCTTATTTTCTCTTTCCCCCACCCCCAAAGGGAAAAAAACTGAGATTCAGAGTAGAGAAGTATTTTGCCCTGTGACGCACAGCTCGTGATTGGCAGAGCCTGGATTCTAACACTGGCCTCCCTTACTGAAAAGTCGATGGTCCTTCTACTAAACTACAGATCCGCCATAGGGATTATAATGTTGGAGGGAGATTAACAACCCAAGAATACTCATCAGACCTCCCTCTCTCGCCCTCCTATAGCAAGAACATTTCCATCCTGAAACAACCCATTTCCTCTGAGCTAGAGCAGGAAGGTCTCAGCAGGGATGAGGAAACCAGTTCTCAGCCCTGCCTAAGGATGCAGCACAAGGGAGCTTGGCATGTGTGTGTTTGGGAAGGGAGGCACTTCTTGGGGCTCAAACCCAAGAAGATGAAGAGCCCCATAGGAGTCTTTTCTTCACAGAGAAAAAAGGGTCCAGGACTGTGGTAGACAAGGGGGCATCTGTAAGTCATATAACAAACACCAGACCGCTCCATTTTATACCTCATTCCTTTGGTGGGGGTACATAGAGAAACCATCTCTATTTGGGAAACAGTGAAACTCAAATCACCATGATCCCTGCACTTTTTCTGTTAATTGTATGGACTTCATTGTGCCTGGAGAATGTATGGGTCTTCTTTAGAGGAAGTTGTATTTCTGGGAATAAGACTCTCTGGATTCATGAAACATCCCTCCTCATATCATGGGTTTTCTTTGGAAAGAGTGGGACCTCTTTAGGAAGGTTCCAGTAAGTCTTATGAATAAATGTGTGAAATTGGCAGTGTTGGAGGCAGCGCACTATCCAGCCCCTAAGAGACCTCCCAATCCTTTAATTCTTTAGTCCTGGGCAGGTTCTGCTCACCTGGGCCCTGTGGGGGCCACCTTTTTCCAAAGCCAGGTGTTTTGAAGGGTCATCCACTTGGAGTAAAAGGTGCTGCTGTTTTGACTTCAGAAAGTCAGCCCAGAACAGAAGATGCCTCCTCCGCTCCAGGGCTGACATGGGTGGGTTAAGAAAGTGGGATTTGGGACAAGATCTGTTACAGAGTCCTTTGTCTCTCTTATGGGAAAGACAACAGAGAAGAATTTTAAAAGGCTGTCCGGGTCTCCAGAACCCCTCTGGAAGCAGATGGCATGTCAACAGGTTCCAGGGCAGGCCCCAGAGGCCCCAGACCTGGGAGCCTTATTGGAATGCAATTACCCTAAGTGCTGGCTGTTAGGATGAAAAGGCAGGAATGCAATTATGGAAGAAGCATGCGGTGAGCTTTCATTGATTAACCTGTCCTGTCTGATTCCATTCCCCACTGGGTTGATTTTAGGGACCCTAAGGGTTGCCCTGTGCCCTTGGATTATGAGAAAGAAAAACAGTCCCTGCAGAAAGTGAATGCCAAAAAGCAAGGCTTGTGAGCATCAGAGGGCCAGTGGTACCCTGAAATTGCCTGGGAAATGTCTTTGTGCAAAATGCAAAATGTGCATGTCTGGGAAGCAGCTCTACCCACATATGCCAAAGCATTCTGCAGTCCCTCAGAGGTGAAGGGCAGCCAGGCCAGAGGAGTGAAAAATCAGTAGGCTGGTCAGATGACGTCTCCAGGAAAAGTTCCTTCAGTTTTCAACTTTGAGTGGCCATGACCAATCTGGGTTCAATTCTGACTCCTCCTCTTGCTAGTATCTTAGTCTCTCTGAGCCTCAGTTTCATTGGTAACATGAGGGTAAAACAACTATATCCTAGGGTCAATAAGAGAATTAAATGACATGAAGAATGCGAAGCTCTTGTCCCAACATCTAATACTTGGTAAACTTTCAATAAATGGAAGCCATGTTTATTATGACTATTCAAGTTCAGAAAATAAAATGGAAGTCCACACATTCTTCTGAGTGATATTTCAATCCCAAACTCACAGTCTAGATTCTGTGGGAGGCCTGTGGCCATACCCTTCTCCAGACCCCTAGGCCATGAGGCCCAGGGTCTGTGGACACTGCTTCCTTGAACCTTCCCCAGTGAGGGAACATCAAGTACCTGGGTGGTGCAGGTGCAATGGAGGGCTACTGGACCCAGGCTGGAGTCATGACCAAATGCAAGTTTCTGGAAATTTCAGTCACTGATGTCTTCTGCCTGTTGGGACACTACAGTTGAAATGGACTTCTCTATTCTAACAGGCCCTAGAACAAGATTAACCCAAGCAGAATGTCTACTGTGGGACTAGGAAAGCAAAAACAAATCTGTCCTCTTTTACTCTACATAAAGAAGTCTTTATTGTCTGTGCATTTGATGCTTTGATGTCCGGGGCCTTGTTAACTATAGAGATATTGGCCCTTTCAGTATTAACCAATTCCTAGAGAGAATGAAAGAGTCACCTACTAACATACCTTTCCTATGCACACCAACCACCTCAGAGTCCATACCCCCCAACATGCCAAGCCACTATCCCTGGCCTATATCTCCCCAGGGTCAGGGACCAGAGAATTTTTGATACTATAGAACAGCCCCATGCCCTTGCCCGCCCACTTCTTCCCAGGTTTTCCCTTTGCCTCCTGGCTGATCCTGGTGCATCCCGTGTGTGGTATGCTCCTTCTCTGAAGCCTATGACTATAACAAACTATCTTCTCAGTGACAACTGTCTACTCATCTGTTGGCCCCACCACCTCCTTTGCCCCATGTCTTTCCCCCCTCCAAGATCCTCAGCACTCTCCTGACACAGAATCCACAGGCTACCCCCCCATATCTTCTGCCCCAGCCTCAATTGCTGCAGCCTCCTTCCTGCAGCCTGTGGGTCCCACTCATCACCAAGCCTCCTCCACCTTCGGAGTAAAACAGCAGTGAGATCCCAACTCCAGCAGGGAACTCTAGAGGTGAGGGCCCTGGGAAGTTCTTTATTCCCTGACTCCCGGGAGAAAACACACCCAGAGAGCAAAGAGGAGGTGTTGGTTCTGGGCTGTACACTCAATTATTCATCAGTCATTCATTTATTCATTAATCATTCATCCCCCACCCATCAATCATTCATCTACTTATTTATTCTTCAGTTGTTTGCATCTCTTTCTCGCTTTGGTGGCCACAGATGTTGGTCTTCTCCTGCTTTGATCTGTCCCATTCCTTTGGCAGCTGCACAGCTGAGGCCTTCAGATGTCACTTTGTCAGGTACCTATGTCACTTTGTCAGACACCTAAGAGGGTGTCCCCCTGTCAGAGGAGCCTAAGACAAACCCAGAAGACAGTGGAGAGCTACCCCGTGCCTACAAAGCCTTCCATGGCAGGCTCTGGCCTTCTGGTCCATGGTCAGTGAGCAGGGCGACAGAGGGGTCTCCTGGGCCAAGCCAGGAATAATGTTGCTGAACCTGCCTCACAGCTGCTGGAAAAGCACTTTTCTTCTGGGCCTTTTGGGAGGCAGGGGGCTACAGGAGACCCTAAGCCTCCAAGCCTGGCTGTGAGGCCAGTCTCAGCATGTTAGGAGTCCAGAGAAAATGGTATGAGGGGACTCTGGGGCTTGTTAGAGTCCTAAGCTGTTAGCCTCCTGACAGTCCTCCCAGCTTCCATCCACCCTAACCCATATCACCCCACCAAGTCTATTCTCACCTAGTCGGAAGGCCTTTTACCTAAGTCAGATCATGGTCTAGCTCTGCTCAAACCCCTGCCGTGATTCCCCACTTACTGAGAGCAGAAGCCAAGGTCCCATATGATCTGGTCCTACTTGTTTCTCCCTCCCTTCCTCCCTTTAGGGCCCATTGGCTTTATTCTTCTTCAACTTGCCAATCATACTCCAATCTTAAGGTTTTTGTCCTAAGTTGTTTGTTGAGTCCTAAGAGTGTTTCTGGGACTCTCTTGAAAGTGACTCACTTTCTCATCTCCTTCCAATCTTGGGTCAATGTACATCTTCTCCACGAACCTACATTGATACATAATATTTAAAAGTACAAAGCACACATATACACACACACCCCACTCTCAACCTTCCTTCCTCCTCAGCACTCATCACCTTCTAATGTGCTATTTAATTTGTTATTTCTACTGTTTGTTGTCTGTCTCTGCGTGTAACCTCCAGAAGGGCGGGGATCTTAATCTATTTTCTTCACTGATGTCTCCCAAGGGTATGTCCATGAATGTCTGGTACATTACAGGAGCTCAATAAAACATTGGGTGGATGGATGGATGGATGGATACATAGATGTGTGGGTGAGCTCTGGGAAGCCACAGGCTATGGAATTTCAGCTTCCTAGGGTAGAATTTAGAAGGCCCACAGTGGCCTCTATTAGCTGTATTGCGGAGAAGGAGCCAGGCAAATCGCCCACCCGCTGCCAGGGAGGGAAGGTAGGCAGCAGCGTCGGTGGGGATTGCGCTAACTCGAGATGCCAGCTCTGTGCCGCTCTGGGGCTGGCCAGCGCTCTGGATGTCATTAGCTGATTTGTTCTGCTCTGCAGAATGTACTTTTCGTATTTAGGCAGAAAAAACAGCTTTCGGTCCTCGTGCCCTTTCTTCTGTGAGCTGTAGCACATGGCCTGCTTATTATGAATTAATCCTCTAAAGAGCATGTTCATTATTCTAATTTAATTGTGCTTCGTTTCAGAAAATAACTAAACCCAGTGCGGAATAAACTCCAACGCTGATCGGTTTTCAAGAAGTTAACCTAAGACAAAATACTGCTAGAGGGCAGCAGCAATTTGGAATCATTAAAGGGAACCCATGTAAATAATAAAAACAAAACTAAAATGCAGAATTAAATTAAGGAATAGGAAATTAAATTTGTGAATCTGATCTGAAATTGAGGCCCTATATGCACAGGCTTACCCTGACTTGGCTCTTTGCTCAGGAGTGCTGGGGCAGGGAGGTTCTGCAGAATTCCCCAGTCCCGGGAA
Organism: Talpa europaea; assembly: GCF_964194135.1. Taxonomy (NCBI): domain Eukaryota; kingdom Metazoa; phylum Chordata; class Mammalia; order Eulipotyphla; family Talpidae; genus Talpa; species Talpa europaea. Next base: position 24,665,800 of record NC_140072.1, read on the forward strand.
GTGGCAGCAGGAAGCTCACAGGCCTCCCCTCCTGGGTGACTGCGCACTGCCTTGGCAAGAAGGACATGGGCCAGTGTGACAGAAAAGGGGCTCCTCTCCCTTGGGGTCTCCCTTCCCCCCCCCGCACCCCCTCACCCCACCCCCCGCTGCCCGGGAAGGTGAAAGATGCACTGTCACAGTTACATTTGGATGACTCCTGGTGAGCCCTAGTGACTGGGGAAGGAGAACCAAGAGCCTACAACCAAGAGCCCAAACCCCTGGAAGAAGCACAAGAAACAAGGCAAATGGGTGGGGATTGGCTACAGCAAGTTGCTAGGCGAGCTTACCTTTATTTTTTTTAAAAAGATTTATTTATTTATGCATTCAAGAACTGGGGTATAGGCCAGAGGTGTGGGGGGTGAGAGGACTCACCAGAGATAGAGTGAGGAACAGAACAGGCAGACTGGCTGAAATTCACTGCTGAGGGGAGCAGCGGGCGAGTCAGGAGAGGTCTGCTGCACCATGTGGGTAGCTCCTTGGCCCGGGAACGAACTCATGCTGCAGTGGCTTTGGGTAGCTTCATAGGTTGCATCTTAACCCCTTGAGCCACCAGGGAGGTCTGCTATCTCACCTTTCTTAACCACAGTTTCGTCATAGATAATAACTCTCGCCTCTTCATTTTGATACAAGAATGAACGAAATAGGGTTAGCAGGCACTTCTGCTACTTCATCAGCATCTTCGTCAGCGCACACTCTCTGTACACAAATGCATAAACAAGCTCCATCCTTTGCCCAAAGTTTTAGGCTCTGTTTCTAGAACACCACCACTACTTGAAAAAGGAAGGTCCGGTCAATCAACTGTTTGCCTTGATTCACAAAGGCAAACTTTCATGCAGATGGTCATATCTCAGTATCTAAATGAAGTTTCCCATTTCCATCTTTATTTTGGATTCTACATAGAAAAATTAATCACTTCAAACCCTTTCTTGAAACAAAGACGGCATATAAATGAGCAAAGTAAATATTTTAAAAGGACAAAGTTACTTTTTTCTTAATTCACATCCTGAAGTCCTGATCAAAGAAATTAGGCACACAATTTAGACAAGTGCTGTTGATTGGTCAGTTAATCATTAACTGTTAGTTATTAATAGTTAATTATTAAGTTAATTATTGCAGCAAAAAATATCAAGTAGCAAAATGGAGAGAACAGGGCAAAAGGGTTGAGTTCTCTTGAATCTCTGATGTCACTTTACTAACTGCCCCCAGAAAACGTGCTAGATCTCTTGCCTATCCTGTGTACCAGAAAATTGGGGCACCATGACATACAATCAATCTCTATTCTCTCAGAATGAACCAAAAAACCCCACAAAAGAAAAAAATTATTCATGACGCTTGTTAAAGATAGTAAAGCAGACTTTATTTGGGGAGGGGAGTGGTGGGGAACTGCTACAATGGAGTTTTGTAATAGGGGAGAGAGTTGGGCTCAACTCCAAATACCATAAGTAAAAGTGAGAATTGATAGTCCAGATGCAGGGTAAGGGGGGTAGGTGGTTGGAAAATGACTAAGAGGAAGCATCAGGTCTAAGGGGGGGTTCTGGTTAAACCGACCTAAAAGGATCCTTACTGATGACATACACACCTGAGAGATTGTGGAGAATGGAATCCCAGTCAGATATCGGAGATGATTTGATATCAAGAACAGGTGATTCTGACTAACCTGACTTAGCAGGATTCTTGCTAAAACTGATCAATGAAGCCCAAAATTCAGGCCCACTTCAGAAGAGAATTCAGGAGAGACTGAGCAGAGTTTGGTCAGAGAGAATCTTTGTCACCCTCAAACAGTGACATAGTGTGGACCCAAGACTGGCTGATGATCACCTTTGGTGTCAATGGCAAGGAAACAGGGGAGTCAAGCTTCTGATGTTATCAAGGACCTGGGAGGGAGGGGTTAACCTAAAGGTAAGGACCAGGGTCAGGAAGGCCACAATAGTGGCCTGCACCTAGATCCAGAGACAAATACTACAAAATAACCTGTTGGTTTAAGAAAAAGGCACCCACATCTTTTAGACATCCAAAATGCATACAACTGGTGGCGCAAGGGGTCAAGTCGCAGCACTATGAAGTTATTCGCAGCCCCTGCAGCACAAGTTCAATCCCTGGCCAGGGAGATGACCCGCATGGCGCAGCAGACCTCTCCTGTCTTGCCCGCTGTTCCCCTCAGCAGTGTATTTCAGTTAATCTGCCTGTTCTGCTCCCCACTCTGTCTTTGGTGAATCCTTTCACCCCCCACACCTCTGGCCTGCACCCCAATTCTTGTATGCATAAATAAATAAATCTTTTAAAAAAATGCATGCCATACAACTCTCAAAGGGACCTTGTCCCTTAGGATCCACTTCATGGGCTTTAATTTCCAGGAGGCTAGAGTGAGTTTAATCAGTTAAACAATTGCTGTATGTTTGATTCTGGATGAAAACCTCAGCATCTAGAAGATGAACAGATCTGCTCAGGAGGACATCTGCTTGGGTGTACCTTCACCTTATCCAAGAAAACGCAAGTCGTCTATCCAACAGAACAGCTTCTAAAGTGACTGTACCTCAAAAGACCAAACTGGTTTTTCTCAACCAACAAATTCCCTTCCATATAAAGTTTATATTGCTTGGGCATATGTGATCTACCCACACATAAAACCCATTCACCCATGGATCCCTTTTCCCATTGGATAACAATAATATAGTTGATAATTGTCACAGTCATTGAGAGTTTAGTCCTTGCCAAACATCTGTTCTAAGTACTTTGTAAGGATTAGATGCTGAATACTCAGAGCAATCATGTGACATAGGTATTATTGTCCCCATTCTATAGATGAGGAAACTGAGGACCAGAGAAATCAAGCAACTTGTCCATTGTAACAAAGTAAAGCAGCACCAAAGTTTGAGCCCAGACAGTGTGCCAGATACTGAAGCTTCCTAATCATGATACAGCACTTCCTGTCGGTCATCAGTTCTCTCTGTCCACAAATATATCCATAGTGACCCATCTAGGCTGTATGAAAAAAAGAGTTCACTAGGTCTTCAATGACTCTCATCTGGAAAAAAGACCTTTCGAAATCCTTTCCCACTACTTTCTCCCCTGGTTCTTATGGCTGGGTCTTCATGGTCATCCTCACTTTTGCAAATATTGTGGCCTGGTTCTGTGAGATGCATGGTTTATACACAAAACAAGGCCTCGTTCCATTTCATGGGTTGGCTCCTTAAAACCTATGAGGGCAACACAGGCTTGGCACATGGGAAAATGCTCCTGGAGAAAGCAGCCCTGTCAGTGTGCAGGTACGTGTTTAAATTCCAGACCCCAGTCTTTAAGACACACATCTGCAGTGGGCATATGTATTGCAATAGATGAAAACAGAAATGTTTTTTTCTGTTGTATCTATATTATTAGATTTGACCTACCGTCGAAACAATAAAGAAAGAGTGGAAAATTAAAGGTGATTTGATATTAGCCTCCTATTCATATTAGAAAAAGTAACTGCTCTTGCGGTTTTCCTCACAGAGGTGTCTTTATTCATTTGACATGCCTTTAATAACTAATTCTAGTTGTCTGGTTGCCAAGAAAGATTTCCTACGGGCAGACTTGAAAGTGACTCGGAACTCTTTGCATGCCCGGCTTCAAATGATCCCAGAACAGCAAACATTCAGCTTCCCTCCAGACTTCTGAAGTGTGGGAATAACATGAAAGAATGAACAAGAATCACACTGCAGCCTGCATATGCTAGGAGCAGAGCTGTCTGACAGAGGCTGCAGCTGGGTCTTCATAGACCAGGCATTCGTGAGATTTGGAAATAATCTCATGAATTTGATCCATGGAGTCAGCCAAACCAAATGATTTATTTAAAAAAAAAAATCTACTTGGGGTCAGAATGATCAGGTCAGTCATAAACAGGATGAGTCTTCCCCTGTCTGTGTAGACCCAGAGTTAGCAAGAAAGATAGAAAACGACACATGCTCTCCTTAGGTCATAACCAAAAAGCACACACAATGAATATGTATTAATATTTACTATTGTGATAATTTGTTCATCTCTACATCTCTACTTCTCTATGTCTGGCTAAATGGATGACATATACAATCCCATTTAACTCTCACAACAGTTATACCTATGAAGTGACTATTCCTATTTCAAAGATGTGAAAACTGAGCTTCCGAGCAGTAAATGACTTATCCTGGGCATGTAGTCCGGGGAGCAGAGGTTGGTTAGTCTTCATGGGGCATTTCCCTTTTCCTCCTAAGCATACAACTAGACGTGATTTCCAGGCTCCCTGGACTCAATTTTTACCAATAGAAAGTGGATGGAAGTGGGCCTCCCCTCGTGGCACAGCGATTGAGCGCTGGGCTGCGAAGCTGCCCGCAGCCTCTGCAGCGCTGGTTCTATCCCTGGCTGCCGGCGAGGGCCCCACATGGCATGACAGACCTCTCCTGCTGCGCCCGCTGCTCCCCTCAGCAGTGTATTTCGTCAATCTGCCTGTTCTGTTCCCCGCTCTGGCTCTGGTGAATTCTCTCACCCTCCTGCTCTTCTGACTGTACCCACGCTTGTATAAATAAATAAATAAATCTTTAAAAAAAAAAAAAAAGAAAAGAAAAGAAAGTGGGTGGAAGTAACATAAGTCATTTCCAGTTCTGGGCCATAAAACCTGCCTGCACATAATTCTATTTCTATTTAGTGGCTGGAGTGGATGCTGAGGACCTAGAAAGGGCAGAACCTGAATATGGAAGAATCTAGGACCCCCCCCCCAATAATGCTTTTAGCAGAGTTCCTTCCCCATCACTATTCTCACAATGAGTGGTGATATAATGTTGAAAGTCTAAACTGATTAATACACTTCCTAACTCATTTCCAAACTCTCAGCCCCTTTCTTGTCTGGAGCTATACTGGAGAGGAGACACTAGACCCTTTTCTTGAGTCTCATTCTTCTTCCTGTTCTACTGAGACTACGGTAGTGATTTCTTAACTTTCCAATTTCCTACCTATGCAAACGCATTTCTGAATTTTAGAATCTGATCAAAGCTACTCCTTCTATCTGTTGGTTACCCCTCCCCCCCTGGGGTTCTGGACCTCTGTTTGTCTTTGATTGTTCCTCTACATAAGACACATCCAGTTATGAACATCTCCCACCCTGCCCTGCCCTCCCTTTCTGCAGCCAACACTCTGTTCTGACCTCATCATGTCTCATCTAGTGCAATTACAATAACCTCCAAATTTATCTCAACCCCTCTTGCCCATCATTCTATTGCCTACAAAGGGATCTTGCTAAAATAGATCTGTTCCCAGAATCTCCTGCATTCAATTTTCCAAGTCCAGCAATATTTAAAATGCAAATGCCCTTTGATCAAGCAATTTCATGTCTTTAAATTTACAGACAAATGCACAACACGATTTACATACAAGGATATTCACTGCATCATTGTTCAAAGTAGCAAAACACTGGAAAGATCAAATGTTCATCAGTTGAGTCTTATTTAATAAACTATAGAACAAGATGTGCTCCACCTACAAATTCCAAGCTCTATAGTTAAGTATAACGAGCAAGATGTAGGTCAGCCAGTTCTACATCTTAACAAAATAACATGTTAATACTTATGCTTAAAAAGTATTCGGAGCCCTTTTGAATAATGTTTCTATATCCTTTGGGTAAGTACCTAGGAGTGGAATTGCTAGATCATATGGAAGCTCCATCTTTAGCAGGATGAGGAATCTCCATACAGCTTTCCATAGCAGTTGAACCAGTTTGCACTCCCACCAGCAGTGCAGGGGAGTTCCTTTTTCTCCACATCCTCGCCAACGTTTGTTGTTGTTATTTTTTTTTAATATGTGCCACCTGCACCCCTATGTTTATAGCAGCACTATTTACAATAACTAAGCTATGGAAACAACCCAAATGCCCAAAAATAGATGACTGGATCAAGAAGATGTGGTACATATACACAATGGAATACTACTCAGCAGCCAAAAAAGATAAACTCATGCAATTTGCAGCAACATGGATGGAGCTTGAAGGGATCATGCTCAGCAAAATAAGCCAGAAATAAAAAAGAAAAATACCAGATGGTCTCACTCATAGCAGGAATTTAGAAAACCTAAATAAGGGACCAGGAAAAAGAATAAATATAATAAAGTAAAAATCAAAATCAACAAGCAACTATAAACCAGAGACACACTACAGAGGAGGGAGAAGGGAGTAGGATCAAAACAAGGGGCATGGGGACTATAACCAAGATGAAAATGGATACATTTTGCACAAATGAAAAATAATGTAAAAAATACATAAAATAAAAATAAAAAAGTATTAGGAAATATATTCATTTGGAAACATATTACATGTTTCCAAAGACATGGAATATCTCTGAAAGAATACACAAGAAACCAGTGATAATTCCTTCTGGAAAGGGAACGAGGTGGATGGGTTGGAGGGAGGAATGGATGAGGGATAGAAGGGAGACTTACTTTTCACTGCATATTTATTTACATTGTTTGAAGATTTTACTCTACATATGTATTACTTTTAAACATTCTAATAAAACCTGACTTTCCAGTACTTATTTGATAAAGTCCAAATCCTTTAGCATGAAAGGAAAGGCTCTCCAAGTTCTGGCTACAACACGTTTTCCCACTTGCTCCCTCACTCCACCAAACCATTCTTGGAACATTCCTGGTGCTCTTCATCTCTGTGCTTTTGTTTAGGTTTCTCCCTGTCCTGGAAAGTCCCCTCCTGCTCAGCAGAAATTAATCCCCTCATCTGCTACCGCCTTTGTTTTCTTTTTAATTTTATATGATGACCCTTTATCCCAGTTTGCTATGCATTAGAGGTAGGTTTCTCTCCCTTACAAGATAGAAATGTTCGAAATAGGCCAGTGCCTTGAACAATTTATAATTCTATGTGTCTCAACTCCAGAGAATAACAGGGATGAGGCAAGGGATGGACTCACCCTTCCATATAGATAAAGAGAAGGATCTGAAATCTGCCCCTTCAGTTTGAGGACTGGACCAGGTCAGTAATATACATCAGCCTGGTACATTCTGCAAGAAAGGATCTCCTTCCTCTGCTTCACACCCAAGGCCACTCCTCCCCCTCCCCTCATCTCTTTGTGCAAAGACCCACTAAGGCAATGATGCTGCTAAGCTCAGAAGTGAGCCTTGGCTCTGTGGAATCAAGCTAGGGAGAGAGACATCCATTGCCCTGGACCACAGTCTGGGGTTTAAACTAGTTGTCACAATTATTTGAAGCCTATTAAGTTTATTTATGTTCCAAAGCAGGTCCACTAGAGAAGAACCATTATAGTCGTAAATATCAGGGCTGCTGTTCTCCAGACACAGCTGGGCCTCCAGGCCCCTCCCCTTCTCAGCTCTGCAGACCCTGCTTATAGGATGAGCCCTGTACTTCAATTCAGTGCAATCCCCATACCCTGTCTGACCAATTCTGCAGGCCCAGTCAGAAAAACACACGCTTCTGTAACAGGGTGGTCCCCAGGAAAGGAGGAGGTTCCAGATTCCCTGGCCCACCCAAGGGAGGATGGATCTGAACAGGGAGAGGAAGAAGCTGGTAAAGAGACAGGAGAAGGAAGGAAACAGGATGGAGAGCAAGAAGGAGACCTGGAGGAGGCACACTGAGCAGAGAGACATGTGAAGAAGCTGCACTTGCTTCTTGGTCTTGAACTGATTGAAACAGATGAGGGTGAGAGACCCATGGGGAGGTTAACAATGGCAGCTTTTATCTTGATTTTGATTTTTCTCTTTTCCTCCCAGTCTTGTCTGACTGTTTCTGACCCTTTTCTATGGGTCCCCACCAGAAGGACCCACAGATTTGTGGCAGGCTTCGGGGCATAGCTTTGGGCCAATCCTGTTTGGGCGGACTTACACCCACAAGGGGATAGGTAACTTTGGTACTTGATTTGGAAATACATTCTGTCTTTTCTGTATTACATGCTAATTGTATTGAAGTTCCCTTCCATTAAAGGTCTCTATGTTTTGTCTTGATGCAGCAGATAGCAGAACCTATTTAGAGCAGGCAGGTTTGTGGGTTCTGGGGTGTTCCTCTCCCAGTCCTGAAACACTTTTAGACGCTTGAGGGGGGTGGGCGCAGTGTAGGAGTAAGATTCAGTTATCTGTGGGAGTGATAATCTTCCAGTCTTGCTCTAGTCACAAGGTTCAGGTGCCCAGGGCTCCACATTTTCTCCTCAAAGAAACATGGGGTCCTCATTGAAACTGAGGCCTGGGCACACATGTGGAGCCTCATCCAGCCCCAAGCTAGACTTCTTAAGAGGACAAAGGACTGGTTTCATGTCTGCCAGAGATAAACTCAGAGATCTTAGGTTTCCTCTCTTCACTCATCGGTGTGGGTTAGAAGAGACCATCTAATCCTAAGAGCCAGTATTTTCCAAACTGGGTCAGTCTGTACACTAGTCTTGCAAGATTCTCCATGAAAAAGTAAAGCAGATTCTGTGGTAAAAGTGTTTTAAGAAACACTGAATATTAGATCCTCCTCTGGGAGACTCACAGGCATATTTGCATATTAAATGACCTAAGAATTCCTGATTAACCCAATGTGCTCTACAGTGGGCAGAAGCGTTCTTTGTAGCGATACCTATGAATGTCCCTCAAAAGGAGCGTTCTGTGGAGGACATTTTAGGAAAAGCAGCCTTTAGAAATCTGTGTGCCCCCCCCACCCCAATCCCCCTTCAGCAAGTGCTTCCTGAGCTCTAACATCATGGAAGAGGAGGAACTCCTCTCACTTTCTACTTTTCTCAAGGCTGGCCACACACCTGCCCTTGGGACGGTGTTCTCTCCCCAGTGGCTCTTTCTTTCTCCTCTCAGTCCAGGTTGCTGGAGGAAGGCAGGGAGAGTGTCAGTTTCAACTTCAGCCAATTCATCTATGCAGTTTTGTCCTCCTGCTGCTCCCATTGGCTGATTTAATTTTTACGGTCACGTGTGTCGAAAGAGAGAGCTTGAAAATTTGCTATCTGTGCTCCTTCTCAAACTTTTCTTCAACTTTATCGCTTCCAAGAATCCCCATCTAATTAATCAGAGCATGAGCTGTCAGTTTAGGGCAGCCTTGTCCAAGTGTGGCCTCTGAATCAGCATCAGCAGCATCTGGGATCTTGCTAGAACACAAATGCTCAGACCCCAGCTGAATTGGACACTCACAGTGTGAGGTCCAGCAATTTGTGTTTTAACAAGTCCTCCAGGTAATTCAGACCAAAGCCATTAATTTAGGGGTTTGGAAGTCTCTTTATCTGAACAGTTTCTACTTTAGTACATTTATTTTCTGAGCACACTTAATTCCAAAAAGAAAAGGATATGGTCAGCCCATACTAAAATACCCCTATACTATCTCACTGAAAACCCATTTACAGATAAACACTCTTCTCTCCAATAACTGCACTCACCCCCTACAGGTCTGGGTTAGGCCCTCCTTGACCATTCCTAAAATGTCAACTTCCTCTCTCTGCCTGCCTGCCCCCTTCCTCCTGCTTGACTTTTCTCCTTCATGCTTATACTATGTAATTCATAAGCTTTTAGATTTACTTTTGCCTTCCCTCCTAGAATGTCAATACTATGGAGTAAGATTTTTCATCTATTCTGTTCCCTGCTTTAGCCCCAGCACTAGAATGACTCCTACCTCAATACAGATTAGCTGAGATCTGTTGCCAGGACTGAACAGTTTCACTGGAGCTTCCTGGCAGACAAAGAGTTACAAAGACCTCTTTATCTAATAACAGGAAATCAGATACTCATTGAAAGCACAGAATCAGCTGAGACCCTCCTTTTTGCCCTGAGTGCTCCAGGGTTGAGTAAGGGAACTCTTCCTGATGACACCTCCCGGGAGGCTCCGACCCTCATGGCTGAAGTCAGAGCTCCCCTCCCGCCCAGCTGGACCAGCTTCCACCCCAGGGCCGAATCAATCCTTCAATCAAGGGAAGTTTCTCTTTTCTCTCTCCAGTGAGAAGTGGGCAGACTCCTGCCCACAGATGTCTGTGCTGAACTCATCTCCTGGCAGGAGACGCAAAAGGGCACAAATTACAGGAAAACGTCTGCTCGTTTAATCAGCTTTGTAGGTTACATGCAGAGGGGCCTGAGGGGAGGAGGGAGGAGAGCATTCAACCATACTGAGTTCTTTCTCAACAGGCTGGAAGGGTAGCCCCCACCTTGGAAGAATGTATCCAGCACTGATAAATTTATAAAGTATTTGACCTTTAATCAATCCTAATATTTTCAATCCACAGAGCTTTCTTAAATGCCTACAGTCCTGCCCCTGGACCCCAATTCATCACAATTACTGCTCCCACTGTCGGAGGCAGTGCAAGAAACGGCGCATGCTGACGTCCAATATTTTATCACTAATAAAGAGAAACATCCCAAGTATTTGCACAGTTCTGATATTTTCCAGCCCAGAGCCCAGGAAAAGGGGGAGCATGTTGATTTATGCTCACTGCCTAGTCTTGTTAATTGCCCTTCTCAGCTGGAGCCTCTCTGCTTTGCAGTCACTGATATGGGTATGCAGAGAGCTAGAAGAACACAGCAGGCAGCCTGGTGGGGGGGCCTGTAGAGCACACAGTAGGCCCTTACTCGGCACCTAGTCAGTGGTGTAGAGCATTATAAAGGGCAATTTTAAAAATCACAATTTGGCCAGTCCTTGCCTGTACTCTTAGCTTTGTAAATAGATCCAATGTTTATGAGAAATCTTGTTGCCATGGTTATGATCCACCCCCAATTTCTTGTCTCCCCTTCCTGCCTCTCCCACAACCCCCTACCCCCAATCCCTGGGCAGTGTCTGTTGCCCAGCCCCCTTCCTTTCTCAGTTCAAGGCCCTCCCTCTTGATCTCCCAGCTCCAAGCTGAGAGAGGCTCAGTTTCCAGCCACGGCATTCAGGAGGCCCATGGGCTATGTCTACATGGCACCCAAACATCTGGATGAAATGTAAACAAAACAAGCAGATGTTTCTCCTTCATTATAGCAGGTGCCTTGGCAGAGGCTGGGCCTTGGGACATAGGGAAGGTCCTTCTCTGAGATCTCTGAGGGAATCTGGAAGGGCTATACACTTATCCTGGAGCTAGTCACTCAGACCTCACTGAGAGGAATGAGCAGAGGAAGTCCACCACCTCTAGGGAAAAAAGGTTCTGGCAGCAGATGATGGCCTCTGTGTGGGCAAGATTGAGAACTGTGGGGAGGAGGAGGAATAGGAGGTACAAAATCTCTCTTTAATTTCACTGCGACATAGGGTTTTCTGAGTCTTCACATTCCACATCACTGCCTTCCAGGGAAAGAAAGTATTCAAAGGAAACAAGAAAGGGCCTTCTTCTTACCCTCAGGGGCTATGAAAGAGGAGCTGAGCTCTAGGGAAAGATGGTGGCCCAGGACTTAGAGAATGGCACATTTGGATGATGATCTGTGGTTTAGAAAATGGCAATGCTCTACTATCTCTCCCTATTTTCTAACAAGGAGACCAAGGGCTAGTCACATTAGACTAATAAGGTGGGTTGAGATACTTGTGAAAGGAATAATAGAAGAACAGGGGGACAGAGGATCAGGATCAAAAGGAGATTAATTTATTATCACTTGCCTTCTCATCATTCCCTCCATCTTCTCCACACTGACTCTCTGTCACACTAAACACACTCCCCTAATCCTATCTCTGACTCCTGCAACCCTGTGTGTAACACCAAATACACTCCTCTAGTCCTCCGTCCCAAGTCCCAGTCTTGTGTGTAACATTCATCACACTCCTCTAGTCCTGACCCCACTCTCCCAGCCCTATGTGTGACTCTAAACACTCTCCTCCCATCCTGTCTCTTACTCCCTCAGCCCTGTGTATAACACTGAACACACTCCCCCAGTCTCCTCAGCTCCCCAGTGTGTAACACCAAACATACTCCCCCAGTCTTCAGTCACACTGGGGAGGCCGACTCCTCCATCCCCTGGGTGAGGAACTACCATTCCCCTTCCGTGGCACCCCCATAGCTGTTTGTCAAACCAAACACATTCCTCAGGGCTTACCTCCTTGGGAGCAGCTGTTTTACCCCACTATCTCCAGAGAAACCCTCCCTGATTCTCTGCTCCCCAGCCCGGCACAAACAAACAAGCCAAACAAGCATTGTTATATGTGAATGGGGAGGGGAGAGCCAGGGCAGCAATTGGAGGGTTGTCGCTCCTAGCTCCCCCATCCTTCCACAGATTGTTGGATTTTGTGCTGAAAGCAAATATTTTCCTTGACCTCAGTGTTCCTGTCTGTGAAACCGAGCTACAATTTGACACCAAGCTACCCGGGACCCATGGAAATAGGCTCTGATTGCCACAGGGAGTTGAGAATTCAACACCTGGACCAGGTGTTGAGGACCAGGTAGGACACAGTTTAGAGGGAAGAGATTACACTTTGATAGAGAAATAACTTTTTAGTTCTGTTTTGCTCATTTTTTAAAAATGAAACAGGAAGAATCAAGAAATGCCCCCAAGGTTCTATGTTTGCCAAGGAAAAGCTTTCACCCCCAAAACCACAGCAACCCCTGAAAGAAGCAGAGGGCCCTTTTTTCATGTTTTGAGGGGAAGGAGTAGGAATCAGACACAAAGAAAACTGAAATATGGGTGACCTCGTCTCCCTTCCCCCAAGTAGCCTTGTATTTTAGCATCATGGACTAGAAGTTTATAGGAATTCTGGATCCATGGTTTCCTATGGTCGCTTTTACAGATCTTGTTAATTTATTACCCGTGGTTACACTTTTAATGGAAATCATGAAGAAATGGCAAAGGAAACATGAGCTAATTTTTTTCCAGTGACACATTTCACTGCTATTTAAATAGCCGTTTCGCCAAACCAAACACAGCACTTACAGCCAGTGGTGACACATGAAGGAGATCACTGTGGCCGATCCTGCCTGCGGCATCCAGAACAGGCGAGACTTTCTCTCAGCTTCCCCAAGGGCTGGACGCCAAGGGGGTAGGCTGGGGGGAGCTGGAACCTGGGGCACAGCTGGAGTCCTAGTGCCCAGATGACTTGCAGCTCCCACTCCCTCCCAGGCAGGGCTACTTCTCTGCTCTCTGGAACCGAGTCCACAGCCCTCAAGAGGCCCTGGGGTGACTGTTTTCCCTACTAGCCTGGGAGGCCCCTCCAGAACAGGCCAGAACCAGGCCACCAGCAAAGGCTGCCTGAATCTTACTGATGAATGATTTGCTCAGAACATTATCAGGTTGTATAAAACCAGAGAAAGACTTTGGGGAAAGCCTGGCCAACTTTGTCCCAGTTGTGTGGTGGCGGTGGCCATTGCTGGGACTGTGCGTGCACTGGGTGTCTTTGTTGAGCCAACGCAATCTCTGACTTCTCCTCAGAAACATTGGCTTCTGAAGCTGGCTTGCTCCCCAACTCTGGGGCTGTTATGTCACCAAGTGTTTATTAACTTTTTAAGAAGCCAATTGAGAACTGTGGCATTTGGTGACAGAAAAGCCAGGGTCTGGGCTGTTGGAGAAGGGGGAACAGACCCACATAGGCTCTGGCCATAGCTGGTGCAGGCAGGCAGTGGAGGTAGTGTGGCCAGGGAACTCTCACAGCAGCCAGTTCAGAGCCTCCACGGGATTTGAAATGCAGCAAGATGGAGAGAAGCAAAGTCCTTACAGCCTGACATGGGCCCACGGAGACCTTGAATCACATGCCCAATTTCAGGGGCCCTGAGAGGTGCCAATTCTCCCCATGAGCTCCTCTGGGGATCAGTGGGGGTGAGGAGAGGTGAGCCAAGAAGAGGGTCCAAATGGTGTGAGAACAGCCTGGGAGAGGAGCCCTAGTCAGCAGAAACTGGGACTTCAACTCCAGCCAGGCCCTGCTGCTTCTTGAACACAGCTGGCTACCTCTCTGTTCCTCCCCCCCCACCCCCCCCGTGGGACACCCTGTGATCCCCAGAGGCCCCAACGAGTGTCAAAGTAGGCAGAGCAGAGGGGTTATGACAGAATGCGGGCAGCCAGCCTGCTGGCATACTGGGAGAAACCCCTCTCCCTTTCCAGGGAGAAAACCTAGTTTAGTGAGACTCGGGAGAGAAGTTAACTGTCGTCTTCCCTTTGCCAAAAAGTATATTAAATTCACTGACCACATTTTTCCAAACCCAGCACAGAGGACATTCAATGCAATGCAGACTGGCTGGGCTCGGGTGCGCTGGGCACCCCACACATTTCATTTTGCATTATTAATATTTAAACCAAAGCAGCTGTTCTCGGCACAGGCCAAGCCCAGAGCCTGTCCAAGGCTCCTAAGGAGACTTCTACCTGGGACCAAATACCAGCCAGGAAGCCCCTTATTGACCTGCAGACCTTGGGCCTCCTCGAGTGAATTTCCCTCAGAGTTATTCATTGATCTGTGGGGACATTTCTGGGACATTCTGGATGAGGGGGGCTTGGTGTTTTGTTAGCAAGAGCAGATTCTATTGATATGGTTTAGCTGGGATTCAATCAGGTTCACCCCGAGCTGATTTTTGACAGGAGTGAAAGCATCTCTTTGAAACACTAACTTCCCTTCTGAGCCCTCTGCTCCACGGTTAGGCACCCTGGGTTTCCACATGGTCCCCCCCCCCCCCCAGATCTTTCCTTTTCAAAATAAGAACAAGTGTATATCAAGCTTTTGTGCCTTGAAGCCTGGGGTCCTCCTCCTCCTGGGCATTTTCAAGTTAAAACATTATCTCTAAACCTGAGTGGGGAGATTCTTGCCTTGCCTAGACAAACCACTGTCCCTCCATAGATAGCGATTGCTTCTACTTGCCTTTGAAGTCCCAGGACAAAAGTCTCCTCCTCTCTTCTACCACTTTCCACCTCAGGATGAACTAATTACTTATTCCTGTCTCCTCCCATAACATTATATGTCTTCCTCTATGTTGGCATGTATCTAATTATATAATGAACCCTTTTTTTCATACTTATAAAAACTAATACATAGTAAGTGTTTTCTATGTACAGGATGCTTTAAGTCGAAATATATATCATGTGATTCTCACAATAACCCTATGAGATGGGTTCTATAATATCCCCATTTTAAAGATGACAAAACTGAGGCTTAGAGATGGTGAGCAGCTTGCCCAAAGTTATATAACTAAGAAGGATCTGTCCCCCACGCTCAACTCTCCAGACTACAAGCTCCCCAAAGAAGGGGCCATGTCTTGTGCATCTATGGCTACCTAATACCATGTCTCATTATAAGTATTCAAAACATACTTATTGAAATGAAAAATAAAATTAAATAAATCAAGCAGAAGCTTTTCCCAGGCCAGGACCTGCTGTGATATCTTGGTGTCATCATTTTCTTTAGGCAACTGCCCCCAACCCTAGCTCCTAGAGAGGAGTAAAAGCCTGACTGTAAGCCAGACTGGGATTCAAAGTCAAGTGTGACCAGAGTTTAAACTAGCTGTGTTCCTGTTTGCCATTTGCCAATTAATGACAATAATATAATACCAACTTAATTTAATCCTTGCAATAACCAATTCAGTCCTGCCTGAGATGAATAGAGAAGGAAGGAGGTTATGATGCATGGAAAAGTTGCAAGGATTAAATGAAGTGATATGTGGAAAGCATCTAACCCAGCTCTTGCCACATTACAGACACACAAGTCAGTGGCTTGGGATACTGAAGTGCTTTGATGGCTCCGATAACGACAATGTGTTCTATTTCTATAGAGCTCCATAAAGTACAACAATATGAATCTCCTTTAACCCTCACTACTCTGAAAGCCAAATATTACCATTATGATTCTGTTGCAGATTTCTAGTGCTGTACAACAAACCCTTTGCGCCCCCCACCTCCCTCAAACTTAGTGTCTTAAGAAGAATAATATTTCCTGCAATTTAATCAGGGCTCAGTGGGGAAACCCTTCCTCTCAGCATCATTTGGCACCACTGGGGCAGCTTGATCAGAGTCACCTGTAGGTGCTCACTCACATCTGGCCACTGTGCTAGCTGCCAGCCATGCCCTTAGCTAAGGCTCTCGGCTAGAACCAATACAGGCCTCTTCATGTGACCTGGGCTTCCTCATAGCATGGTGGCTAGATTCCAAGGTGGGAAAGACAGACAGAGGTAGAGAGAGAGCCTGAAAGTCAGCCAGAGGAAGCCACGTGCCTTTTATGACCTAGCCCAGAGGGGTCACGCAATGTTACTCGTGACACATTCTATTGTTTTGTTTTGTTTTTAAAGATTTATTTATTTTTATACAAGAACTGGGGTATAAGCTAGATGTGTGGGAGGGTGAGAGGAATCATCGGAGACAGAGCGGGGAACAGAACAGGCAGACTGAAGAAATACACTGCTGAGGGGAGCAGCAGGCGAGACAGAAGAGGTCTGCTCGCCATGTGGAATTCTCGCCGGCCGGCCAGCATCAAACACACACTGCACAGCCTGGGAACAGCTTCACAGTGCCGCGCTCAACCACTTGAGCCACTAGCCCCACATTCTATTGTTGATACAGTTACAGAGGTCCTCCCAGGGAGGGGATATAGAACTCTACTTCTTTTTTTTTTTTTTTAAGATTTATTTATTTATGCGTAGAACTGGGGTACAGGCCAGAGGTGCAGTGGGTGAGAGGATTCACCAGAGACAGAGTGGGAAGCAGAACTGGCAGATCCACTGAAATACACTGCTGAGGGGAGCAGCAAGAGAGATAGGAGAGGTCTGCTGCACCATATATGGGTTAAAGCTCCCTGGCTGGGGATTGAACTCAGGCCGTAGCAGGGATAGCACTGAGACTTGACTCTATGCCAAAAGGAAGGCCCCTAGAACTCTTCTTCTTAATGGAAAGCAGCTCAGTTCTGGAAGGACTGAAATACTGCTGTGACCTTTCATAGAAAATACACAGAGACCCTATTGACAGAGGAGCACTGAGACAAGGAGTCTGCATGACCTGGGCAAGAGTGCAGCACCAGCAGTGGCAGAGCAAGACCTTGAACCTGGGTCTTCTGACAATGGACCTTCTAATCACATCTACCAGGGCTTCAAAAAGCCACTCCCTCCTCCACATAATGGAGCCCTTCAGAGTCAGCCTACCTCCTCCTTCCCTGCACCCCACACATACACGTATACACACCAGCCACAGCCAAACTTCCTTCCAGTGGCCCCATTCCCAACTGGACCAAGTGAGGAGGAGAGCTCCTGAATAAGTCAAATGAGTCAGACCCACTTGGTTGCTTTGTTGCTTTGCTGCCAGGCCAGACTGAGCCTGGAGGACACAGGCCAGCCAGGAACCAGAGTTGGAGCATCCTGGTGCTTAGGTGAGTATGGGAGGGAATGATGAAGCAGAGTCTGGGATGTGTAATTCCAGAAAACAGCAGGGGCTAAGAAGACTGCAGGTAATTTGGGGAATTTTGGACAACGTGAGTGTGATGTCAGCCTTGGTGAGGGGGCGGGGTGAGAATCAGGGGGCTGGCAGGGGAAGGTGAGAGCAGTCAAGTTATAATGGGGGAACAGTTTATTAGCCTAGCAAATTTTAACTTGAAGCTCCAAAACTGCTCTGCTCAGAAAGGGCAAATGCCCAGCTGTAATTGTAACCCATGCTATTGAGTCTTAGGTGAATCCAGAGAGGTCGGGGGATTGATTTCTTCCCTGATGATTGAGTAACTGAGCACAAAGCCAGCCCCCACCAGCCCAGGGCTGGGGAGGAAGCATCAAGGAGAGAGTGGAAGGAGGTTGCAGAGGTCAGCCTCTGGGGCATTTGGGTGCCTCTGGGAGTGCTTTGATGGACCTGTTAAGGCACCATCAGCAAAACAGGCTATTCTCCTGACAGCCTGTCCAGAGGTCATCACAAGCCCAAAGCATTCATTGACATCTCAGTCCTGGTGCTCTGAGCCAGCCAGCACTCACTCGGGCAGCCTGGACAGGACTGCAACACACCCTGTGTCCTGCACCAGACAGCTGGACTCGCTGTTTCCAGCTGTGCAACCTTGGGCACCTTACCAAACCTCATGAAGGCTCAATAAAAGAGGAGCAGCAACACCTTCTCCAAAGAGTTCAGTGAGTCTTAAATAAGATCAAATAGGTTAGGTGCTCCCCACCCCCAGGAGCTACAAATAGAATTCAATAGATGGTCATTCTCATCCCACCCCCATTTCTCTTTCGTTCTTTTATACTAACCCAGAAGCAAATCATCCTAAACCTCATCCGGCATAGACCAGTAGAGTCAAAGAGAGGCAACAGTGATAAAGTGTTGGGCAGGGGTTGTGGGCAGAGGGTCTAATAGGCACTTTCTGCCTTTGGGAGTCCATAGCCTAAGAGCAAGGCACAGGGAAGGCCCCTAGGGCTGAGGCACCAGCCCCCATAACAGGGAAGGAGGGGTGTTGCTAGGAGGATGTTTCTTGTCACCTTGTGGTCCTTAAGGGCCAGACAGTCCTAAAACCTGTTCCTCAAACCTCCCACTCCATTAGGTTCTCACTGGTGCCATTGAGAATAAACAGCAGCAGAGGTGACAAGAGAGGGGCTGCTGCACCCCTGTGCTGGAGACACGTCCTGGACTTCTCTATGCCTCTACTTTCTCACCCATAAAATAGGAGGGTTGGGCAGATGGTGTCACTGCCAGCCTCACTAGTTCTTGTGTCTTATTTGCTGCTTCCATGTCCTGCTCTCTTTCCTTTTGACTCCTCCCATTCCTCCTCCCCTAGGCCTAGCCCCGATGCATTGTGCTTATCAGGGAGGGGGATTATGTGGGCTATGAAGATTTCGCCAAAGTTCTTTCTGCAGCTCCAAATTCTGAGGTCCCAAGTTCCTCTTTTCTGAGCCAGGTCTGGGGTTTGAGTAGGAGGGCTGCATCCCCCACTTTCCTGGAGGATTCAGATGCTATTCTTGCCCTTATCTCCCATGGGTGTCTATCCCTCTGGGGTTCTTGGAAGACCCTGAACCACCTCCCAAAGTTCCTGGGTTAAAAATAGATATTTCCCCCAGAAGCTTAGGAACAAGAGTGAAAAATAAACAGCCCCAAACCTTGTCTGTTGGCTTTATTTTGCAACTAACAGACTGAAACATACCTCCCCCACTCTCCTGGCAGCTCCAGCATCCTCCAACTCAGTCCTGCCTGGGCCAGATTAGGGAAGGGAGGAGGTTATGATCCATGGAAGAGTCATACCCTGAACTTTATGGGGTTTGCAGTGGCCAGGTGCAGAGCTGCTTCCCACCCTTTCTCAACAACAGCCAGAGAAATGAAATGCAGGCTCTGTGAGGCAAGTAGGAAGGGAGGGGCATGGGAAGACAAAAGGAAGAGAGAAGAGAAAAGGCAGATTCTTCTAGGGGTGCAGAGGGCAGCCTCCTGGTGAGGAGGGATAGAAAGGAAAGCTGGTCATGTCATAACCCATAAGTAGTGAGGGATAGGAAGTTCACAAGCATTGACAGCAGGTTCCTGAACATGGAAGCAGGTTTAAGGCAGGTGTCATGAGCTATGCTACATTTGAGATGAGTCATGACCACCTCCCAGGGCCACAGCTCGCAGTCCCCAGTGGACCTGTGCCAAAACCTTTCCTTGGGAAACTGTCCCTCTTTTGCTCAACCTCAGCCCTTCTGCTCCAAGGAGGAGTCTCTGGACAGTTGGAGCCCAACATTCCCTGGGCTCTTCCAGCCTCAACATTTATCTTAGGGCTATTTTCACTCCCAAGAACAAAGAAGCTTTCTATTCAGCAAGTGGTGAGAACCCACACCTCTGACAAGCCATAGATCACCCTGAGGCAGGACGGAAGGGGCTGGTGGCCAGCACGTGGGGTTGCCCCACCCACAGCATCAGAGGGGGTGTCTGGCTCATGGCTTACTGTAGGGGCCCCAAGCAGAGGGCAGAAATTGTGCATGACAAGCTGATTCTGAGATTCTGAAGCTAAACCAAGGCAGGAAGAAAGAGAAGATGGAGATTATTGACTCTCGGGAAGGAAACTTGAGCAATCTGTTTGGCTCCAAACTCTGAGCTCACTCTCCTCCAGTGAGATATATGATGATCATCAAATTCACCTGGGAGCTCTAAAGAAAGCAAGGGAGTAAGTGTCCATGGTATAGAAAGCCCAACAGCACAAAAAGGGTGTGGTGGATGCGACTCTTCCAGTAGCCATCACTGTAGCTGAATTTTTTTTTTAAGATTTATTTTATTTATGCATAAAAGAACTGGGGTGAGAGGATTCACCAGAGGCAGAATGGGGAGCAGAACAGGGAGATCTACTGAAATACACTGCTGAAGGGAGCAGCGGGCAAGACAGGAAAGGTCTGCTGTGCCATGTGGGCTAGCTCCCTGTCTGGGGATCAAATTCGTGCTGCAGTGGCTGGCAATAGCTTGATAGCACTGTGTCTTTAACCCCTGCACCACCAGGGATGCCCCCTGTAGCTGAATTCTTATTTCCTACAATATTTGAGTATACTAGCATACAGTTACATGTACACTGTAGAGACAATAAAATATATAGCTGCAGTCACACATACATATAGACATGCATGCATATATATATATATAAATTATCCACTTTTATACATTTGGTAAGAAATTATACACATTGTTCTACAAGTCCTTTCTACACTTAATCACAGAACTTGTAAGTTGCTTGTAAGAACTTGTAAGGAGAAACAGAATGATACCAGGGCAAAAGCAAACAGTGAGGGGAGTAAGGCAAGGGCTGAAAGAAACAGAAATCTTATGTCAGATAAGCAAGAAATATAAATATTATCTATATGACTAAGTGATTCATTGGGAGTCATACACATAAAACTTTAAAGACAAGAATTCTAGTTATTTGTAGCATGGGTGCAAAGTTGTGTCCTACAAACCTCAGAAGGGGTTCAGAGAAGGGATGCTTTTCTGTTCACAAGGTCACCCTGGCTGAAGTATTCAGGAAGGAAGAAGGGACAGTATTTGGCTAGGGAGCCCACGAGGAAAGAAGTGCAAAAACTGGGGGCTTAAGTGATGGAAGTACCCATGAGGAAGGAAAATAAGTCATGAATTTGAGAGACATTTTAGGAAGCTATAGAGATGAATAACAAGAATATGAAATTGGGGTCACACAATCTGGTTTTGGACCCTTGCTCCACCATACACCAACTGTGAGAACCTTGCAAAATTATTTTTTTATCGCTGGGCCTCAGTTTTGTCATCTGTGAAATGGGGATAAATATTGTACTTATTTCACAGGGTTGTTGGGAGGATGCAATGAGTTAATCTATTCAAAAAGCCTAGAACAGTTTCTGGACATGCTAAGGATGTAGATTTGACTACTAAAACCAAAAAACTATAGGAGTCAAATTTTGTCTGAAAACCAAGTGTACCACTAGGGAAAACAGAAATGACTCCCTCTCTATATCTGTTCCATTTTTCAGTGACATTGAGGAGGTGTTTTAAACTTTCAACTCTGCTCTATGCTTTGAGTGTTGCATCCCCAGAGCACCTAGCTATAGTTACTTGTAGATTCAGTGATTTCAATTTAGGGAAAGAAGGGAACAAATTAAAAATTCATGGAGATTTTTGAAGTATGGAGGAGTTGAGGGTGCTGTATAAAATGGCCTCAGTTTTTTTTTTTAAGATTTATATATTTATGCATATAAGAACTGGGGTACAGACCAGAGGTGTGGGGGGTGAGAGGATTCACCAGAGACAGAGAGGGGAACAAACAGAACAGACAGAATGACCAAAATACACTGCTTAGGGGAGCAGCAGGCAGGTCAGGAGAGGTCTGCTGTGCCATGTGGATTGCTCCCTGAGGATTGCTCCCTGGGAATTGAACTTGTGCTGCAGTGGCTGTGGATTGCTTCATAATGCTGTGCTTCACCCCTTGTGTCACCAGGGAGGCCCCAAAATACCCTCAGTCTTAATAAAATTATCTCTATATCATAACACCCTCAGTCCACGGACTGGCCTTTCCTACTCATTTTTCTTTAACAAACATTGATTTGGTGTCCACTTTCTTCTAGGCCCTGAGCAAAATTCTCGGGAGATGGCATGAATAAGATGCCATCCTTGCATTTAATCCATAAACAGATAAGTGCAACACAATGTCACAAGAGTTGACTGTTGGAAGATGAGTAGACTCTCTAGGCTCATGGAGGAAAGAGGCATAGGCATAGGCCTTCGAGGCTGATGGAAAGCATGAGCAAAGTTACGTAGAGGCTGATTTTTAGAGTATTGTGAGCATGACTAGAATGTGGGATATGGTGGCCTTGGCAAGAGCAAAAGGAAATGGGACAGCTTTCAGGCCTATGATGATGTCTGTGGGTAACCAGGCCCTGGACTTGGGGAGCATGTGAGTTCTTTATCATTACCCTTTCACAGAAATGCCCAGAAAGGCTCTGGAATGCTGCCCACCTGTCTCCATCTGGGGGCACAAAATGGAAGTGGTTTATTGCCATTCCCAGGTACTTCTTCAAAGTGCTTCAAATAAGAAGAAAGCAGTCAGTCAGACAGAAGGTACACAATCCGGTGGTATTTATTTCTGGCAAGAGGTTGCCTCAGAACCTGACCACAGTTCTATCCAACTAGCAGTGCAGAACAAACATCAGGGCCCATGTCTTTTACTCACCCTCCTGCCTTCAGAGAAATCTGAAGACAGAAACCCCAATGGTGGGTCCCACCAGACTTCCCAAGAGGGTGCCTTGGAGTGCCTAGAGTTGCCTCAATCCCAGAAGGAAAACAATATGTATTTATCTCATTCAGCCCAAAATTGCATGCCTGGGTCAAAGGCTTGGTGCCAAGAAGCATAAAAACTGACGTATGCTGGAGGGTCCCCAACAATGAGCCAACACTGACATGGCACCACAAGCAACTACACAGTAACCCAGCCCTGTATAAAGCCCTGATCCAACCTAAAGCCAAATCCCACTTGCTCTTCACCCTGTGTGCTAACACTACCACCATTTCATGCCCAGCCCAGACCTCTTCCAACCCAACATCAACACTAAATAATATAACGAAAATGACTCCAACATACTTCAACTCCATAAATCCTATACCACCTCAGCCTGACTCTATCTCCACCTCCAACTTCATCCTAAGTCAAAGTGTAACAGGGTGGTCCCCAGGAAAGAGGGAGGTTCCCTGCCCCACCCAAGGGAGGGTGGAGCTGAACAGGAAGAGGAGAAGCAGAAGAAGAGACAGAGGAAGGAAGCAGGATGGAGCCAGGAGACCTGGAGGAGGCACATGGAGCCTAGAGACACGTGAAGAAGCTGCGCTTGTCTTTTGGTGGTGGATGGGGTGACACAGATGTGGGTGAGACCCATGGGGAGGTGACAATGGCAGCTTTTATCTTGATGTTGATTTTGCTCTTTTCCTTCCGGGCTTGTTTGGTTGTTTCTGACTCTTTTCTGTGGGTCCCCACTGGAAGATGCTTTAGACTTGTGGCAGGCTTTGGGGCCTTGCTCTGGGCCAATCCCATATGGATGGAGTTTTACCCACGAGGGGACGGGTAACTTTGGGTGCTTCATTTAGAAACTAGACTCTTTGCCTTACCTGTATTGTTTCCTAGTTTTTATTAAAGTTCCTTCCCATTAAAGTGTCATATGTTTTGTGTTGATGCGGCGAATGGCAGAAGGCGAATGGCAGAACCCATTTAGAATAGGCAGGTTTGTGGGGTTTGGGCTGCCCCTCTCCCTGTCCTATAACAAAAGGACAGGTGGAAGGAATGATCCCTGGGGAGAGACTTGCCACTGCCCCACAATGTGATGACTGGCCAAAAGCTAAGTGCCATTTGTAGCTTGAAATGTGCTTTCAGGGCCTCCCTAGCACAAGGGGTCAGGACCCAGCACTATGAAGCGATCCACAGCTACTGCAGCATGAGTCCATCCCTAGCCAAGCCAGGGAGCTACCCACATGGTGCACTGCTCTCCCGACTCCTGACTCCCCCACTGCTCTCCTCAGCAGTGTATTTCAGTCTGTCCACCTGTTCTGCTCCCCGCTCTGTCTCTGGTGAATCCTCTCATCCCCCACACTTCTGGCCTGTTCCCCAGTTCTTGTATGCATAAATAAATAAATCTTTAAAAAAAAAAATTTGCCTTGAACAAAATTGTCCTTTGGGTTTAAAAATCTGACAGGAGACTGTCATCATTGTTGAAAGATTTAATAAGAAATCTATTTGGAAAGGAGCAGATCTTGGAAGCCTCTAGCTGAGAAATGGAGCCTTTTTAATGATTTCCTCAGCAAACATCAGACTGGGATGAAAGTTCTTAAGAAGCCCTTCTCCCCCCAATCCTGGGCTGCCAAGAGTCATCAGGAAATGGGATTATCTCAATTTCTAGATAATGAATAGTTGCCAGTTTCTAAAAAAAAAAGAGAATTCAGGAAAATCCAAAGGGAAAAAGTAGATTTTTAAAAAGTGTGTAGCAGTGAAGGCTGGGTTGCAGAGTGAAGCCCCAAGGGAAGTCCCAGAGTTGTGCTCTATCCGGGAAGGTAGAGGTCATCTGGAAATGTGACTCCAGAATGGACTGTCAATCAAGGGGGAAAGACAAATAACAATGGCTCAGATACAAGCCCCAGAGCAGGATGGCAGGAGCACGGATGGCAAGTCCAGGCAGGCCAATGGGGTGAGGGGTCTGCAGGAATCCCAGGGTCCAGATCCCAGCACTCCAAGCAAGTTTCATCCCCTTAAGCAGAGTTTGCATAGAAAAGCCAGATTTTTCTTTAAATAACTTCTTTTTCTGATTCAAAAATTTAAAGAAAATTCAGAAAGTATAAAAATTTTGTAAAAGTGAATTCAAATTAACTACAACCCCTTCACTTGAGTTACGGTCACTTCAAGGGGCAGGATGTTACTAGCACTTAGTTATTTCAAGAATTTATCCTTTTACCCTGCAGGTTCAGTTACTAACATCTAGGAGAACAAACTCCTGCCCTCTTGAAAAGAAACCAAGGCCACAGGTGATGCTGACAAATCCGATTCTATTCCCTGCACTGCTATGGGAGGCAGCTGTCCATTCAGAAAACAAGTACTGATCATCTCCTGTGTGCCAGGCAAAGCAGATGCCTTCCCTCCTCTGTGCCCTGGCACCTTTTGCAAAGGTGTCAATGGCCCCAGGTCACCTCCCACATCACTAACACACACTCAGATTTGGAAAGGAAAAGAGGGTTTGGGGCAGGGGGACGTCGCTGGTCAGATTTGACCATCACCACCCATTCCACAAGCTGTGACGACATTGGGTGTTGCCCCCACACCTCCCAGGAGCACCCCTGCACAAGCAAGCCCTGTTTCCAGAGCACAGTGCCTGGCACTTACGGGAAAGGGAGCACAGATCCTGCCTGCCTTCCCCGCCCCCACCATAATACCAAAGCATTCAGTTTCCAGTTCATTCTGCAGGGCCAGCACGGGCAAGACCTTTTACTCTTTGCCCGCCATCCCCCCTCCCTTCCCTCACCATCAGGCTTCAAGCTTGTGGTCCACCTAGGGACCCATTAGCATTTTTAAGGTTCTTATTCCAATACACATCCTGTCCTGGGATTGTCTTCTTCCTTAAGGCATTAGCACCTTCCACACACCTTTTATCACCCCAGCCCTGCCTGCCTGGGGTCAGCCCTCAATCCACAAGTGTCTGGGGAAGAGCTGGGAAGCTCAGTCACACTTCCCAGGCAAGTTTCACAGTCCATTCCTTTCTGTCAAAGGTACACCCTAAAGTCCTAAACTCCCTCCCACCTTTTCTTCCTCCCCCCTCAAGAGGTGTTCCCATAATCAGTAGGCATCAGTGGGCTCTAATCAACCCCCTGTTTTGACTATTTTAGCAGCAATAAAAGGGCCATAAAGAGAAAGTCAGTGGACCCTGGAGGAGCACGGATCTCCTTCGCTGTGATATAATGAAAAACACCAAGTGCTTCCTCGGAGCCCTAAGTGACAGCCCTAGCGGCCGAGCTATTGGAGAAAGCCTAATTATGCTATAAATTAAAGGGTTTTTTTTTTTTTTACCCAACATTATGACCTTTAATAAGATTGTTTTTACAACCAGCTGTCAATAAATCATGCAGGAGCAGCAGTGAGAAGCATTCTCTGAGCACTTCTGTGAATTTCATTAGCTGCAGTTTATTTGGTTTTGGCGAGCTATGATGTTTTTTAAATCTCAAATTAAAGGCTCTGAACCATAAAAGCTAATTCAGAAAAGTTCCTGTTTCAGCCTCTGAAAACAAGCTTCCCTAATTGCAGAAATTAGCTGAGATGTGGCCAGGCCAGGAGGTCATTAGTTGGGAAGCAATGACAAGTGTCTTGGACTTCCTCAGACCTGGCAGCCAGGAACCCCATAGAACCTGAAGATGACAGCCCCAGAGACAGCTGGCCCTACAATGACCAGCCCTGGGAGGTCCTCGTCCTGAGGGCTGCTGACCTTAAGAGGGACAGTCCAGGTCACCAACTGGGGCAAGAAAGGGTTAGCCCTGCTGCACACAAGTGTACTTATGCCAATAGAATGGGAAGCCCACAAAGATGCTTAAGCCACTGCTCAGAACTTCTCCCCACCCCAGCTTTTGTTCAGTTCTTGCTCTCACTGGAATACTGACTTTATCCACTGACATTATATCTTCCTGATATACATATAAGGAGAGATAAGAATGGGATATAAGAGGGCATATTTAGAGACACAAAGCAGAGACATGGCCAACTGAGGCAGGTGAAGACAGCATGAGTTCTGTTGCCCCATGGAGGGGTCAAGTCATACCCCCCCATATTATACTGTTATGTAAACAGCTGATAAATTTTAAAAAACAAAGAAGATGGCAGGAGAACCTGATACATGCTATGAGCAGCTAGCCCACTGGGACAGACTGGTGTGAGGATGCCTGGGTTTAGATTCAAGACTTGCCATTAGTTATGGAACCTTGGAAAAGCAGAGTGTACCATTAAGACTGTAAAACCAAACAGACCTTTTTCAAATAGAGACTTTGACATTCCATAGCTGAGTGACCTTACACAAGTTTCTTCCTATCTCCAGGCCTCAGTCTCCTCATCTGTAAAATGGGGATGTTATTCATAGTCCCCACCCCCCCACCCCACCCCCGCAGAGTGATGTTTGTACAGATGAGCGAGTAGAGGCAGGGAAATCTGTTAGCACAGTGCGGTGTCTATAAGCTCTCAAATACCAGCTGGTAATAATGATAGTAAGAGGAGGAGAGGTATTTCCTTCTCTAGGCCTCAATTTCATCATCTAAAAAGAGAGCAGGACTAAACAGTTTCTAAGGTCACTTGTGACACTGTTTGGAAGTGTTTCTGAGATGTAAACTCTCCTATTGAAACCCTTCAAAGGCTTCCATTGCCCACAGAATGAAGTCTAAGTGCCTTGGAAAGAGCTTGCATTGGTAAATAACACACACACACACAGATTCATTCCCCCCAGGTCCATCTCAGGCCAGTCACTGGTCCTCCATGCAACAGAATTTACATTCTCAGTGTCCTCTGCCTCTGGGCCCTTGAGTGCAGTCTCCCCTCTGCCTGGAGTCCCGTCCAAATACTCTTTCCCTAACTAATTCCTACTACTTCTGAGGTACCTAAAGTCACTTCCCCCAGGAAGCTTTCTAGTCCCTAATCCCAGGCCCTCCAGGCCCACAGGTGTTACTGCAATGCCTGGTACTTCTGCTCTCAGAGACCTCTTCACCCTACATTGTGGGCTTAACCAACCTATGGCCTCTGACAACATCGAAGCAAACACCTTGTCTGCTTTGGTCTCCCGGTATCTAACCCCCTACTTTGTAGACGGTAAGCTCTTGAAGTATTTATCAAAGGACTGTTAAATGGCATGGCATTCCAAGACCTATTACCTAGAAAAACCATATGCAACAATAGCTTAAATTATTTTATAAACAGATATTTGACTTGTAACAAGGAGTTGGGGGTTTTATTTTAATGAATTGATTTATTGAATGAAGTGACTATATTAGAGGATTGTCATAAAATAACGTCTTTCTAAGGTCTCATCATTGGACCGTCATCTTCTTTTTCGCAGAGAATGAAGAAGGAAAAGGGAACAAACAATGGGCCTAATAGGGTGAGGCTGGCTCAGAAAGATTGCCTCGAATAACCGAGAGAATGGGAGACAGGCTGGGGAGGGCCCCTTTCTCCCAACTCCTTTCTTCCATGCTGCCCCACCTGCCCAACATCCAGCTCTCAGGATTCTTTTCTCCTAGGACAGAAATTTCCCAATGAAAACCATCCGTGAAGTAGTGCGTGGGAAATGAAATGGCAGCACCAGCGCGTCAGTGACTGTGAAGAAGCCATGGCGTCCGCCCTCACCTGGGCTTCCTTTGGCTTGCCTCATTAATCAGCTCCCCAGGTCATCCGGGTGTCTCGCCTCAGGCTCACAGGTCTGGTTTTTGTATAATACACATTTCCCCCAGCTTTTATTTCATCTGCTTTTTTCAAGCAGCCTTTCCATTATTTCTGAACATTTGAGTTAAAAAAATGTAAATTACAGACGCCTGTGGATTGACGTAATGTGAAAAGAAGGCGGCTGTTTCCCCTCCCTCCAAACAGAGAACATGGTTTTTAAAACTAATAAACCCCTTAAAGCACATGAAGCGCATTTCAGCCTTTTAAGTGGCTATTTTCAGAAGGGAAAGGGGAAAAGAAGAAACAAGGAAACATATTTTGGGTGATGTCCTGGCAGAGGGGGAATGGTCTCCGCCTGTGCAGATGGAGTCTGTGCCCTCCCGCAGGTCCAAGTTTGCAGCCCATGGAGAGCCTGGGAGGCGAAGGCAAATGGTGCGGATGAGCCTCGGAAGAGCTGGTAGGCAAGAAACATTGAACATAGGCAAGAGATGGGAATTTTGTGGCAGGGGGATTTTGGCTGAAGGTGGGAGCAGAAGGTGAAAGGAATAGGAGGGCTTGGTTTAGACAACTGGACTAGGATAAGCCATGGAAGGGTACTGGGAGGAGCAAAGGGCTAGGGAGGCAGCCAGGAAGATAGTCGACATTGTCTCCCTTCTTTAGGTGGAAATTGAATGTGGAGGAGGTGATGGAGTTGGGGGTTATGGAGGGAAGGGAATCTAAAATAGCACTATGAGGAGCTCTAGGGACACGATGAAAGCCGCGTGGAAAGACTGATCTATCTCTCATGTGTACAAGACTCACCTGTGTTTGAACATCCAGAGGTCGGTCAGTCAGCCTTAAACATAAAGTCAAGGTTCACTCACTCTTCTTCCCAGAGGACCCAATGTCTACAACCCTGAATCAAATACCTGGCAGAGAAATACACAGAAGGCATCTGGCCATATTTATGGAATGAATGGATGAGCTGGCATGAATGGATAAATGAATTAAAGAAATGAACATCTTCCAAGCAACTGTCATTCTCCTAGAATGAAATAGGGTATCTCTTTTCCAAGAACACCAAGATGATACCCCACCACAACAAGGATTGAAGATCCTTGTTATTTAGAAGCCTAGGAAGGCAATAGCCCACCCCAGTCCCAAAAGGTGGTGACATTTCTTCCGATTTCTGAGTTTGAAACAGGGCTTTGGAGTTTCAGAATTTGCCTCCTAGACTTGAGAGAGATTCCTAGCAAACCAGCCAGTGTTTCCCATCTGTTCCAGTTTGCTTTGAAAATAATTTCTCTCTTGCTTCTACCACCCAGTCCATCTGAGAGGTTTTAAAATATATGGAGCTTAGGCTTCCCTACCACATCAGTATCGAAGAACACCGCTGGGACCCTCAGAGGAAATGCTTGTACACCTCAGGGCCCTGGGATTCATGCTTCCTTCTGGGCTGAGAATACAGAGAGAGGGTGGATGCAGATGGAGAGCCATTGTGCAGAAGAACTTTCGAATCAGCCAATATGCCTGCCTCTGCTGACGTCAGGGAGATGTGGAGGGTTTGCCAGTCAAAAGGCAGAGGTGAGTGTCCCCTGCAATTTGGGCCAGCCATGGAAAATTATGTTTTATTATTGTCATTCTACTCCCTTACAATTTAGGGAGCAGAGAGTAAGTCTCACAGAGCTGAGAAACTTGAGCTTAAACTTGCCAAGCCAAAAGTAAAATCACTTTTTTCAAAAACAACTGCTTATCAACTTTATTCACCTCCTATTTAGATGTGAAAAATGCTCCAGAGGGAAGTTTTGTGAGCAAAAGCCAAGATTTACTGTGTATTTCCCACAAACAGGGCTCACCGGTTTATTCTGTGAGATGTGAAACCCAGAGGACCCACGCAGCAGGCCTTTTGGGCAAAAAGGAGTCTAAGCCAGATTTAAAAATCCACGTCAGGACTTTTTAACTGCTGGGGTAGGTTGGAGAACTGTCAATGGGCAGGAAAATAGCACATCTGGAATGTGGCTCTGTCCCCGTGTTGGCTGGTATAACTCAACATGTATGTCAGATCTTTTTTTTTTTTTTAATAGCCAAGATTTATCTGGCTTCTATTCATGTTTCTAAGTCCAGGATGAATATGTTAAGTTCTGTTCATTTACATTTGTGTAAATGAAAAGCAATATTTCACTGCTAGCAGATATCTCACTTGCCTTAAACGTAAAAATGGCAAAAGCAAGCACTATGATCCAAGACACCGATGACCCAACTCACTGAGAAGATACAAAAAGAGAAAGACCTTGTGATTTTCATCACTACAGCTATATCCCCTTTGTGCCTTTATAAAATCTGGTTCTGGAAAAGTCGGCGCCAAAATGCTCAAACTGAAAGTAGACTTTTGGATTAATTTAGTCAGTCATGTTCCGACCGTGGTAACAAGAGGCTATTATAGGCGTTTTTTGCAGCAAGCAAATTGGTTTGTAAAATTGATATAGCCTTTTTAACTCCAGAAGGATTTGGGAGGAAAGTGAGTGGACCCTTCTGGAGACAGGAATCTCTTGCTTTTTTGGATGGGGTCTAACATCAGTTTTGACCATAAGGGGATGTCTTTTTCCTGGAAGTCCATACTTGGCATTTGTTCTGAAGTTAAAAGCAAGAGCAATGTAATAAATGTTTGGTAACAACCCCCCACATACTTAGATTTATTGGCTAGTTAAATCTTTAATGGTTAAAGTTAAAAACCTTTTATTTCAGTGGTCTGGGGATTTGCACAGCTGGAAGGTTGCATTTTAATATATTCAAATTAGAATGGGAAAGCCAAAGTGACCAAGACGTGGACTTTTTTCTTGGATAGTCCCAAGCTAGTGGTGAGCAGACAACAGGCCTTGCCCTGGGGTGTCCCACCTCACCCCAAGCCCAAGGAGGGGGGGAAGGGAACAAGCTGCAAGGGCCGATTTGAGTAGCTCCTTTCTGCTTCCACTCACCTGTTCTTGTTCTCCACACAAGTAGCTGAGAAACCAAGGAGCACTTATACTCTGTTCTGCCACCCACGTGACCCAACTT
The DNA here is from genome assembly GCF_964194135.1 of Talpa europaea. Classification (NCBI taxonomy): domain Eukaryota; kingdom Metazoa; phylum Chordata; class Mammalia; order Eulipotyphla; family Talpidae; genus Talpa; species Talpa europaea. Next base: position 24,697,055 of record NC_140072.1, read on the forward strand.
GGCAGGGGCACACCCTGCTAGTTTCACCCTTCTGTAAATTCCCTTATGTGGTGACCTGAACTGGCAGGATAGTGTGCAATGGCAGTGACAGTGGGACTGGGGTAACTAAGATGATGGGGTTGATGATGTGATAAAGAGAGATAGAGAATGGAAAACTAGAAGGCACAATGAAAGTATGGAATTTGCAATGAGCTGTGGGAGTGAGCAATATGAAAATGGATGTGGCTGGTGATATCTAACCAAATGCTTCCTCTGTGCCAGGTAATTTCATAGTGCTCTGCATATTTGACTGTGGTAACAAGAGGCTACTATAGGCTTTTTCAGTCTGGTACTATTGATATCTTATTCTCCTTTTACAGATAAGGAAACCGGGGTACAAGGAGATTAAGCAACTTGCCCAAAGTCATGTGACTAGAAAGAGATGGATCCAGGATTCCAATCCTGATAATTGGACTCAAGAGCTTACTGTCTTAATGGGGCCTCAAAGTGTTGAGGATGGGAAATCCAGAGTCACTGGTAAAGCAGAACCAACAAGAACATCTCCGCACTTCCAGAAAACATGAAAATGAGGAAGTTCTCATACTCCTGCACATCACACAGATGTACCATCACTTCAGCCCCAGCAGCTCCTTATGCACCTTAACATGGAGAAACACTTTCTGATACAGATACGTATGCACTCATCTATTCACATCAGAAGCATACACATCATGGTACTGATGCTTTCACACAGATGTACCAACATTCAGGCTCATATCTCCTGGGACCACACATGCATGCACGCACACACACACACATACACACACACACTTGGGCACACCAAAGGGTATATGAGATGCAGTTCTCTCTCGATGATCCTTTGGGTATCAGCAATGCCATTATTTCTCCAATGTTGACTGACTGCTGTCTGTCCTGCTAACAGCAATCCACTTGGCCAAGGATGGATCCTGAGGCTAAAGGATAGAGCACAAGCCTCAGATTTGCCAGGAATATAAGATGACCCAAAGGCCTTCAGGACAAAGTAGAGATTAATAGGATCATCCACTTCCCATCCCCCATTCTCTGAGCTTTCACCTTGAAAAGAGGCAACATAGTCTTTGCTAGTGACCTTTGCCAGGTCAAGGTTAAAGAGTGAACCTGGATCGTTGGTCGCCAATAGTTATCTCAGCATCCAGAAAGAAGACTGCAGCACAGGGGCTGCAGCGTTCTTTTTAAGGAAACTTGATTGCCGGGTCCCAAGGAGAGGAGACTTGATGGAAAATACCAGGCTCCCAGTGAATTTTCTAGTTCTGAAACGCTAATATTTCTCATATGGAGGCTCACAGACGTTCACAGGGTTTTCAATTTCAAGGCCATTTTGGTTTTTTATGGGGTTTGATGTTCTCTGCACAAACATAGGTTTAATAATTGACAGAGTGCCAAGCTGCCCGCTTTGGCACTTACAGACCTGTCTTGCAGGACAGGGAGGCCACTCAGCTCAGATGGCCCGCTGAGGCATGACAGTGTACTCCCTGGCACAGAGACCTTGCCAATTGCAGGAAGTTGAGAAATAAAAGAAACGTTTCAAATAAAAAGATGTCAATTTAACAGCCAGGGACCTGGAAACAGATGTTCCTTGCATGGCCCAAGAGCCGCCCACCCGCCCGCCCATCCGTCCTCCGGGTTTTCAAAGTCACTTCTTGTCAGGTGCCCTGGTTAAGAGGGAGAATTAATGAGCTGTGCTCCTTTTTACAGCTGCCGTCTGATGTGGGAGCAGCGTATAGAGCGCTCCGTGGACAGGCCAGCCCGGCCCCCAGCCCTTCCTCCAGCAGCTCAGCCTGGATCAAAGCGGAGAGCAGCTCAGCTTTTATAGCAAAATGATTAAAACCACGTGGGGCTTGTTTCCTCACACGTGACCTCCCAACAAAGGGCAGAGCGGGGGAGCAGGGAAAGGTGAACCCCAGGGTCTCCGGGCCCATGGAAGAGTAGTACCCAAGATGCAGACACGGAAAATGAGCACATATGGGTGCACACAGATAATGTCTTTGCCCCTGTAGTTGAAACTTAGTCCCAGCATGAGCAGCCAGAGGGCCCAATTAGCCAGGTTAGCTAGGGCCACATGGCACCACGGATAGACAGATGACGAGGGGAGAGGGGGTAGGGAGAGAGAGAGTTCCTAGTTATTCAATTACTCCTTATCCTTATAGAAAGTACAACTGGATTGTACTAACAAATTAAGTCTCAAGTGGCTCTGCTCAATCTGGACAATAATTTCTCATCTGTTTATAGTCCACCATGCTTAGAGACCACAGCTCCTTGTGGTCTCACTTCTAATGGTTCTTGATTCCTTTTTCAGGTATTCATGTCACCCAGGGAAGACTGGGTTTAGCGACTTGTTTCTATTGAATAGAATGAGGCAGAAGTGATGAGATGGCACACCCAGGATGATATTATTAAAAGATTATGCCTTCCTCCTCCGGCACGCTTGCTCAGAAGGAAGCCAGCTGCCATGTTGTGAGCTAAACTACGAGAGGATGACATGAGACTTCTGACAGACTTCTGGTCAGCAGCCTGTGAAAAACTGAACTTCGCCAAAAGCAACAAGTGAGTTTAGACACAGACTCTCCATGGTCAAGACAACTGCAATCCCAAAGGTCACCTTAACTGTTGCTACCTGAGAGACCTAAGCTGTGTCCAAAGTCCTGGACCAGAGAAATTGGTGAGATAATATATGTTTTATTTAATATATATATTATATATGTAGCAATTATTAGTTGCTAAGTTTTGGGGTCACTTTTTAGGCAACCATAGATACATACACACCGACCTCACCTGAAAATCACAGGTCCTTCCACTTTTTCTCCTTCCCTGAGATAACCTGTGTGGCAAAGTGAAATTTATAGCAATCTTTAATCAGGGCTTATACCATTAGCCCCACTGCTGCCTTTACCTCTGTGAGCTCTGCCCAGCTACCCTGACCTCCTTTCTGTGGCTTGAACATACCAGTAGGTACCCACCTTAAGACCTTTCCTCTTCCCCGGGGCTTGTTCTCCCTCCTCCTTGAAGTCTTGCACAAATATTACCTTCCCAGCATAGTTTTTTCCCCTGACCTTTACTGAGGTTGGGAAAAAGAAAATCTCTTCCATCCCACCCCTCGTGTTCCTTTCCCCCTTCCTGCTTGGTTTTTGTCATAGCCTCTGTGCTCATGTAGCATCCCACATATCTTATTAATTTTGTTTCTTCTCCCCCCAGAGCAGAAGTTAAGGATCTGGAGGATTTTTGTCTGTTTTGTTCACTGCTCTAATCCTCACTGTCTAGAATCTTGCCTGGCATATTGTAGGCATTCAACAAGTGTTCACTGAATAAATTAATGAATGGAGTTACACACTGTCCACTTTCTAAAAACCTATCTTATATACCAAATATATACCGTCATTAATCCTCACACCAACTCTACAAGACTGAGAGTATTGCCCATAATTTTATAGAATTTAAAACCTGAGACTAAGGGATGCTTTGTCTTTGAGAATTTAAAACCGGAGACGAAGGGATACACAGAAGTTCTGGGATTTGAGTCTCCTACATTCTTTTCTCTACACTTTTCACATTGCATGGGGGTAACTCTTTATAGTTAACAAAGTACTTTCCAAAGCAATGACTTCACCTAATCCTATGAAAGAAGAATTATAATCATTATCTCCATTTTGACAGAGATGGAAATCAAATCTCAGAGAGGCAAAGGCATTTTTTGCTCAGCTAGCAAGGAGTAGAGCCAGAATGTTTTTGGCATTATCCAAATGTTGACTAGGCAGTTCCCAGGTGCCAGACACCATGAATAATAGAGTCCCTCCTCAAGTCCTCTGGCTCCCCACTTTCCCAGTCCTATTGGCCACTGCCACATGCTGAGTTCGGGGTGAATGTGGGTACTTGTAAATGTCAAGTTGTATCAGTCAGATATGACCAGAAAGGGCCTGACCTGAAGGGAGATGAATAATAAAGCTGAGATATTTGGGAAGGGGGACCAGAAGAGATTGCAGAGAAGGGGATTTTTAAAGTTGGGACCAGAAGATGCATTAAGCAAGAGAAGTTTGGCTATCAGACCTTTTAAAAATCCACTTATATCCTCACTCCCATCCCTCCACAGGCAATTATCATAATGTATTTGACATGGGCCTCCCCGGTGGCGCAGTGGTTGAGCACTGGGTTGCGAAGCTGCCCGCGGCCTCTGCGGCGCCAGTTCGATCCCCAGCTGCTCCCCGGCCACCAGAGGAGGGTCCCACATGGCGCCTGCGCAGACCTCTCCTGCCGCCCGCTGCTCCCCTCAGCAGTGTACTTCGGTCCTTCTGCCTGCTCTGCTCCCCGCTCTGGCTCTGGTGGATTCTCTCACCCTCCCGCGCCTCTGACTGTACCCAGTGCATGTATAAACAAACAAACAAACAAACAAATAAATAAAACATGCCTCTATTAAAAAAAAAAAAAAGAATGAATAGGAGTATGCCTAGAAGAGAACAGGAATAGAATATTCTTATAAAAAAAAAAAATAATGTATTTGACATGTATGCATCTTTTGGTTGTTTGTACTTTTACAAAAACACTTATCTTTTATGCATAAGTATTTTTAATTTCTGCAAATGTTATTCTTCTCTTTGATCTGTGCATGTTACTGAATGGACAATCCCTGTTTTCCAACTGTTACATGATGCTTGCTGGTACATAGCTACCACATCTAACCCATCCATTCATTCCCCCAGGAGTGACAGCCAGCTGCTCCCACCAGACTGCAATGCTGTGCTGCACACCCCACCACGTCCCAGCTGGTCTGTGTGAGTGGGACCAGGGGCACATGGGACACAGTCTTCATTCAGTAACGCCTGCTTGCTGTCCTGATACACTCCCATATTCTTACACCCTCAGATCCCTGCAAGCACTTGGTGTTATCCAGCTTTCTAATTTCTGCCAGCCCAACAGTTGTAAAATGATATCTCATTATTTCTTTAATTTGAATCTCTCTGATTAGTTAATGAGTTGCAGAAACTCTTCATATGTTTGTTGGTTTTGGGGATTCTATTGGGTGATTTGATCAGATTTAAAGTGGAAGAGGGAAGATTAATTCACTCAACTATGTTCCAGGAAAATGGGGAAGGTCGGCAGGTCACAGGCACAGGAATCAGGGATGCTGAAGCAATACTTTCAAGTGGAAAAAGCTTCATGGCGAACAGTTTGGGCCTAAACTATGGGGTTTTACTTGAAAGGCATCTTTTTATTTCCCCACAAATACAGGACATAACATGGAAAACAGGGTGACTCAGAAGGGGAGAATGGATTCAGCCAGGAATATAGAAACTGTCTTTAATCTGTCAAAGTATATTTCCTAGAAACTTAAATAAATACTTGGTATTCCTTTAAGAGGAAGCATTTCTATCCCCTAAAAGACAAAATTAAGAGAGTGGAGAGGCAGTCCACAGGCAATGCAGGAAAAGATATTCGCAAAATATAGAGATGTCAAAGGACTCAGATCCAGAATATATAAAGAATTCTGCAAATCCACTTTTTAAATCCATTTTAAAAAATGCATAAAAGACTTCAATAAGAACGTCACAAAAGAGGATATACAAATGGCCAATAACAATGAAAATGCACTCCAGCTTCCTTAGAGATCAGAAATACAAACTGAAACATCAGTGAAATACCACTACACACCCACCAGAATAATTTAAATAAAAAAGACAGAAAATATCGAATGCTGGCTGGAAGGTAAACTGGCACATCTTCTTTTGAAACCTATTCATCAATATCTTCTAAGGTCACTCTTTCGGATGCAGGCCCATATTTTGATCCAACAATTCTATCCTAGGTCTATATCCAACAGAAACTCACTCACCAAAATACAAGAGTTATGTTCATAGCATCACTACTCAAAATATACAAAAACTGAAAACTACACAAAGACCCACCAAAAAGAGAACGGAAAAATAATCACGGTGTGTTTGCGTAATGAAATATTTTTTACAGCAACAAAAAGGAAAGAACTACTACTTCATGCAACAATATAGATGAATCTCACAAATATATTGTTGAGTGGAAAGTAGCCAGATGCAAAAAAGTACACGTTTTACTTATTTATATACATTTGCATAACTACAAAAACAGGTAGAACTAATGCATGGTAAAATCAAGACAGTTACCCTTGAGCAGACACTAACTGGAAGTGTATCAGGGAGGAGACTCTGGAGTGGGAGAAATGTTCTGTTTCTTGATCAGGGTGCTGTTTTTATGAAAGTGTTCACTTTCTGAAATTTCATCAAGCTATCTTTGATTTGTATGCTGGTCTGCATATGTGTTATACTTCAATAAAAAGTTCAAAAAATATTTCATGGGTAAATATTGCTTTACCCTAGCCCCACACCAACAAATCAGGAGTAGGGGAGACCCCAGGGAGGGGGACTAGCAACAGGTGTCAGATCATAATGCAGAAAAAACAGATGTTCATTCTGCCTTGCTCTGTGAGTGGAGCATGAGCGGGTACACAGCCAGTACATGCCTTGTGAGATTTCGAGAGCAAGACAGGAGTATCTTAAAAGTGGATGAGTAGGGCCTCCCCAGTGGCCTAGGGGTTAAGTCTCAGTGCTGTCACCACTGCGGCTGAATTTGATCCTGGCCAGGGAGGTGACCCACATGGCACAGCAGACCTTTCCTGACTTGCCCGCTGCTCGCCTCAACAGTGTATTTCTGTCAATCTGCCTGTTCTGCTCCCCACTCTGTCTCTATTGAGTCCTCTTGCCTCTCCACACCTCTGCCCCGCACCCGGGTTCTTCTACACAAAAATAAACAAATCTTTAAAAAAAAAAAAAGTGGGTAGAGAGTTATCACAAACCAAGCACTGTTATGTATTTTAACTCACTCATGGCCCTTTGCAGTTGAATGAACTGAGATCCCTAAAAGCAAAATGACTTTTCTGAGGCCACGCTGCTAGTAAATCCCAGAACTAGATCTAATCCCCAGGTCAGCCTAGTTAGAGGATCTTTCTCTCATGCTGCATTGTCAGATCTATCTGAGCTGGGGTAATAGGGGAGCATCCCTGGGGGAGGCACAAATTACAACAGATGTTAAAGGATGCAGACAAGTCATGAGGGCAGATGATGGAAGAAGCCGGAGCCTCTGCCATGGCCAGGAGACGCCAGGCCCAGGAGCTCACTAGTCCAGGGAGCTCAGCTTCCTGCAGAGGAGCTGTTAGGGGTGTTCTTGGAGGACTGGCAAAAAGAATGATGAGTGGAGTTCAGACAGCTTTCCTTGTCCTCCCTCCCTTGTCCCTTCCACAAAGCCCTAGGAATCTCTCCTCCCAACAGCTCTCTGTGCCCTCAGATTTATTTTGCTTTCTTTCGCTAAATCAAACTTTATCAGACAGTTTTACTGTCAGCCGTTAAACTAAAATGTGTTTGTGCAACAGTAAACACCTTGTTACTACAGGGAAGGATTACATAAACAACAGAGGAGACGAGGCCTGACTCACTGTACCCAGGAGCCTTGTGGCCCTCAGTGTGGATGAAGGAGGGCAAATAGGAGGGCACTTCAGGGGCATCCCAGAGCCTGAGGGTGAGGGGAACAGCCCGCATTCCAGCCTGAGACATCTGCTCTCACCAGAATGTAATGGCTGGCAAACTCCTCTAATCAGAGGCTCCACATACACCAGAGATCTCAGAAGGGTACAAGAGACCCTGGTCAAGGTCACGGGGGAGGTGGCAGCTGGAGAGGAAAGGGGAAAGCTAGGCAGGGACTGGGAATGGGGTTGTTTGAATTCAAATCTGGAGAAATAGAACAAGCTGGGCATTAAATAGGTATGGAAAAAAGAGGAAGGCTGGAAGGAATACAAAGAGGAGAAGGGTAGGGTCAGGATGAGGAGAGGAAAAGGAAGAATGTGGCAGAGGGCCTGACTGTCTGCTTGGGTCTGAACTGTTGGCCACGGGGTGGATTGCTCAGAACCCATTTGAGCACAGGTTTGAGGGGCATGGAGATTTTTACTAGTCTGGGATAGGTGGAACACAGAGACATTGGGGTGTCTGGCCAGAGACAAAGTTCAGGGGGCACAGTAGGCCAGCTAGGGTGCCTCCTCCATGGCCCTGCCCACTATCTGCACAACTCAAGGCACACATCCCAGGCTCTCATCAGGGCTACGCACTGAGCTAGAGAACTGTGGGATAGAGACTCTCCAGAAGCACTAGAAAGACAGGATCTAAGGAAATCCCAAGTACTAGACAGAACACTTAGTGACAGGTGAAGAGAAGATGAACAAATGGGTTATAAGTTTGCTCCCACTGGGAACTAGGCCCTGTGCTAGGAGTTTCCATACCACAAACCCTATTTTCTTTTTAGGCTCACTCCTACACTTTGGAATTGAAATTATTATCCCCATACAGCATACTGCGTATTCACATTAATTATCTAATTGTTCCTACACTGTTACTACTACTAACAATTAACATTGTACTGAACACTTAGTAAGTGGCAGGCACTTTGGCTATATTTTTTAACTTAATCCTTACCTCCAGTTTATGAGGCAGGTATTTTCATTATTCTCTTTTATAAATGGGGAAACCAAAACTCAGAGAAGTTAAGTTACTTGACTGAGGTCACATTGCTGGTAAATAGCCAAATCAGAATGGATCCAGATCTCTTAACACAGAAACCTGTGCTCTTCTTTATCTGAGTCCGCCCTAGAGGGAGGGCCTGGAGGGAAGGGTAAGGACATTGGGAGTGGAGGGGAATGGAAAAGGTGGTGAAAATACACAAGGATTTCCTTGGGATGTAGGACATATGGAAGCCTGCTGAAGGTCAGAGAGAGTAGTCATCAACCCCACTTATGACCCAAAGGAGTAGGGCGCTCCTGAGCTGGCCTGGCCCAAACTCCATCTCAGAGACTAGGACGTGCCCTCCAGAGCCCTGGAAGCCACCAGCCATTTCAGGTTGAAAGTCTGTAGGGCACCAGCTCCAGTTTCCTGAAGTCCTGGCCTGAGGTATTCATATATTTATACCCTAGAGGTGATTTCTCTTTCTTTCTCCCAAAGTCCAGATCCCAAGCATCCCCTCATCCCTGCCACTGGCCTCCCAAGCTATGCCCCAGGTATTTCATCTCCATCCCATTACTCCTATGGCCCTACCTTCTACCACACACTGACCCTATCAGCCAGGTCATAGCCCTGGAGCCTGAGCAACATAAGAGATCTAACCCCTGAGGTTAATGTGACCTCAGAGACTTAGATCACTGGGGCTTCAAGTTCCCAGGCACCAGAGACTTTCTGCTCAAATACTGAGCACACACAACCCACTGATTTCATTGGCAATCCTGTTCCTTTAGAGGAGACCAGGGATTCCAGCCAGCTTGGATCCTAGCCCCCTCCTGTGTCTGGGGTCACAAACAGAATCACAAGGTAGAATTCGAGGGGATAGGTTCAGGTCTCATATTCAGAAGAGACTATGCTAAGCTTAATGTTCTGTTGTCATTATCTTAAAATATTTTTATTTTGCACTGAGTCCTGCAAATTCTATAGCTCACCCTGCCCAACAGCACTGGTATTCCTATGGCCCGGACCCTGCCTACTCCAGAGGTAGGGAGTCTTGTACATGTAGGCACTGCACACTCTTAGCCCAGAAGGCCAATCAGGGCTGGCCCAGGGCAGGGCACAGTTAAATTGCCCTGTGGATCCCTGGCATCTGGGACTCTCGCACAGTGGGAAGGGAGGAAAGAGGTTGTAGTGTAGGGAGGAAGGTGGAAGGGAGATGGGCTTCCAAAAACTGTAGCCAGGAGACCCCGAAAATTATCCAATCTGAAGTCCAAAAAATCATCCCTTCAGAGTCCGGCAGGCACAAAGTCTGAGGCAGCATATCAAAATAATTAGGCATGTGGGCCCAGGGTTGATGACCAGGGTTCAAATCCTGCTGTGCCAGTAAATATGATCTTGCTACATATAAGCTCAGTTTTCTGGTTTGTAAAATTAAACAAATACCTACTGTGCAGAGTAAAAAATTAGAGATGATGTAAGTAAGGAACAATGTCTCAAATGCCTACCCCTTTGTCAGGTACTGTGCTAGACACGTTTCCTTAGGGAGATGTCATTTAATTCTCAGTGTCAATCTGTGAAGGCTTAGAGAGCTGATTGTGCCCAAGATGGCAGAGCAGTGAGAAGCAGACCCAGTCCTGAGGAATTCCAAGCCTTCCCCTCTCCATCAGGAGTGCAATGCTGAGCTGGGGATATATGTGCAAGCTTAGTCACACACATTTGTCAGTGAGAGAAGGATTCCAGGAGTAAATGAGATCAAGGAGGTTCTTCCATGAACTATCATTTAAAGTCTTTCTTTTGGGGGAAAAATGCCTCCTCTAAAAGGAAAAGTATAATTAGAGACCATTCATGCTGTCTCCATAGAGCCTGCCCAAGACTCTTTCCCATCATTGGCCACCTGATCTGAGACAGAATTGAAGAGAGGTCACCATCATATGTGAAGCAAAGGATACTGGGAGGCCTGATAGCGGCCCAGGCTTTCCCATAATCCCATTGCACCTATAGGGTTGTTTGTTGTTTTTTTTCCCCAAATTTTATGAAAGTATAATTGACATAGTGAATGTGCAAAAATTGTTAAGTATACATCTTACAGGTTGCTGACCCACAGGCACAGCAGACTTCTCCTATCTCGCCTGCTGGTCCCCTCAGCAGTGTATTTCAGTCAGTCTGCCTGTTCTGTTCCCCCCTCTGTCTCTGGTGAATCCTCTCATCCCTCCCCCCACACCTCTGGCCTATACCCCAGTTCTTGTAAGCATAATTAAATAAATCTTTTTTAAAAAAATCTTTGTAAAAAGTAAGACTATGTTTCATTACTGCCAGCTCTTTTTAAACAAATGTGATAAAGATTTCTCTTCTCTGAAGTTCAAACATCACAATTAATCTGTGTGATATTTTCACCTTCACTAGGAGTTTTAGAAAAATAATACCTCAAGAGGTCACTTGGAACAAAAGACAGGTTAATTCTATAGGCATCCCATTGAATTTTCTCTTAGAAATAATCAGTTTCACATGGGTAAATTATTTTATATATAAAAAGCAATGTGACAAGGCCTTCCTCGGGCCCAAGGGTTACATCTCAGCATTATCATCACTATGGCCTGAGTTGGATCCCTGGCCAGGGAACTAAACCACACATGGTTCAGCAGACCTCTCCTGTCTCACCCACTGCTCCCCTCAGCAGTGAATTTCAGCCAGTCTGCCTGTTCTGCTCCCCACCCTGTCTCTAGTGACTCTTCCCACCTCCCACACTTCTGGCCTACACCCCAGTTATTCTACACAAAGATAAATAATTATTTGAAAAATAAATATATAAATAAATAAAAAGCAACATGGCAAAGCAACATAATAACAAAAAAAACTGTAATATGTTCCTCATTCAGAAGACAGATTGGAAAAACCCTTTTAGCTGGCAAATGCTTGTCATTATTTTCTAAAAATATGGAAGACACAAATGGGACTCCAACAGCTGAAATAATTTTCCTAACTTACAGTGTAGTCTTGAGGAGAATCAGTGGCACATAAATTAGTCATGAATCTCTTGCCATGAATTTCTCACCTGCCATCAATGAAGTATTTATATAACTGAAAATGCCTAAGAATCCATTTGGCCCCAAAGTATCACTGAAATATTAAAGGTTACTCCTGATTTTTCTTTTTACTTCCTACTAGGGACTGACATATTTTAATTGCTAAAAAGATACTTCAGATCACTGAAAACACCATCACTTTTTTCAAGGAGTCACTTGGAGCGACTTATGGAGTTCTTGCAGGGAAGAAAAAAGATGGTGGGTGTTACTACTTCCACCACAGACTGTGTAACCTATGCCTAAGTCTCTTCACTTCTCTGAGCTCAATTTTCCCATCAGTAAAATGGGAACAATAATGATCATCTCCCAGAGGCTGATGTGGATTAAATTAGTCAAATACATGTGACAAGTCCTTTAAACCAGAGGCTGGCCCAGAATACATGTTCACTCTATGACAAGCATGGAAAGTAGTAGTAGAGGGAAGATGAGGTGGTTCCCTTTCTAAAGCAATATTTTAATTAAAAATTAACAAATATCATTATACTTGTTATCTGCCAATAAGGGTACTCAATTCCAGAGAATACTACAAATCCTTTCAGATAAAAACACCAAGTTAATATAATTATTTCTGTTTCGGTAGCTTCATTTTCTAAACACCCCACTATTCACTCAACAAATAAATATGTTTTGAACTTCCCAAATGGTCCTTGCACTCAATCTCATGCTATTTTGTATAGAAAGATAGCAAACAAGAAAATAAGTAATAAATATCATAAATTGTGGCAGGTTCTATGAAGACAATCAAGGTTCAACAAGAGATGATGATGGAATGATTGCTAAGAGGATCTCAACAGGTAACATAAAGATGAAATAAGAAGGTTGGGCAGAGCCAGCCAAGCAAAGAGTGAAGGGAAGATGCCCCCAACATAGATGGACTCGCATTTGTGAGAGAACCAAAGATGGCAAGTGTGGCCTGAACACAGAGGTGTAGTAGTGGAGATGAGACCGGAGTATGGTGAGGGCTCACATTACACAAGGCTGTAAGATAGAGAAGTGTGGGGTTCGCTTATCTGTGGCTATGGGCCAATTTCTACATTTTTAATAGAAAAAAAAATTCCAATAGATTGTAAATGTCTTCAAATTAGTTTATTAGGCAAAAAATATATTTTCCCTCATTATTTAAATCAATGTGGTCTTTCAATTATAAGTTCAGTCTTCTGAAAGCTTGCCATTGAGATTCCTGAGCCACTTAATTTTCACTATTTAATTAAAAATAATATCCAAGATGTTACCCTTTGGGAAAACTGGGTAAAGGTAGAAGAGCCCACATATATTTTTCTGCAACTTCTTATGAACCTATAATTATTTCAAAAGTTGAAAGTTTAAAAATAATGACATTGAGATAGTACATGCCCTGGAAATTTGGTTTGTTCAAGTTTGTCTTCAGGTTATCTGGGTGCATAGATGACATTTTGAATACATTCATGCTGGAAACCTCTGTTCCTCACAAGTCTGTTAGCATTCCAGAGGACGATATAGAAATACAGCCTTTAAAAAATGACTGCAAATTACAGACATTTGCAGTCATTCAAGACTTAAAGTTTGTGAAACATCTACTTTCCTTTCATTTAAAGGCCTTTGTGGGGGTGGGGGGAATCCTTTTGGAAACTTTTCTCCCAAAAGTGATTACACTGAAAGGCCTGGACTTGCTCTACATTCTGTGGGCACGTTTAGGTCAATTTACATCTGGGAGTAGGTTTTTTTTTTTTTTTTTTCCATGACTACGTTTAAAACACAAGTACAGATTTGTGTTAACAAATGTACATTTTAAGCAATTTAGTCTGAGTTTGCAATCAACAGGAAAAAAAAATTCTAAGTATTGAAATTTTGCTAAAAGTTATCACAAATAGAGTCATCTTTTTGTTTGGGGGTCACTAACAGGCTACTTTCCAGAGACCCCTCAGAGTCCCTCAGGTGATGACTCCACTTCAGTCTTGCAGTAAAAAATGATCTCAAGTGCAATCCATGTGTTAGGCATTGGAATAGCTGATGGGGCAGCAACTAGGTTGGGAAATCATAGTCCAGTGTTGGCTTGTGCCTTTCAAGACAGAAATTGGATGTTCTTCTGTCTCTCAGCAATACATTTAGATGAGCAAAATTCACAGAAGCAACTATGGAAACAGGGCTTTCAATTTATTAAATGAACATGGGATTGACCCCTCACTTCCTCACAAGGCACCAGAACACTTAACTCCTCAGGCAAAGCCATCAACTGGGTTCGCAAGTGCAAGTTCTTAAGAGTTGTGGGTCTGAGGGCCTGACTGTCCAGGTTCAAATCCTAGTTCTTACTTACTATCTCTGTGATATTAAGCAAATTAATTAATTTCTCTGTGTCTTAATTCTATCATCTGTAATATCTGGATAATGATAGTAACTTGTATCATTGGTTATCATGAAGATTAAATAAGGTAATAGATATAAAGGGCATAGAAGAATGTTCTCTAATATTGTCCTCTAATTAGAAAGTGTTCTCGATGATGATGATGATGATGTCAAAATATTCTCTAGAAAGTTGCGTAGTGAGACCAGAATCAGAAGAAAGGGCAGTTGAGGAGATAGTAACTCTGAACTCAGAATACATCAGTGAAATATCCCTCTTTCCCTGAAACAAAATGCCCTCCAGTCACCCCGCTACTCAGACTCTACACACCCTATTTTTCCTCCCTCTAGACCAGGTCGGAGAAACTTGACACATCTTGCTTCTCCAAAACCCTTTTCCCATGTGAACCGCTTTTTGACTGTTCATCCTTTATTTCCCTTCTGTTTGAAGTGCAGTAAGGTTGTTCTTTCCAGAGTTCTAGCAGACATTATATCTCCACCCCACCCCCACCCAGCTAATTCAATTAGAACCACTCTTTAAGTCCCCAGCCCGGGTGCCCAAGGTCAGAGCCCATGTGCAGAAATCACATTACCTTCCTGTGAATCACAGCCCACCATTTCATATTGGTGTCAGCAAGATTTAAATATTTTGATAAAAACTACATATGCATTTTACGGTTGTATAGTTCCTGCTTTTTGCTGTTGCTAGCATAATTAAGTTTAGCACACATAATTTCATTTCAGATTCCATTATTTTATTTGCCTCTCACAATGAAGAGGTATTCTCCATTGTGGCTATATAGCTACACACACACACACACACACACTCACTCACATACACACATCAGGTTCTTTTTATTTATTTATCTATTTATTTTAGAACTCTTGGTTTTTTTTGTTTGTTTATTTATTTATTTATACAAGCACTGGGTACAGTCAGAAGCGCGGGAGGGTGAGAGAATTCACCAGAGCCAGAGCGGGGAGCAGAGCAGGCAGAAGACTGAAGTACACTGCTGAGGGGAGCAGCGGGCGGCAGGAGAGGTCTGCACGCCATGCGGGACCCTCCTCCGGTGGGTGGCCGGGGAGCAGCTGGGGATTGAACCAGCGATGCAGAGGCTTGCGGGCAGCTTTGGCAACCTAGCATTCAACCACTGCGCCAGCCACCTGGGAGGCCCCGAATCAGGTTCTTTTTAAAGTGACAACAGCTTACAAATACATGGTGCAGATACAAGTATTACCCAGTCTCACAAATAAGGTGTCCAGTGTCTTGCCCAAAGTTTCCCTGCTGCTGAATGGTGGGGTGAGTGTTGCAGTCCAGGAAGTGAGACGCCAGAGACCAGAGGTTTAATCTCTACTTCTGAGTCAACTGAGCAGTAATAACTTCAAGGGGACCCAAGGTCTACATGGTAACAAGAGGAGGGCAAGTAAAAAAGAAAGGAAGTCAGACAGTCTGAGGGAGCCAAAAGCGAGGCCTATGCATGGAGGGAGAGAATTTGTCAGCAGGATTAACAGAGGTGCAGGGCCTCAGAACCCCCAAGACTGTCAGATGCTGAGAGACTCTGATAAAGCTCTACCCAGAGCAGAGGAAAAGGGACCGCGTGTCCTCTGAGCGAATTTGGGGAGGGCAGCTGAACTTGAATCTGGATTGATTGTGCAGGGCTCTGGAAATCAAGAGGTCCTGAGGGAGACATATCTCCTGAATTGGCCACAAATGAAGGGGGCTGCCTCACTTGGGCACTGCCCTTGGGAGGATCAGGAAGGCAGCCCACCCACCAGGGCTGCATACATACACAGCTCCAGGGACATCACTCATGCTGGGCGCAAGAAGGAGATTTTTTCCACAGGGTCAGCAGGCCTGAAAGGACATGTGTTCAGTGCCAGTGTCCACAGGACTTTCTCCGTCCCACAGAGTTCTCTTCTCCACCCCACTCTCATCCTACATGTCCCACCCCCAATAAAACTCTCCTTCCACTGGATTTTTCCACCACCTGAAGAGCAAAATTTTACTCAGAAGAGACTGGGACACAGAGTGCTGGGTAAAGGGAGAAAATATACAAAAGGGGTGAACCCAAGAAAGGTAAGGGGGTCCAACTGAGTTCAGGAAGGGCCTCAGATTCTGGAACCTCTAGAGAAACTTGACACCAAGGCCAGGTCCAGAGCCAGGGCGGGGGAGGGAGTAAACCATCTTCCCGGAGCAGGAAGTGAGGGAGAGAGGGGGAGAGTGAGCTGGGGAAGCGCTGTGTTTTCTTTGGCCTCTGCCAGCCCAGGGAGGGAGAGGGAGAGAGGCCTGAGGGAGGAGGATGGGGCTGGTGGAAAGATCCGGCTTTTATGTCTCTCCCTCCCCCACAAGGTGAAGGTTGAAGGAAGGTGGGGAAGTCAGAGAGCACCCAGGCCAGCCCAAGGTTTCTCTTGCCTGCTCCCTAGGAGATATTCAGGGGGACAAGGGCCACACAGACCTGGAATCAGAGGCCAGCAGGGTGAGCATGTGCATGTGATAGGCACTGAGGGGGCTGGATGTGGCAGGGACTGAGCATTCAGTGTCAAAATGTTAAGACTAGCCCCAAAGCCGAATTGGACACTTGGGGCCATCACAATGAGTTCCCTACATTCTCTTGAGTTCTAACCTAGAGGTCCCTTCAGAAGGCCTTGACCTTGTGTACTACTCTCCACCAAGCAGAGCCAGGCAAAGCAATTTTGGGGAAGTCTAGGGGCTTAGGCAGGCAGGGCACCCTTCAGAAAGCCAGACTTGCAAAACCCAGTGTGTCTCTTGAGTATATTTTGGGCTGTAGACAGTTGCTATCATTCTATTCCTAGCAGAAGTCTTCCTTAAAACAACTCCATCCACAGCCCTGCTTCTCTCCAGACTTCCATCCCCAAATGACATCCTAATCCCCAACTCAGTCCCAAAGCCCATCCCTCACAGAACCCCGAACCACTGTCAACACAAACACCATTCAAAATCACTGAATTGGGCCTCCCTGGTGGCACAAGAGGTTAAGACACCACCTATGAAGCTCTCCACAGCCACTGCAGCAGGAGTTCGATATCCCCAGCCTGGGAGGTGACCCACATGGCGCAGCAGATCTCTCCTGACTCGCCCACTGCTCCCCTTAGCAGTGTATTTCAGTTGATCTGCCTGTTCTGTTCCCCACTCTGTCTCTGGTGAATCCCCTCACCCTTCACACCTCTGGTCTGTACCCCAGTTCTTGTATGCATAAATAAATCTTAAAAAAAAAAAAATCACTGAATTGTACCCTGATCCTAGTCTAAAATCCAATATAGCCTCAACTTGACTCTCACCCTGATCTTATAAATCATGAGCCTGACACACACATAGGAGTCTGTTTTGGGGTGTGCATTAACAAACAATAAGAGTTAACATGCGCTAAGCATTAATAAAGTATTAGGCACTGTTACAGGCTTTTTTCTGTTTCTCGCTGTACTTAATTAATTCCAACCCTATGAGTTAGGCATTGCTATTATTATCATTTCACAGATGTAAGATGCAAAATGCAAGGCTGAAAAAGACCAGACTAGTTACTCTGGTCAAGTGCTAGCAGCCCTAGGTGTGATGGGAATCACTATTTCCATTAAAGTATCTTATAGGACGAGTATGGCCTAAAATAGGATGGCTTCTATCTGCATGGGGAGCATTATGGCTGCCCTAGATGCCAAACCAAGGCCTGTCAGATGAGATCCAGATGGGGTCTCTGCTCAGATATTGAGAGTTGGCTCTGAGGTCCCAAAGCCAAGAAACATGCTGCAGAGTGGCCAAGAATCACAGTTTAGGTGGGAAGGGTCTGCTCCAGGACAATAACCCTGGACTCAGTTAACACCCAGTTCTGCAGAACCACTGAGGACACTTTACCACAGTCCCCCACCCCCATCACCACTTCAGGGGTCCTCTTCCTGATCAGCCAACTCTAACTTGGGCTCAGCTTATATTCTGATTCATCCTGGGGAACATGCCAGACAAAATGTCATTCTAAATCACAAAGCCCCAGAGCATTCCAGACACAGTGAGGAAAGGTCTCAATCAGGACAGGAATGATAATCTTCTAAGCACACACACACACACACACACACACACACTTCCAGATTGGCTTGTTCACAAACACTCTTACACACACACTGAAGATCTTTCTGCTCTTTTCTCTCTGGTCCAGTGAGGGAAGCCAAGAGGGCCTCCAACCTCTTTCCGCTTAGAGAAACTCACTCATTGGCCTGCAGCATTTCAAAGACATCTCCAGGTCTGGACCAGACCAGAAGGAAGGTATCTACTCTCTGGAGTCTTTCATTCCTTCTTAGGTCAGGATATGTCACCGTTTTGATGGCCAATGTGTCTTTCCAACCATGAAGGACCACATCAAAATATCCTCAATACACCCTCTACCCCTACCAGCGTTGCCACTCTTGACACAATGACCTAGTCAGGGAACTCTGGCTACAAAGAAGCCTAATGAGAGACCAGCTAGAGACACAGCCTATGGCTCAAGGTGCTCTGGCTTAAAAGCCAGAAGTCTGTCTTTCCGTGGACACTCTTGGCCTGTAACATGGACCACCTTGGCCATACAGACCTTGCCCCTAGTGTTGCATGTTGACATTACCCAGAGCCTTTCTAGCCAGTCCTGGGACCTGGAGAGAGCTAGGGTAGCCCCCTAAAGCCACCTGTGCCCTGTCCCAGCTTGCCCTCCCTCCTCCCACCCCCACTTTATCTTCTAGTCATGTGAACAAGAGTGGTCTTTCTCTTCCGACACCATCCTCATTGGCCATGTGGAGGCCATAACCTAGAGTTAGTAATAGTAAGTATAATTCATCCCTGGAGGGGGAGGGGCACGCAGCACATGCAGAGTAGGATTGAGGAGGGAGAGGGCCTGAGGAGGGAAATGTGAGGCCTCTGATGGTTGGCTCCCCAGCTGTCTCTGTCTGGGGCCCAAGAGCAAGGAGTCCATGACTGTAGAGAACTGGAGGCCAATGCCCTCAACTGACACCCCCCAGAGCTTCTCCTCCGGGTGTGGTGACATGGAATCCCCCCCTCCAGGAACTAACAGCTCCTGCGGCTGGGAGCCCACCATCCACAGATCCCCTCCAGATTCCACAGATGCAGATAAAAGTCAGGATAGAAATAACTGGCTCTGAGAGGGGCGGATGCAGTTGTGGCCGTCAGTGCCCCAGATGTGGCTCAGCCAGGGCCGCCAGGGCTGCTGTGGCTGTGAACAGGAATGTAGACCCAGATGGGGATGAGGAGGGGGCCAGAGGAGGGGACAATGCACAGAGCTGCTCTGGGCTCCAGGAGGGGTGCAGCTCTGGGGAAGAGAGAGGGCTAATGTCTGACTTCATGGAAAGGCTCAGTCTGATCCTGGAGAAAAGAGATTCCTGCAAATAAATATTCCCTCATCTATCCCAAGCCTCATTCCCACCACTCTATATTCCCCTCTAACCTGCCCTTCTTGACTTCAATCTCCAGCCACAGAAACAGCTTCATGGGGCGCCTTCTCCGTCAGCAATCTGGGGGTTCTTATTGGGCATGCTTGCTACAGAGGGGAGGGTAGCAATACTGCCTCTGCCTCCGGGAAATGGAGGAAATGTCAGTGTCAGCCCAGCAGGTAAGTCCCTGACCTAAGCTCTGATAATACCCAACAGTTTGGGTGCCATAAAGATGAAGGGACTGTGGCTCTGCCCAGGTGCCCCTGCACATAAACACCCCCAATGGTGAAACTCACTGCACCATCGTCCACGAGGCTCATTTACTGCCCACTTTGTTTTGAATTTTCATCCCGGGAGAAGTTTGCAAATGGCTTATACAGCAGGAACTTTCCAGAAGTGGCAGAATATAATCAGGGCATTCTCAGCCTTGCCACTCTCAGACAGAGCTTTCCCCAGGGAGCCACCTAGCAGTGAGGGGAGGAGGCATGAGTCTGAAGGCAGCCAGCTGAATGTGGGTAGGAAGAAACATGGAGGACCAACTTGTCCAGCCCCCGCCCCTGGGCCCTGCCTCCTGGTCAGCTCCCATCCCTGTCCTGTTTGTGAAAATAAGGCCAGCCCACACTTGGCTATTCCAGGAGAATTAGCTCTCTCAGCACAGAACATCTCTCCTGGGCAGGAAGTTTTTCTTTAAATATACCCTGAACCGCTCCCATTGCAGAATCAGTCATTTCCTCTGGTCAGGTCTCAGGGGAGGGGAGGTGGAAGAAGACAGCTGTCACTGTCCTCTCTTACAGAACCAGAGCCTCAGCCAAGTCCCCAGCACTTCACCTCTCTCTTGCACACTACACAGACACATTCATTTGCAAAGAGCAGCTCGGACTCCACCTGGCTATGGGGGTAAGTCTAGGACTGTGTTTCTCAATGTCACTGTGCCTTCCATGGGGCTCTCTTGGGCTGGCCCACTGCATTTACAGGAGGACACAAAACCTCTTTTAGAAAAATGAACACCCCCCCCCTTCCAGTGGCCAAAGCAATATTTCCTGAGCACTTTGTGTTTCACATGCATAAGCACATCTAATTTCATCTTTACAACTCTACAAGGACAATAATACCACCATCAACTTAGATATGAGGAGAGAATAAAAAATTCACCTGAAGTTGCATGGTTAATGGATGACAAGACCAGGTCAGAACTCAAACCAGGGTTGAATTCTCAGCCTGTGCTTTCTCCTCCATGCTACACTCCAGCTGGAAAGGTGGGGGGCTGGATCCTGAGAGGGTAGGGGAGTGGCGCACAGCCAGTCCCTTGGCTCCTCACAGTCACACTCCAGCTGTGACTCACCCAGCTGCTTTCCTGACAGCAGGTATCCATGGTTCCCCCCTGGACACACTCCTTCCCACCGCTCAGTCAGGATTCCCAGCAGCCACACAAGGCTGAGGCATAGTCAGAAGCACTGCTTGCCCCCTCCTTCACCAGAGGACAATGAATAGCTTTTAGAGTTTCTCCTGGAATTATAGATTAATAGACATTATTAATGAATGTCAGGTGGGTTTAAATCAAGGCAGACTCCTTGGAAGAGGGGAGATGATACCCGTTTTACAAAGAAAAGAAATTCTTTGTGCAGAAAGGAGGGAAAAGAGAGCCCCAGAACAGAGATAGGGCCCATCAAAGGCTGGAGAAGTGGATCCACCACCATGGGATGGGGAGGGGGTGTGAGGAATGACACACATTATGTGGGGTTCCACTGGCCATCTGCAGTTCTCCCATCCAGAACTCAGAATCCCAGATCCCCGAGGGGGCTGCAGCAGCCCTCCTCCTGCGGTCTATTCCACATTCCTCACATTCTTTACGCTCAATTAAGGAGAAATAATCAGGGGAGCAAGCAAGGCCGCAGCAGGGCAGCCATGCCCCACACTGTCGCACATCACGTGTGAGGAAACAGCCCCCCTCGGTCAAGCCAGGCCAGACCTTGGACTGAGGGGCCTGAAGGGGATGAGGAAAGCAAGCAGTGAGGACTGGGACAAGTGAATCTCTGTCCTCCACAGAGACAAAGTAGAGGGAAGGCACAGGGCAGCGGTTGGTGGACGGGGGGGGGGGGGGGGGGGGGGGGGGGGGGGGGGGGGGGCGGGGATCAGGAAAGGAAAGGAGACAGGCAAGGTCAGAGCAGAAGACTTAGCCATTCATTTCTTAACCATGTTATTGCTTTACCACCATCACAGCATCGTGTCCCCATCACCATGCACCACTGTTATCAAGTACCCTCTGAAACGCTCCTAGATGCTTAGAATATTACCAGCCTCCATCAGCTAGCAGGATGCACTGGTTAGGTATGTCATAGAAATAATCTCTCTGTGGTCTTCAAAATATACTCTCTGTAATGGAATGTGTATGTTGTTTTTACCTCTTGGACCCAATCAGCCTTGTCAGCCAAGCAAATTTCTATTCCCTCAAGCTCTGTTCAAGGGCTGCTTCTATCCAACCCTCCCTCCATACCCCACCCAAAAGTCTTTCCTGACATCCCCCAACACATCTAGGTCTGAGTAGCCCGTAAAGATCTAATGCTGAGCTTTGGTGATTTCAGGTGTGTATGACTCTTACCCCTACCAGCCTCTGCCTGGTAAACGGGTGATCAGGCCTCCCCGGTAGCACAGCACGTTGAGCACTGCAGTGTGGAGCTAGCTGTCTGCAGCCTCTGCAGCGTGGGGTCCATTCCTGGTCGGCCAGGAAGATGCCTGTCTGTCTCGCATGCTGCTCCCCTCAGCAGTGTTTTCAGTTGTCTGCCTGTTCTGGTCCCTGCTCTGTCTCTGGTGAATTCTTTCACCCTCCCGTGCCTCTGGCCTATACCCCAGTTCTTGTATGGGTAGATAAATCTTAGGGGGGAAAAGGGTGATCATTATTGTTTATTGAAACTGTTCTTTGTGCCAATATTGTGTTGGCACTTGATAAAGGTCATTTAATCCTTTTAACATACCTAGAGGTTATTATTATTATTTTCCTCAATTTATTGAAGAGGAAGTTGAGACTGCAGAAGGTTAAATAACTCTTATCCAAAGTGACCTGACTAGTAAGTCAAGGAGGGGAAACTTGAACATAGGATGGTAAGATGCCAAAACTGTTCATGCTATTAATCTATGTTAGAAGTCAGGGGCTATATTTAGCCTTGCTTACACTAGATAGGGAAGAATAGTTGCTTTAAAGAGGAAGGATGGATGGATGGATGGATGGATGGATGGATGGATGGATGGATGGATGGATGGACAGATGGGATGGGCTGTCAGGAGGTTAGAGTTTCAGCATTGAAACTGGGCCAAAGGCTCTATCCCCACCTCCC
Source organism: Talpa europaea (assembly GCF_964194135.1). NCBI lineage: Eukaryota > Metazoa > Chordata > Mammalia > Eulipotyphla > Talpidae > Talpa > Talpa europaea. Next base: position 24,719,753 of record NC_140072.1, read on the forward strand.
TTATCAATGGGTCAAATTTGTGGGATGATTTATTATGTCCATTTTCCACTCTTCACTGGATCTCAGACTATGAATACTACTAGGACACAGTCTGTGGCCACTTTGGAGCTTCAGTCAATCTATGACTGTATTGGGGTCTCAGTCTGTGGCTACTTTGGTCTTAGTCTGTGGTCAGAGATAAGGCCAATTTATAATCAGGGTGGGAATCAGCCTGTGGCCAGTAAATGTTAGAGGAAGAGAGCTCATCTTGGGTAAGCTGACTTGCAGCTATGTAGAAAAAGTACAGCTCTCAAGCAGAGTCCTAGTTCCTGAGCAGCTAGTGGTGGAGAGATGATATGTGAGAGCACTGGTTGTGTGGGAGAGTTCAGCTGGAGCACCCTGGGAATGGGGGTGAAGGGAAGTACCATTAAGCATGCGCCACACGCTCTTTGAGTCCCACATATGTGTGAGTGTGTGGTGTGCCACATGTGTGGGTGCTGTGTGTGGCGGGGCGACAGGGGCTGTATAGGGTGTGGGAGAGACAAGCACACACCTGTAATAACATTGGCTTCAGACGCTAGGAGAGAAGAAATTCCCCCAACTGTTTTATCAGAGCCGAGGTTACCAAATTATGTTGTTGTTTTAAATTTGAGCTTCTCTGCCTGCAAATGGGGGGATCTCAGGTTCACGAGCTTAATGCTTGGCTGGGCCCAGAGCTCCACTCCCCAACCCAACCCAGGCTCCCAGAGCTCCCAGACCCCAGGAACAAAAGTCTTCTCTCTCAGGGCTTTGAAGTGGAAACACTAACTGCTCCCTTTAATTAGAAAGAAACCCCCTATTGTTCCTGCTTTATTACTGATGGATGAAGACATGGGGTAGGGGAGATTCTGAGAAGCAGGGGTGGGTTGGGGGAGGAGTAGAAGGACACAAAATCTCTATTTAGAATAGAGGATCTCCATACTCAATCTGCACCAAACCAGACCTCTTTGTCCACCCAATACAAGAAAGATTTTACAGGGCACCCAGCCTTCAATTAGATGTCAAAGGAAAAATAGGGTCTAGCCCTCAAAGAGTTTATAATGTAGGTAAGGAAGGCAGGGTCAGGGGACAAGAAATGTAAGGTAAGAATGCTAAATGCACCCTGTGGATATAAGCAAGAAGAACTTAGGATAATGGAGTAGGGAAACAGTCTCATAAGACAAGCTCCAAGAATATTCTAAAGAGTGGTGGCTAGACTTGAGCTGAGTTGGGAGAGAATTGACAGAGTGTATCGGAGACTGTGTTTCCACTCCAAGAAGGGTAGAGGCCTGTGCAAAGGCACAGAAGTGGAATAGACACAGCATCTTTGAGGACAGTCTTAGAAGTGAGTACATGGGGCGGGGGGGTCGGGAGGGACCTATGGGAAATAACATTGCACAGATTAACAGAGGAGTGAAGACCTTGAAAGCACCCTTGATGAGACAATTAGGGCGCCACTGGGCCTTCTTGAGCAGGGGAGTGACCTGGTAAAAAGTGGGCCCTTGGAGTGGGTGGAAGGGGGTTTAATCTGGAAGACCTGAGCTTGAAGGCATGGAGGGCAAGAAGGGTATAGGTGAGGCGACATGGGGAGCTCCAGAGGAAACCAAGGTGATGATGGCTATGTCTAGGTGATGGCGATGGGACCAGGAAAGAAAAGGTGAGTGTGGGATGAATTTCAGAGGAAGAAATAAGATGTGTTGACAGAACAGAAATAAGGGAATAAAGAAGTGGGACATGTCAGACTGCCCCAAGATCTCTCTGGCGTGGGGGACTAGGTGAGTGGTTATGGGAGAAAGGGGGTAGAAGCTGCCCTCCTGGAGGAATGAAGCACCAGAGGAATGAAGAAAGACCCCAACAGCTTGGTTCTCCCTTCCAGAGCCAAAAGATGTGCTGAATCCAGCACTCAGAAGGTAGAACTGCAGGGAAGGTGAGTCCTGTTCCCCAGGAAAGGGAAAAAGCACCATTAATAAAAACAACCATCTTTGTACAATCTGGTTTTTTATACATTTCAAAGTGATTCTCATTGTACCTCATTTGATCCTCAAAACAACCACAATAGATATCACTACCCCCATTTTGCAGTTGAAAAAAACTGAGGTGCTGTAGGAACTAAATACCTTGTTCTAAGTCACACAGCTAGTTAAGGACAGAGTGGCGAGTGTAGGCCTCTACCTTTCAGCTCAGCACTCTTCCCAATGCCTGTTGGCAGCCCAGAAAGGGGAGGGCCCTGGCGCTGCATGAGTCCCAAGTCACTAAGGGCAAGGAGGGTGGGCTCGGAGAGAGAGTCCACCCCAGACTTCAAGCACACCCCAGCCTGCTCCTCACACTCGCATAGGGCGTAAGTCGGGAGCCTGGGGTTGGAAACGCCAAGTCTAATCAGACCTCACAAGCCCACAGATGGTTTGAATCAACGTGCTACCTTGATAGGAATAATGAGAAGTCCTGAAGACAGTCTTATACCAGCTCCATCCATCTGGACAGAACCACGTCTTCCACAAGAATCTCCCTGACTAGGGTCCCCTCACCCTCCAAGATGGGCAAATCCTTCATGAGGAAGTCCCCTGGTCCCATTCACACCAGCTCCTGGCTCCTACCAGCGGAAATATCCACAGATTTTTTGAAAAACCCTTGCCCAAGGTAGTGACTTGACAAACCCTGACTTGTTAAGACTTGTCTTGAGGTTAAAATGGTTCCCAGGAAAAAACAGGTGACCATGGGTTGCAAGTCCGGGGCAGGGGGTATGAGGCAACATCATGGAATGAATAGACCTGGATACAGAAGACCCAGACACATGTCCCGCCTACTTCCTGGTAGAATGAGAATTCCCAACATTCATTGTTTCAGTCACTGAACATGACAAATGTCACCATGACATTTCCTTTGATGGGACACCTGACCTAGAGCAGCCTGGGACTAATCATTCTATGGGATCACAGAGTCCCAGACCCAGAACCAGACCTATGATCTAGAAAAGGCACCCATAGGGGGTCTCCCCAGTGGCTCAGCGGTTGAGTGCTGGGTTGCCAGGCTGCCCGCAGCCTCTGCAGCGCCGGGTTCAATCCCCCATCCCCGGCAGGCGGGTGAGGGTCCCACATGGCCCGCAGACTTCTCCTGCCGCCTGCTGCTCCCCTCAGCAGTGTACTTCGGTCCCTCTGCCTGTTCTGTTCCCTGCTCTGGCTCTGGTGAATTCTCTCACCTTCCCACCCTTCTGACTGTACCCAGTGCTTGTATAAATAAATAAATAAACCTTAAAAAAAAAAAGAAAAAGAAAAGGCACCCATAGGATTCAGGCCCCCACATTGACAGCAGTTCCCCAGAAAGTCCTTCCCCAGGAAAGCTCAGGCTTGCGGTCCCTACCCCCCAGTGGTGGCCCTGTGAGCAAGGACTTGTTTTAAAGGAAAATTTGACCCTGCTCCACCCCCTTGCCTAGCAAAGTTTAATTTGAAGCTTAAAAAACAATGAAGTTAATTTTTAAAAACCTTTCATTGAGTTCCATGAGACCCCTATTAATTTTATTGTTTCAATAAAGCATTTATTTAATTGTCTCCAGAAGGGCTCTGTTCAATGCACAGATGTTACCTGAGTCAGAAGGGAGGGAACTAGGAGCCTTTTATTCGCCCTCTCCCGTTAGCACATTAGCAGGATCCTGTTATTGGATTAACTGATTGTCACCTTAAAAGTCACAAAGTGGAACCCTGAGGGAGTGAGACACAAGCAGGTAAATTGTTGAGCAGGCCAGGTCACAGTTTCAGGAAACAGAAAGCAGGCTCAAGACAAAGAGGCTGGGTTTGGTTAAGTCAGGAGAGGAATTTTTTTTTTCTACTGCTAATTAGGAGACAACTGTTTTTTTTTTTTAGCCTCTGGCATAAGGCTGATATTCCTGAAGAAAATAAGATGACAAACACGGTATTAGATGTTCAGTGTCCAAACTCTCAGAGAGGGAGGGCTCGGGGTTTTGAGCCTACAATAGTGAACAAAACAAAGACACTGCTCTCGAAGAACTTATGTCTGATGAAGAAAGATTGAAAACAAAAAAAAAAAAAACAAAAAAATAGCTGTTACATGAAGAACATTTCAGACAATGATAAGTACTCTGAGAACAAATGAAGGGAACTTCATATGGTAGAGATTAGTTAGCGAGATCTGCCTGATGAAATGAAACTTGAACTAAAGCTTTAGTATACAGAGAAGGAGCCAGTCACAGGACGATCTGAGGAAAGAGCTTTCCATGCAGAGGAAACAGCAAGTGCAAAGGTCCTGGGGCCCTATTAGGAAGGAACAATATCCAACAACTAAGTAATCAGAGGAGTATGATTTAAGAAGAGATCCAGAAGACCTCTTACCAAAGATATTTCAAGAAATACCTCAGGACAGAGATTCCATTATTCATCTTTCTGTCCCTGATTATTTGCTTGGTATCTGGAGTATAGTAAATGATTAAAAAAATAATAATAAAGTAAGTAGATTTGAAGAGGGAGAAAGAATGAGAGGAAAGGAAAGATTGAACACTTGGAGGGAACTTCATTTAGTCAGGTTATTCATTAAGTCAATAACCAATTAAGAAAGAGAAAGGACAGAAAGCTCAGTCTATATATTAGGTCATTTGTGATCAGGCTAAGGGTGGGGGCAGACTATTTGGATCACAAGCAAAGAGAGTCAACATTTTCCTTGACCGAGAAAACTTTTCATGAAATACATATAATTTTTTATAGGCTTTCTGAACTATTGACAAGAACTCATGGTCACCTCCCTCCCCATACATTCGCTGAACCATGAGATACAACCTTCTTGTGTTCAGGAAATTTGGAGAAGGAGCAACAAATGTGGGCTATAGTCACACAGGCTTTCTGGAAGAAGAAAGTCTTGAGATGTGCCTTGAAGGATGGGCAAGCTCTGGGTAGGTGAGGAGAGGATGTCACCAGGCAGGAGCAGCAGAGTGTGCTCTGAGATCTGTGGAGCAAGCAGCCATGCTGCAATATGGAGTCAGGACGTACATATGGATCCAGGGATATAAGAGGTAAGTTGCAACTGACTTCAATTGCCAGGCTAAATTATCCTCCAAATGATGAGAAATCATCAAAGATTTTAGAACAGGAAAATGATGTGTTGGAAGCAGTGTTCTTGGCAGATGAATCTGGTGCTCATACAGGCTTTGAGGTGGGCAACCCAATCAAGAGAGCAGATGTGAGAGGTAGAAGCTGGACTGGGGAAGATGGCCGTGAGAAAATAAAGGAGTGAGTCCAAGAGATTTTTTTTTTTTTTAAATACAGGACTTGAACGTGAGTTTGGAAGTATCAAAGAGACTCTGAGGTGTCTTTGAGCCTGCTGGTACAGAAGTGAGACAGCCACCAAGGGCAGCTAGTGGGGAAGGAGACCGAGAATGCATGGAGCAACTTAGGGAGTCTTTTCATGCCACATTGTTCTTGGTGGTTACCTCTGCAGGTGGAGCTGGAGGGGCAGGCAAGGTGGCTTTCACATCTTATGATACATAATCTCCTTTAATGGAGGGATTTTGTGTAATTTTTACTTCCTTTTTTGTGCTTTTTGGAATTTTGCAAATAATTACTTTAATTCCATGCAGACTCCCAGAGTCTCATTAACCCTTTGTAAACCATCCCTCCTGATTTGTACTCTCTTCCCTGCAGGGAAAGGGAAGGAGTCTGGGAGTCTCTTTGCTGTACCTCATTCAGAGTCTCCCTCCTCTCCCCACTGCTTCCCTGCCCAGAGCCTACTCTGTCCTTTAAGGCTCAAACATCATCAGATACCCCTCTTTTAAGCAAGATTGCAGTGTTGGGCTTACAAAATCTAACCCTGGGATTTTTTATAGCTGATATCAGCCCAGACCGTGAACAAAACTAAGACTACAGGGCAGAGGAGAGAAGAGCACAGCTGTGCAGTTAGAGTCCCTTGTGTCCAACCTCCTAGCTCTGCCACAAGCTACCTGACCACTCTATAGGTCAATTTTCTCAGCTTGAAAACTGAAGGTCATGGCAATATTTCTCTCCTAGAGGTATTAGGTGAATTACATGATAATAAAATTTTGTAAGTGTACTCTATCATTAGTATTAATAAGAACAATCTAACATTTACGACCAAACTGTGTTGCTTGGAGATAAAAAATAACTTTAACGAACCTCCATCTTGGTTCCTGCTGTCTTGGTTCTCTGCTTCTCCCTCTTTGACTGAAATTGGTTTGTTTGTTTTTCCCAAACCAACCAAGGACTGAGATCAGGGTTGGGGTCCCTGATTCCTGATGGCATGGTGGTCTGCTCTGCCACTTAACAATTTGTGTGACATTTGACCGATTTCCCAATCTCATGAACCTCAGTTCTCTCATCTGTAAAATGGACGTGATAATACTGACCTCAGAGTATGTGTCAGAGGTTAGACAGTTCCTGGCACAGAGCAGGTTTTCAGTACATGACAGTTCTCCATCAAGGTTCCAGAGAAGGAACAGCTCTTTCTAGCCTGCCTACCACAATTCCGGACCTTCCACATTCTTTGTATTAGTTCCTGATGGCTTGGGGGTGAATCTTCCCAATCATAACACAAACTCCTGAGGGTAGAGGTAGAGCCAAGACCTCCTTAACTGTAAGAAACAGTCTTCCTCCTGGGCCTGGGTCCAGGTCAGCCCCCTGGGGCAGCCTGGAGGGAAGAGGGAGAGAATTATCAGTCCTCTCAGGTCCAGAACCAGATGCACAAACTCAACAACCTCTCTTTCTTCCTCTTTTCTAAGTTCCAAACCGCAGCCCTGAGGCTGCTAGAAAAGAATTGGTTCTTTCTATTTGACCATGCCTGGGAGAAAAGTTGCCCCATTGACGCAGGGTATATTTGGCTTGGTCAGAGAAGGTGTGATGTACTAGATTAAAATCACCCTGCCTTGTGCTTCCATCCTCATCCTCTCCCATGCAACAGCCTCTGGACAAAAGCAAAGTCCTCTGTCCCCCCACCTCTATCACCTATCACCCACTGATGCAATGGCCAGCTCCCCATCCCTCTACCTGCCTCTCCATGTGCCTGGGGAAAGAGATTCCCGAACTCAGCTCGCATTGTTCTTCCTCCCCTTAAAGGGTCTTTCAGACAGTTTCCGTTCAGAAGATGGTCCCAACACTAAGGCAGGCCCCTCACTCCTTCCTCTAGGTGATAACTCAAGCAGTTACCACTCAGCTGTTTCTGAGGGCGTGAAGTCCCCATCCAAACTCCATCTCCTCCAATCAAAAAAACAGTGAGGAGACACACATCTCAGATGCCAGAAAAGGGAAAGAAAGAAAAGTTGTCAAAACCTACTTCCCTGGGCTGGTGGGTGATGCTGAGCAGGAGGGAGAAAAAGGAACAGAGTCAGGCCTGGAGAGGGAGACTGAGAGGGACGCTCTTGACCCAGACAGAAAGAGACTGAGAGCCCATGGAGCCCCTTGGTTTCTGGGTCCTGGAGGGCCTCACCCTCTGACAGTGCCGGGGAGCCAAAATGGCTCATGTTCCCATCCTGAGACCCATGGAAGAGAACTAAGCTCTTTTCCAGAAACGGTGGAATGATCTCTCCCGAGCCCTCGGCTTTCTGTCTTTGTCTTTGTCTGACTACCCTTCTCAGGATTCAGGGTTTTCTGTCTCTGTTTCCATGTTTCTGCATCATGTCTATCTTGTCTCTCTCTCTCTCTCTCTCTCTCTCTCTCTCTCTCTTTTTCTCTCCCCCTCTTTATCTGCCCCCCTACCCCAACTCTGTCTCAGATCATTTCTTGGGGACTCTGCCTTGGGGCTCCCGCTCTCCAGTATGTAGGAAACCTGACCTTCATCATCTGTTTTTTATATTTTGGAAACGTCAGCTTCACTTCCTACCTGAGGGAGGTGGGGGCAGGGGAGCAGGCTGCCTGGCTCCACCTCTTTCCCTTCCTCCTTTTCTGAATCAGGCCCTTCCCTCCAGCCCCTTGCCTCAGGGACCACAGTCTAGGCCTTCCCTGCTGGGCATCACTGGGGCACTAGGAGTCAGGCCCTGCCTCCTGGTCTTCCCTCCCCAGTTCACAAGGTGTGTGGGAGCCTTCTTCTGATCAAACTTGGTTTGCTGATTAGGAAAGAGGTGAAAATTCCAGGCACAGAAAAAGCCCAGAAGCTAAGAGATTTCACCAGTAGAAACCAGGATGGAAAGTTGTTAAAGTCATTTCTGCCTCCAGGCAGAGTGACAGCCAAGTAAGTTGTTTAACATGTCGTCACAGATGTTTATTTGTTTAACATCTTTATTAATACTAGCAATAGCTTACACATTGAGGGTTTAACCTGTGCAAGGCACTTTATGTTTTTGCATTTCTTCCACTCAAACAATTTTATGTGGTAGGTACTCTTATCATCTCCCATTTTTTAATGAGGAAATGAAAACACAGACAGGTTAATTAACTTGCCCAAAATAACTCAACTAATAAGATATAAACCCAAATTTTTGTCACTCCAATACTTCTATGACCTCAGAAATATATTTTGTATATTTCTTTTTCAAGGAAATAAAGTTCCAGGGACTTACAGACTGGGGTTGGAGAGGTATCATCTCTTACTTCTTTCTGGGAGAACTTGAAAAACCCCCTAGCAAGGATTAAGTGTAAAGACAAGAAGAAGGATTTCGGGAAGGAAGAACAAGGACAACATAGGAAAAAGCCAATGAGGTCTGCAAGTTAGGGGGCAGGTAGCAGGCCGGGAGGCCTGACAGCTCACAGAGGCCTGAACCCAGTTCAGTTTATCCTTCAGATTTAGGGCCAGGAGAGTAATACTCCAAAAGAAGAGTTTGAAACCTGGGCTGGAAGGAAAAAAGCAGACAATAAAAAGGGCTATTGAGAGTTGGAACTGGCCTCCTGGCAGCCCAAGATGAGCTGACACAACAGGCAGAAAGGGCGTATCTAGAAGATATTTCCAAAGAAATTCAGCAGTTTGGAGTCTGAGCCATCTGCCTCCTTCCCAGGGATTGCTGTCCAAATTAGTGTTTGGGTGGGGTGGGGCGTGGTAGGAAGAGGGAGGAGCAGAAAAATACGATGAGATGAGCGTGAAGCACTGAACATCCATTCTACTGGCAGCCACTCTGGTCTGTGTCTTCTGTGGCTGAGTGACTGGAGGACTCTAGAGTGAAGATGGCCCTGAGCACTGAGCCAGACCGGGGCTGAGGACTCCAGCCTGGGAGGCAGACTGGAGATCTGACCCCCGCCACAGCAGTTGTGTCTATTTCAATTCTTTGAAAAGATGATTTTACTCCCTGGGTGGCAAAAAAAAAAAAAAAAAAAAAAAAAAGCAAATATGGAAAATTGGTTAAGACCTCAAGACCTCAAGAACTGCCAATTCAGAAAGTCTGATCTGTTCAAAAAGTTCAACGTCTTTCCTTCAAAGGCCCCACACCAATTTCCATCTCAGATTGCATATGTCGATATGTCTGAGAACTGAGGAGGGAGACAGCAAGTGTGAGAAGGTGGGGGTTGAAATGCCTTTGTTCCCGTGTGAGGCTTCTGCTCCCCTGGCATATGTGTTGCATCCTATGCACCTTTGTGCCTGTTTCTCAAGCCTCTATATGCATCGAACTTGCAAACCATAACAGAAACCCTGAAGCTTGGCAAAGATATCACAGGAATAATTATCTAATTTCAGAACATGTTATTATAATACCTACATGATGTGTAATGAACTTAACAATGTGCATGTTATATTCACCAGCTCTGAGTTACAGACCCCAATGCCAAGTCCTACCTCAGAGACTTCTTCAAGATGGGAGAGCAGAGGAGGCCCCAAAGAAAGCTCTTCAAGGAATACCCGCCCCCTCCAGCCCCCCTACCCCCAACACATACATACAATGGCTTCCTCATGGATTGGGAGTTGGGGCTAGGAACATAGGGAAAGACAGCTGGGAGGGGGCAGAGCAGACCCTGGAGGGGCTACTCCATTCCTCCCTCTTCCTCCCCAGAGCGGAGTCTCTGTAACTGGTATGGAAACAGTGATACTGGGGTCACAGAAAGAGATGGGTTCTCCCTGACTCAGCTGGGCCAGGCCCCCCCCCCCCCACCATGATCAGCCCAGCTCCCTTCCCAGGGTGGATTGAGCCTGAGTGTGAGGGGAGTGTTTGCTGTTTGCTGCTGCTCCCTGTTGACTTTAGCCAGTAGCTCTGTTTACAAACCCAGGTTGGTTTTCCCAGCACAGTTAATTAGACCAAAGACATCTGGTGTGAGGGCTGGGGAGGGCATCTGCTCAGAGCCTTCCCCCCACCCCAGCAGCCATGGGCCAGCACAGGGCAGAGCAGCTAAACAGGACCAGACCACACTCCTCCAAACCCAAAGTTCTCAGGGGTACCGTGACTTTCCACACTGCCTTTCCCAAGCATGCTGAGTTAGACTGGGCCTTAGGGGACCCCAGGCCAGGGCTGGATCCCCTTACCTCAGTGTGATCTCCACAGGCTGGAGATCAAGGACTCAAGCCTCTCCTCAGACCTTCCATGGTCAAAAGGCCGGGCCACAGATTCCTGCCCCTCTGTCAGCAGTCATTCTGCATTCTGCGGGAATCCCAGACCTCTTCGACGGGGAAAATCACCCCTTCCTGATCAACCTAAAAGAGGGGGCTCTCGGTCATCATCATCCTCCCCCCTGGCTCCTCTCCAGCCAATCTCAGACACTGCGGGGAGAAGAGAGGTTGAGCCATTCAGGAACAGAGGGAGCAGGAAGGTGCCCAGTAAGGAGAGAGGATATAGGTGGACAGTTCCAGGGCGGTGGGGAAGTGAAGGGCTGAGAGGGGGAGGTGCAGCGGCTTATCTCTCTCAGGAGGGGGGAGCTCACTCCAAACAGCTAATGCACTGGCGTGTGAAAGCCCCTCAATTAGCACTAATGATGCAATCAGGGAGGGAGGAGGAGGGACCAGAAGTTCTGGCAGAGTCAGCACCAACTTCACACACACGGTGCACACTCCCTCGGCTATAGTAGCCCCTTCAGAGCCTCCAGTGCACACACTCCAGACTAGCTGAGCCACGCACGCCCGTGGGCACAAATGCGCTCTTTTTGCGCACACTACCGGCGAGCATGTGGTTCTCGATCCGCTGCTGACCGCGTCAAACTGTAGGGATGGGGAGGGGTTCGATTTTGGGCTCAGGGACAAGGAAAATCAGCCTTGGTAAAAGAGACTCAACCTGACGAGGAGTCTTCGGATGCCAGAGCTCCCGTCACGCGCGCCCGCAGGTGCCAACCCCACATGGCGGTCCCCGCCCCCCGCACCCCCCCCCGCACCCCAGGACTGAGCGAGGAGCCGCTCCGCCCCGCTCACCCCCGAGAAGCCGGACCCGGACCGGGGAGCCGTCTCCGGCCCACCCGTCCCAAGACCGCGCGGCTCCGGGCGGCGCGCGCCGGCTCACACGCGCCCCCGGCCCGGCCCCTCTGCGCGGCCCTCGGAGCCCGTTCCCCACCGGCGTCGCCCCGCGCGTTTCCCCCCACCCCGCCCGCGGGCTCCGTTATCCGCCTCTCCGTCCCGTTATGCCGCAGCCCCCGCCCCGTTATCTGCCGGGAGCCGCCGGGACCGCGGCCGGGGCCCGCCGGGGCGCCCCGCCCCCTCCCCGCTCCCGGGCTCCGCGGGCCGCGGCCGGGCAGGGCGGGAGCCGCCTCCTCGCCGCTTCCCAGGCCCGGACGGCCGCGGGAGGAGGTCCCGCTGTCAGTCAGCGGGGAAGGCCGGGCCGGGCGGCCGGAGGGGGCGGCGCCGAGGACGGGCTCGGGCCGGGAGCCGGGAGGCGGGGGCGGGGGCGGCTCCGGGCCTTATAAGCGGCGGGGGCAGGGCGCGAGGGAGGCAAGTGTCAGGCCGATGTGCCGCCCGCGAGGGGCCGGGGCCGGGGCCGGGGTCGGGGCGGCCGGGGCCATGCGCGCGGACGGGGCCGGCGGCCGGCGGGGCGCGGAGCGGAGCCGCCTCGGAGCCTGAGCCTCCCGGGACCGGGGCCGGGAGCCGCGCGGGGCCGGCCGGCCGGGGGGAGGGGAGCGATGCGGCGCCGGCGGGCGGCGGTGGCCGCGGGCTTCTGCGCCTCCTTCCTGCTGGGCTCGGTGCTCAACGTGCTCTTCGCACCGGGCTCGGAGCCTCCGCGGCCAGGCCAGTCCCCCGGGCCCTCGGCGGCCCCGGGCCCGGGCCGTCGCGGGGGCCGCGGGGAGCTGGCCCGGCAGATCCGGGCGCGCTACGAGGAGGTGCAGCGCTACTCCCGCGGGGGCCCGGGACCCGGGGCCGGCCGGCCGGAGCGGCGGCGCCTGATGGACCTGGCTCCGGGTGGGCCGGGCCTGCAGCGTCCCCGGCCCCCGCGGGCCCGGCCCCTGCCCGACGGCGCCCCGGGCTGGCCCCCGGCTCCCGGCCTCGGCTCCCCCGGCCGGGGCCCGCGCCTGGGCTGCGCCGCGCTCCGCAACGTGTCCGGCGCGCAGTACGTGGGCTCGGGCTACACCAAGGCCGTGTACCGGGTCCGCCTGCCCGGCGGCGCCGCGGTGGCGCTCAAGGCGGTGGACTTCAGCGGCCACGACCTGGGCAGCTGCGTGCGCGAGTTCGGGGCGCGGAGGGGCTGCTATCGGCTGGCGGCCCACAAGCTGCTCAAGGAGATGGTGCTGCTGGAGCGGCTGCGGCACCCCAACGTGCTGCAGGTACAAGGGCGAGGTGCGGGAGGTGAGGGTCCTGGCAGGAAGTGCCCGGGCCGGTCACTCTGGCCGAAGGAGAACCGTTGCTCTTCTAGATAAAGAAACGGACCCCCAGTGGCTGAGCCCACGTTAAGCAAGGACGGAACCTGAAACGTGATGCTTCCCACTGTAACACCCTGTCTCCCGCATCCCTTTACAGCTTCCACACTGTAGCCCTTGAGGACAGACAGGACAAAGGGTCCCAAAACTCAGGCCCCGGGGTCTGTTAGGATTGAGGATCCTACTTCTGGCTGGAGCTAAGGTGTCGGGCACGGGAGAAATGACTTTATAGTGAGGCAGGGTACAGAGGTCCCTGAGTCAGGGTCCTAACTCAGAGTCCCCTTTCTTGATGGAATCGGAACCTCATTCTCTCAGCTTGTAAATAGTAACTTGTTTGTCTTTGGAAGTAGGGCGAGACAGTGATGGGCTAGAGAGAGACCCTATGTCAGGCTTGATTTCCAGAAAATGCCCTCACTCCCTACCCCACCCAGAAGCCTCAGGAAAGACTCAAGAGTTTGGGGTAGTAGGCCAGAAAATGCACAGCTCTTCTCAGAATCAACCCGCGGGGTCCTCTAAACCTTAGAGAGGGCCCTTGAACCACCGGGGAAAACTCAGGGTCTTTGCTCACTTCTCAGGAACACTGGCTAAGGGTCTGAGGGTCTGAATGTCACATTTTCTTAGCGAATGTGGCCAAGAGGCTGGAAGATTGAGAAAACTAGATGTTCAGATTTCTACTAAATAGGACTCTGTCTCTCAGAAAGAGATGAGACCCCACCTTGTCCCCTTCAGACTAGACTGAGAGAGTTGGTCTCTTACACACAGGTCCTCCATTCCCCCAGGTCTCCATCCTTGAGTCGACCCTAGGATTAGACAAACCATTCCCTTTGCACATGTCTGAGCAGACTGAGGGGAGTCCCTGATGACTCTTGGCCCAGTGAAAATAGGGTGTATGCCTACCCCCTAGCAGAGGAAACTTGTTCGCCTTCCATCTCCTAACCTGCAGAGTTTAACCATTCTGCACCTAGCAGAACTGACCAGAAACCCAGTTCTTCTCCTTCCTTAAAGTGAGAGGGGAGACACCAGGCCTAGGGTGGGCATTGCTGAACAGGAGACAGAGAGTGCTATTTATATTCCTGCTGGCTCCCAGTCTGCTGGTCACACACTTGTAACCAGGTCCTGGGCCCAGAACTGGTTGCAGGAGGTTGGACAGAATCAACAGTCGTGGGTGGTTATGCCTGGTTGTGCAGCTGACTCTGCGTCGGGAGCTTTAGGGAGTGAGTGAGTGGCTGGTTACGTGGCCATCATAACTGGGAGGATCTTGTTTGCTTCGTTTCCTCTTTGCTCTTGGGAACTTTTTGGAAACCCTGGAGTGTCAACCAGATTGTGAGGTGGTAGAATAGGTTTTGAGTGACTTAGCAGGACATTACATGTTAATTGACTCAAGGCCCCCACCTCCCTTGGGACAGGTTTGAGGTTTGCTATGCTTTCCTGTCTCTTAAGGAACCTCTCACTCACTCACTCACCCCACCCAGCTTCCTGTAAGCATCCAGCTAACCAACATCACACATATCATAGAATAGTCCTCCACTTTAATGTCTGGCCCCCAACCCCAATTCTGAAGGCTCCAAAGGGGGAAAAAAATTTCAACGGAGTAGTTTTCAGCCATTCCCTTACTACACCTAGGCTGGGTCTGTCTGTCTGTGATTGGCTATGGTGCTCTTACAGGGTCAGAGACCGGTTAGTTGCCTAGGGGTTACTAAGGTGGGCAGGGATGCAGGTTCTTTCTGTTCAGGGAAAAGTGACAAGGGGGGAAAGGAGCCCCTCAGTATGAGTTTAGGGACTGCTTTAGGGGTGGTCTCCTACTTTTATTCCCCAACCCCCAGGCCAGTATCCTTCTGGCTTCTACAGCCAGGCCACATCTGCTGCCAGAGAAGCCTGCAAGGTAGAGTCTTCTTGCTTAGGAGTCTTTAGGTGAGTGTAAAGGGAATTAGAAATAATGTTGTTCTAATACCTCAGTCATTTAAAATTTCAAACCCCGTTGACTGTTCAATAAACCAGGGGAGAGCCGGATAATGATTCTTAGATTTTCTGCTCCCCCAGGCCACCAAAGCCTCCCTCCCCCTCAGGCTTGATGCTGTGGGTTCTAATAGAAAATGCCCACATAGCATGCCCCACTGCACACCTCCCACTCCTTTCTCTGGTCTCCCGGGATCGCCTGGGCGAGATCGCTCTATCCATCCAACCATCCGCAACCCTCCCCTCACACACACACACTCTCACACACAGCTCTCTCACATGATAGATGCCTCTGTAGCCTAGGGTCAAAGGGCACAAGGGTCTTCCCTCCCTCCCACCTCCACAGTCCCAGGGCCTGAGGCCTCAGTTGGGGCCCCAGGTCTGCTTGGGCCCTGATTCTGGCCCTGCTAGAGTATATTTCTTCTTCCAAACGAACAAAAGATGCGACTGAAATGCTCAGCCTCACGCTTCCTGGGGGGGTTAATGGTGTCTTTTTATTTTTTCCTGAGGGGTGTTGATTAATACCTCGTTAACAGCGCATTTAACGACCTCCGGGTGTTTAATAACCTTCAGAAGTTTCCCACAAAGGCTCAGACTCTGGGCAAGAAAATGAGAACCAGGCCCCAGGGCTGCTCCCCTTACCTTCCCCCGCCCCACCAGGGTCTGGGGCCTCCCTGGGCTGATGCAGGGGCAGGATGGGGTGGGGGGTGGAGAGAGTGGGAAGAAGAGGGCGCCTGGGACTGTCCTCTGATCCCCCAAGTTGCAGCCCTAGTCTGATGGCTGACACTGAGTGATGCCTTCACTCCTGCCAGAGGACACTGGGGATGTGGCTTCAGAGAGGGGGAGCTGAAAGCGCACTCTGGGATAGAAGCAGGCATGTGAGGGTTTGGAGAGAAGCTTTAAGGGTGTGAGTGATGGCATAAACGGTGACAATATGCAGGGACATCTAGTCCATGAGCTCGTATCCCTCAGGCCTCACCCAGCAGCTCTCCCTACTCCTGCCTGGATGACTCCACCAACCTTTATGCTCCTGAGCCCCATCTGATCCCTAGCTGATGAGCAGTGCGGTGAGGAAGGCTGAAGGCGAGGAGAAGCAGCGCTCTCTGTGGATGCTGTCTTAGGTGTTAGTGACAAAGTCAGGCTGTGCTTTCCAGAAGCCCCTGACCAGCTGAGCTGTACTGAGCCCCTCCCCCAGATCCTATGGAGTGGGCAATGCCTTGTGGCCATGCCCCAAAGAACTGATATTCCCTGGCAACCATCCCATACAACTACCCCCCAGGGATATATGCAAAGTCACCCCAGGATTTGCCCCTTAGTTACTTTATCCTTAACACGTGTTACTGAAGGAGCTTACTTTTCCTCCCACAAGACCTGAACGGAGAAGAAAATGAAGCTGCAGAAAGTGGAATAGTGGAACAGAAAAGGACTGGAGCAAGGGAGGAGATATAATAAACATTTGCTAATTTGTCGATTTACAAATGGTATTTTTCAAAATACCATTTCAGGCTGTGCAATCAGAGCAATATAAGTATGATTTCTAGCTCCTGCATTTATTAGCTGTGTAACCTTGTACAAGTAACTTAACCTCTCTGAGGTGGTTTCCTCACCTATAAATTGGAGATAATTGTACCTACTTCTTAAAGTTTATAAGAATTGAATTGTGTATGTAAAGCAGTGCCTGCCAGGTGGTTGAAACATAGTGGCCATATTGCCCATTCACCTGAGTGGCAAGAAATAAGGTGCTCATGTAGCCAGTAGGAGCTCTAGCTGCAGGGACAGAGGACCACACTGCTGTTTTCTTCTGATCTGAGCTAAAGCCAAGGCCTAGAAATGGCTGGGGAAAGAGGGAGGGGGCATGTCACAGCCCAGCCCTCCTCTGTCCCAACCCCCACTCGGTGACCTAATGACCTTTCTTGGACCTCCCCCCAGCTCTATGGCTACTGCTACCAGGACAGCGAGGACATCCCGGACACCCTGACCACCATCACGGAGCTGGGCGCCCCAGTGGAAATGATCCAGCTGCTGCAGACTTCCTGGGAGGATAGATTCCGAGTGAGCAGGGAGGAGGCCCCGGCTCCTTGTGGGGATGGTTCTGCCTTAGAAGGCCAGTCCTCCAGAGCAGCTCTACTCAGTAAAGGGAGAGGGAGGGAAGGACAGAGCAAAGCTAACTCAGCCATCAGCTAAAGGGTTAAAAAAAGAAGCAAGACATAAAGGATCCTGACATTCCGTGCTCCTGCTCCCTCACATAAGCACACACACCAACTCGCTTGGCTGCAGGAGGGCCCTGACACTGCACTCAGACACACTCAGGCTGCAACCTCAGGATACTCCTTAGCCCCAGACTTTCCTACTCTTCATTTCCCACTTACTTAATGATACTTTCAGGGTCAGGCTAGCCAAGGGTTAATAGAAAGTCACTGGCATCCTCTGTAAGGCCTCTGGCCTCAGCCCTTAGTGAGCACTGGGGACTTTAAGAGAAAGGTCAACCCCCAAGCAAAGTCTGGAATCCCAAAGGAGGGAATCCTGGAGTCCCCCGGGTTCCCCACCCAGGAGAGAAGCAGTAAGCAGCCTGTGTCTGATCCTCAGATCTGCCTGAGCCTGGGCCGCCTCCTCCACCACCTGGCCCACTCCCCGCTGGGCTCTGTCACTCTGCTGGACTTCCGCCCCCGACAGTTTGTGCTGGTGGATGGGGAGCTAAAGGTGACGGATCTGGATGATGCACGTGTGGAGGAGACGCCATGTGCAAGCAGCGCAGACTGCGTACTCGAGTTTCCAGCCAGGAACTTCACCCTGCCCTGCTCAGTCCAGGGCTGGTGTGAGGGCATGAACGAGAAGCGCAACCTCTACAATGCCTACAGGTGACCTCCGCCTCTGCTGAGGAAGGCCCAAACGGGAGCCTGGGCCCAGCAGGGCCTGGCAGGGAGAGAGCCAAGATGGAGTCCGGGAGGCCAGCCAGGGCAGGGAGACTCAGCCTTAACCAATGGAGGAGCAGGGGCGGGGAAAGGCTTCCACCCAGTCGAGAAAGGAACATTCAGGCTCCTGATGAAGAAGCTAAAAATAGTCAGGTCCAAGGAGAATCTGGGTAGAGGGGTGGCAGTTGGAGGCTTCTTAAAATAGTGTCAGACTCAGAGCCTCTGGCCGGTAGGAATGGACTGGCACTGCCCCTTCCCACCCTGGCCCTTGACTTCTAGAAGCTCTTCACTAGGTCCCAGCCATGGGCAGGTCTGATGCTGCACAGCCAGGAGGATTATGTGGGGTAAGGGGTAGAGAAGTTCTGGGGATAGGCGGGAAAACAGACTTCAGATTTCAGTTTGGTGTGGAGTCAGTCATGGTCTTGGCAGGTGCCCAGGCCGGGACCCCAAATCTGAGTAGACTCATGGCACACTCTCCACATATGTCTTGTTGGGCAGCCAAGCTGGCGTAGAGGAAGGCTGTGTCCCCAAACACCAAACCACTGAGCCCCTGGCTTTTCTCTGCTGCAGGTTTTTCTTCACATACCTCCTGCCTCACAGTGCCCCGTCCTCACTACGGCCTCTGCTGGACAGCATTGTCAACGCCACAGGTAAGCTCCCCAGGACCCATCTGTTTCCCATCACTCTGCCTCTTGCCTGGCAGGCATCAGGACAAGAATGACCCAGGTCAGCACATGGCCCAGAAATCATCATTTCCCAAGGTGGCATTCTGTGTCAAACCCTCACCCCAGTCCATCTAGGCCCAGGCTCAAGAAGAAGAGGCAGCTGGCTGCCGACTTCAGGAAGAAGTCGGAGGCCCATATCCACTCACTGCCATTCTGCACTCTGCAGGAGAGCTTGCCTGGGGGGTGGACGAGACCCTGGCCCAGCTGGAGAAGGTGCTGCACCTGTACCGGAGTGGGCAGTATCTGCAGAACGCCACAGCAGGCAGCAGAACAGGCGAGTGGCCCTGGAATGGATCCAGGGACTGGGCTCCTGGGGAGCAGGAAGCAGGGGCTAATGGGCTAAGTGACTCTTCCCTCTAAGGCTCAGTTGGAGTAATGCAGAGACCCCTGACTGTGTAGTCTTCACTTTGAGATCCCATCTCTAGCTGAGCCAGAACAACTATAATTCTTCCTTGAATTGGGGAGTGGGTCCTGACACTCATCCTCTGGATGATTCCAAACTCCATTACATCCTGGCTGTGTGACACTGAGCAAATTACTTATACTTTGAGTTTCCCTTTCCTCATCTGTGAATTGGGTTCAATATTACAGGCCTCATAAAATTCTCAAATGCCAAGTAAAATGTGTGAAATCAGTTAGTTCAGTTCCTATTACACAACTAGAACACAGTATATGTTTTCTTCTTCTTTCCTTCCTCTACTCTTCTGGGGCTGAAGGGTCAGCTACAGGTGGAACGGAGTTTGACTGCTGAAACCTTGAGTCAAGATGCCCCAGAGCAAGGGGAGAATTCCAGCCACTGATAATGGGTAGAGGCCCTGGGGTCTAGCCTTAGTTGGCAGGGGGGCAAAGGGTGGGCAACCTCTGTATTCAAGGAGCTCTGGCCAGTCTTAGGGGTGGGGGGAGCCCTCGTTAGCCCTGTAAATAAAGTTTAACGAGGTGAACAATGGCTGGCTCTGTCCCTGAGGATGCCGTTTATGGGGCTATAAATCACAGCCAGCCCTGGACTTTGGCCTAGTCCCTAGTAGGAGAAGGAGGCAGGAGGGCGGGTGGGCAGGGGCCCAAGGCTTTGCATTATCAGTCAGAGCTGGGGCTCCCCAGGCAGTAGGAAAGACTGAAGTGAACAAGCAGTCTACAGCTGAGCAGGTTTCTGATTTGGGGGTGGGGGGGGCCAGTTCAGAGCTTCCAGAGGCTCTCTCTGTATAATGGGGAGATTTCAGATTCTTCCTCCAGCCCTTCCCCAAACGCCAAAGTTATGTATTCCAAAATGCTAATTTTTGTGTTTTACATTCATTTGCATGCCTCTTGACTGAAAATAATTCCTCACTGCCCTCCTATCTGCTGAGGAGCTTGCCTAACCTCTCCCCAAGGCCAGGATGAGAAGCAGGCTGGACAGGGGTGCTCTAAACTCTTGCTACTCCTTGTGTATGCTGGTTAGAAATGTCAATTCCCAGGCCTTACCCCAGCCATTCTAAATCAGATTCTGCATTGTGACAAGATTCCCTGGAGCTCCACATTCACACTGCAGTTTGAGAAGCCCAGCTTTATATATTAAAAATACCCAGCCCCAGCCTCCACAGCTGCTGTCTGCATTTATACCATTATAAGCTGCCTGGACCAGCTGTGTGCCCTTGGGTTTGGAGCAAATGTGTTTCCCCAAAGCCAAGTCTGAGCTTGGACTGAGTGGTCAGCCCAGTTTCATAACAGTAGCTGCCATCTCCATGGCAGGAGGGATGGGTGACCTTCAGCTTCCACCTCGGAAATGAGTGCAGCCCTTTTTGGGAAGCAGCCATGCTTCCCAAGGTGGCCAGGACAACGTGCCCTCCTTCCTGGACACACAGAGTTCTCACTCAGCTCCATCCCCAACCCACAGAGTACCAGAGCCTCCCAGACAGCACCATCCCCAGGGAGGACTACCGCTGCTGGCCGTCCTACCACCACGGAGGCTGCCTCCTGTCAGTGTTCAACCTGGCTGAGGCCGTGGACGTCTGTGAGAGCCATGCTCAGTGCCGGGCCTTCGTGGTTACCAACCAGACCACTTGGACAGGT
The DNA here is from genome assembly GCF_964194135.1 of Talpa europaea. NCBI lineage: Eukaryota > Metazoa > Chordata > Mammalia > Eulipotyphla > Talpidae > Talpa > Talpa europaea. Next base: position 24,740,093 of record NC_140072.1, read on the forward strand.
GAGCCAGTGGGAAAGGACATCCTGAGGGAGGTGACATACATCCCCTGAAGAGGTAGTGACCCCATCAGATGCCAAAGATGATGAGAAGACAAGAAGGCTGAGAGGATGAGACAGAGATCTGTTATGTCAAGGCAGTCATGATAGGGAAAGTAGCTCTGCCTCCTGGGAGAGAAAACTCCAGTCCTATCACCTCTCGCCTCTGCCCTCAGGTCGACAGCTGGTCTTTTTCAAGACAGGATGGAGCCACGTGGAACCTGATCCCAACAAGACCACATACGTGAGGGCCTCTGGCTGACTCTGAGGGTTCAGCTGAGCACCCCCACTGGCTGCCCAAGGAGGGAGTGACTTGCGCTAGCAGCACCGCATGTCACCTGGGAACCCCTGCTGACAAGGCTGACATCCCAGACAGAGCGAGGTGACCAGGACAACGTGCAATAATGCCAAATGTTAAAATGTGAGTTTACCCAGCTAGGTATGGAAGTGCTGGCTCCAGGGCCAGGAATCATGGGGGCGGACTGACTCTCTACCCCTCTGGGCTGCGTGCAAGGCTCAGGCTAGTCTCCACACTAGGGTCTCTGCCCTCCAGGGACAGTTCCGTGGGTAGCCCCGTCACTGTGTTGATAGTGTGAGAATGTAGCCAAAGCCCTTGCTGCTGCTGCTGCTGCACGTGCCTCAGCCAGGTGGGGCTGCGTGGGGACAATCCGTCACGGAGCATTCTCTTAGCCAAGCTCTGGGCCAGAGACTTGGCGGGAGATGCTCCAGGATGTGGGTGATTCTCTGTACCTTAGGGGGAGGGTCCCCCACTGGCCACCTGACAGGGAACTCACAGGCCAGCCAGGGTGGGGGCAGAGGAGCACATATGGTATGAGCCAAGTCTTGGGGTCGAGGAGCAGGTTGCAGTTTGAGCCAAGACCCGGGGCGGGGGGTGGGGCCGGGGCCTTTCTGCCTCATTTGCTTTCAGTGAAAGCCACAAAACAGCCAAAACCAGCCTCTCCCAGCTCCCGGAGTTTGTATATCCAGAAGCTTTTGTACTTCTTGTTCATTAAATGTTTATTTTTGTAAAAAAAAAAAAAAAAAAAGAAGAAGAAGAAGAAAGAAAATCAATCAATTAATAAAATAATGTTTCACAGCAAAGACTCTTCCCAAGCCATGGTTTCTGAGGCTGACTCGTCCTCAGTTATGTCTGATATATATTTGGGAAGGTAGGTAGGGTGTTGGGGGGATGACCTTTGAGAGAGTGAAATCTCCTTGACAAACACTGAAACTGGCAATACATGTTGTCATGCCCTGCTCCCATGGTGCCCACCTGTTTTGACAAAAGACACATGAGACTCCTTCTTTCCCCAAGGAGGTTCTCATTTTAACACATACCAACTTCTAATACACACAAAGCCTTAACCCAAAGGAATGATGTCCTAATGGCAGGCTGTCAACCATCTCAGGGGATTCAAGCAAACTCCAATCAGGGCCTGCCTATTATCCCACAAGGTAGTGGCCACTTCTCTTTCCCAGAGAGCCTTTCAGAAAGACATGAGAGTGGAGAGAAAGGTAGTCTATGGAAAGACCAGCGCCCCTCTTCCAGTATTTAGATGGGAGGAACTAGGAGAGGAAGGTCCAAGTGTATGGAAGCCCAGCACAGAAACAAAGACCTAAGAGCTTAGATTCACACTGAAGCCAGAGAGAGCCCCAACATGGATGTAAATCTTCTGACTTGAAATGCCACGTCCTCTCCTATTCTGCTTCAAGAATGTTCTCAAAGGCCACAAACCTTTGAAGGCTTTAAAAAGAATAACCAAACTTTACTCAGAACCAGATTTCTTGTCAGTAGAAGTACAATTTCTCATGTAACAGGTCCCTATAATAATGAATGAGGAACTGACATTAGCTCTGGAATCCTCGTCACAGACACCGCTTGCACACTCAAGTTGCCCCTCACCACCAAACTAAAACCTCACACTCCACTTCTTGCCTCTGGCTACTTGGGCTTGGTGATTTTGGAGGGCCAGAGCCTCCCAGAACCTCACATAATGATACAACCAAGTCAGCTCCTGCCCATGCTCATCATCCCCAGTCCCCACCCCTCCAAGGCTTTCGTCAGCTGCTAAACCTCTTCCCAGCAGAACTCTTGCACTACAACACAATGTGAGGCCTGCCCCCATTCCTTGCAGTGTTAGTTTGCCATGCCCTGTGTTATTCTCCCACCAAGTAGTCTGGGGCCTTAAAGCACATTACTAAGCTGGGCCAAGGGGGTGCTACGGAGCTAGAACAGGAAGGTCTACAGGGTCTGTGAAGTCCAGAATAACAAAGACCCTGATTACAGTCAGCAGAGAGTCGCACAGGGCCCAGAAATCACGTGACTTGGTAGATGAACCTAGCACGTATGCTAGGCTTCTGGAAGTTTGCAGACTAGGGATTCACTGGCTCATGGAGAAGAGCAGCCTCTGGCTTTAGGGAGATATGATTATCACTCCAATTTTATAGACCTGAAAACACCCAGATCACAGCTGCCAAGGGATTTAGTGAGCATTCATTTCCAGCCCTAACTTCCAAGTCTCTCCCAGAAACGGGAATTGCAGCAAGAGGAATCTAAGTTAGAGAAGCCCTTCTTTACTTAGATTTATGACAGAAATGGATGTTCAAAGGTCATGAAACTTCAGATTCTCCCACAAGTGGCTGAAGGGATAGTAAATAGCTTCTTCCTCAGTGAGTAAGCCTTCCTTCAGAACCTATTTCTGGGGACAAAATTGACCAGACTCAGACATGCAGAGTAGAGAGAGAAGGACATCAGCAAATGGGACTAGAGAGGTGATGGACGACCCAGAAAGGAAGAGGATAGTGAGTAAAAGCCTGAGGTAAAATCATTCCTCTCCCCAGATGGCCATTTGCATGTAGCCACCTGTCTGGGAAGCTTTCCCTTTCTGGATATATCTTGTCCCCTCCAGACAAAAGCCAGGACCATACCCTGCCTTCCCAAAATCTGGGCTCTTTCCAGTCCACCCCACAGCCTGTGACACCCAGGTCTAGTGGATGGAAGACAGACTGTCACCCAAATGAAGCCTCAGGTGATGGAGGAAGTAGCCCTTTCCCAGGTTGAGGAAATAGGAAACAGCACAAGAATCAGCATTGCTCTTGATTCCTGAGTCTCCGAAAGAATTCTGGTGAGCCCTGCTTTTTGCTCACAGTGTGAGCTGGGCCATGACAACTCGCTGAGCCTCCATCTCTTCAACTGCAAATCTCAGATTACTAATATCTGCTTCACAAGTGTGTCATGGGAATTAACTGAAATTATGTGGTAAAGGTCTTCACCCATGTCAGCAAGCAGTGAGTGGAAATACACTGTCATTGATTCTGCTATGAGCACATGGAGCCCTCAAAGTTCACTCAAGGCCTGGCCTGGATGAGCTTCCCAATTGATGTCACAGCCAGACAGTCCCCACACATTGCCTCCAGCCCCCTAAGAGGGAGCACTGCCATCCCCCAGAGGAGGTGGAACTCAGCTCTCCGGGTCAGTGCCCTGGGAGTTGAGTGTGTGGCAGACAGAAGGAGGAAGAGGATTAACATGAAAGCAGAAAATGGGATTAGGAGGCCTCAGGATAATGTGCCCACCCACCCTTCATCCATGACAATGGCTTTCTGCTTTTGCTCTGTGGCTTCTGAGTCAGAAGCATGTAAGGCTTGCTTGCCCCCTGCTCCCAGGGGCATCACCGGGAAGAGAACTGGTAGACTCAAGCATGAGACTACTCAATCTGTGAGGAGGAAGGGCCAAACTGCCTTTATGTGCACATTCTCATTTAATCCCTTGGCAACTCTGTGAGACCGGAAATGGCCAGGAGAGGTGAAGAACTGGCTTCAAGCCTAAGCTATTGCTTCCAGAAGCCGGTGTTCCTCCCCCCCCCCCCCCCCCGCCCCATCACTGTCTCACAGGAGCATAGCATCCCCTTGAACGCAAAAATCAATGATCCTTTCACATCTGCCACTTCCTTTGGGAAAGATTCCCAAACCCACACCTGCCTTTGATGGGAATCCCAAAGGGCAATTTATGGAAACCAGGTCCACCTCTGGCATAATCCCACAAAGTGATAATGCCCACCAAGAGTTGACTTTTTTAAGGACCTCCAAACGTTTATTTCCCCCATCTACCTCTCTTTGAATCCCAGCCAGCACTACCTCCTTGGGTAGAGAAAGTGTGACATCAGTCCCAACTATGTGACGGAGATGGACTTACTACAGAGGATGACCGCGTGAGAGGGAAGTTCATTCTCCCACACATTCCATAGTTCCAATGACGTCCCCTTTCAACTCCTTTTTTCAAGACTGATTCTTTGTCCTCCTGCCCCATCACACCCAACTCAACATCCTCTCACCTGCCCTCTGCTGGCCTCATTCCAACCACAGAATGTCTCTCCTCAGGGACCTCCTGAGGAGACTCTCCCCTCCTCTTTCATTCAGGGTCCCAAGAGGAAACAGCACAACAAACATGAGATGCATTTATAAAAGGTAAAGGGGAACCCCAAGGGCTAGTAGCAGTAGAGTGCTCACGGTCTCTATCCAGAGAGAGTCAGCTCTGTCCCCCAGAAGGAGTCAAGAGACCGAAGGACAGAGTCAAACAGGGTGACTTCACATGAAGAACATATACACTCTCTCCTCATTCCCTTCCCTCCCTCACCCATCTCCAGCCCTGTTATCCTTTGGCCAAAGCCACCTGGAAGTCAGTGGGAGCTGGATGTGGGGCCTGTAATTGTCAGGCCTCTAAGCGAGCAGAGTGGAGAAAGAAGAGCAGAGCACACCACCCCACCCAGTCCTTGCTTATCTTGAGGAGAGGTCAAGAAAAGACTTTTCTTTTTAGTTCCCAGTTCCGTTCTTAGATATTCAGACTTTGCTCTGTTTCAAATGAAGTAACACACAGGACCCAAACCTTCAGGGAGCCCTCTGCAGCTGTACTTTCAACAGGGCTCTGTCACCCCCGAGGAGCCCAACCTGGCTCTCCAAGGAGATTAAAAAAAAAATCTTAACTATCACAATGGTTTGTGGCCCTGTAAAGAGCCACAGTGCATGAGCAGATAAACAGTATACCCATGCTGTTAAAATTCCATACGGGTAGTGGCAATAGGAAAAAAGTATCCGCAGAAGTACTGGGCAGGGAGGGGGAGTATAGAGGAGCAATAATTAAAAATAGGTTAAGAAGCACTGGAATATAGTGACCCAAAACACTTTCTTGGGCTATCACTGAGAGCTTTGACTCTGTCACCCTCAAAAGTGCAATTTATTCTAATTCTAAACTGGTGTATACAGTTATACATACTTTGTGCATGCACACAGGAGCACAGCATCCCCTTGAACCCAAAAGATCAATGATCCTTTCACATCTGCCACTTCCCTTGGGAAAGATTCATAATAAAAACAGTACAGTTTGAACTATATTATCTTTCACTCCACTCAACCTCCCCTTCCCCATTTTGAACCCCTTCAGCTACTCAGAGCCCTTGTATTTATCTCCCTGCAACTTAGACTTTTGTTAGTATTTCCCTTAAAGGAAGAACTTGGGGTTATTTGCAAGCTAGGGGATTTCCATGAGCACTCACTCTTCTCTCATCTGATCAAACCACAAAATACTTATAGTCACTGTAAGGAATACCAAAATATCAGGCAATTTCCCTGCCTTTCAGTACCTTACAACAACACTAGATATGGCACAAAGATGGACAAAGTCAACAAGGCAATATTTGAGCCTAGACTACAGAACAGCAAGGCCCATTTCCACACAAAGTTCATGAAAGCAAAGGGCTTGATGATCACATAACTAAGGGCCAGTTATCCTGGACCCCCAAGAGCATCAATTCCCCTCTACCCCCAGGAGTCCGCCTGTTAACACTTTTCCCTCCAGAGAAAGGCTTATTTATCCTTACTCTGTATTTCTTATCTCTAAGCCAGTTCCTATTGTCACTACACATTCCCCCCATTCCCATGGCGACTCAACCTCTTTAACAGGCTTTGGTGTGGAGCCTGTCAGAGGCTTCTTGAAAGTGTAAATAGAGTATGTCTACTGTTTCCCCCTTATCCATACACTTATTTGGCCCTTCAAAGAGCTCTAGTAGATTAAGGAGGCACGATTTCTCCTTACCAAAGACAGGCTGCCTTTCCACAGGAGGTGGAGTTGGCTCAAGTGCTCCATAATCCTGTCTTTAGAGGTTCTGCTGACTTGCCTGGCGTGGAAACAAAATATGTGGGCCATTTCCCAGAAGCCCCTCTGGTGTCCTTGAGTTTTTCAGCACAGAGGTCAATCTCAAGGAGAGGCTCTTGTTTTATCCTGATCTTCCGTATCAGTCGTCTTATTTCTTGGGTGAAAGAGGTACAGGAAAAATAAAAATAAAACATACAGCATGCTTTGCTTTCTGTTGCTTGGAGACTTCAGGCATGGTTATTCATCTGAACTTATGCAGAAGATAGCAGGGAGGTAGCTGTATCATATTTCATTTTATGACATCACCTTGTTTATACCACTCTTTAGGTTGTTTATAGGCTATAGATTACCTTTAAATGCTCTGGTCTTGTTTAATCGTTTTTTTCTCCCATCAATAAAAAATTTTAAAGGCAACCATTGTTCTAAGAAATGACTATTGTACTTAAGGCACAAAGATGCTTTAATCAGGAGAGACAGTTTGTCTTGTATCTTGGCTTCCTATATCTTTTTGAACCAGACTTTGATGCTGTGTGGAGTTTTCTGACTCCATCGCTGAGCTATGCAGCAATTTGAAATTACTGAGAGCAAATGAGTTTCTTCTTTAAACACAGGCCTCTGCTTAGCACATTTAGTACTATTTGACTTGGGTCTCAAGATAGTGCTATTCCTGGAATGGACTTCACATGCCGAAATTTTTTTTTTTTTTAATTACCCACAATCCTGTCACATATACTGAAATGACTTTTTTTTTTCCTATTGCCTCTCCAAAAATTTGCCAAGATGAAGAGATTTATACAGGGTATTTTCGGGTTAGGAATTTACAGATTAACTCTTTATGCTATTTCTGAAAATATATTCTGAGCAAATAACTTAAAATAAGGGACAATTCAAATGCACACAGGTGTTTCTTATGGCATTATTTAGAAGCACAAAAAAATGAGGATTAGATAGCAATATAAGAAAATATATAAATAATAGTCTTAAATGAGAAAAGCCATCTTCAAACCCATTTTTAAAACTACGTAAAGATGCATGTGAAAAAAGACTGGGAGGAATATGCACAAGTAATAATTTTGCAAGAATGAGAAACTAGTATTTGTTTTGAATATTTTTAACTTTTCTGTATGTTGTGATGTTGCTTAACTAATAAAAAATAATTTTTATTAGATAATTGTTTCAATGAATTGAAAGAGTAGCTTGATCTTTTTATTGAAAATGGGAACCAAACTCTCTCTTCCATTTTAAAACCATTTTAAAACATCATTTAAACTGGACTTTTAAAAAAGTCAGCCCCACTAACTCCCTGACCTATAAAAAATGTTTGATGGCTTAATACAAGAATAGAAATCAAAAAGGACTAGAGGAGCCAGCAGGGAGGGATTGTGGTGCCTGGAACCATGTGGAAGAGCCTGAGCTCATAGGTATTTCAAGGGAATCAGAGTTTCTTGTGACTCCAATTTTTTGGTGCATTTTGGCCATTAATTCAAATTCAAAAATACAGACATTTGTGGGCCAAACAGAAGGTGTCTACAAGCTGGATTCAGCCAGCTGGCGGCCAGTTTGGGACCTCTGGTCACAGATTCTAATGGAAAGCCCTTTTCTGAAGTCACAGCCAACTGCCTGATTTCTGAGCACTCAGGCAACAGAACATTCCCCTTCTTCTTCTGTTCGCTCTTCCTGAGTGAGCCCTGCTCACTTCCGGCTCTTTGATGAGGGTGATGAAGGATATTAGTCCTCAGAATTATGAAGGCTTGTGAATCTGTCCCGTGTTGGAAGCATTTCTCTTGCCAAAACGTGAAAGCTGGCAACATTTTAAATATTAATTTGTTTCTCCATCTGTCGCTTACATTTAGTGTGGCTGTGAGGAATGGATTTGATGCTGTTTAAATACGCCCAATTTCTTCCTTGAACCCCTTCACAGTTGTCAGATGGTGCCAGTCAGACACAGACTCTGTTTCTGGCTTGTCGTTAATCAGACATAAGCAGCCAGTTATTTATCACTGCTTCTTCCAATACCACTGCCCTGAAACCAGTTACCAAGATGTAGCCACCTCCTTGCTCTATCTCCATTCTCTTCATCTCTGTCTCATCCTGGGGACCTCCTTTGGCACTGAGACAGCCTGCCTGCTTCCACGCTGGCATCTGTTTCTGATCTCTCATGAAGGGGCCCAGACAACCTCCACCTCTGAAAAATGACTTTTCCCTGCAATGACCCCATAGACTTTGCTTCAGATTTTTCATGCTGTTCTAAGGTTCCTGGATATTTGACTCTGGCCTTGCAGCAAAGGGCAGCTGACACTCAAGGACAGACCTCGGTTCGCAATCCCAATGCTGCCCTAGGACCACAGAAAATTGTACCAGTAGGATCTTCTAGGAGTGTGTACCTTCATCAATTAATCACTCCTCAATAAAAGAATAAGTTGAAGCTCCCCAAGTAGCCAGTGCTGGCTTCTACATAGTGAACTGCCCCCTCATTCTTCATCCAGGACCTACTGTAGTTGCAAACGCCTCCTATTAGTTCTTGGTTATTTTGGGCACTGCAGATGCTGCCAGATGTTTACTTTTAATGTGAGGAGAGTTACACTGCTTTTGTGGTTGGGGGAAGAATGAGGGGACTTGGGCCTATGGGCGGGGCTGAATAGCCCCTCCACAGCCCAGTCACTGGAGGCTCCTTCCCTCTTCCCACCAGATGTGGCCCAGCCCCCACCTCATTTTGCCAAGTCAGCAGACCCAGACTATTTCAAGCATGGAGGGTCTCCAGGCTCCAGAGCCCAGGCAGCAGCACACATGGCCCACCATGTGGGGCGCACGTGTGCAACTCTGAGGTCATGCCTGGGCTCCGCCAGCCCTCCCTGCACTCTGGGAGTAGGACTCCTCACCACAGAGCTCCCCAATCACCTTGGCTCTCTTTTCAAATAGCTCCCTCCTTAACAAGCTCAAAAAAGCAAAGTTCCCTTTTGAATGATTTGGTCTATCTGAAAATGATACTTTGAGCAGTCTTGAGCCATAGTATAGCCCCAATACTAACATTAAAACCCCACAAAGCCTGACCTATTTGGCAGCTGCAATTGCATTTCTCGAATCCATCTCAGCCTGTAGAGTCGAATAGAAGTTGCAGATTTTGTGCTGTGAAGGGGGGTGACATTGAAGGCAGAGGCCAGCACAGCCACAGGTTCTTCCCACCAGGCTCCAAAGTCTTCCAAAGACATGGCAGGCAGTTACCTATACTCCATATCCTTTGAAGGAAAGTTCCTGATCCTGGATCACTTTGTGCCACCACTATCCCCCCCTGGTGGACAAGGAAGGATAGAATACACATTTATCCATCCAGTCACCTGTCTGGTGCATCCTCCTTTCTGCCTTCTTGGGTTCCAGTAACTTAAGAGGCTAAAAATATCTCTCTTTTTCATTACATTTCCTAGTGCCCAGGAAACAGGACTGAATAGCAAAAGCTCACAACCAGCCCATACTTCCAAAAAGAAATGGATGTGTGAGGAGGGCAGGGTAAGCAGCAACTCCCAGCCCAGACAGGTTGGAGGAGCCTTGCAGAGGAGAGGGGCCCAGGGACAGAACCACACGTGTTTATTGAGGGCTTATATGTGACACCACGTGAGTATGGCTGAGTTGGCTATGTCCTGCAAGCTGGATCCCTCTTAGAAATTCCAAGATATATGCTCTCCCCATTTCTGAGCTATTTATCCCCAAACTAAGCAATGATTGACAGCTGGTAGAAGGGGAGACTGCCTTGACAGCTTTCTCAAAAACTTGTTTTTCCAAGACAAAACGGAAGATACGAACAAAGTGCTATTTCATTGTGAACTTACCAGTTCATGCCTGTACTCAGCCCTCCTTAAACCACCATCCTTCACCATCTCTATCCCATATACCAAGCCGCAGTATGTAATTATTCGTTTGCAAGCAGAAGCACTGCCAACCCAGTTAACATCCTTGCTTTTCTTCTCGCCAAAGCTACTCTGGGCAGGGGTAGAACCGGGGTGATCTTAACCATCACCTCCTCCATGGGCTCACTCTATCTTTTTCCTCAGACTCCTGCACCCCCTTTTCAGCTGGCCCTCAGAGTCCCTGACCCTTCTGAGAAGGTAGATCCAACAATTAATGATTTATTTGGATACACAAACACTCCATTTTCTCAGCTATGTTTAACATCATTAGCACCAGTTGACTCCCCCTGAAGACTTTAAGGAACCCAAGAGAGGGACACATATAAAGAGGGGCCTAGGGGCACACAGGAAGGGCTGGAGGTTGTGTGACTCTGGTGGCCACTCTTGAAGGTGACCAGAAGTAAGATTACTCCATCATTCTTCTCGGAAGGAGTAGAAATCCTTCACTGGGACTGGAGCCTTCACCTCAACCTACCCACATAGGTCAGTTGATTTCATACCAGGGAGAGGTCTCTGGAGACAGCAGAGACTGCTACTGGGGCCTTTGGACAGAAGTCATAGGTTACTGGGAGCACTCTGGTCTGATGGTGATGAACTTGAGCTCTTAAGGCAAGTACCCTCCTTCTGTATCCTAGTTCCATAAACTTACTTGGATTCATTATAACATTTAGCCTTGGTTTACTGATCTATGAAAGGCATACAATAGGTCCTTGTGAGGTACATGTAGAGTAATGGTGGTAAATCATGGAGCCTGTCATGTCTTAAGTCCTCCACAGACATTAGCTATTATTATCAGTATTGTCTTTTATTATTGGATTCCAGACCTGACCCTCTCGAAGATGACCAACCATCTCTCTGAAGATCTGTGTTTCAGGGGCCAAGGCAGGCTACCCCAGCTCTGCATTCAGCCAGATGTGGCTCAGCACACACAGCATATGAGGCAGACTGGGAGGGCCAGGACCTGACAGGACCACCCATCGGGCTGGGGAAGGTGCTGGCAGGATGGCCTCAGCTGCAGCTGCTGGGCAACCATCCAGGGCGACAGGCAGAACGCAGCGTGCAAGGGTGTGGAAACAGACAACAGGTGGCAGCTCAGAACAGTCTGCGGCTGGGGAGGGGAGTGGCAGATCTTCTAGCATTTGGTAACAGGGTGTCCCTACCAGCAGGTGGGCCACAGCCATAGGCAATTCCAGAGGGATATTCTAAGATCCAAACAGGCAGGCAGCATCAAGAAAGTCTGTCAGCAGATCCTAGCACCCATAAAAGGCTATATCTGGTGGGGAGAGGGGGAAGACCAGCGAGAACAAAGCAGGGCCACAGGTCTAGAAGGAAAGGAGACTGCTCCTTAAGACAAGGCCAAAGGCCCAGGACAGAGGGAGCAGTGCAGTTGCCAAAGCATGGCCTCCAGTGCACAGGAGAGAAGGCCTGCAGGGCTGAGAGTGAAACAGGTTCTGATGTGGTCCAGCCCTACGATACCCACATACCCTACCCTAAGCCAGGACAGGCCAATCACCAGGACAATGACAGCAGGCCTGAGACCATGCTATCCTCACAATGATGGTGCAGGAGGGGAAGCTAGAGGTCATTGTAAGGTAAACCGCCCCAACACTGTGCGCATGCACGTGCATGCACACACAGACACACACACACAGAGTTCTCTCCTACTACAACTCCATTTTTCTGATTTTTATCCTTTGCCTGTGTGTTTTTTTTTTTTAATTCCCCAGGTCCTACTTGCTTATAGAGAAGAATCAAAATAGGATCAACATTTTTAATGAAAAGCCCAGCCTATCAGGACCTAACAAGAAGTTAGGTCACTAGAACACCCCACCAGCAGCACCAGTCTCTGGGCACATCAGCTACACTGTCCCTTTACCTGGCCTGGCAGGACCACTTCCTCCAAGGATGTCTGAAGAGCTAGTGACCTGGACTTGGTGGGAGCAAGCCAAACTGCCTTCTCAGTTTTCAAGCACAGTTACTGGGGTGTTTTCAGCACAGTTGCTGGGGTGCGTAACATATGGATCTACCTGGAGTTGAGCCCTGTAGAATTCATCTGGAGAGAGGATCCTAGAATCTTCCCTTGCCTCCAAGATTTCCTGGATACAGAAAAGGCTGCATGACCAATGATATCAGCCAGAGAATTTTTAATAAAAAGAGAGGGTGACACAGATGATAGAAGAGCTAAGAAGCCACATAGGGATGATAAGTCCGACCAGATATAAGCAACAGCAGGGAGCCCACTTCTCCTCTAAGGCTGGAGGGAGCAAGGAGAGAATGTGGGGTTACCAGCGTCCAAAGCTAAGGTGGTCAGTGGGAATTGTAACGACAGAGAGAAATGGCATCTGGTGTGAACTAGTCACAGAGACCCTGATTCTGCCAAAGGCACTATAGAAAGCAGAGAGGATAACCCAACTTTCCCCTTCCTACTACCTTATAATCTTCTGGAGGGTGGGGGGGGGTGGCACTAGCATTTCTCTGTTTTAGAGGAATACTACTAAAACCAGCTCCCCAGGGAGCAACACTACCTTAGTCCTCTCAGCCTCCTGAAGTTGGAAATGTGTCAGCTGTCCCTGGGGCTCTGTTAGTGCACAATCAGAAATCATCCGAGTGGGATGACAGCCCTGAAGGAATTCGGCATTGTAAACAAGGGGTGCCCTCCCTCAGGGGCTCTTTGGACCCTAGTTAGTGCCCTAGTCCCTGCACTATGGCCGGGGCAGGGGGGCTTTGAGTCATTTCCTGCTCCCAAAAAGGGTCTGCACTGTGCCTAAGGAATGCTGAGGTAGGTATCCGGCTGGGGACCAGGAGGGAAGTGTCCAGGGCAGCAGAACACTCAGCCTGCTCTTTAGAGGAGGCTGAGAGCTCCCTCATCACCTCCCTTCTCCTTTCTTTTTGCATTCTCCCCCCAAACCCAGACAACATGGCCCAACTTCCTTTAGGCCTCTCCAGGGACTCACCCAAGATATTCCACCAGACCTGGCATGTGCCTCAACATCCCCCATTCCCCACTATACCCACCCAACAGCCAGTCCCTGATATGGGAAGCCTTTGCCTGCCAGAGTCGTGGAAATTAGGATAAGGAAGGAAATTGGCTGGGGAGAAGAAAAGGACATTTCTAAGACACCTGGAAGCCTTCCTGGCCCAAGAGAGGCCAGGCTTTGCCCAGCATGGGTTGAGGGTCTGAATACAAGCCTGAGACAACATGTAAAGTGGTAGGATCCTCCTCACCCCACCATGCTGTTCAGACATTGCCATTTACTAGATTCGGGTGTCTGGTGTCCTCAGAACTTACTGGGCATAAGTTCTCCTGGGCAGGAGTTTGGGATGAGGGGGTGCCTGGCTTCTGAAGAGGCCACCCTCAGTTCCTTATCTCCCTGTGCCAGCACACCATTCCCCAACCAGAGGCGGCATTCATTTCCCTTCCCCAAAACCTGCACTTGACAAACAGAGCAAAATAGAAATGCCATTCTTGCACCTCCAAGACTAAGTCATCAGACATCTTGCAGCTTGACTGAACCTCATGACCGCTTGTGCTTGGGACACTCCCTTGGAACCCTGCCACCAGGCTGTGAGAAACACAGGCCCTGTGGAGAAACCACATGTGAGCCAACAGCCTCAGCCGAGCCCCAGTGAACAGCTAGCATCAACACCCGTCAGGCAAGTCAACCACCTGGTCACCTGGTGGGCCGAGCATCCCCATGAATGTCACCCCATCAGCAGCTGATCAACCACAGGAAGAACCCCAAGTGAGAGCCATCCAGCTGAGCCACTTTAAACTACTAGGTTTGATGGATTTGTTGTGCAGTAGTACATAACTGAGATTGATGACTTTCAACAAGCCACCTCTCTGCTCAGTAGTTTTGGCAGTGCCTATTCTCTCTCTCCTCACCCCTGCCTCCCAGAAGTCCTCTCGTGTGGGGGCTCTCTTCAGTGGATAACCAAGTAAGGAGTGGCACTTACTTGGAAGACAATGGGAACAGCCTGAGTCAAATGTCCAGCTGTACTGGCTGAGCACATAGTAGGAGCTCAAGAAGGCTGACCAGCAGCATGCTGGCACCAGACATGTGCCCCCCTTGACCCAGGATGGGCCTTCCCACTGGCAGATGTCCTTTGTGATGAAATATTGCCATCTGGTTTCCACCTACCATCTCCCTGGCTGATGAGGATGCGGATACTGCTGTCTCCAGAGATTCATGACCACTTCCTCCTTCCTCCCACCCCATTCCTACCCTTCCTAGCTCAGGAAATGAAAAGCAATTTTTCCCCAGGGCCTGTTTACCCATAGCAACATAATAGGATTTCCAAAACCAATCTCACAGCCAGTTCCAATATCTGTCTTCACTGTAATAATAATAATACAGATGCTGCACCTGCCCCCAGATTCCGTTTTCTGTTCTTGTGTTTGTTCACTTGTTTCTCTAGGATCTTTAAACATCTGATTAAATTTCATGCTTCAAATGAAAAGTTTCGAAGATGGAAGATTATCAGACTTGGTAACTTTCATCAACCCACCTCTCTGCTCAGTGGTTTTGGCAGCTCCTATCCTCTCTCTCCTCACCCCCAGGCTCCAGCAGTCCTCTTGTGCCTGGTGAGTTCATCTCCTAGTTGCTGGGGACACTCTCCTCTCCCTGAAGTCTCTGACATGGGCAGCAGCTGGAAGAGGATCTCAAATCAGTGTGCAGCCCATGACTAACAAACGATGTAGTTGAACCAGGGATAGAATTCCTTCTATGCTCAACTGAACAAAAAGGGGTCAGAGACTGCAGGCTAACATGACACTCCTTCCCTGTGCTACTCCTTGTAACAAATTCTTTCCTTCCTGAAGTGGGCAGACAGTGCAGGCAAAACCAAGCATCCAGAGACCCAAGGCACTGAGGCTGGGCTGTGTAACTGCAGGCGCCCATGCCCATGTCTCCACCAAGTACCTCTACCGTCCCTTAGGAAAACAAAAGCATGCAATGGATCCAGACCATGCTTGATCTGCAGAGCCTGATCTCTAATTTTGTTCTGTGAACATAAATTGCCACTTTAGACATCTTGGTTGCAAGACAGGTCCCAAGCAGTTCTCATTTACTACATTCCTTACAAGTAACATCTTCAGCTACCAGGCAGGCAGTGGACTCCAGGCCAACAACTTTAATGCAGCAGGAAATGTTTTTTGAGATAATGGCCAATTTTTTTCCCTCCCATGAGCCCACTTCTGTCCTCCCACCCCTCCACCCTACCCAACTCATCTTCCAGCAGCTAAGCCGTTGTACACTTTCTGCCCCAAGGGAAGGATGTGATAGGGAGAAAAAGGAAAATACAAGCTTTGATGTCTAGGCAAGATTAAAATATTTAGAAGAAACATCTCTTGTGAGAGCAGGGCTTGTCTCCACCCTTCCTCTACACTCCCCAGAAATAAACAGCAAAGATTCCTCTAAGATGGTAAGGGGAAGGAGAAGGAGGGTAGGTGGTGTGAGAGAGAGAGAGGTTGCCAGGCCTCTGCTCTGAAGGGCCCATGCAGATAGGATGAAGAACATCCTGCAATGGGCCTATGCAATGGGGACACTGCTGGCCCCTGTAATCCTGGGCATTGGCACGTGAGAGAAGCTCCCAATTGTCTTTTCTGGTGGGCCAACTAGTGACTTTTTCCACAGCAGCCAACATGCAAGGGATAACTCTGTCCCATGCTACGTCCACCCAGTCCCACAATGTCCAAAGATACCCGAAGCCTCAAGAAAAGGAAATTAGGCCCTCATCCCTCATTATTACCACAACACCACACAACACACCTGTTGGGAAGCAGTGCAAACACTCCCTTACCGCCCTCGAGCTGGAAGAAGGTTATTCTGACCTCAGTCACAAGTGGGACTGAAAGGATAGAGCACAGGCGAGGTGGCAAGCATATACTGAAGGCTTTTCGGACCTTATTTTTACCTAGTGACGGAACAGGCATACAAATTGCCCCATCCATCCTGAAAACATGGCTCAGACTTAGCTCCCTTCTGAGTATTTCCTGACTGCTCAACATCATGGAATGGTTATTCTTTCCTTGGCATTATGTCTGCAACGTTTGCAATGGTTCCACTATTACAACTGCATTGTAATTACTTAACTAAGGGGTCTGAATCCATCATTGGATTGGAGCTTCTTGGGATCCAGGCCCGAGACTGACTCATTTTTGCATGCCTTGTAATTGGCACATAATAGGCACTAAATTAATGTTTGCATAGTTAAATCGAATTGTCCACCGAATTCTCTTTTTAAAATTAGAAACAGAATTCCTCATTAAATCACTCCAGAGCAAGGAAGACAGTCCTACAGAGCAAGCAATAAAGGAAAACACAATTTGGCAACACATCATTGGGTTTCACCTGTTCCTAATTGCTATTTAATGTTTCCTAAGCAGTTGCTCTCAGACTTCTCACCTGACTCTTCTCATTTGCCTACTCTCCTTGAGCCCCAGCCTTACCCCGAGCCCCTCATTTTGGACTCTGGCCAGTACCTCTCCTCATCTCATTGAGAATAAGAATGTCTGCTACCAAACTTCCTCAAATTCTCATCTCCTTACCTCAATAGCTCTTGGAAATGACTAGCAAAATGGGAAAGGGAAGGCGTCTCATACATTCACTGCCCAGAGCAATTTTTTAAAATGAGTTTCTTGTTTCCTGTTAAATTTCCTATCATAGAATGATGACCTCCTAGCAAGGAATTTCTTCCCTGCAAAGTTCACTCAATTCCCAAATCCTGTCCTTGGGTTCTGTGTGCAACCCCACAGCACAGCCCACTTTTCTTTCCCACACAACTCATGGACCGGCAAGCTGGACCTTGGGTGACTAATGGAAATCTCAGCTTCCTTTGTGGCGGTTGTTCCAAGCTGCACCATATTTTACTGTATTGTAAATTTTCACTTTTGAAAAGATGATCACTGAGCATGTTAAAAATGTTTTTCAACAAAACCAGAGCATAGCTAGTGAAACACTTGCTCCCTCTCAACCCTAAACCAGATGCTCAGCTCCCTTCCCTAAAAGCACACATGGCTCAGGCCTGCAGATAACAGGGGTGCTTATGTAGTGGCAGTGCCATTCTCTATTCTCTTCCTTGCCTTTTTCACTTAACAATGGATCTTAGAGATTGCTCCACAATCTACACATAGACTGGCTTTATTCTTACCCATGATATAGTACTATGATATGGTACTATGATGCATATACTCTCCTATTGATGGGCTCATTTCCAGTCTTTATTATGAACATATTGCAGTAACTATCTGTGTACGGTTCTCTTTGTAGATCTGTTAGGAAAAAAATGACAAAAATGGAATTTCTAGGTCAGGCAAATGTATAATTAATTTTGGGATAGATATTGCCAAATTATTTCCAAAATGATTGCTCAGTTCACACTTCCATGAGCAATGTGTGAGAGTGCTGATTTCCTCCCAGTTTTACCACTCTCCCACCAAACCTTCCTCTGTCTTTTCTCCCCTCACATTACTCTGTTCTGTGAAAAAGTCGTTAGCTCCTAGTGCCTTCTCACTGATTTTTCCACATTCAATCTCTCTGTTCCCATCTAAAGTTCCTCAAGAGTCATGCCACTTCCCTGCTCAAGAGCACTCAATAGCTCCCCATCACCTATGGAATTAAGAACAATTTCTCTTTAGAGGCATCTGCATAGATGACACCAACTTTGCCAGCTGCTAATTTCCCTGAATGTCGCCTATCTTCCAGTCCCACCCAAATTCCATTTTTCAATGTTCCCCTAATCTTTCCCTCCTCCCTGACTTTCACCACACTTTTTCTTCTACCTATAAAGCCTCTGCCCATCTCTGCCTCCCAAAATTCTCTTCATCTTTCTTGACTTTTGCCAAACACCCCTTTCTCCATGAAGTCTCCACTGGTCCCAACAATCAGAGGTGAGGTCCTCCCTAGTGGCACAAGGAGTTAAGCACAGCACCGCATGAAGCTATCCACAGCCTCCGCAGCACAAGTTGGATCTTCGGCCAGCCAGGGAGCAACCCACATGGTGCAGCAGACCCCTCCTGTCTCACCTGCTGCTCCCTTCAGCAGTATATTTCAGTTAGTCTGCCTTTTCTGTTCCCTAGTCTGTCTCTGGTGAATCCACCCCGGCACCTCTGGCCTGTACCCCAGTTCTTGTATGCTCAGAGGTGACCTGCTTTTTCCCTGCACCCTAAACCACCTTGTTTGTTCTTTTCCTAAGACTTGCATCTCAATCTGCTGTAAATAAACCAAGAACTCAAGGAAGCTCATGAGCTTTGTTTCATTCATCCCTGCATCAGCCAGAGCTCCTTTGCTTTTTGTTGAAATAAATTGTAGACACAAGTAATCAGATTGATGGGAAGAAGGGATTAGGTGGGAGTTACTGTTCTCTGGCTAACTCATCACATCCAGACAGCTGGGCTGGGGGCTGCGCAAGCTGCTTCCCTGCCTGTCTTCCCTGCTGTGTCAGATATGGGCACTGATGAACCTTCTTTAAGTTTCAAGTAAAAGAACACCCAAGCCCTTAGCAAAAAGGGGACTTGTTGACTGTGGTCTTGTCACCAGAAACTGGTCTCTCTCTCCAGTCCTCAGCCTTTTGTCCTGTGTACTGGTTCCACCATCAGACAGGCTGTCTTCTTTGGAGATGCTATGGTAGCAACATTAGTGGTTAGTCATACTCTCACATCATCCTGAATTAAGTCCAGGTGAAAAGACACCCCACCTTCCTACTAACAGCCCCAGCAAAGGTCCCCTTGCCTTTCTCTGTCTCTTAATGGATGAGATGTTCACCCTTGACCATGGGAATTAACTCCTCTGACTGGTCAGACCTGAGCATATATTCCCTCTCAGAGTCAAAGAGTGAGTGCCGTCAACAAGCACATGGGTGTGTTGTAGATGGAAGAGTTCCACAGAAGGAAATTGACGTGCTATTACCAAAAGAAAGAAGAACAGATGCTGTTGACCAAAACCACCGAATAGCTACCATGCACTGCTACCCTCCTGGAAGGGAGGGATGGCCCTGAAGCCCCAACCGGCACTCTCCACTACCCTGGAGGCAACAGTTCCAGCTTCCAAACACAACATGGTCCCCCAAGGTTTGTGGCTCAGCCGCAGGACCAGTGCGAACAGATCCTAACCAAACCCCAGACCGGGCAATGGCTGGCGTGGTCCAGCCGGCTCCACGTTATTAGAACCAGGAGTCCCAGTCCCAGCCCCAAGAGTTGTAGGATTGTTTATCTTTGTTGGGGAAAAACTGCAGCCAGAGCCATAAATCACTGCCCAGCTGGATAGCTTCGCTGAAATGTTTGTTTAAACAATGAAATCTCCTGACGGACTGAAAATATAGGATGGATCACCCTGTCCTCAGGCCTAGTCTCACAGGCTGGAATCTGGGGCCTGCAAGAGGGACTCAAATTTAGTTCCCCACCCCCAGCTCCCAGCTCTCCCACCCCCAATATCAGCACTAAAGAATGGAGCCACAGCATAGCTAATCTGAAACAGCAGATAATGCAAAAGCCATGTCTATCAATCTTTGAAATGCAATCTCTGGAGTGGTTTGCATTGGACGTGCTGTCCTAATGGAAGTAGCATTTCTTGGTTAATGTGCACAAAGAGGCTGTTTAAGGGGTGGTTTCTTAAGGGCCCTGAGTAGAGCATGGGCGATCTGGCTGTGTGCACATGAAGATTTCTACCCTCTGGGCCTCAGTTTCCTCACGTGTTACATGAGGGAGTTAGATTGGTTCTTTATGTCTCCTTCTTCTTGCCTGCTAAGTAAGATGGAAGCCTGCATTGCATTCCCCCCAAAATAAACAAGAGTGAGAGGGGGAAGGGGAGTTAGTGGCAGGGGAGGGAGGTGGTGAACACAAGAGTTCCCTCACCTCCTTCCACCTCTTTCCAGCCCTAAGGTGCTCCTTTCTGTGTACCCTGATCCTTCAGAAAACAGAAAAGGCAGAGGCGGAATAGTGCCCCAGCTGGCAGGTCTGTACTCAGGAGCTGGTACACTCTGAGCAAGAGGGAAAAGGGTGACCACTGATGAATGCAAGAGACATGGACCAAGTCAGACAGCAGAATTGGGGCCTGTGCCCCAATAGTACCTAACTCTTGGGACAGGAGTGAGCAGAGAAGGGAGCCTGAGTTGATGGGACTTGCTGGGGGGAGGGCCCATCCAGAGGTGAGCAACTTCCTTCTCATCCTCTCCTAAAGGAAGAAGGCAGAGTCCAGGTGAGATCACATTTTTCCTCTTCATGTGGTATTATAGTACTATATATTTATCGTTCAAAATGCCACAATTAAAATTGAAATAAGTGCTTATTTGCCTAATTCCTGTCTCACTTCCTAGGCTGTAAAAGTCATGGAAAGAGCGGCTTTGTTCCCTGCTGTACTCTACTACCTATATCCCAACACAAAGCCCAGGTCTAGGAACTTAGTAATATCTCAATAAATGGTGAATGAACAAAGAGAAAGTGATTGCAGAGCAGCTGGATGGCCTCAGAATAACAACTTTGTGGCATCACTTTGGTTCTGTTTGAAGGGAGGCGTTGCCATCTGGTGGTTAAGTGGAAGAACTACACTGAAAGGAGGTTCACATCCTCCCAGGTAAGGGGCGCTCTGCTACCGCTGGCCTTGCAGCCCAGCACAGAAATCAAGCCCATCTTTGCCTACCATCTCAGGAGTAAGACAAGAAGAGGTGAGAAAATGAAGATCATGTGGGGCCTGTGCTGGATTGCTCCTTCATCCATCCTCCTTCTAACTCTTGGGCCCCAGTTCGTCATGGATACCCTCCCCCGCCTGCCTTAATTTGGGCTTGACCCTGCTTCTTCCTTTGAACCCAACCTTTCATTCTGGGGAGTGCCTAGTCCAGGGAGGCAGGAACATGGTGCAAATGAACCTCGGATTCAACCACTTCCAAATGAAAACTCATCTGCTCTCTCCCTGCAGATAAGCACATTCCTCAGTGATTATCCTCTCCCTCCCCTTCCTCAATTCTGTCCTTGCCCTGATACCAAACATCTCTGGCCTCATGTTATCACTGAGCCCAGACTTTTTTAGAATCCAACATTCAAACCAAGTTTATAAGGCAGAGAAAAATGCAGTTTTACCTGTAATATACAGGGATTACTTAAGTTGCTTTACAAGGTGGGTCACTACAGTTTCGCTTATTCACCAAATATTTGCCGCAGACCTAGTCCCAAGTGCTATTCTCAGCACTAGAGTATCAACAATGGACCAAGTAGGCAAAAACCCATGTCCTCGGGAGCTTACATTCGAATGGCGCATCCTTTAATTACATGGCTTCCACCAAAGAGTGCCTCATCTTCAGCTATAAACTGGGACAATGGTCCTTGCTACCTCCCCAGGCCACTGGAAGTATAGAAAGAACATTTTAGAAGCTGATTGAATAGCGATGTGGGCAAATAATGGCAGGACTCAGACCATCCAGAGCAACTGATATTCAAGTGAGAAAGGATGGGGCTGTGGCTCAGCAACTAGGGAGCCAGGCTTTTGTTTAACCAGTGGGATATACACATCTGGGGCTGAATGGAGTAGCTCAGGACAGTGGGGGAGAGATGGAGTCTGCAAGGCAGAACTTTATAAATTGAGAAACAGACATGAGAATTATAGCAGATATCTCAGTAGAGGCCAAACAGGTCAGAAGACAAAGGAGGGAAATATTTTAAATGCTGAAAAAGACTGTCATCCCAGAATTCTATACCAGCAAAATCTTTTTATCAAAAGTGAAGGAGAAATTACAATTTTTTTCAGACAAAATCTGAGAGACTAAAATACCAGGTCTCTCTTATAGAAAATGCTGGAGCAAGTTCTCTAGGAAGAAGGAATATGACACCAAACAGATACCGGGAAAAACACACACCCAAACATTTAAATCTCCAGAAAAAGTTAAAATTAAGGTAAATACAAGGATTTTCTCTTATTTTTAATCATTGTATAAGATAACTAAGTCCAAAACAGTAGTCAAGCATTGTGGGTATACATAAAACCACAATGGATGGCAATAGCCTAAATGTTAGAAAAAAAGAATTAGGATTAGTATATTATTGTAAGATTCTTACATTATAGATGCAGCAGTATAATATTACTTGGAAATAGGCTGTGATTAATAAAATATGTATATTTCAAATCCCAGGGCAACTGAAAACTGTGATGAATTAAGTATGTACAATTTAAACCCTAGGGCAACATGAAAATTTGCAAGAAATAAATAATACAATAATGGAGACAAAACCAAATAATAAATTCTCAACCCAAAACCTGGCAGAAGAAAAACTAAACAAAGAATAGATACAGCAAACAGAAAACAGCTAGCAAGATATTAAATTTCGACCCACTTGTATGATTTAAACAATCAGATGAAAAAACAGAGATCATTACACTGGATAAAATAACAAGATCTAGGGCCTCCCCGTTGCGCAGCGGTT
Organism: Talpa europaea; assembly: GCF_964194135.1. Taxonomy (NCBI): domain Eukaryota; kingdom Metazoa; phylum Chordata; class Mammalia; order Eulipotyphla; family Talpidae; genus Talpa; species Talpa europaea. The sequence goes on from NC_140072.1 coordinate 24,762,588, forward strand.
TTGCGCTGGGTTGCGAGGTTGCCCGCAGCCTCAGCAGCGCCAGTTCTATCCCCGGCTGCTCCCCGGCCACCAGAGGAGGGTCCCACATGGCGCGCAGACCTCTCCTGCTGCCTGCTGCTCCCCTCAGCAGTGTACTTCGGTCCTTCTGCCTGCTTTGCTTCCCGCTCTGGCTCTGGTGAATTCTGTCACCCTCCTGCACTTCTCACTGTACCCAGTGCTTGTATAAATAAATAAAATAAATCTTTAAAAAAATAACAAGATCTAATGGTATGCTGTCTATAAGAAACCCAATTTAAATACAAAGACATACATAAATTATAAGTAGAATGGCAAAAAAAAAATACCATGCGAACATTAATCAAAACATTTATTAGATTATCATCAGGCAAAGCAGACTTCAATACAAAAAATATTACCAAGGATAAAGATGGATGTTACTTAATGATAATGGGGTCAATTTACCAAGAAGATATGATAATCCTAAAGCATATGATAACCTTTGTAAGCACCTAACAAAGAGCTTCCAAGCACGAGGCAAAAACTGATAGAACTGAAAAGAAAAATAGACAATCCAATCCATGATGATAATAGGAGGCTTTAGTTAAATTCTAAAACAAGGAGACAGAAAATCAGTGAGGCTACAAAAGATTTAACCAATACTATCAATGAACTTGACTCAGTTGAATTTATAAGACTCCACCCACAAGACTCCATGGCAGAAATCACATACTTTTCAAGGGCATGTAAAATATTCACTAAGCTAAACCCTTGGGGTGGGGTAAACAAACCTCAACCCTTTTTAAAGTATGTTCTCTGATCAAAATGAAGTTAAGTTAGAAATTACTAATGAAAAAGATACCTAGCAAATCCTCAAATATTTGGAGACCGAATGTCTGATGGGAGTATTTACAGAAGATCCCTGACTTGTGATGGTTTGACTTAGGATTTTTCAACTTTACAAAGTGGGAAAACCATGTGCAGTCAGTAGAAATGCTACTTGAATTGTGAATTTTTGATCTTTTCTCCAGCTAGTGATATACAGTACAATACTATTTCATGATGCTGGCAGCTGCAGCAACAGTGACAGCAGCTCCCAGTTGCCACAGGATCACAAAGGTAAACAACAGATACTCCACAGTGTTGCCACCCTTTCCTACTTAACAATATTTTCAACCCCATCCATAAATCAAGGAAGATCTGTATTAGGTTGTTGCTGTCTGATGTATGAAATAAAGCCCTCTTCTCTGCCAACTCACAAAAATCCTTAGTAAAATCTGTGTAGTTTACTAATACATTTGCCCAGAAGGTAGCAAAATATGGCCCATGAGACAAATCTAGCCTTTGGCCAGTTTTCATGTGGACTTCAAGCAAAGAATTTTTTTTACTATTGAAAAGAAGAAGGAAAATAAATAGTAGCCTAAGATTTGTCAAGCCCTCATTTAATCTTTCAAAACATAGTGGAAAATGTTTCCTTCTCTATATTCTGAAAAATTTGGGGGGGCTTCATTTTGGATATTATTTCTTCTTTAAATGTTGAGCAGAGAAGTCATCTAGGCCTGGGGCTTTCTTTGTAGGAAGGTGTTTAATTATGACATGGAGCTATTAAATTTTTTATTTCTTCTTTGGTCAGCTTTGGTCATTCATCCCTTTGTGTTAATCAAACTTTCCATCTGGTATTATTTTCCTTCAGCTTGAAGGATTTCCTTTGACATTTCATATATAGTACATCTTGCCAGGGTGGCATTCTCTCTGTTTTTGTTCTATTTTTTTAATGCCTTTATTTCATTTTCATTTTGAAGGATATTTTTCACTGGATATAGAAGTCTAAGTTAATATCTTTTTTCTTACAGAACCTTAAAGTTAGCATTCTCCTGTCTTCTGACTCCCATTGTTTACCACAAGAGGTCAGTGTTTGTTCTTACCTTTGTTTTCTGGATATTCTATGTCTTCTGTTTACTTTTAATAATAAAGAGAAAAATTATAAATTATAAAAATTTGACATGATGTATCTTGGTGTTTTCTTTGTGAGATGTGGAAACTATTGGGTATTTCAGCATAAAGCATCTATCAAAGTTGGAGATTGTTCAGACATTATTTTTCCAGCATATTTCTGCTACATTTGCTCTTTTTTCTCCCTGAAACTCTACATACATACTTCCATATTTTTTAGATTGCTGATATTATCCCACAGGTCACTAAGTTTCTGGGGACTTCATTTTGGATAGTTTGTTACTTTATATGTTCATAGTTTTTTTTTTTTTCTACAATATCTGATCAATACACTGTAGAGTCACTCAGTTAAATTTTTCACTCTGTATATTGTATTTTTAAGTTCAAAATATAATACTTTGGTTCTTTTTTTAGGTTTTATATTTCCCTTCTCACTGTGTTCATTATTTTCGTTTAAATCCCTGGCTACCTTTATAATAGTGCTTTTAAAGCTTTGTATGCTAATAGAAATAATCTCTGCCATTTATGGATCTGGTTCTTATCATTGATTTTCTCCTGATTATGTTTTCTTGCTTGTAAACATGCCTAATAATTTTTGATTGGACGTTGCTGACATTGTGACTATTACGTTGAGTTTCTGGCAATATCTCTCCCATCTGATGTGAACTTGGAAAATGTTCAGCTATGGCTTCCTGCTAGTTGTTTTTCCAGTGGTTGTCCTTTGCCTCACTTTGTGGAATTTCTACTTGTGATTGTGTTTCCATATATGTGTGCCTGTTTGTGAACACGTGTATATTTCACTGTGTGTTCAGAGCTGTAACTTCCTGTTTTAATACTTTTACACCTAACTGTGTCTGTGTCTACATGTGGCCAGCAGATGGCGAAACAAAATCATAACTAGCAAGGAAACTTCTTCCTCCTCCAGCTAGGTGGCATCTCAGACCCTATCAGGTCTTGGGTCCCCAGGCCCTTGTAAGAGTCTGGGAATCCCTTTATCTATTTCATCATTAGCGTTATTTACCACCATATTCTCATGCCTAGCACAGAACCTGGCAAATTGAGATACTTGATAAATATGCATAGAATGAACTGATGAAATGCTAGCCCACTCCTGGGAGAAGTGGGAGGCGGGAGGAGCCAGGGAAGGAGAGAAGGTGGCCTGCAGGTAAAGACCAGAGGGAGGGGTATTTAAGTCACATTCATGAAAGTCACAGCAGATTCTGGAGGGGAACATGTGGGAAAACAATGCACTGAGTCATTTCTATCACCCTTAAGAATTTTCCTTATACTGTGGCACCAACCCTGATTCTTTCCTTCAGCTTTTATTTAGCGAGTTCTAGGGCCTGAGAAATACTATCTCTGCTCTCTGGGGCCTACAATCTAGAATGATAAAGAAAATTTCTCATGTTAAAAATAATTACAGGGGGCCTCCCCGGTGGCGCAGCGGTTGAGCGCTGGGTTGCGAAGCTGCCCGCGGCCTCGGCGGCGCCGGTTCGATCCCCGGCTGCAACCCGGCCACCGGAGGAGGGTCCCACATGGTGCGCAGACCTCTCCTGGCACCCGCTGCTCCCCTCAGCAGTGTACTTTGGTCCTTCTGCCTGCTCTGCTCCCGGCTCTGGCTCTGGTGAATTCTCTCACCCTCCCGCGCTTCTGACTGTACCCAGTGCATGTATAAACAAAACAAGCAAGCAAACAAATAAATAAATAAATAAAAACATGCCTCTATTAAAAAAAAAAAATAAAATAAAATAATTACAGGGCCTCCCCTAGTGGCGCAGCGGTTGAGAGCTGGGCTGAGAAGCTGCCCGCAACTTCTGCAGCAACGGTTCGATCCCCGGCCAGCTGACCGGCCGGCGAGGGTCCCACGTGGCACGCAGACCTCTCCTGCCATGCCCACTGCTCCCCTCAGCAGTGTATTTCGTCAGTCTGCTTGTTCTGTTCCCAGCTCTGGCTCTGGTGAATTCTCTCACCGTCCTGCGCTTCTGACTGTACCCAGTGCTTGTATAAATAAATAAATAAATATTTAAAAAAAATAATAATTACAATCAATACAACTCTCTTTCTATTTTCTTGGAAGTTCCTTCCCACCCCACGTGAGAAGTGCTCTGTTAAGGACAAAACCAGAGGAGAGTCCAGCTAGGTCTATTCAGGGAACTTTTGATCCAGAGATTTCTGCCCAGTGCTTACTGGCCCCGGGACCCTGCTCCCCTAGCGCTGTGCCACCCCAGAAGCCTTAGAAGACTATCTCTCTCCCCCATCTAGGCCACCCCAAGGCGTCAGCCTTTCAGAGTCCAAACCTGTGATCTCTCCCCTCACTCTCCCAGCCAAGCATAGGTGCTGTCAAAGGGCCTGTCCGGGAGGAAAAAGGCCTCAATGGCCATAGTGATGACCACACTCTGGTCTTTTCACACATGAACACAGATACCATCTTCAGTACTCACTTTGCTCTCATAGGGAAACGGAGGCCTAGAGCTTGGCAGCAAAAACCTTTGACCAATAAAGATCTCTCAATGGGACCAATTTCAGGTTGGCTGCACATATGAGAGGCTGGAATGTAAAACACTTTAACGGTCTGGTTAAGTTATCATGAATGAGCCTGGCAGTTTCCCCTTCTTCCCCCAGGCTCCCCATTGCCTCACTCCTTTCTCTGAGCTGCCAGCAGCATGTGGTGTAGGGCCGTCATTTCAGTCAAGGCCTCCTCATGGCCCTCTGGGGAATCCCACGTACCTCATTCTGGCACCCAGAGCCCTCTGCAAAATGGACCCATTCCTGCTTCAGCCATTTCCCCTATTATTTTGTACCCGCACGTGCCCTATACTCTCAGCACCTCGGACATGCTAGTACAATCCCTCCCTACAACGCTGCTGATACAGTACCTCTGCCCTGAAGTTCCTCCTTCCTCATGCCTAACTGGCAAGTGACCTTCTGCCTTTCAAGGCTCCCTTTAAATGCCAGTCTTCCTAGGGTTTTTCTTTTCTTTTCTTTTTTTAATAGAAAAGAACTTAAATAGGGCCTCCCCGGTGGTGCAGCGGTTGAGCGCTGGGTTGCGAAGCTGCCCGCGGCCTCTGCGGCGCCGGTTCGATCCCCGGCTGCTCCCCGGCCACCGGCGAGGGTCCCACATGGTGCGCAGACCTCTCCTGCCGCCCGCTGCTCCCCTCAGCAGTGTCCTTCAGTCCTTCTGCCGGCTCTGCTCCCCGCTCTGGCTCTGGTGGATTCTCTCACCCTCCCGCGCTTCTGACTGTACCAAGTGCTTGTATAAATAAATAAATAAACCAAAAAAAAAAGAAAAAAAAGAAACTTTAAAAAAAAAAAAGAAAAGAAAAGAACTTAAATAGAATTCGTGTGCAGAGCACAGAGAGAAAGTTACCCATGCCCTGGTGGGTAAATGGCCAGACAAACAGTGTTGGCCCAAATCAGGGCCACTGAGGCCCCAAAACTTGCCACAAGTCTAAGACACCTTCTGGAAGGGAACCATGGGGAAGGGGAATATCTTAACTCCATGTGTTTTCTTCCATGTCCCCCAAGGCCCTAGTACAAGTCCGAGGCCGAGAAGCCAGCGAGACTTCTTCACATGTCTCTGTTCCACATTCCTCCTCCTCCTGCCCCCTCTTCCAGGTCTCCTTCCTAAGGTCTTTCTTTTGCCATCCCAACCTGATGTAACCTCTCCCTCCTCTCTTAGCCATTGTTACTGTCAGAGTCATTATCTTAATGCTTTATTATTTTTAATACCAATTTCTTCTATTTGGCTTTAAGCAGAGCAAGAGAAAAATCTGTCTCTTTCATCCAGCAACTTGTTTGGCATGTAGTAGGTGGTGACAGAGAAGTGTCTGCTGTACTTTAAGGCATGAGAGACATAGCCCAAAGGAATCACAAGCTCTAAGGGACACACAATATGTATTATCTTTCCATGAGAATAAGACCGAACACCTATTAGATGCCTTTTGGCTTCAACCCCATCCCCATCAGGCCCCCAGTTCCCAAGGACATACCATTTTAAAAATAGCTCCCCGTCTTCCTTTTCTCCCTTTCCTTTCCATTCTCTCCTCTGCTCATCCATAAAACCCAGGGGCTCCTGCCTACAGAAAATGGAAGGACTGAGAGAACCCACCCTCTCTGAGCTCTGAGATGAGGAAGTACTTATCAGAGGTCACTGTCTTGGTCAGTTCCTGTTTTGGAGCAAAGATGCCAAAATCTGTTCCCTTTTCTTGTGAAAAATGTAGGGGTTTTGACTTCCAAAATTCCCAGAACCAATACGGTCACTGTGAGTTGTCTGTATTTCTGTCTGCCCTTGTCTGTATCCCGCCAAAGTGTCCTGGCCCTGCTCCTCATGGTGAATGTCCTTGGGCAACCTTAGAATTATACCTCATTCCCTGCCCCTCCCCAGTTCCATCACCACCCACCAGACTGATCTGAGTAGAGGCAAGTACATTAAGACAGACCTGCCCCTGCCTCCTTCCCTCCCCAGAGCCTTGCAGTGGTAGTCACACTACTCAGAAGTCTGGCTACTCAGAAGCTCCTGGCAAGGGTGGAAATTTAAGCTGGTAACTTGGACTCAAAAGTGATGTGGGTCATTTGGGAAACACTGCCACTGTCTACCTCTGAGCTTGAAGGCATCCTACCCTAGAGGAAAGAACAGAGTTACCACCACACCTGCAATCAGCCTTAAACCAGGACACCACCTTCTGTACCCCAGCCCCACCTGGAATGGGTGGACAGCACCTCTATAATCAGACTCTCCTGAGCCCTGGGTAGAGAAAGCAGGAGAGCCAGCATGGGGAATATTGGAAGTGAAGGTGGGAGAGTGGGGTAAGAAAACAGGCACATATCAACCAAACTGAGCTCAGAACCTAACACCAGCATAAGAGAGAATGAACTTTGAGATTAAGGTTAGGATTAAGGTACGAATCTTAGAGGGGCCTTGGGGAAGTAAAGGTGATGTGCTCTCTGGACTGGACCTGTTTATAGAGGTAGAGGGTGAGGACAAGACAGGGCCTACGCAGTAGGTTCTCTGAGCATGCAGGATGCAAAGATGAGGGCTTTCTAGCATGATCTCCCTTTGGCCTGCTTTTTCCTTGATGTTTGCTTCTGTGTATACTATGCCCAAGCAATCCCTTCCTCTTTCTTTCATTCACTCATTCAACAAACATGTAAATAGTGTCTTTACTATAAGGCAAGCACCATACATATTAGACAGAGGGACCAGAAATATTCATAAAATTTGGTCAGTCTGTGGCCTTGTGGAACTATTGCCTACGAAGGACATAAATTTATAAACAAATATTTATGATCCAGTGTGAAAGGTGAAATAATGTATGCTGTGAAAGCAGATGAAGGGAGTAGAAGATAGTGAGGATAAAGGAAGTATCACTGAGAATAGAAGACATTTGAGTTGAGCATCCAGTGGGACTCCCCAGCCAAAAAAGGGAAGGAACAGAATAAGTACAGAGTCCTCAGTGATGAGAGTGCAGGGCAGAAATCAAAGGCCCTGCCAAATATTTTCCTTGATTGGACCAGTCACTCCAAAGAAATGGGGTCCAGGGAAAAGAGAGATTTGGGGTCAACTATAACCTGTTCCAAGTCCCACCTGTCACCCTCCTAGCACCTTACCCCAAATTATGTTTTGGTCCCTTCCAGAGCAAATGGGGAGCTTTCCCAAGCCAGGCTGACACCAAGTAGTTTTCTATCCCCTCCTCATGCCTCCACACTCTGGAATCATCTGAAACAATCGCATTACTCAGGCCTTGGTCATTGCTGGGGCTCTCATTTTCTTCCCCGTATCCTTAACTACCCTGCACCTAGCATCCCCAACCCCTTAGACTGTACCAGCTGGAGGCCACATTCTCCTGAGGAGTCAGTTTCTCCCCAGCCTGCCACTCCACAAGCCAACTCCCTGGCCACGAAGGCCAGGCCTTAAACAGATGCAGCTATCGGTGACCAAAGCTTTCCAAAATCATAGGCTGGGACTTGCAGAGGCCTCCCTGCTGGGAGCTTGAGCTTCCTCCTCCCCTGGGGCCCACTCGGTAGGGTGCGTTGTGCGCCTTTCCAAAGGCAGAGGGCCTGAAGCCTCATCAGCAGGTTACAGGATCGCTCCACAGGTGGCCGACCCAGACCACCTGGACCAGAGACAGTTTTAGGGGGCAAGAGGCTGGGCTGAAGCAGAGCCTCTTTTCGGGGCCGAACCTGTGCCCCATCGCGTGTTTTGGGAACCCAGATGCTGGCAGTGCATGGCTGGGAGCCCGGGCAGCCAGCGCCAGCGCCCCGCCCCGCCTGCCCCGGAGCCGAGCGAGGCGCCGCGGGAGGAATTCCAGCCATTTCCTCTGCGCCGCGCGGTATGTGGCCTGCTCCGGGCGCGAGCGCAGCGCGGCCGGGAGGTGGGGGGCGCGCGGCGAGGACCAGACCCTGGCGAGTCTGGCAGCTGCCCCGGGCCTCGGGATTCCCGGCCCGCCGCCCCTGGTCGTAGGTGACCAGACCGGCCTTTCCAGCAGCCCGAGGCCTGCACGGCGCCCCTCGGCTCCCGCTCTCCACGCGGGCCGCCCGGGGAACCTGCGCGCCCGGTGTGCCAGCCCTCGGGCCGCCTCTCCCCGCGCACCCCCTCCCCGGCCTCCGCAGGGGAACGTGGTGGTCAGAGCGCCCCTAGGAGTCCCAAGAATCCAAGTCTGAAACCTTAAGTTGACACTTGCTACATCACTTAAGGCAAGTCTTTCTAAGACTCAGTTTCTCCAGCTGTGAAATGGTGACCCTAACAGCAGCGCTGGCTCAGGTGTGCCGCCCGGGTTTGAAGGAGGAAAGCAGGTGGAGATCTAGCCGTGAGGATTTCTTTTCCGGGGACAGTAGTGATACCTACTAGCTTTCCTGGCGCTCACCCCCACCCTGCCCACCGCCTCCTCTCCTGTGCACAGAGCACCTCACAGGTGGCGCCGCAGAAGGCAGCCTCCCCGTCCGGGCTGGCGCCCTCACGCATCTGAAAAACAGCCAGCCCCTGAAGGTCGGAAGGGAGAGCCTTCCTCGGAATTAAGCGTTGCCCTCTAGGTCCTTGAGAAGGCTCAGGGACAATTATTTGCATGTTTTTAAATGATGTCATCGTAGTCTGAGCGCAGCCAGACACGTAGTGATGAGGAAAGTGGGAGGTGCGGACTCGGATGATGGCTCCGCAGACGTGGACTGTCTGGACAGAGGATGGGCCACCGCGTGCTTTCTGGGCTCCTCTTTCAAAATGCGGCTCCCCAGCCACAGGGAACATCCTTTCAGCGGTTAACCCTTTGGACCCAGAGGGAGGAAACCACGAGCCAGCGCCGCGGGCAGCGGCGGGGAGGGTGGGATCTGCTTCCCCCGCCGCCCACACCTGCCTCACCACACCCACGGTGGCCGTAAACTCAACACGAGGTGGGGCTGGAAAGCCCCGGGTTGCACAGGGCCCTGCTTTGCAGAAGCAGCTCAGAAGAGCCACTCAGCCATGGCGTTCCCTTGTTTTGATTTTTCTTACTTCCATTCCTACCAGAGCCCCAAGGACAAGAACCAGCCCTTGCAGCAAGATGTGCACCCCTCGATCCCCACACACGCTGCAGTCAGACCTCATAAATCCAGGTGGAGCGGGTGGGGAAACACAGGTGCTATAAATATCCCAGTCCAGCCTGGGCCTGGAGCTCTGGCGCAGCCCCTCCCCATAGACCCTCCACGGAGCTCAGTACTTCTGCCTCCCCCCCCCCCCCCCCCCCCCCCCCCCCCCCCCCCCCGCCTGGAAGGCAGGTCGTGCAGACTGTTCTACTCCCTAACTCTCAACTCCCTAACTGTTCTACTCCCTAACCTTCTACCAGGGGAAGAAGGTAGATCCCTCCCTTCTTCCCCTGGTATTTTTTGAAGGCTTCTCTCTAGGATCCCAGTCTTCAGGAAATGCTGACTCCTCTTTTGAAATGAATGAGGGATGCTGCCTTTGATTGGAAAGCAACAGTCTCAATCAGATTTTACCGTTTAAAGTTTGGCTCTGAATTTTTGGTAGTACCTTTTGGTTTGATGAAAGAAAACAACAAGAGGCTGGAGGCAGAGTGCATCTGAGAGGGGAAGGAAGAAGCTGGGAGTATATGCAAAGAGAGGGTATAGCCCACTAGAAAAGAAAGTTGTTTCCCAGCAGGCTGCTTCCCCTACCCCCATCCCCACCCCAGGCCGAGGACTTGGTGGGATGCAGCTTGCTGAAATGAAACCTTATTGGGCAGCAAGAGACTCCACTGGGAAAGTGGTCAATGAAGTTCCACCACTCGGTGCTAAGGGACTCAGGCCAAAATCTGTCCCCATGAAACTCAGAGGCCTGATGGCCTGGGAAAAGGCAGTATAATAAAAATGAGGCAGGTTTGAAGATAGCTCAAATAGATCTGAATCCCCAAATTTGAAATGTGCCTGTAAAAGTAAGCTTTAACTGAATAAATTAACCCCTTTTAAAAAATAGTGGATAATGCTTCTATAAATCTAGTCACATCAATCTCCCCATATAGGCGCTTCCTCCAGTCACTGTGCTAAGGAAGCATTTTGCAAGCTCTATTTTACTGAATGCTCCTTAGAATGTACTATTGATTCCTCCATTTTACAAAAGAGGAAACTGAGATCAGAGAAGCTAATTAATTAGTCCAAGGGCACCCAGCTAGTAGAGGAGAGGTTTGAACCAAAGGAGGTGATGCTCCTTAGTGTTGAACCTCTGCAATGGGATAATCGACTTCACTGGTCTCTCTGACCAGAGATGGAAAGGACTCCATTGCTGCTTTTCATAACATTCACCTGCCCCAGGCAGCCTTGAGTGATTGCAGCCTCAATGAACTTGATGGCTCTTCTGGGGGGCCCAAGCAACCCACCTCAAGACTCCAGTGCATAAAGGAACAAACTGTTCATAGGAGCAGGATTCCAGATGGACTGCATGCCAGTCACCAGGGTCAGAGGGAGCCCTGAGACAGCCCTTCCGGTATTACTGCAGACCATAAAGAGCCCACCAGAGTCCCTGCCATCCCATCCTTAGACTCCTGTTTGGCCCATTGGCATTCGAATTTGATGACCACCATTTCCTTCACTAAAATGCAAGTCTTCACTAAAGAGCTACTAACTAGTCATATTTTTCTTGAGAGCTGAGTAACGAAGATTAACTGAAGTAAGTGAAGGTCAGGATGGGAGATAAAGTGGAGCTCCCTCCATGAGGTATAGGCCATACCAGAACAGAGCACATTTTTAGGGTGCTAGAAAACTACAAGAAGAGAAATTGGTGTTCAGACAGCTGTTATGCAACTAGAAGGTGCCACAGAAACATCACCTTTGTCCCAGGAGCACATTCTTTCATCTAATTCAACAAACACCAAGCTTTTATTAGCATCCTGGATTCCCTTCCTTGCACCTCCTCTTGGAGAGGCAAACCCTGGGGGTGATTAGAGGGCTGGTGACTCAGGCTGTGAGTGAGCCCAAAGGAATGGGTTTGGCCCTCAACCAGGACAGAGCTGAGCCCAGAAGAGGAGCTGAATGAAGCTGAGAATGAAGTGATTAACTGGGGTCTGGGCGGCCAGGAACTGAAGCACGAACTCATTCACCAAGATGGTGAGCAGCTGTTTTCCCTGAACCGTAGACCACATGAGGGAAAACCATTTTCCCTGAATTTGAAAGCTCTTCCTGTCAAGGCAGTTGACTTTGCAGACACAGGAGGAAAGAGAAGGGAAGTTTTATATGGAGATTTGGGAATGGATGAGAGGGCCGGACAGACTTGGGGCTGCCAAACCCTTTCCAAAATGCCCAGCTGGACAGGCAGCGGCTCTGTATTTTAGTTCAGACATTTTTTTGGGCAGCAGCACATGTGATAAGTGTGTCAACAGAGCCCCGGATGTGTACTCTGGGGTGGGGAGCAGGGTAGATGTGATAAAGTACTTTTAGAGCTTTTAGAGAAACAGGAAGTTTGGTAATCAGAGACTGAAAAGTCTATCTGACCTTTTGAAAATGAGCAGAAAATTATCACAACTGTGGGATGTACCCTTTGGAAAAGGTGGGAAGTTAAAGACCAGGAGAGGCCCCTACCAGGAATGCCAAGCGGGGTAAAGTGTATTTAGAGAACTTCCTTGATTCCCCCTATCATCAAGAGCCCTGAAAACCCTCCTAAACCCCAACACAGTCTTGCCACCACTGTCTGCCTTGCATCTGATGGGACTAGTCTCCCCATCTCCTTGTTCCTGTATATGTCAGTCCTAAGATCTCCCAGGATTCCTCATCTTCAGCTCTCTAATCCAAATGTGGCGCTGTCTTCCCCTATTTTGTGGTTTTCTCCCTCTCTCCCCAACTCCTGAAATTTCCTCCATGACCTCTCGAGTTCATAATACAAGATTAATAAAATCTCATTTATTGTCAACCTATTCTCTGAGTGTCCTCTATTTCTTTCCCTAGGGGAGACCTGGCCCTCTCCAGAGTTCACTGCTGCCCCCAACAGCCTTCTCAGGCAGGCTGACTTTTTCCTCTCACACCCCATGTCACCATGCCCAGAGGTAAGATAGATGTCCTTACTTCTCATTGTCATACAGTGATGTTGTACACCGTTATCGCATACAGATAAGTGGTTTTAAATGCCATCAATATGCCCATGACCCACATTTATATCTCTGACCCAGACCTCTTCTCTGCGCTAATATATCTGTCTACTCCATATCTCCAAACTCAAGCCATGCAAAACTGAACTCTTGATATGCTCCCCGAAACTTGATCTACCTATAGCCTGCCCCTTAACAATAGAGATGCCAATAGAAATGGCAACTCTGTTCTTCCAGTTACTCAGGCCAAGAGTGAGTCATCCTTGACTCCTGTCTTCCTCTCACATGCATGTCAGAAACCTGGCAGGAATTAACTCTACCTTCAAAATATATCCAGAATCCAACCGCTTTTCACCTCCTTTGTTGTGCCATCCTGGTTAAAGCCACCGTCATCTCTCACCTGGATTACTGCAACAGTCTCCTAGCAAGTCTTCCCACTTCCACTCCTGCCTTCAACACAACAGCTAGAGTGTTCCTCTTAGAATATACTTTAGGGCATATCATATCGCTAATCAAAAATCCTTCAGTAACCCCTCCCCATTTCTTATAGGATAACTCTTCAATAACTCCCCATTTTCCCCTGTGTAAAAACCACAAGTATTTACAATGACCAAGAGGCCCTATGTTATTTTTTTAAGGCTTATTTATTTATGCACACAAGAACTGGGGTACAGGCCAGATGTGCGGGAGGATGAGAGGATTCACCAGAGACAGAGAGGGGAACAGAACAGGCAGACTGACTGAAATATACCGCTGAGGGGAGCAGCTAGCGAGACAAGAGAGGTCTGCCATGCCATGTGGGTAGCACCCCTGCTGGCCGTGATTGAACCCACCCTGTAGAAGATGGACTGCTTCAGAGTGCTTCACTCAACCACCTGCATCACCAGGGAGGCCCAAGGCCCTGTATTATTTACCCACTCCTCCTACCACTCTGTCTTCCTCTTCTGATACTCTCTGCCTCACTCATGCTGGGACCCCAGCCTCCTCATTGTCCTTTAAACACACCAGGCACATTCCTATATCGAGGTATCTGGTCTAGCTGTATCCTCTGCCTGAATACTGTCACCCCAGAAATCCACTTGACAAACATTTGCATTCCTTCAATCTTTACATCTCCCCCTTTCAATGAGACCAAGCCTGGCCACACTGTCCAGTACTGAAACTTGCCCTTTTCCCTATACCCTGACACCCCTGCTCACCCTTAACCTGTGAAATCTTGTCCCCCATAGAATTTATTACCTTCTAACATACTATGTAATTTACACATTTGTTATAGTTGTCATTTATCACCTTTCTCCCCAACACCACAGGTATCTATTTTCTTTCACAAATATATCCTAAATGCCCAGAACAGTGCACGATGCATAGTAAGGAAACAATACATTTTTTAACAGGTGAATGAAAATAATTCAGACAAAGAGAGATTTATTTCCTTGGTCATCAGAAATAGCTAAGCCAAGAGCAAATTGGGGAAAGGAACTAGAAAAGGAAACTGGAGTTAGTCATAAAAACATTATTCATGAGCAAACACAGACCGAATTGAAATAACCAAATTGTATATTTATAATTACCAGATAGATAGGTAGGTAAATAAATAAAGAGACAGGCATCTCCCACATTTACCACATATAGAGTAAATGAAGAGCTGGCCAATGACACTGCCCAACTCCTTGCATGGATGGACAGTTGCTGAGCCAATTACACAGTTTGACAGAGAGGGACAGATAGAATAAAGGCAAAAGGGCAGGATCCTACCAATGAGGTCTTTGAAAATGAAACGCCTCTCCTCCTGATCTCCTAAGTGCCTTCTCAGCCAAGGATATTGCAGTACCCGATGTCTGGGGCATTCCCCAGGCCCATTTCATCAGAAATCTGCAATCACTGGAAGCAGATGGGTTAACCTGGTTTGCCTGGTTTCCCCTTGCCTGGTTTCCCCTCCCTGCTCCCCACGTCCACTGTTAATAAAGGCCTTCTGGAGGCCATGCCCTTCTTTTCCACAGGGAGTGCAGCCTTGAGGCTAACTGCTAACATATTCTTTCTCCAAAGATGCCAGTGTTGTGCAAAGACCCTCTTGCACTCTGAATTAAATGAAATTCCTAAGGTCCTCCAGACATTTTGCTTGGAGACCTGGGAGTGTTAACTGCTTGAGTGCGCCAGGGGCTCGAGGCCAGAATCCCAGGAGCATTTACGGTCTTGTTACTTCACCTCACAGCATACGTTAAGCAACTGCAGGCATTTCTTAGATTCCACTAGGTGCTGGGAGAAACTCCAGAAGATCCCTGTTGATCAGACACCATGATAAAACACCATGACTTTTCTCCATTTTCAACATGACTTCCGTCCTGCTGCGACTGCTTCTGTCTTAGCTTTTCCTGGTAATCACTCTGATCAGCACAGTAGTGGATCAGCTGAATGGGAATCTTCCTTAGGCAGTAATCACATAAAGCCATATACACTGCTGTAGAGGTACTGTTTGATCCTTTGCCATTCTTCCTGTCTCTTATTAGCCCTCAGAAGTTGTTTTAATATCCAGTTCCATCAGCATTTTCTCTTGCCTCTCTCCTCTCCTCTTCTGCCTCCTCTCACCTCTCTCTTCTTCCATCCTCTTCTCTCCTCCCTTTCAATCTTCTTTTGTCCCCTCTCTCCCTTCCTATTTGTGGAAATAACCACTTCCCTGCAGTTCCTAAGTTTGCATGTTGAGTACGTTGCAGTCACACATCACAGTTCAAGTTGTGACTAACTCAGAAACTAACTCTCCATCTCTCTTTCCCAATTTAAAATTTACAGTAGGGCCTCCCTGGTGGCACAGGCGGTTGAGCGCAGTGCTGTGAAGCTGTCCGCAGCCGCTGCAGCGCAGGTTCGATTCCAGCCTGCCCGCGAGAATCCCACATGGCGAAGCAGAACTCTCCTGTCGCTCCTGCTGCTCCCCTCAGCAGTGTATTTCAGTCCTTTTGCCTGTTTGGTTCTCCACTCTCTCTCTGGTGAATCTTCTCACCCTCCCGTGCATCTGGCCTATACCCCGGTTCTTGTATAAAAATAAATCTTAAAAAAAATATTTTAGAGTAGCAGGAATCTTAGTGATCCAGAATGGAGCCCACCTGCTCTGACAAGAGGGACAGGTTTTAAACACGGCTGCAGGAGACTTACTCTGCGCATTAGTGTGGAGACTTACTTACTAGGAAAAGGAGTCTGTTGTGGAGTGAACTATGACCTTTCAGTGGAAGTATGCACTGGAAGAGTTGGGAAGGAGCAGACTACTATTGAGTGAATGAATGACATGAAGCTTTAAAGAAACTGCATTGAAGAGTTCATATCCTGCCCCTTTCCCAAACTCCTTTATTTTCCAAGTCTGAAAGAACGTATAGATGAGGGAAACAGGACACCAGCGGGTTTAAAAACAGCATGCTTAAGAACAATTTAACACATGTTCTGGGGTTTAATTGTCTGTGTTATGGATCCTGGGGGTCTCGGGCAAGTGGTGTAAACTGTGCCTCAGGTTTCTCACCTGTAAAATGGGTAACATAAGGAATAAGTAAGAAAATATGTGCAAAATGCTTAACACAACACACTCAGACATAACTTTTTTTTTGCTTTTGCTTTATTTATCTATTTATACAAGCACTGGGTACAGTCAGAAGCGCGGGAGGGTGAGCGAATTCACCAGAGCCAATGAGGGGAACGGAACAGGTAGACTGACGAAACACACTGCTGAGGGGAGCAGTGGGCGTAGCAGGAGAGGTCTGCGCGCCATGTGGGACCCTAACCGGCGGCCGGGGATCGAACCGGCGCTGCAGATGCTGTGGGCAGCTTCACAGCCCAGAGCTCAACCGCTGCGCCACGGGAGAGACCCCTCACACATAACTTTTTAATGAAAACTGATAAGACTGAAATTGACATTAGCTGATCCAAATAGCTTTGATGAGCTGGGCAACAGATGAATTAGCTCATGGGCTAGTGATCAGCTTGTTTCTCCAGATATCCCCATGAACATAACCACTGAAATAGGAGATTTGGAGAGAAAAATAGGCCATGAAAATTTTGTGGAGCCAATAGAGACTTTAGAGATCACAGGTCATTGGGCCAGTCACAAACCCTCCCTTTTGTTCCTAGAGATTTTAATATCTAGCTGCCTATTAAATGGTCATAATTTGAAGGAGAGCAAAGAAGAGGAATTGCTTTCAGCTGGCCCTAGTCTTTAAATAACCAGGGGTACAACATCTTTTAAACACAAAGGAGCCCATGTGTAAAACATTAGTTAAATTCAGATATAAATCTACTCTTTGACCAGTCCAGAGCTAATCAATATGCTTTTCTACTCTCTTTGAACTTTGAGTTTTCTGGCAACAACAAAAATCCCAAATCCCATCCAAAACCATAGTCCAGACAGCTCAGCTTCTCTGCTCCCTTCCCTCGTGTCACATATTGTTGACAGAACTACTCTCGTTACCACATTCATTCCAGTGGTGATTCAAATTCTTCTGCAGAAATGGACTTGAAAGACAGAAAATTGCTCTTGTAATCACTTAATAAAGAATCCTGGATGAAGAATACAGAGCTATGAATATGGATTTACTCTTAGTTTTTATGGATGCATTTTCTTAGTTGTTTTCACTGAAAATCATGATGAACTAATTTAAATAGCAAGGTAAACTGAGATGGAAAATTACCCATAATAAGAATTTTGATGAAAATATAGGCTGACCTGGTTTCAAGCACATCAAGGATGCTTTGTTTAAATTACAAATTCTCATATATTTGAAATGTGTTTGTTTAAGTGTGTCAGTTTTAGGCAAAACTACACAACTCAGTTCCTTCCAAAAATCGAGAATTTGTTTTTGAAAAAAAAAAAAAATCATGCAGTTTGATGCACAAAGCAGAGGCAGAAGAAAGTAAGTGGGTGAAAAAGACCTACCCAAGGATTACAGCCAACTTCCCTAGGAAGATTCATGATCATGCCTCAGTACTGTCTTGCAATTCTTTCCAACAGATTTTACTGTGACTCTAAATCACGAGAAGCAACTGCTGCTGTAACCAGAGCTATCTTTCTCTCAAAAAGAGGAAAATTCGGGACAAGCAATATAATCCTCCTACTATCTAAAAGAGAAACCAGCCTATTTGTCATGATAACTGAAAACATCAGCTATGTAGTACACTAAGCATTAGAGTTTCATATCTCAGTGTTATGTATCTTTATTTTTAAAAAATGTGAGCACACACAAGATGTGTTTGGATGCAATAGTGATAAAGATGTGTAAGTTGGGCCTCACTGGTGGCTCAGAGGTTAGAGTCTCAGGGTTATCAAGCTATTGCCATTGTGGCATGAGTTAGATCCCTGGCCAGGCATCTAACCCACATGGCACAGCAGAGCTCTCCTGTCTTGCCCGCTGCTCCCCTCAGCAGTGTATTTCAGTAAATCCTCCTGTTTTGCTCCCCACTCTGTCTCTAGTGAATCCTTTCACCCCCCACACCTCTGGCCTACACCCCAGTTCTTATATGCACAAGTAAACAAAATAAATCTTTTTAAAAAGACATGTAAGTTCGATTAATTGACTGCAAGCTGCAAAAATCATTCATTGCAAATCCTTTTCAGAAAAAGATAAGAAAATTCAATCAACAGTGTTTTAAATTCTTAGGTATTCATACAAATGAAGCTTTACCCTTACCAGATGTATAAAAATTGATATAAGGCAGGGGTTTCACTGTTTGGAGCATGTCACCAAAGGAAGTGCTAATACAGTATTTGCCCCTTTGACTTATACAACTTCATTCCTACAAGGGTCATTATTGCTTTATGGTGTCCCAGGGTTGAAAAGACTTATTTGCCTTGCAACATAACAAGCAGCATCGGCATTACCTGAGCAAAAGTGATTAGAAATGTAGAATCTGGGTCAACTCCCACCTTACTAACTCAGGATCTACCTTTTTGACAGATTCCCCAAATGATTCACATGTATATTGAAAGTTAAAATTCACTGTAGGTCACGCTCCTGCCTTTGAGCAAAAATGGGCACAATGGATAGATCATTCTCATTTAGTCAATTTCAGATCCTTTTATAGTGTGTCCTGTTTGAGTGATTGAGAAGAAAGGAGAAATATACTCATTTAAGGAAGTCTGGTATAGCAAAACAAAGTTAGCAACTTCTTCAATACATTCAAATACCTATTCTTGGAAGCCCTGCAGATTAGGTCAAAGGAAAGAGAAGCAGAAAATGGATTAGGTTCAAATCCTAATAAAGTAAGGGTAATACAGAAGCTGAGAGGGATGGGAGGAGCGATTTCACCAAATTACCAGTTCCAAAATTGTCTTGGCACTGTGGGTGATTTATAGCCCTGGAAACTTAAAGGCTTGAGTCCCTCGCTGTATTTCATTCCAGATTAGTAATTTTTATCTAGTATTTCCCTGCAGCTTAAAATGAAGGTCCTGGAACTACTAAAATGAATTTATCTGATGATTTATATTCTATTCTATAGTTTTCCTCTAGATTTCAGACTTTTAACAGGTCTGGAATCTGAATTAAAGAAAACTCCATGGGTTAATGGTAGCCCACCCTCCAAGACAAAGACTGAAGAACTTAGGATAGTTATATATGTGTTCCAGTGGTCTTCAAACTTCATTGCACATTAGAATCACCTAGATAACATTTTCTAAACAATTTTCTTGAGGTATAATTGACAAACAGTAAGATGCCTATATTTAAAATATATAATCAGATGAGTTGTGATATACATTATATACCTTTGAAACGATCAACACAATCAAGCTAATCACTTCTAAAATTTCCTCACACTGCTTTGTAAACCCTCTCTCCATTCTACAAAAATTTATTTGCTTTTTGCCTCTATAGATTAGTTTGTTTCTTCTAGAATTTTACAATTTATGTAAAATCAGAATCTTTTTCTGGTTTTTTTTTTTTTTTTGGTCTGACTTCTTTCACTCAGCATAATTATTCTGAAACTCATTCATGTTGCATGCATTAACAGTTTGTCCTTTCTATTGCTGAACAATAATATTCCACAGTGTAGATACACCAGAGTTTGTCTAACCATTTACTACTCAAAGATATTTAGGTTGTTTCCAGTTCTAAGCAACTATAAATAACCCTGTTATATTCATATGAGTATGAATATGTAAGTTTTTCTTTCTCTAGGTAAACACCCAGACACAGGTATTTGTACCTATGTCTGCTAAATGTATAGTAGACATTTAGTAATGTATACTAAATGTACATTTGACTTTAAAAGAAACTACCAATTTTCCAAAATGGTTGTACCATTTTGCTTGTCCACCAGAAATGTAATCCTTTCCAGCAGCTGGTATTGTATTTTTTAATTTAACCCTTCTAATGGATATGTAATGGTATCTCCATTATTTTAATTTATGACTATCAATTTACATTTCCTTAATGACTACTGATGCTGAGAATCTTCCACGTGCATCTTCTTTAGTGAAGTTTTTCAAATATATTGTTTGTTTTTTTAAATTGGATTTTGTTTTCTCAATTGTTGATTCTTGAAACTTTCTTATATATTCTGCTTCTTGTGCAGACCCCGGCTCAGCTCCTACCAGACACTGTACATCAGCTGTCCATAGGACATGTCCAGGAGCTTGTTGGACATGGGAGGTAAACTTGCAGGTCTGCTTCTTCTGCTATCCACTTCTGCCATCTCTTTGGTTCTTTAGGTAGGACCCCCTAGAATTTTCTACATAGATAATATTGTTGACTGAGAATATTGTTTACTACTTCTTGTAAAGTCTGGATTACTTTTATATATTTTATTTATTTTATTTACTTTTTTTTTTCTTGTTTGCACTAGCTAGAAAAAGTGCAATGCTGAATAGAAATAGTGACAATGCACAACCTTGCTTTTCTCCTTGTCTAATAGGAAAAGCTCTCTTGACCATTAAGTATGATGTTAGTTTTAGACTTTTCATAGATGCCCTTGCTCAAACTGAGAAGTTCCCCGCATTGCTAAAAGTTGCTTTTTATGGAATCAGAAATAGATCTTGATTTCTATGAAATCCTTTCTCTGTTTCTGATGAGCTATTTATGAGGTTTTTCTTTTAAAGTTTGTTATATAGTCAATTATACTGATTGAACCTCTGATTCTCAAGTCAAACTTTTACTACCAGGGTAACCTCCAATTTACTACCAGGGTAACCTCCAATTTATTATGTATTTTAATATTTTATTAAAATATTAAAATTTTAAATATTTGGATTCTATTTGCTAAATTTTGCTCAAGAATTTTCGCATCTATATTCATGAGGTTTGGTTATCTCCAGTTTTCTTGTAATGTCTTTGACTGGCTTTGGTATTCAAGTAATACTGGTCCCATTGAATGAGTTGAGATATGTTCCCTCCTCTTCCATTCACTTGAAGTGTTGGGATGTAGAATCGGTATTAATTCTTCCTTAAATATTTGCTAGAATTCACTAGCAACTCACAGCTCACTATCTGGAGTTGAATTTTTCTTTTTCTTTCCTTTTTTTTAAAGATTTTGTTTTTTAATTTATGCATACAAGAGCTGGGGTGTAGGCCAGAGATGTGGGGAGGTGAAAGGATTCAGAGACATTGTAGGGAACAGAACAGGCAGATTGACTGAAATACACTGCTGAGAGGAGCAGCAGGTGAGACAGGAGAGGTCTGCTGCACCATGTGAGTTAGCTCCCTAGCTGGGGATTGAACTCCTACTGCAGTGGCTGTGGATAGCTTCATAATACTGAGACTTAACCCCTTGCACCACAGAGGCCCAGGAGCTGAATTTTTCCTTATGGGAAGCTATTTAACTACTAATTCAATTTATTTCAGAAATACAGAGCTATCCACATAATCTATTTCTCTGAACAAGCTTTGGAAATTTATGACTATCAAAGGATATTTCCATTTCCTCTAAGTTTGTAGGATGTACTGGCATAAAGTTGTTCTTAATATTCCTTTATGATACACTTAATAGCTCTAGATTCTGTAGTGATAACAGCTACAGAATCTATAGAATAAAAGCCATGATATTACTTATTTGTATTTCCTTTCTTTTTTTGTGATCAGTTTGACTATGGATCTATCAAGTCCATTTATTATCAAGGAACCCCAGCTTTTTAGTTTCATTAATTTTTCTCTATTGTTTTTCTGTTTTCTATTTCACTGGTTTCTTCATTTTTATTTTTTACATTCTTCTGCTTAGTTTATATTTAATTTTCTTTTTCTAGTTGCTTAAGGTAAAATCATTAGTTTGAAACCATTGTTCTTTTCTACTATTTGTTTACTGTTATAAATTTCCTTGTCAATACCTCTTAGCTGAATCTCACAAATTTTGAAATGCTGTGTTTTCATTTAGTTCCAAATATTTCCTAATTCCCTTTTGATTTTTTCTTTGACCTATAAGTTACTTATAAATGTATAAATTTGTTCCCAAATAATTGGATATTTCTCAAATATCATTGTTATTAATACCTACCTAATTCCACAGTCTAAAGACTTATTTTATAGCTTAGAATATGCATCCTGAAACAGTCTGCGTGCACATGAAAAGAATGTGTATCCTGACACTGTTAAGTGGAAAGTTCTTAAAATGTCAATTAAGTCAAATTAGTTGACAGTGTTGCTCAAGTCATTTGCACCCTTGTTGACTTTCAACTTGTTCTAACAATTATTGAGAAGGGTATTGAAATCTCCAACTATAAGTATGGACTTTTTCTTCCTCCTTTGCACTTTTAAACATCCTACTACTAAAGCCACACATATATCAACTAACTCAGGTTATCTGTGGGCACAGTCCAGGCATCAGTTTTTGTTTCATTTTTGTTTTTTGGGTTTTTTGGTTTGTTTGTTTTTTTTGGTGTTTTTTTTTTTTTGTTGTTGTTGTTGTTGTTTTGGTAGATCTGGGGCATAGGCCAGAGGTTTGAAGGTGAGATGATTCACCAGAGACACAGTGGGGAGCAGAACAGGTGGATGGACAGGAGCAGCAGGCAAGACAGGAAAGGTCTACTGAACCATATGTGGGTTAGCTCCCTGGCCGGGAATTGAACTCAGGCCTCATGGTGGGCCTTCGCAGTGGTAGCACTGAGACTTAACCCCTAAGCCACCAGAGAAGCCTCATCAGTTTTTTTTTTAAACTCCTCAAGATTCCAGTGTACAATCAGAATTGAGAAGCACTGCCTTATGTAGTTCACATTACGGATTCAACAGATTATCAAATCTTATTTACTCTTCCTACTTGCTTGGAAATGAGCATTTTTCATTCCTATTTTACAGAATATGGAGTCTCAGAGAATTGTCCAAGATCACACAGTTTCCTAACTCAAAGTTTATTGCTTTAAAAAAAAAAATCACAGCTTCTTATGTTTTGTATTTATTGACTGAATTCTATTTGTATTTCCATCCCATCCCCCCTATTGTTTTGGTGTGGGCAAGTGTCACGTCTATGCCAAACCTTATAATTTTCACTGGACTTACCTACATGTCTGTACTCTGGAGCTGATTCCAAGGTTTTTCTTTTTTCTCTTGAAACATCTTAAGTATCTGGGTTCATCTGACCACATAGTCATCAATCTGCATTTTTCATGGTCTATCCATAAGCTAAGGTTTAAATCAGGCTGTAATTAACGCTGAAATATAGGCTCTTCTCCAAAAACCTTCTCAAGCTACAGACTTCCAGCTTGCTTTTCTCTATTCAGCCTGCTAATACACCACATTGGCAGCTGAGAACCAGATTTTGCCCCAGGCTAACCACACAATTTTGGGGCAAGATTATGAGGGAAGAGCATTTGGGTTAGATGTATCTCTTACGTGTAAAGGCTGTTTTGTTTGAGTGCTTCCAACGGCTGGTATGCTATGATTAATTAAGTTGGCCAAGGATTAATATTTTAAAATCAGGAATGACTTGAGTCATTCCTCCAGGTGAGTTGCTCAGCTGCCTTCAGGGAAAAGATCAGTCTACAAAAAATGGACCATTAATGTTTTAGAAACAATGTGCATACCAAAGCGATAAAGAGAGAATAAGAAGATGTCCCTTTGGCACGTTGTCTTCTCTCTCTCCTTATAGACTAATGAATCTGAGTGAGTTTGTTAAGTTGTTCCTTTTCATAAGTATTCAAATATGCCAATCCTCTGCCCCAAACAGCCTTCTTGAACCTATTTTCTCTGTTAACTTTAGATCCCTTACCCAATTCCTTTCATTATCAGTATGTCACATTCTGAGCTCAAGACTTGATAATAGTTGCTAATGTGACTTTCTATATGTTTTGAATGTCTTCTCAGTTTTTACTCAGAACAAAAAACAACCACAAGTTAGACAGCATGGGCACTCTTTTTTTTTTTTTAAGGAATCATTTATTACAAAAATAAGTCTACATCAGCACTGCATGTATTTAAAAAGAAAAACATCACTCATTTCTCCACCATTTAATGCAATCATTTTCTCTACTCCCAAACTTCCTTGCAGTCTTCAATCAGATACAACAACATATGTATTTTTTCTTACCACTTTCCCTTCTACCCTTTGTCCCTCTCCCTCACACCCTCTCTTAATCTGAGAGTCCTCGGGGTGTTTATTGATGCCCACTGGTTCTTGAAAGTATTTTATATTCAGATAGAGTAACATTTTACATAATTAAAATGTTTATGTAATTTTTATGTTCAACTCTTTTGTTTAATATCATCTAATAAACACTTCATTGTTCCTGCATCATCTTCTTAATTATCATTTATACCCTAATTTGCTTAATCATCCCCCTGATGCTGTATAAATTGTTTCCAGATTTCACTATTAGAAGTGATTCTCCTATAAACATTTACATTCACATAAAGATTCCCCTCCTCTTTTTTTGGATTATTTCCTTTGTAGAAATTTCCAGGAGTGCTATTACCACAGTGTAGTCTTTGAATGATTGTAACAGGATGAAAGAGCCGTAAAGAAGCAGTGTCACAGAAGTTCACAGCCCATGTCATATCTTGATTTGTAAAAATAATTATGGCAGAGAAGGACCAAGACACTTCCTAAAGCGTGACTGAGATCCTCATAACAGAGTAGTCTAAGCAATATAGATGAATGTATCTCCATCTCGTTATTTTTTATTCCACTAAAGTGCACTTAAAAAACAAACCAATTCCTCTCCTATATTGACATAAGTCTTAGAAATTCCCAAACAAAACCATGGAGCAAATCAAGGACACACCTCCTGAGATAAATCTAGTCTTGGAAAAGAAATAAAGGCACGCAGCATGCAATGTGTGTGGCAGCAGGGCAGTGGGGAGGGGATGTAGGTCAGATATGATCAGAACGCCAATGTCACAGTTGTCCCCTGCAAACTGCTCTCTGGGAGCTGGGTCAAGGCCGCAGAGTTGAAAGCCAAACACAGACAGCAGCTGTTGAGGATGTAAAGTCTCTGCCCAGAGTGGATAGGGAGCTGGGTGTGGTCACCCAGAGGCCGATTTCCACCCCGCCCAGAAGGCCCAGTGACTGGGGGCTGAGATGAGAGAACTTCCCATGTTGCATTCCAGTCTTCCTTTCTGGGCTTAGTATTAATAGTATGAGAATGCCTGCTGCATGCTGCCTCTTTGCTGCACGGCACATCTCCCTTTACAGTGTCTCCCTGCAAGAGACCAAGGCTCTTGAGACTATCCTGTCCAAAGAACCAGGATGCAGGACAGCCCTACCTATAAAATAAAAGTAAATTCCACTACCATGTCCTCAGGGCACTGAGCCAAACTGCAGGGAGTATGTGGGTCTTTCCTACATTGCATAAGTAAGTGCTGAGCTCCACCAGCAACACAGTCCCCTTCAACTATTTCCCAGAACATTAAACAAGAGCCTCGTGGGCTGCATCCCTGAGCAGGGAATCTTCATTATTCATTTCAACATCACTTTTCTTGGAAACCCTGACTGCTCCAGTCTCCAGAGATAATCCATCAAACTTTTCTCTTCATTGAAGTCATACTAGGAATAACTCCCATGATCAAATTCCCCCCTTATTAAGATCCCTGCTGATGTTATGTAACAACAGTCAAGAGGGAAAAGGGTCAGACTCTAACAGTTTTTTTTTTTCTTTCTTCTGTATCCTTTAACTTCTTATCATGAAAAATTCCACACACATGAAATGAGAGAGAATAGAATATGGAACCTCCATGTCCCTACACCCAGTTTTATTACCACGGCCCCACACCCATCTCCCCACAAAAAAGCACATTTCTTTTTAACTGGAATTTTTAATAGCAAGTCATAGACACGTGTCATTTCACTCAAAAAAATGCTTCCACATGCATCTCTAACACCAAAGGACTTTCTTTTTTGACATTATCTCTATAGACAATAGTATTTATTCAATAACTACTGATATCTGTTTACCATTTAGTATTTGTGCAAGATAGCACAGTAACATTACGCAGTTTATTTCAGAAAATTTCATCTCAACAGAAAAACACCTTAAGAATTCACAAACTCCACCGGAGAAAGAAGTGCCCTCGCCTTAAGAACATTACTATTTGCATTTTACTCATGAAGCAAACTGCTCAGCCAACTCAAGGTAAGCAGTGGAAAGGCTGCGGTCCAGGAGCTGGCAGAGCTGAGAACAAGAGGCATGCCAGAGCCTGACTTGCTCCATTCCTCCCTGGATATTCAGGGTATTAAAAGGGCATTGCTTCCTCATCTAAAAACTGTGCTTAAAAAAAAAAAAAAACCACAACTGCCTTACACCTACCACTTGACGTTTCATGTCCAGAGAGAAACACCCACATTTCTTGTGCCTTTAAAAAGACACCATTAGCAAAAGAGTTTTGAAAAACCCAATTTACATTGCTACTCATCAGGCGTGTTTGCCTAGAGAAGTGTTGCTTCAAGCAAAAGCAATCTCAGGATAAACATTTCTGTTTGCTGTGTACTCTTTCTTTGCAGTCTCTACACCTAATCTATGTATCTTTGCTCAGGAGATTTAGGTAGGGTAGCTGCATTGGCTTGACTTACCCCAGTAAAGGTGGGGATGGCACAAGGATAGCCTTGGAGTGTGTCTTTGCCTCAAGGAGGCTGATAAACCCAGTATCAGTCAGGAAGATCCCACAAAGGCTCTGGGCCTATGGCCAGGTATCAGCTCCAGTCTCCTATACTCAAAACCCCAGGTCAGCCCCCAGAGACAGGCCTAGCATACTGTCAATTTGCCTTTTTATCGTCTTCGTCCAGATTCTCACCACTATGCAAGGTTGCTCCCACAGCTTCTATCTTGGATACTGACTGGCCCAGGCTGGGTGGGATGCCCTCTTTGGGTCCAAGTCAAGTGTGGGAACATGCTATACAAAGAAGCTGTTAGGAGCGCAGTTGTGCCTGGGAGAGGGATGGATATTGTAGCCTGAGCTAACACCGTACACAGTGCCTGTTAAAAAAGGTGTTTTCATAAGCGCTGATAGATGTTCCCTCTGCCAGCACCACCTTTCAGATGGCGCTTGCCCCTTGGCTCCCTTCATTTCCTTCAGGTCTCTAAATAAGCAGCCTATTATCAGGGAGGCCTTCCCTGGCCCCCGCCACCCATCAGATAGCACATACCCACTTGCTACCCCAAGCCCTTTATTCTGCCTTGCTTGTCTTGATCCCCATCATCACAACTTGACACATATTTATTATGTGCTGTCTGTTTTGGTCACTGTCATATCCCTTAAACCTACAACAGTGCCAGGCATACAGGAAGTGTTCAGCACATTTGTGCAGAATGAGTGGTCTCCTGGAGAACAACAGCCTCTCTTTGTCTACCTTACATGATCCATCAGAATAGGCACTGATTACTGTTGCTTTTTTGCTGAGGTAGGGTCCACAGGAAGTCCAGGAGGGAGAGAAAAATGAACTTTTCAGAGCCACCACTCACCCTGACAACCTAGTTATTCTGATAGGAATGTCTAGTTCTTAAATCTATATTCTCTGTGACTACTGTAGAGCTTTGTGATCACTAGCTCGTAACTATGTTCAGCACTTTGTTCCTATCCTCCAGGGCATAGGTGAAGCTTCCTAGGGCCCTGGTTCTAACAAACTTTCAAGCACGTACACTTTAAGAATACTACATCACTCTCAGAGCTACACCACTGAAAGGTGTTCCTTCAACAACAGAAAGATTTATTACTTTTTTCCCCCACAGAAAAACCACAAAAATATTTCCTTCTTGACTGTAGCAGTAAGTTCCAAGTTTCATTAAAGAACCGGCCAGATGCTTCCTCCTAGCTTGTGTGGGAAGAAGTTAAGATAAAGTACATTTGAAACTCTACCTCTGCACACCTGCCTCAGACCTACTCACTTTTGACAGGTCTTCTTTCTGTTTCCCCCAGGGTCGGGGATGTAGAGCTGTGTATGACCTGCGTCCCTAGGCAGCTGGGGCTTTGGAAGCCCCCACCCTCTAGCCAGCCCCTCTCATTTCTGGTATTAACAATAGATGCCTCTTATTGAACTGTACACCTGCCTTAAACCAGGCATTGTGCTTTACAAAATCTCTAAATTCTTAACTGCCCCCCTTCCCGCATCTGGAAAAGAACTGTAACCCGAGTGTCTGCTGCCGGCCTGTAGTCATCATAGCAGAATCTATCTTTTTTGCCTTTATCACCAAGAATCACTTTCCTCCAGTGTATTTGCTGACATGAATTTGGCTTCTCACCTCCAAGACTAGTCCATGCTGCAGCCTGCACCTGCACCTGCTCCTGAACTCCACTCTCGGCCAGGCTCTCTACTCACCGCAGTGTGGGTCCGGGCTTGTGCTGTGGAGCTACCATCTCCCCTCAGTGTGACATTGATGTTGGCCTCAGGGGTGCAGTGGGCAGAGTAATGGCCTCCAAGAAGGTCTGCACTCCTGCCTGTGAATGTGTCATCTTACAAGGCAAAAGGACTTTGCATGTGTGATTAAGTTAAGGACCCTGAGGTGGGGAGATTACCCTGGATTATTCTGATAACCATGATATAATCACAGGGTAAAGGAAAGAGGGAGGCAGGAGAGCAAGAGTCAGAGAAGGAGATATGATGATGGAAGCAGAGGTCAGAGGGATGTGAGGAGGAGTCCAAGGAATGCAGACAGTCTGTAGAAGCTAAAAAAGGCAAAAAAACCAGATTCTCCCCTCAGGCCTCTAAGACGTGGTGGCCCAGCTTATGCTTTGATTTGGGTTGTCTGCCCTCCAGACCAGTGAGATAATAAACTCGTGGTATTTTAACTCATTAAGTTTGTGGTAATTTGTTACATCAGCAGCAGGAAGTGAATACAGGGGATGATGTAAGGACACATTTGCCCTTGTTCCCTGGCCCCTTAATTCTATACCTCTAACACATATGTGGAAGCCATGTCATTCAAGGTTTAGGGCTAAGTCAAATGGGGGACCATTGATGTTAAATATAACTGTTACAGAGCCCAGTGGAAGAAAGAAGATGCCTCAGATGGGTACCTGCCTGGGCACACCTCATTCCTAGGTTTTCTCTGTGAGCACCACCCAACCTTCTCTTCTCCATGGAAAAAGTCACTCATTCCCATCAAATATTTACTGAGTACCTACTATGTCTCAGGCACTAGGCCACCGCCTGGGAATAAGGCAATGAACACAAAAGACAATAATATAAGCTTACCGTGCTTATATTTTCATGGGATCCCCACTCTTCATGATCAGAGACCCAACAGGGTCCACCTAACCTATACCCTCTAGGATAACTTGTAACATGCAGGTAATTCAGAGCAACACATTTCTCAAAGCCTGAGTTACTCACTTCAGAGTCATGCCATGTGGCTAGATGATTCCCAGAGTAGTCCCTGATGAGCTTCATTTCTTCAATTTTTCATCTCTTCAGGGATCTTTTGCCAGTGTGAGATCAAGATGCCCCTCCTTATTCTTCCTGTGGTCTTCTGATCTGCAAGTAAGCTTTAGGTCACACAACCACACACACACAAAGACAACCATCTTGGTCTAAATTCATATTAAGGAGGGGAGAATGGTCCTAAAGGCAACATATTCTGCCCAACTCAATAAAAACAAGTCTTTACTTTTGTATACAAAGCAGCTCCAATTTCCTCTTCCTCAGCCCCCAACTATAGACTATACCCAGGCCCTACGTGTGTACCAGAAATGATGCCCATCACTATGCATTTTCTAGATGGAAAGATCTCTACTTATTACCATCCTCCCCTGCTACTCAGAGAACTAGAAGAAATTTGATAAATGTGCTTTGTTGATACATTGAGCCACATCAAATTCTTGACAGTCTCCACTAGGAAGTGAATCCTTCTGTCTCCCATCCATATCAAGCCCTCAAGAGTTAGGAGACTTCTAATTATAGAAGGGAGCCCCCAAGGGCAAATACCTCTTTTTAATCACTGGGAAGTGATCCTCTCTTCTTACTCTCTTTCAGTCTTTTTCTAACAAAGAATGCACCATCAAGCAAATACTTCTGATTAGGGCAAATATTAACTCTCTAGGCACTGGAGAATTTCAGAAGAATTGTTAACTGCAGATTCCTATGAACTTGCCTCATTAGCTATATAATGCTGGTTACAAAGTAATGACTGTAATATAAATGATAATGCATTGATTGTATGATTGGGGGGGGGGTACCAGAGAATTTACTGTTTGTCTTGCATCAGCTCATTTAGTCCTCACCAAGGAGGTTAGGACTACTTTTATCCACATTTTGCAGATGAGGAAATTGAGGCTATGAGAGATTAGGAAAAGAAGAGTAAATTGGTGGCAGAGCCAGGGCTCAAACACAGCTTCGCCTGTGAGCCAGACCCTAGCCATTCTTCTATACTGCCATGCTGTGCTTTAGTAACTGGAAGGCTCTCCAGGCTGGCACCATCCATTTCCATTTTAAAATGAAAACAATAAAGGAGAAAGTATGGGGAAAAAAACAGGTTTCATGAGGAAATTTGACCTCCCTGAGAATGATTGATAGGTGACAAGAATTCTGAAGCCAGGAGCAAGAAATGCTTTTTAAATTTCAGCTAGTTGACCAACTGTAAATTTAGATATGTGTGATTTGAGTCAAGAGCAGTGTAGATATTGATGACAATGTTTATTTTAAAAGTGTCAAAGACTGCCACCTCCATTTAGATGCCTTTAATAAAATGAGAGTCTAAAATATTCTAAAGAGAATCCCAGCAGAGACGACAAGCCAAGAATCCTTGGCTTACAAAGTAATGGGGGCTGCTTCTTCCCAAGTTACCATGCACAGAAGCAAAACTTGGCAGAATCTGAAACAAAGGATTTTGATCTTGTTCCTGCCATTGCTTCCAGAGAAGGAAGCAAAACAAACCACTGGGTTGTGTCTACTACTACTCCTCCCAAGCACCAAGACCGTGCTAGGTGCTGCTTAGAAGGGAATCTCCCCCTACCCTGTGCCCAGGAAATCAGCCCTTTTGGAGGCAACTCAAAAAGCCCAAAGTGAAGGGTCAGATTTTTCTACCCATACTTATTTTTTGCAGAGTTCGGTTTCTTGAGGACATTTTCCACATAGCACGGAGCTGCTACTCTGACACCATTTTCATTGAGTAATTCATGGTGATGTCACACCAGCCAGGCACTAGGGGAAGCCCTGCTTTTATGGGTTGGCTCTTAATTTAGGAATTTTTATTTTCTGACTTCCCTCCCTCTTTTTTTTTTCCTTTTTTTTTTTTTTCTTTTTTTGCTGGACTCCACTGCTTTTGAGCAAGATGCCTGAGTGGTGAAGTGTTGCCTGTGTTTGCAAAAAGGAATTCCTGCTCGTTGAGAGCAATGGTTGAGTGAAGGCAAGTCATGTGTCCTGCCATAGGACATCTTAATTGGAAAGTTGGCAAGAGAGGGAGAGGAAGGATGTGTGGGCCTGGTATGGGCTCCATACCTCCTGGTAGTAACATGGAACTGAGCTGAGAAGATGGGCTGGGGACAGAAGGACTCACAGCCACTCCTTAGTGCCACAATCCTGTGTACCTGGGGAGAAAACCACCACCTCCCTAGCACTTGAGCAACCATCTACCCATAATCCCACCTTCCTCCCTCGCCTCTCGGCTGCTCTGTGCAGCAAGCAGAGCCGGCAAAGGCGAGCTTGGCAAATCGTGCCTGTAAAAGCCTAATCCAAACAGCATGTCCGCTGAGCTCAGCGGGTGACTCATGTGCAGTGATGTGTGAGGCCAGCAAGCAGAGATTAGGATCTGGCCCGCCCGCCAGCCTACCCTGCACTTCCTTTGATCAACTCTGATGGTTTTTAATTCTGCAGAAGCAGCTTCCTGCCAGAGGCAAGCACCTCTTGGTAGAGGCTGGAGCTGTGTCTTTGTTGGTCTACTTGTCTTATGGCACAGGGGCTGACACCCTGGGCACACAGGGGCTGACATCCTGGGCTCACAGCCCATGTCAAGCCAAGAAGGGAGGCTCCTTCACTGGGATGCCTGTGGTGACATCAGAAGCTTGCTCCTCAGACAACACCAGCAAGGCCATGTGTGTGAGCAACCTGGCTTCGGAACCTCAGGCTGGTATTGGTTCAAATCACTGAATAATAAAGAAAAGTGGCACTCTGTCTTGGGGACATTTTTGTAAGCTGGGTCATCTCTAAGGACACTGTCTGGCCCAGAATGCAGCACTCTCTGGGTTCTTCAGTTCTTTTTCACATCTCTTTTGCTAGAAAGGGTACATATTCAGAGTATGTTACTGTCTTGGATTTTTCCCCCTGTTTGAATGGAATGTGTTTGCCTCTTGATTCTTCCAAATCCCCTCAATTCCCAATGCCAAGCAGAAGACCTGGAACCAAGTCTTATTCTCTCTTTCTCTCCCTCTATTTTGCTCTCTTCCCTCTCACTTTCTCAGGAAGTAGAGGAGTGATTCTCAACCACAGCTGCACACTAGAATCATCCTGGAAAGGCAGGGCTTTCAAAAATTCCCCTGCCCAGGTTTCACCCTAAAATAACTCACTCAGAGTCTCTGAGGGTAGGATATGAGATCAGTGGTGTTTAATGCTCCCATTATGTAGGCAAAGTTGAGAATCATTGAAATTTGAGGGTCCCATGGCATCAGCTATAAACCCAAAGAATGTGTTCTATTTCCCCATCTGTCCTCCCACCACCATTCAACTTCTGGAGATTGGAGTGTGCTCTAACCTAGTTAATATAAAATTCTGTCTGGCTGGGGTAGCTAGCCGACATATTAAGAAGAATTTGTCTGACTAAAAGTATTTGCCAGCCCAGAGAATGGTCTTGAGAACTAAATACAGAACAGAAGAAACTCCAGGGAAGAAGTAGAGGAGAATTCAGCACACAAATTTTGGGGAGGTATGTCTGCATGTGGTCATAACAGGTTGTGGGTAAGCTTCCAGATAAAATAAAGACTTGTAGGTAACTTTGAATTTCAGATAGATGATGAATAATACAATATTTGGGACACACTTCTATTAAACTTATTTGTTGCTTATCTGAAATTAAAATTTAGGGCCTCCCTGGTGGCGCAGGCGGTTGAGCACTGCACTGTAAAGCTGTCTGCAGCCTCTGCAGCGTGGGTTCAATCCCGGCCAGCTGGCGAGAATCCCACATGGTGAAGCAGACCTCTCCTGTCTCGCCCGCTGCTCCCCCCAGCAGTGTATTTTGTCAGTCTGCCTGTTCTGTTCCCCGCTCTGTCTCTGGTGAATCCTCTCACACTCCCGCACATCTGGCCTGTACCCTGGTTCTTGTATAAAAATAAATAAATCTTTAAAAAAATAAAATTTAACTGGATGGTCTATATTTTATTTGCTAAATCTGGAAATCCTAGTCATGGATGGCAAGTTAGAGAGGAGAATCTTGGGTGTTTGAGGGTGTGATATATCTCACCTGGATGATAGAAAACCTTTCTCCCAAGGGGCGTGAGGAAAGCATGTAGGTATTTGGGGTTGTCCCAATGACTGGGGAATGCTGTTGGCATTTGGTGAGCATGAACCAGGATGCTAAACATACTGCAGCAGGTAAAATAGTCCCAGTGAAGAATTATCCCATCTAAAATGCCAATATCACTCGGACCATCCCACCTACTTCAGGATTTTACTGGGGACTAGCCCCAACACATTCAGTTAGTTGCTCCTTAGAAAGCATGCCTCTGGCCACTAAAAGACATTCAGAACCTGCTCCCAAGAAAGTGCCAACCAGAAAAAAATCTCAAGTACTTGTCCTGGTGCTTTCTTAGTCCAACTAAACCATACAGTTGGTCCAATAACATGAAATCCTGAAACTAACTCCAAATCCTCAAAGTTGAAGTACTGCCTCCTCCAGGAAGCCTTCCATGACTCTTCCATCTTAAAACTTTTATTCTTATAATTTAATAATTGAACAGTCTTCTAATAGTAGCACGTCTGCTAGTCTATGAGTGAGTCTCTCCTGGTAGTCTGGGGACATCAAGGAAGTGAGATCAAGTTCTGAGTAAACTTGGTCACATTACTGATTTGTTGGTTGGTTTTGCTGTTTGCTATACTTTGTTAGCTCTTTAAAAACTCTGATGTAGTTGAAATTATATGTACAAATAAGTGACACAGTTAACGTAAAGATGAAAGGGGAGATGAGTAACCATACAGAGGAAGGGGAAGACCAGCACCTGGAGATAAGAATAATTTTGCAGATGAATATTAAATTTAAGTCTGGGCTTCCTGACAGTCAAAGCAAAAAGGGAAACACAGTGGATTACATCACTCTTATTGTCTGAAAAAAAGTCTGCAATATCAGCTCATGAGGAAACAATCTTTTTCATCATGCTAACTTCTGAGTGAAGTTTATCACATCGATCCTAAAAGACACCAAAATGAGTCGCCTTCTGCTACAATCCGTAGATTATCAAAAGAGAAACAGAATGGACAATGTCTTCAACTGAGTTTTCAGAAGATACAAAAACGGTGGGTGTTTTCTGTGACTATTTCTTATGTTTACCTTCTAAGAAATCTGCAACTATGGTGTTGAGCCTTGGCTTAGTAAAGGCATTTTACAAGAAGCTAAAGTAATATATAAACTTACTGGTTTCTAGTGATCTGATTAAAAGGGTCACACAGAAGTTTTCAATTGCTTACAGCTTTAATGAAGGTTCCTACAGAAGCTTCCCTTGGCACTTCAGACAGTTTGATGGAAAATGTTAGGATGCCCTAGAGACTAGGTGTGTGCTGAGGGAGTATGGGAAAGGTGGCTGGGAACAGCTGCATTCCACTTCCCACTCTACCTTTCTCCCCTTTGCCCCCAAGCTAGAATTATCCTTTCTGTTCACAAGGCACTTCCTGAGAAAGAGCTAAGGAAAACTGTCACCAACCCCTCTGTCCGCCCCCCAGAAGAGGATCCTGAGAAGGCTTGAGGGGCAGCCTGACCAGGAATGTCATCCTTTAGTGATGGCTCCATTTTGGGGTTAGTTTGTCTCTCTTCTAAAGGCAGGGAACAAATAATTAGATGAGTCAAAAAAGAGTTTCCTTCTTTTGGTTTTATTTGGAGGTTTAAAAAAAAAAAAAAACCAACTCCCTAAATGGGGAGGAGATTAAAACAAACAAAAAATAAACCACAGATTTAAAAAAAAAAAAACTGGGCTGAACAACATCAGTGAGAGGAAACTGTGGCCTGGGACTTTGAGGGGTTGCTGAGAGCACAAATGTCCCCTTCCCCTACCCACACAGCCCCATTTCAGATGTCACCCTTGTGCTTGGTGCTAGCAGTGACAAAACCAAAATGAGTCACCCTATGCTACAATCCATAGATTATCAAAAGTCTAAGACAGCAGGGTTGGGATAGAAGCCAAAGGTAAAAATCCCTGGCACAGATTTTGATCTTTTGTTTTTAAATGGTGGCAGCTTTGATTTCCTTCCTGCTGGTGTGGAAAGGATGACAGGAACAAGCAGAGTTAACCCAAGTGCAGGTGGAGAAGCTGCTTGAGCAGGAGTGACTGCTCTCCTGCTCCCTGTCCTCCCCTCACTGAAGCTAGAGGGAAGGGAGGATTGTGCTGACTCATTTGCCTAGATGGTTTGCTTCAAGGTAATAGATGCTGGATGGATCTCCAAGCTGGAATGTGTACGTGGACTCATTTCTAATGCTCTGGCAGACCAGCAATGTCAACCCTAACTCTCCCTTTCACAAGGGCTTGAAGGAAGGGAGCTTGGAGGGGGTCAGTTTTGGTTGCCAGCATCTGAACTCCCTTTTCATGCTCAGAACATTTGCAACTTTGTGAATCTTGGTATCTTAAAAAAAGAGTCCCTTCTCTAGCCTCCTTTGCAACTAGGTCAATGAAACATAACTAAGACTTAGCCAATCAGGGCCACTTGCTCCAGGTGGATCAGAAGCTTTTCGCATCAACTAATAGGGACAATGGAGAATCCTTTCTGGGGGAGCCTGCAGGGGAACAATATACAGGGTTCCAAGGGGCAGCAGTTCTCAGCAAGGTGTTCAGTGTCCGGGGCTGAGACTATGGTAGTGCAAGTTGTAGTGCAGCTCAGGCCAGCTACCCTCTCTATGCTATGATTATGCCTATGGCCTTGGCTGTGATCTTGAGTTCCTGCTTGCCATGTTTTCGTAGCCTGTTTCTCCAGCCTTCTCAGTAATTCTATGAGTTACATGATAGCCTTTCAACAAATTCTTTTGCTGTTTAAATCAGAGTTGGTTTCTGTTGCTTGCAACTGAGAACCCTAACTGTCCAACTACAACTGGTTTCAGTCAATCGTTTGCAGATGCTTTTTTTTTTTTATTTCCACAGCCTGCATTCTTCATGCCTCTGCCCTCCTGGCAATTCCACAAGTAATCCAGAAAAGGAGGAATGAGCATGCAGAGAATTTGACCACAGCTGGGAAGTGAGCCAAAAGAACTCTGAAGAACTTAAATATTAGATCCTTCACTTTGTTAGGTGGGGAAGAGGCAGGATTAATGAGACAGAAGGCTGTGAGATGTTCATCATATTTTATTTTTTAATCTCCAACCTGGTTATATAATGACTACTGTGGCACTTAAAGATCCCATGAAGGCACAGGCCAAGTCTATCTTGTTTTTCCCAGGATCTAGGTCACAAAAGATACTCAGTGAGCAGTAGCAAAGGGGCGACATTGGAAGTTTGTAAAAGAGAATTCAGGGAAGTGGAGCTTCATATATCCTTAATGTCTCTTTAAAAAAAGAATTGTCTCAACTCTGTGGGAGTGAAGATTAAGGCCTGTGAGTAGAGCCAACACTGCAGATATTCAGTGGTGTTGATTGAAGAGCAAGAGCCTGGAGCTTGAGCCATCAGACAGTCAAAGGCAGAGATGACACACTCTTAAGCAGACAGAGCTTGACTTGGGTCGAGCCCAGCAGAATGCCAGTCCATTTCATCTTGGAATGGGGCCCAAGAGTGCCTGCAAGCTGAACTGAGATAGCTCTTCAAAAAGCATGTTGAATCAGTTTCAAATGTGTTGACAGTACTTGGTTGAAACTCCAGAAGTGGGTTGGGGGAGGGGTGGAGTCAATTTGAATCTAGGAAATCAAAGACAGTTTTCCCATCAGCTACTTTAACTATACGTCAATGTTGTAGTAAGCCTGGTTTTGAGTAACACTTGTGTTTGGATTTGGGCTCATTAGGATGTATTTGCTATGAACTGATTCCAGTTCAGATTCTTTTGTGGGATGAATCAATGAAATTTTACCATAGGCAAGTCTCTTTGATAACTTGTCTAAGGTTTCATTTCCTAATTTTAAAACAGAGGGTTTGCCTGTCTGCTCACCAAATTCCTATCTAAAATGCAACATTTCTAATAGGTTCACTAAGGACAGAAAAACCATGGGTTCTTCTTTAGTATACCCTTTGGCCTGTGACCAAAGTTGGACACAGCAGGCCTAATCAGCCTTCAGGGTGACCATGTTCCACAGAAGCTTAGACGAGGCTCCTCTAGGAACTTTCCTGAGCCAGGATCGAGAGCCAGCAATGATAAAGTGAGAAAAGGAAGACCTATAACTCTTTGATGTGTAACTATAACCTCCAACCAGTTATAGGGCCTGTGAAATTAAAACTTCTTGGGGTGCTTAGGTTTGCTGGTGGCACTAGATTTTCAAGGAACCTACTTTTAGCCCAGACTCTTCTTTAAATTCACACTGGACAGAAGATAGTTGAAGCTAACACTTCCGATACTCTCTAGTCTAATGGAAGAGAGAATTTTGAAATACCATAATTATACATATAATGAACTCACGCTGTCCAACTTGCTTTCAACACACGGAATCTGTAGCCACTGCCTGTGCTTGGTGTGGGTGCTGCCACTCTTTCTGTGTAGGGCTCAGAATGATAAGCAGATTTGAAGGTCGGAAGTGACAGCAGACAGGATGGTCATCTTATTTCCTCTACTTCCTCTCTGGGGAGAGGCAGAAGGACTCCAGAGGCAAGAACGATGGGAAGGAAAACAAGTAAATCCCAGCAGGAAAGAGAATGGCAACAGACACAGAAGCTCAGCTGCCAGCAAAAATCTGATGCCCTGCCTTGCTCCGAGGAGAAGAGGCAAGTCTTCCCAAATCCAGGCGCCCCAACATGATTGCAAAAGGCACACCCATCGGCCCACAGACAGCCAACACGATTGAAGAACCAGTGAGACACCTTGGGAAGCTGCCCAAGTTTCTGAAGACATCTCTGTAAAAGCTGCCTTTCTTCCTAGTGGATGCTTGGACCCCAGCACAGGGGCGAGTGACCAAGATCAACCACACAAAGCTGGAAATTCTTTTTTTAAAGGAAAAGTTCATTTCAGAAATTTTATTCAAGGGCTAATAGCCAAGTCCTTCTCCCATTGGCGCCTGGCAGGGCTGACTGAGCAAGCGCAAAGAGGCTCTCAGGGAGCTTTGATGTCAACAGAGGTAGGTAGGGCAGGCCCTGGTGGAAAACTGTGAAGTCAGCACAGTTATCTCTGGCACTCCTCCCTTTCCCCTTGCTTCCCCTTTCTCCACCCATTTCCCCCCTCTCAGCTTCCAGCTTCTCATTTCCCAGGGGACCCTGTATCATATGAAAGGCCCGCTGTCATAAGATATGAGGGGGCCAGCTCATGGCTCCAGCTATGGAAGTCTGCTTTTTTTCCCCTAAGTCTAAAACAAACAAAGATGTGCATTCCATACATTTCCTAGGGAAAGAGCATGAATATAGAAACCTTGTCCCTTGTGCCCCCTCAGCTCAACCCCAAGAGTCTGGGGCCTCAAATTTGTAGCTATCGTCCTGACTCCTGGGGTTTTAAAAAGATTCAAAAGTGCCTCCAACCAATACAGCTGCTCGGTTTACAGCTCAAATTTAAACCACAAATTATAAAATGATAAATCGCTGCTCAAATCTCTTCCAGGAAAGACTATGTTGTCAAGATTAAGTTACAACCTCATGGACATATGAGTGAGTCTAGTTGCTGACTAACTCACTCATTTTCCTGCTAGAGATGTTTTTTCTTCATGAACTTTCACTGTTTCTGAATATTTTAAACAAAGAAAATGACTGAAGGCAGGAAAAACATAAAAACTTCTTAACCCATGGAATTTTTTATATGCTTTATGATGTAATGGCTGCTTTCGGGTTTTGTGAGAACCAAAGGAAGTTTAAGAAACAGCTTTGTTCTTGAGTACTTAACTGCCAGAGATCAGTGAGAAATGGCTTCACACTCACTTCAAAGTCTAGTTGGAAGGTAGTGTGTGGTAAATCAAAACTCTTTTAAGGAATTTGCGTCTTAAAGTATCTGCTCAGTGATTAAGTAGGATTGCAATCTGATTTACTGTATCTTGTTCCCATGTTAATCAATTCTTTGGGATTCTCTTACAGGAACTGGTCTAGTGACAGAGGAGCATGAGAAATAAATAGGCCATATGCATGCTTTCCTGTAATGCTGTTCCGCTCTGCCAGAACTTTGGCAGCAACAGGAAGAAAGATGAAATACTTGTTTGAGGCCTTTATCTTGCCTTGCTGCAGGGTCTCTCACACTGACCTCATTCTGATCACCTGGGGCTGCAGGAAGAAGCTCTATCTATCCTCCATTGTGTTTCTCCAGCTCAGAGCCTTGGTTACACAACTGTGACCCTGTCTGTCCCAGGCCACTCGAGTCTTGAGGACCATCAGACCATGAGTCATAATCACTTTAGCATCTACTCCTAAGTTCCCTCTTGTTTATTTTTGCACCTCCAACCCTTCAGTCTCTTTCTTGGGGTACCTGGATCCTGAAAGGCAGCTTTTGGCTTCTGATACAATTTCACCTTATCAGCCATGCCAGCAGACCCTGCTATGGTTACTCTTGTCTCTGCTTTTCCTGAAATCAGCCCCGCTGTCATTACTGCTGCTTTTTCTGGGATACTTCAAGTTGCGGAGAGAGTTCTTTTCCTGTGATTATAGCTCTTTCTTCCAATTTTAACTAGGCTGGCGTCTCTATGATTATAGCTCATTAGGACTCCTGAGGCTAGGAAGCATTTTTTTTATGCTGCCTTATTTTATTTTTTAAAATAACATGTATTATAACTTATTTTTGCAGAGAAACTTAAAGATGAGAATAATAATGGTCATTAATCCTATAGTCCAGATAACCCCTAATTTTTTTTAAAAATAGACTCATGAGAAGAAAATTAGAAGTTTTTTTAAAAAAAGTATGAAAGGTGAAATTAAAGCTCCCTATTCTTCCTGAGTTCCTCCTCAAAATATAATCAGTTACTGTTTTTGTGTTTTCTTG
The DNA here is from genome assembly GCF_964194135.1 of Talpa europaea. Lineage (NCBI taxonomy): Eukaryota > Metazoa > Chordata > Mammalia > Eulipotyphla > Talpidae > Talpa > Talpa europaea. The sequence goes on from NC_140072.1 coordinate 24,802,676, forward strand.
TTACTACATATTTATGTATATCCTTTAACAACACTTCACATAAAAGAGCTCTTCTATGCTCATCATTTTGCATTTTGCTTTTTTCCACCTAAAACACCATCTGAGAACTCTTTCCACATGCACATTACAGATATATTTGCTAATTCTAATGTCTGCATAATCTTTGTCAGAAGAGATCAGTCCTCCAAATGAAAAGCACTCAATTAGGGCCTCCCCAGTGGCACAGCGGTTGAGCAGCTGGGCTGCGAAGCTGCCAGCAACCTCTGCAGCGCCGGTTCGATCCCTAGCCATAGGTGAGGGTCCCACATGGCGTGCAGACCTCTCCTGCCATGCCCGCTGCTCCCCTCAGCAGTGTACTTCGGTCCTTCTGCCTGTTCTGCTCCCTGCTCTGGCTCTGGTGGATTCTCTCACCCTCCAGCACTTCTGACTGTACCCAGTGCTTGTATAAAAAAATAAATAAATCTTTAAAAAAAAAAAAATGAAAGAAAAGCACTCAATTAGAACCCTTGTCCCCTTGCTGTCCCTTTATTTACTTCCTCTACTCCCCAAGTTCAGAGTGACTTACATGACTAACATGTTTGGAAGAATAAGATAGACATGCTCAGTTCCACTGACCTTAGGACTGGGTTGCTTATAGGGAATGTACCTTTTATTCCCCAGATGTGGGCAGAACTGGGTATATATCTGCCCAATTCTAAATTTTATTAATAAGAAACCTATTTGTCTCTCACTTTGCAATTTATTGGACCTTCTCGGGGTTCTTAAATATCATTTCTTATTTGGACATATCAAAATTTATTAAATCAGTTTCATAAGGGTGTTGAATGGTTCTAGTTCATTGCTTGAACAAAGAACACCTCAATGAATAGCTTGTGCATATTAGTGACTATACTTTCTGCAAACACACCAATGGGTAAACTCCTTAAAATAAAGTGCTGGATCAAAGAAAGTTATGTGCCTTTGTGTTCCAAATACAGATGGGAGAAAAGACTACTCCCAACCCTAAAGGGTACTGGGAAGGGAATGCCTAGATAACAACTAATAATTCTATGACAATAATTAGCATTGATTTATTTTTCATTGTATGCCAGATTCATAAACACTTTATACATATTATTTTTTAATCTCCATAACAACTTTATGAAATAGTAGGTAATATCTCCATTATACAGGTGAAAATAGGGCCTCCCCGGTGGCGCAGCGGTTGAGCGCTGGGTTGCGAAGCTGCCCCCGGCCTCTGCGGCGCCGGTTCAATCCCCGGCTGCTCCCCGGCCACTGGAGGAGGGTCCCACATGGCGCGCAGACCTCTCCTGCCGCCCGCTGCTCCCCTCAGCAGTGTATTTTGGTCCTTCTGCCTGCTCTGCTCCCCGCTCTGGCTCTGGTGAATTCTCTCACCCTCCCGCGCTTCTGACTGTACCCAGGGCATGTATAAACAAAACAAACAACCAAACAAACAAATAAATAAATAAAACATGCCTCTATTAAAAAAAAATACAGGTGAAAATAATGAGATCAAAATTGTTAAATAACTAACCCAATGTTACAAAGCTAGTAAGTAGTAGAAATAGATTTCAAGTCCGTGATTGTGTGATTACATATTTCAAACCTCTCACCACCATACTAAAGGGTGTTCCCCATGGAGTAGAGTGGGTAGTAGCCTGGTTTAGCATTTGTGTATATTTTATATATATATATATAATATTGATTGTATTTAGATATATCTTAGGGAAGCTCCTACATGAAGACTTCATAAAAGCTCTAGGCAGTTGAAAACTTCTGTGTGCCCTTTAAAAATCAGGTCACTAGAAACCAACAAGTTTAGGATATTTACCTTAGCTCCTTATAAAATGCCTCACTGAGCCAAGGTTCAGCACTATAGTTGCAAATTTCTTAGAAGGTAAACATAATAGTCACATTAAAAACTCGTATTTTTTGTATCTTCTAAAAACCCAGTTGAAGACATTATCCATTATATTTTTCAGACTCATATCTTAGGATTGACGTGATAAACTTCACTCAGAATGGAGAACAATGAAAGAGATTTTGTTTCCTCATGAGCTGATATTGCTTCCTTATTTTCAGACAATATGAGTGATGTAATCAAGTGTGTTTCCCTTTTTGCTTTGACTGTCAGGAAGCCCAGCCTTAAACTTAATATCTACTTACAATATATATAGTAACTAAGAGCACAGATTTTTTGGGTTCAAGTCCCAGCTTGGACTCTTATCAACTGTGTTATGTGTACTGCACTTCCCTCAACTGCAAAATGGAGGTTTTCAAGTGTATTAAGTTATTTCATATTTGTAAAGCACTAAGAACACTACCTGGCATAGAATAAGTTCTTGATAAGTATTACTGAAGTAAGATAACTTCATCTATTTTATAATCATTTTTAATTCTAACAGCAATATATGAATTCATGTTTGTATCACACTAAATAATTCAAATAAATATAAGTATATATAATAAAAATGCAGTCCCCTTTACCTGAAGCATATGTGTCCATCTGATTCCATTCAATCTGCTTCTCTCTTCTCTCCTTAGGAGTTAATGCTCTGTATCTATGAGAGAAAGAGAAAGATTTTATTTGTTCAAAACTAATATACACCACTGGGAGAGAAGTTCTACACAATGATTAATAAATGGACACTGAAACAAGAACATCTGAATTCATGTTCCAGTTCATCTTCCTACCAGTTGGGTGACCTTAGACAAGCTACCCAACTTCTCTGAGACTGAGTTTTCACATAATTTCTACAATGGGGGAAGAAACTAGTACTTTCCTTTTTATGGAGATTAGGTGAGTTAATATTTGTAAAACTCTTAAAATAGTTGCTGATGCATAGAAAACACTGAGTGTTAGTTCTCATAATGATGTCTACAAATGTTGTACTGAGACTTGCCCTTAACAATATATCTTAGGGATTATTCCACAGCAGTATATACAGATATATCTCATTTTAAAAGTAATTAGTAGGTTGTTCTAAAATACAACCACACTGTAGTTTATTTAAATGTGCCCCATTTGGGTTGTTTCTAGCATTCAACGCTTTCTCATCTGAGGATGCAGAGTTACAGAATTGATCAACACAAGTTTCACCAGCCATCAGTATTCCACTATACTTACTTAACAAACACATATATTATTTGCTACATATCACACAATGTCCTAATCACCTTAAAAATCACAATATGTTTAATACTCCTAATAATACTATTAAAACTGGAGATATTTATTCCCCCTATTACACCTGGGGAAATTGGGGCAGAGAGAGGTTAAGTAACTTGCTGAAGATCACAGAGCTAGGAAGAGGAGGGCAGGGATTCCAACCCAGGCAGTCTAGACTTGCGAGTCCATACTCCAAACCACTCTATCCACACTCTGCTCCTCTCGTTCTCAAACCTGTGACTCACTTCAAAATCTCAACCTTCACTGGTCACATTTTACACCCATAATATGAATGGGAATTCAGCCTCTCTGTAATGTATTTAGAAATACAGAAGTCATCTAAAGGATGACATAATTGCTAAATCAATTTTTCTCCTTAAACTACTCAGAGCCAGCCTTTCCATTGTTCCTTACAATAGCCAGCCAGCACTGAGAGACCTTGGGTCATGAAACCAGCACTTGCTTAGAGAGGGCCCAGGTCTAAAGGTTCAGCCTCTCTGTGCCACGCTGGCCTGCTAAAGCAAACTCACAATGCAGGTCAGCAGACAGCCTTAAAATAAACAAACATGTTTGTGTTGCGCCCAGCTATGGAACACTGCAGATCCAATTAGGTAGTGCAAAACTCATACAAATAATCTTTCCTTTTCCCAATTCCTGCTCTGTAGGAGTCTTTCACAACTCACTTGGCCAATTCAAATTCCTAAAATGCTAAGGTTTAGAAAGTCTGGTCAAAAGTCTGCTAGTAAAATATTAAATTTTCAATTCTGGGTTCCCTATCACTTCTCCTATCCCTAATCTAAAATACTTTTAGATATGTGTACTAAATGCCTTTTTGTTAAAGAGATGGATGAGATATTTCTTTTGGCTTACATCCAGATGATCTGTCAAATTCACACTTGAAATTAAACACAGGGAGGTATACATAAAAAAATTTTAAAAAACAAAAGAACGAGAATAAGATCTGAGCACCCTTTTTAGAAATCAGAACATCTTTCCAAATGGTAGACTATAGAAAACTGAGTAGGTTTTTAAAAAATTTTTTTGCTTTGTTAATGGAAAAAATTATTTATACATACACATATAATTTCATCTTGTGGAAAGTTCTTATATTAATGATAAGAGTAGTTTTCATTTCAAAAGTGTTGTTCATCCTAACCTACTAAAATCTACATTTTTCCTTTTATAAATACACTCCTATCTCAGGTTTCTGTCATTAAAGAAAGAAAGTACTTAAGAACAGTTTTCTACCCATCCCAGAGCTTAAGTTTTGGCTCAAGGAACTTCCTGTACTGTGCCAGCTGTGACATGTTGAAAGTGGATCTGCAATTTCAGACAACTTGCTATACTTTTTTAGCCTTTATAATGGCTCGAGCCCTTTGCATTTTAGGAAATAAGTTGGAAGATAAGGAGAGAGTAGGGGGTGCTTGGACGGGAACAGGAAATAGGGTCTTATCAGGGACTCCTTAGTGTGCCTTTTCTCTTCACATCATGTGCCTTACCACATGTCTAAGCCAACTCCACTTACAGGGGAACTGGTTGTATGTGGAGTAAACAGGGTTGGGATGGGACCATGGGCTCATCTACCATTAATTACAATGCTGGAGATTAAATACAGGAAGTTATATTCTGGCAAAATTGCTAAGACCAGACAGAAGTTGAAAAAGAAGTGATGCATTTTTCATTAAAAATATCAGTCCCCCTCACAACAAACCCTCCTGCCACAATATCATCTAGAGATGATAAGGAGTATATATAGCAGCTATGATTCCTACCATCTAATCCAGCTTTCTGATCTCGTGGCTGATTGGACCAGAAGTGGGCACCTGATTCAAGGGAGTCAATCTATAGATGGCTACATTCCCATGACCAGTCATCAGGTATAAAAGAAAGGCTGGGCCCATCAGGGTCCTTCCCTCACAGAAGTGGCATCAAAGCAAAGAGAGAAGTTACCACCAGTGAGTAGTAAGATAGAAAAGGGTATGGCTGACTATATTTGTGAGGATTAAATATCAAGAAGACCTATGAATTTCTATTGGTGAGATCTGTGTAGCTACCTCAAAGTGAACTAACTTGTAGCACTAGTTTCTCTGAAGCCAACCCATCATGTTTCCTATTTTGGGGTTTCTGAAAGGTCCTATTACCTTACAGTATGTTTTTCTTTCTTAAAGCTCTTATACTTAAGCTGGAATGAATGCCTGACACTTGCAGAAAAAAAAAAAAGTCAAACTAAAGCATGATCAAAATAGAGACAAAATAAAGGAGACTGAGGAATCAGGAAAGTCTAAATTACAAGCAACAGAAGTAGGAGACTTTGTTAAAGTTCTTAAGGTTACAAATAATGTTATTAAATTGAAATCAAATTAATTATAGAATATATGGAATCCATGTATTCATGTGAAGGATGCTAAAGCAGCTCAAGGGTAGCTAGGACTTTTTTTTTAAGATTTATTTATTTATGCATACAAGAACTGGGGTACAGGCCAGAGATGAGAGGGGTAAGAGGATTCACCAGAAACAGAGTGGGGAACAGAATAGGCAGATTGACTGAGGGGAGCAGTGGGCAAGTCAGGAGAGGTCTGCTGTACCATTTGGGTCACTTCCCTGGCCAGGGATCAAACTTGTGCTGCAGTGGCTGTATATAGCTTCGTATGTTGTATCCCAAGCCCGAGCCACCAGGGAAGCCCTATCTAGGACTCTTAAAAACCAGTACAGTTCCTCAAACTGTTAACCATAGAATTGTCACCATATGACCCAGCAATTCCATTCCGATGCAAAGAAGTATGCACACAAAAATTTGCACACAATGCTTATAGCAGCATTATTTATAATAGGTAAGGAGTGAAAACAACTCAAAAGTCTATGAACTGATGAATGGATAAGCAATGTGATCATAAAAGAAATGATATTCTGATATATACTGCAATGTAGATGAATCTTGAAAACAATACAAAGTGAAAAAAGCTAAACACAAAAAGCCACGTATTATATAATTCCATTTATGCGATATGTCTAAAATAGACAAATCAGCAGAGTCAGAAAGTAAATTAGTGGCTGCTAGGGGCTGGGAAGAGTGGAAAATGTAAAGTAACTACTAATGAGCCAGGAATTTCTTCTGAGGGGGACACCCATGTTTTGGAATTAGATAGTGATGATGGTTGCTCTGAATATACTAAAAACCACTCAACTTTATACTTTACTAAGCTAAATGTCATGGCATGTGAATTAGATCTGAATAAACCTGTCATTACAAAAAAAGTTGTATATATAAAAACAGAACAAAACAAAAACAAAAAGTAGTGCCACAAAATGGAAAGAAAGCCAGGAAGAAATCATACAATTCTCTCTCTCTCTGTCATCTATATCATCTGTCTCCCTGTGAACATTCTTATCTCACTAAAAATCAGCTTTCTTAGCTTCGTCAAGCACATAGTAGCCAGACTATAAAACCTAGAGCTCAAAACTTTTATGTTGTGACAGAAACTAACTAGATGATCAACTGCCTACTTTCTATTCTGAGCATATCTGGACTGCATTTCCCAGCATCCTTTGCATTTAAGTGAAATTATCTAATGAGTTATAGTCAGTGGCATGACCCTGAGGGACAGTGATATCTAATATACACTTTCTGCAATGAAATTCCTTCTGCAATCCTCACAAATTTTCTTAAAATATCAGTCTTATTTTAACTACATCTTGGGAAATAGAAACAAGGTTTACATATTTCATTGTAAGGTAGATATTAGCCAGCTGGAAAAGCCATTGTGAGTTAGCTAGAGGTGACTGGAAAGAGTCCTAGAGCAAAGCTGCTGAGAATAAGGTGTCTCTCATTAACTAGCATGAATTGGGGAAGAAGCAAACACTTGATGGAGAGTCTCAGAAATACTTGGAGAGAAGACTGGATATCTGTGGTATCTCAAGATGCAGAATAAAGCTAGAGTATATGAAAGGTAGGTAACCCAGGAAGTCTAGAAAACATGGAGAACCTGTCTCTCTGTCTCTGTGTCTGTCTGTCTCCTTCTTTACTTTCTTAATATCCTTAAATATTATTCAAATACATGACCAGTATATAATGAATAATGACTACCCTACCCTATTGTATTATCATACTATGACTTAATTTAACTGATTCCAATTGGATTTTTTGGTTATTTCATACATTTGTAAGTAATACTACATTAAACATCCTTACATATTCTTCTTTGCATATTAAAAATTACTTCTCAGGTATATTTTCTGTGGCAAGTGGTATAGACAGTCTTAAGCTTCTGATATCAATTAACAAACTGCTCACTAGAAAGATCATACTCAGAAGAACTGCATAACCACTAAATCTCCACCCCCCCGGAACTGCATAACCACTAAATCTCCACCCCGCAGAATACCTCATTTCATGAGGTAACTTGCGCTTTTAAATGAACTGTCCTCATTTAAAGAGGCTGAACATGAAAGGGATTTCACCAAGAAAAAAAGGTCTCAAATTCCATTCAAAGGAATTGCTTTCCTTCATCTTCAGAGTAGTCTTTTTTTAGTTGATTTAGCTGTGAGAAAACATCAATATTCCTTATAGAGAGAGTTCTCTGACTGCCCTCGATTCTTCTCTTTCTACTTTGAATGCAAGGTGAAATAATTCATCTTCTGGTGGCATGGAGGAAGGAAACCTGCTCTTGGACCCCCTCAAATTAACCCCTACAGGTAGGTGTTCTGGCTCTATGTAAATGCCCACTAGGTCTTACACAACATTTTACAGTGATCAGGACCTTAAATGGGGAATACTGATGGGAGAATGTGACTGAGGTATGCAGACTGCATATAGAATCACACTGACTTATCTAATATTGTCTTCCAGAGCATGAAGAGTGTCAGGGCTGCCTGGAGGTCACAGCAATGAGGTACTCTCCCCAGCTATCCTGGCTCTTCCGAAGTGCACCTACCCCTAAGTTCCAAGAAAATCATGAGGATAACAGAGTCTTCTGTACCCCCAGGGCACATATCTACTGTAGGAGGAGGGTGAGGAATGATACAAAAAGCTTCTTGACCCCCTATATGGCGATGCACACACAACGTGCACACACATGCATTCTTGTTTGCATGTGTGTGCACATAAAATTTCTGCAAAAAGAAACTAAAGGGAACAACTTGATCAAAAGCAAATTACTCATTTTATATTTCTTCCTGTCTTCTCTGAAAAATAATTTCAGATTTCTAAAGGCAAATTAATACAGTAACACCCATACAGTACTACTCTGATGAACCTATGATAGTCACTCAGAGCTGCTTTCTTAAAGTCTGCAGGTAAAAGGAAACTATTTCTTAAATCCATTGGAAAGACTTTATGTGCTTTAATTACATCCATGAAGAACCATAAACTAGGGATGGGAAACGTCCAGGTCTTTAATCTTACTATTATGGTCAAAGTGTTTCATTGCACTTGAGAACCACTTAGGACTTCTTACATTTCTAATTACAACTTATTTTTAACATGCCTCTTCCTTACTCATAGACTTCTGAATTTTGGAGAGAGAAAGATTTAAAATAAAATGAAATAAATCTTATCTTTTATGTTTATTATTATTTAAATCAGATAAGTTTGACTTTCAACTTTGAAAAGACTTCGTTGAAATGTTTTGAGACTATTTAGTCATTTGTTTATTGGATTAAAAAATTAGTGTTTTAAATGACCATATGTGCAATTCAGATATCATCTAATGGTATACCTGAAATTAAGTTGCTAACTAATCAGACTTAGATTTAGTAGCTCATCCACAACATCTTATCAGTTTCTAATGCGGTATGGAACAAAATAAGTATGAATGAGAATTATTTGGCTTAACTCTGTGTTGGACATAATTTAGTAGAAGAAATAAAACTTTCTCAGGAGGATAAGAAATTGATAGGACAGACTGTTGTCAAAGGAATACTTAATATATTAACTTATAGTACAAACTGGATAGTGGTGTAAGGGGGATGGTAGTATGGAATGGAGAAGAAGTATCTAAGAGATAACAAGTAGGCAGTCTAGGAAGTCAGGTTCTCTAGTCCAAGGAGAGAGTGGGAGAAAGGCCTTGGTAACGCTGGCTTACATGCATAACCAGTTAATGCCAATTGTAAAAATTTGCTTCTTTACCATATTTCAGCTGAAGTCGATTTTCTTCTTCTGCTCTTCTTTATCCATTCATTTAACAAGTATTTATAGAGCACTTGCCATATGCCAGGTACTTATCTAGGGACTGGGAATACAGCAGTAAACAAGACAGACAAGATCCTGCCAACCTACTTTAAACTGTAGCCTATGTTTTCTCCTTCCACTTTGACATCACTCTCTCAGTTTTTAGCCTCTACAACCCTACTTCTTTTCCCACCACTATGATAACACAGCTCTTTAAAGACCAGTGACCTGGGGGGTGGGGAGAGGGCAAAGTAGGTAAAAGGAATTAATTGCATAGGATAGACTTGTACTTTTAGTGGTCCCTTAATAGTACATACAATATCTACAAAAGTATATGCAGGCATTGGTTAATAATGATGCACACCTGAAACTTACATAATGTTACAATGTAATGTTACTTCAATAAAGAAAAAAACACCACTGATCCCCTAATCATGATACCTAGAGTCCCCTTCTCAGTTCTCATCTTCCTTGGACTCTGTAACATTTAATAGCATTAGATCATATTTTAAAGTCTTCACTCCTTTGGATTCTGTGATAGACCCTAATGTGACTTGCCTCTTGTAATTATTACTATTTCTTCCCTGGATGATTCTCTTGCCTCCTAAATATTGGAGTCCCTCAAGATTTATACTCTCCTCACTTCCATTTTCTCTCCTAATCTTTTTCCTTATTAATCTCTCATGACTTGAACCATGGGCTTTACTTAGAAATGTCATAAATCTATATTCCCAAGCCTACCCTTTCCTTAACTCTAATCCCACATTTCAAGCTGTGTGCTGAAGGCTTCCATTGGGGCTTCTGGTCATGATGCCAAGGTTGATCTGTTTAAAACTGAAGGTGGTGTTGTGCCACACATGGTTCTCAACTGCAAATAACAGAAACCCACTCTGGCCAACTCAAGCAGAAAGTGAATTCACTGGGAGGATATCAGGTGGCTCACTGGATCAACAGGGAAGCCAGAAGACCAAGCATGGAAAATGGGCAGGAACCCAGGCAGTCTAAGGCACAGAGAGCACGGCCAGGCCAACTTCACCCCACAGGAGGAACCGGCTAAGGATGCTGACCTGGAGCTGACTGTCCCATCTTCTTCTCCCCACCCCCCAAATCACTGCTAGTCCTAAATGTTTCAACCACCTTCCACCATATGCCTTAACTGCCAGTTTTGGAGTTATTCTTCCAGATTAGAAGACCTAGACAGGAGCACCCAAATGGTCTAAATCATCAGCCTGGGCCCCAGTTGCTAAAGATGAGTCCTGACTCCCTTCACCTTGCCACCAAAGGAAAAGGTTTCTGACATGGGCCAACCAAAACAAATATCAATTAACTACTAAATTTTTTTTTTCTCTAATCACCTCATTTACTTAAGTTCCCGTTTACATTTAATGTCACCATCGTTCTCTCCACTGAGAAATGAACCTCTTTTATTCCTTTCTCTCCTTCAGCTTCTGAGCAGTCATACAGATCTGCAAAAGTTTTGTTTGTGGTTCATTCATTTGTTGTTTTTCTTCACACATCTTGCTTCTTGGACTTTTCTCTGGGCATCCCTTTACTACAATAGTCTCCTAACTGCATTATCCACTTCCAGTGCCTTCTCCAATTTATCCACCCACAGATAAATTTTCCTCTAACAATATTTTGACCATATCATTTGCTGCTAAAACTACATTTTTGATATATGTGTGAGCCTGGCATTCAAGGATCATAACAGAATTCCAATAAGACTAAGATGCAAACGATGCAGTGAAAAGAACTTAACTTTCAGATGTAGACTGACATGGGTTCAAACCCTAGTTTTCCCACCTTCTAATTGTAAACTTTTGAGGCTCATTTTCTTGATCTGAAAATGGGGATAATAAAACTTACTTCCTAAGTCAGCTCTTTGAAAGTTGGAAGAGTGTTTTAAGTTGTATTTAGGTTGCAACATCAACTTACAGGTAGGAGCTTATAATAGACAGTATTCAAATACAGACCTGTCTAGTTCAGAACCTTAAATGAGGTTGTCATCAATGTGGTTTCAACACAGGCAAGTTAGGATCAGCACACTACATGTTGTGGGGGCTAAGTGGCAATCTAACCACCACTTATAACATCACTCCTAATTTCAAACAGTTGACTTACAAATGACCTTTTGGAAATACTTTATTTGTAAGTAGAGAACTTCCTTTGTTATTAATTTTAATTTCTCTGAATGGCTGTTTTCCATTGTAACAATGCTATTCAGAAGTATTCCCCTGCAGAATTTTAATTTTGTGAAGAGCAACTATGAATCATTTGTGGGGGAAAAGTATACAGTTATATGGTAGACAGGTGAAAATTAGTTATTGGTAAGGCTTGCCCAACATCCTGTAAATGTGGTGAAGCTCTAGCACATAGAAAGAAACTTTAAAGTCGGTTCTACAATCTCAGTAAGTTTAAGCCCCACTTCATGGCATAAATATTGAGTTAGCACAGGGAAATTTTAGCTCAGCAGGCTGGGCCTCTTCTCTTTGCTAGACATGAATGGCACTATCATAGTTACCAAAATTATCCTCTGTGTGCATTCACTCACTCACTCGTCATCCATGCAACAAATCCACCTAAATGAACTGTGTTTGGTGATCCCCAAAGATAGAGCTCAGTCTCATAAGCTCTTACACCAAGAATTTACAGCACTTCTAATTGCTTCTTTTCTGAGGTAAGGCTGAAAAGTGTTCGGTAAATGGTAACTGTGCCAAGGCTGGTAAAAAAGCTATTTAATAAACATGATACTTTAAACAAGTCTGTATAGATACAGTTCATGCTAAGCCATGAATTAATATACAATGCAACATTAAAAAAAATCTTAAACAGTTTTTGAAAATTTATGAGACAAATAATATAAAATGAAGTCTCCTGTATCTCTGTATCTTTTCCTCAATTTCATTTTCCAAAGGCAACGACTTTCTAATATTTTGGGGTATATCCTAGCATGCTTTTTATTATTCTCTTGCAAGCATTTAAAATATATTGTAAGCATTCTTTATGGTTAGAAGCTAGAACAACATTGCCATTTAGTTTCACAGAGTTTGGAACTCTTTCATATACTGCTAATGTTAAACATATTATAAAAACAAATAATCTTTTTTCCCATGTAGATATATTAATTTATGATTTTAAAAGTCAAAGAAAAACATTTTTTATCTCTATCATACTTATGCTCATGTAGACAATAATACCATCTGCACATTTCTGTAACTACAGGGCTTAGTTTTTAAAAGAACATTAAGACAACAAAATAAAAGGAGCTGAAAGTTCAGCATACTTAAAAAAAAAACCTGCTTTTTATGTCACTTTAAAAATAACTGAGGGAAAGTCAAGATAAAAAGTGTTTATTGTTACCTTTCAAGGTCATCTAACTACTGAGAGCAAAAGAAAAAAATTCAGTATAGGAATCTTATTTTTCTTCAAAGCTTAGGTAAAGGTTTTGACAGTAAGTCGTAATACTTAACAGGCATGCTAAAACTCATCCCACAATAACCTCATTTTGACAGAGGGAAAGGTAACTGTGCACAGAGTCTGCAACTACGCAAGATTCTGTGTACCGAGAGAATGTTTAAAATTTTTTATTATGTGATATATCTATATTTAGCCTTGTCAATAATTAGGCTCCTGAAAAATGGTACATATTTTACATTTGCCTAAAATAAGATGCATGTAAAGGGCTCAATTTGAGGCTCAAAGGGGGCTCTGTATTAAAAATAATCTAAAAATAAATATTTTTTAAAGTGAAGAATCCAAATAGGCATCCATAACATCATGTCTGGATTTTTATAGGTCTGTGTTTGATGATAGTGTGTACCTATATTTTCATTTTGAGGTATTTATATTACATCTTCCATTTTATTATAGCAGTATTAATCAGTTTGTGGGATCTAATTTAATAAACACAAAACTGAAAAGTTAATGCTGGCTCTTTAAAACAATTGGGCTTGACTGATGAAATAACGTGTTCAGACTGACAAGTTTTCAGAATTCCATATTGTTCAATATTCAATAAATGGTTATTGAACAGCTACTCTGTAATAGCCATACAACACTGAGTAAAAACAAACGATGCAAACCTATTTATAATAACATCAGTTAATACTTACCAAGTACTTAGAACATATTAGACCCTGTTTTAAGGGCTTTACGTGTATTATCTCATTGCATTCCCTTGATAACTTTAGGAAGTAGAAATGTTATCATTCATAATTCATGGGTGAAAAAGTTGAGACACAGAGATTAAGAAATTTGTCCAATGTTGCACATTTGTTAAGTGGCACAGCTGGGATTTAAATGTAGGCAGTATGTATGATCCCAGAATCTGCACTCTCAACCACTGGACTACTCCAGTACTACCTGTCCTATATTCCAAAAAGTCTCCTCGTAGGGTTCAATCTAATGGGTGAGACACTTATTGAACAACCAGTCAAGGAAATGATAAATTAGAACTTCTAAGTGCTATGGAGAGGAGTGTGGCAGAAACTCTTTGACCCATTGTTTTCCTTTTCCCTTTGGTTACAGACACTATATTTCATTGCCTGATTAGCAGTTAAATATGGTCAAGGGACCAAGTTCTGGCCTAGGGAATGTAGATAAAGTGAAGTACGCACTTCCATAGCTAGACCATAAGTTTCTAATGTGATCCTCCACGTTCTTCCACCACTACCCCATTCACTGGCTGAGAGAGTAGAGACCAAGATAAAAGAAGCCTGGATCCTTGAATGACTTCATGGTAATCTTCATTGGATAGTGATAAGAGTGGAAAATTTTATTTTATTAAGCTACTGAAATTTGGGGAGTGCTTGTAACAGTGTCTTCTACCTTGACTAATACAGAAGATGAAATTTTGAAGTTGAAGGAAAAAAATAAACTCTAAAACATAAGACCTTGAATTCAGAGTTGGGTATGGGCTGGTGTGGAAACAACTAGTGGAGTTTAGAATACTTGAGAGTCCTATTATGTCATGGCAAATATTTGCTATATCTGATGCTGTTAGTAACTTAGAAGTTGGAACACTACTTGCCTAGTAAGCCTATAGCTCTAAAGTTTTTGGAAAGAGTTAGAGTAATAGTATGAGTTGGCTACTATTTCAAATTTCAGCAAATCATCATAAGAAAGAAAAGCAAAGAGCTCCAGTGGCACAATTGGTTTTATGCCAGAGCACAGTATTTATAAGAAAGAGAAAAGCTCAAACAAGATTTGGCTGGTTTGCAAGCAGAAATAAATGAAAACTAGAGGAATCTGGAAACTGGGGGTCAGATTAGAAAGCTGACTACTTCTAAACATCCAGATAGGAAACAAAATATTAAGAACCTTTGAGTAACAAAGGTTCATTTAGATCTGGACTCACAGCAAGGATGTAAATGAGTGTAGTCTTCCCACCCAAGTCTGATGGCCTGAAGATAGCTCCCCATTAAACTGAGAAAGCAAGGAACTACGGAAGGAAAACAAAGATATAAATTACGCTTGAGAATCATTTGTAGGAAAGAATTTTGGGTATGGCTATCAACACATGGAGCAGACTGGAAGCAAAGAGATCAGGAGCCTACCGACCTTGAGGGAATCATGTTCTCAAAGAAATCCTTTGATTATTTGAGTTGGAAAGTAACCTTTGGTCTCATATTTGCACAAGCAGAAAGTGAGCTGAGTATCCTACAAGAAAGGTATACACCCTGACATTGTTCTTGTAGAATAGGTAAGTCAGGGATCATGGAGCACAATGGACAAAAGAATTCCTTGAAAGACTAAAACTTAAGAAGAGAACTTTCCTTAGTGCTCATAAAACCTATCCAGCAAGATTCCAGAATTGCTGTGGATAGTGATTGCTGTATCTCTCCTATTTGCTATTTTTCTGAATAAGCATTTATTTACCTATCCTTGCTTTTTTTTTTTTTTAGTAAACTTTTGGTTGTAGTCACTAGTCAAGATAAGCATGAATTATTCTGGTAGAAATAAAAGTAACTATTGCAGAGTCAGATTTATCATGAAATTAATGAAGCATAAGCTCCAGGTCTCACTTACAGAGATCTTTTTCAAGCCTCCAGGAAAGTTTGTCTTTCCACTACAATTTCCTCTATCACATTTCCCTTTATGTCAGATAGTATTGGAATGGTCTTGGATATTTTGGCTTTCTGGCTGAGGGAAAGCAAAGTTGGGATACATTTAATTTCAGACTTAATGAGATACTTACATGCTGTATAGTCATTCCCAATTAATTGAGTTATTTCAGTCTGTTTTTCTTTAACAAGAAATTCCTGCAACACCCCTTTGGCCCATGACACTGATTCAACCCCCATCCCATCATGGAGATGCAGGGCTAGAGGTCATAATGTGAATTTGTTAACAGCAGCCCCCAATTGAGCAGCATCAGTCCAGACTATGTCGTGGTAGGCAGGTTCGATGGCTGACCCTGACTCAGCTCTGTTTGAGTTTTATGCAAAAAGAGAAAAAAACTGGCAGTTTTGGAGACACACGGGTCAGTTTTGACCCTGGCCAGTGCCATTCTGATACAGCACAACTTACCTGTCCAGTACCAGCATGAGACAGTGCTGGCCAGGTTGGATGTACTACCTAGATTTTGCTTTTGAAAATGAACCAGGTCCAAGCTCCTACTAGCACCAATTAAGTCTTGGAAACAGCTGAACCAATCAGGTTATAAAGGCAGGTACCCTGAAGGTGAATGTAGGGAAAGACTTAGGCGAGGTCTGGGGATGGTTAAATGCGAGCTTGGAAGGCTTCATTTGGTTTGGGAATGTTTGACTCACCTTAAAAGAGGCTTCAGGAGACACACTGCAGTCGGTCCCCCTCTCCTGCAACTCTCTCTAGAATGACTTACTCTCCTCTCAGTTCTGTGTTACAGAACAATTTAGTCCCTGAACACCTTAGTGTTCTCCCGTTTAACCAAAACTGATCCATACAAACAAGTCTCAGGAGGGATTTTGGAAACCACAGGAGATGGTCTTTAGAAGGATGAGGAATCTGGCTGAAGGGATGAAGATGAGGGCTGTGTTTAAGTTACAAGTCCAGTCCTTCCACTTGCAAATGAATAAAGTGAAGCTCAGACAAGTTTAGTGACTTGACATTCACTTCTGGAGTCACTTGGTGTTGGGCCTAGAATCCAGCCTTACTTCACTTCAACCCTTTGTTGCAAATCCACAGTAAGCAATCCTGTGATCTACCCTGTATAGGGTGCTTTGCATCCCTGGCGGAAACACTAGGGGGAGTAAAGAAGCCTGGGTTCTAGCCCTGCTTCCTCCAGGCTTTATGACCTTGGGCAGGTCATATCCTTTCTAAACTTGAGTGCTCTTCCTGAAGGGGAGGCAAGATGAATTCTTGAGTCCTGCTCAGCACTAACATGTCCTTCTTGGGCTCTGCCGTTGTGGCAGTGATGGCCCTGAGACCGCCAAGAAGACTGGCTCCCATTAGTCCTTAACCCAGCCCAATCCTTGGACCTGGGCAGGAGGAACGTCCCTTGCACTAGGTTGCCTCCTCAGTGTCTCTGGAGGACACGAGGGGTGATACTCTCTAGTCAGGTAGGCTCCAGACCTGAGCTCCCCTGGGGCTGCGAGGAGCGAGAATGCTGCCTGACGATCTGTCGCCAAGACAATTACGGGCTCTCATGAGGGTCTAGGCCGGAGGGGCAGCCCTCACTCCCACCAGCTCGCGACCTGCTTCCAGACCCGAGTCCTAACCCCTCAGCGGGCCCACCGCGCAAGCGCGGTCACCAGCCCGTCGCCAGGCGGACGAACTTCCAACCCAGGCAAGGTGAGAGGGAAGGGTCGGGAAGACCCCGCCCCCGTGGCGTCACGTGGGAGGCGGAGTCGGAAGCGTGACGGCGCGCGCGGGGGCGGGGCTACCGCTGCGCGCGGGCGCGGGGGGCGGGGCGCGACGAGGCGCTCGCGGCTGCTGCCTGGGAGGGAGGCCGGGCAGGCGGCGCGGCGCTGCCGTTCTTAACCTGACGGGGAAGTGGCCCGGGCAGCTGCGGCTCCTTGCCCCAGGGCGGCCGGACGGACCGACGGACGACGGAGGCGGGGACTGGGAGCCGAGCCGGGCGACCGAGAGCGCGAGCGGGCCAGGCTCGGCGTCGGCCACTCCGCCGGTCCGCTGAATGAAGTGCCCGCCCCGCCGCTGAGCCGGAGCCGGGCGCTTTCCCCGCAAGATGGACGGTTTCGCCGGCAGCCTCGGTGAGTGCGGCTGAGGAGCCCTCCGCCTGCGCAGGGTGGGAGCGTTGTTCCCTCCTCACACAGCCCGGGCCCCGCTCTCCACCCTGCCCCTCGGGGTGGCCGGCTGTGGGTCCACGGTACTTGCTCCCCGCGGAGCTGCTGCCCCTCTGCTGGCTGGGGTGGCTGGAGAACCCCTCCCCCCAGGCCCAGCCCTCCTCTGCATGACCCTCTTCTCCTCCCAGCGGCCCCTTCAGTGAGGGGCCCTCTTTCATGAAAAGTGGGGACCCCTTTTCTCAAAGAGGCGATCGCTAGCTGGTACACCCCCTCCCCATATCCGGCTCCCCCCCCCATAGACCCACCTTAATAGTTGGGACACCCCTTTTTCGAACCCTGACCCCCCCTCTTTATGGTCCAGCTTTCCTCCCTCTTTCCATATAACGACTATCTTAAAGGGTGGGGACATCCCTTACCCACACAGAAGCTCCCTTTTAGGGCAGGGACCCTCCCCTGCCCCCCAATTCCTCCTTCAAGAAAGGGGATGTGCCCCCACCCACAGTCTTAACGTTCAGTTTGGAGACTTCGAGTAACGGACAACTTCCCTTCACTGTTTACTTCTCTGAATATTTCGCAGTGGTAGAGAGAACCAGTAGCCCTGAAGCATCATTTGCTTAATACAGGAAAGGAAGAGGTGCATTGTGTTGGGGGACCCTCTTTAAGAGAAGAGTGAAAGCAGAAGTATTTTCTGGCTCTGCAAGCATGCTGGGGAAAAGTAATCCTGGCCAATGAATCCATAGGAAAGGGGTCCTCTGTCAGGGAGAAAGGATTCTCCATTTTTGGAATATGTTGTCTTTGTGGAATGGAGAAAGGGAAGAAGGTTATTAAGTAGCTTCTTAAGAAGTATCCTTTCATTGTTCCCTTTCATTGGAATAAAGGTAGTAAATTTCGTAACTGGCTAAGGGAATCAGAGCTCCAGACCGGTATTCAGTGCCCTATAACCTGTGTCTGGAAATTACTATTCTTTGAGGCCCTTGGAATCTGGTTACTGTAAAGATTGAGCTCAGTTGTTAAGATGGTGAAAGAAACAGTTTCTGTTTGGGCTGATTACTACCGTTATGTGATACCTGCTGCAGGATTTGTATTTTAAGCATTTTGTGTGGAGGTAGCTTGTATTCAGAAGCCTTTCTTTTGCATTTTTTGACAATAAGTCCCTAGTTGGTTAATGTTCATGGATTAGTTCATGATCTGGCCAGAGGCCATGCTTTAATCTATCTAGACATGTTGGGATTAAGTTGACTTTTAAAATCTAAAGCAAAAAAAGTAAGTCAATTAGCAAGGGAACCATTATTGGTATTAAATATCATAATTTTGGTCTTAACTTTCTTTGGGAAGAAAAGAGTGCTTTGAGGTTAGGAATCCTAAAATAGGAGGCAACTGAGTGCTACTCTTTCTTCAAAGGCACCTGTTGTCCATTATCTAACCTTTGATGTCTTATAATTCCTTACATAGTGAGGTGGTTTTCATCCTTGGGTGCTTTTTAAAGAGGCATCAGCTTTGCATTCGTTTTTACTATTTTCAGCTTTATGTCTGGTTTTATTCACCAATCATATTGGACTGAAAGACTTACCCTGTATGTTCACTAGAGGTAATCATAGACTAAGGCAAAAAATTGATTGCCTTTGTGGATGTTGTGGGGTAGAGATATCCCTGCACTATGTTGGCTCTTCAGCCTATAGTAGGAATGGTAGGATGACTACTCACAGGAGAGTCAGCTTTAATTTGAGGTCTTCTGGAAAGCTTGTGAAGCTTCATCTTCTTTAAGTACCTTGAGAGAGATTTTCTCACCAACTGGGACACTTAAATTTATTTTGAAATAGTGGATATTCATTAGGTAACTGATAAGAGAGAATGAAAGATGAAGTTGATTGTAATTGGGGCTCCCGCTTTATATAAAGAGCATTTACAGCTGACGTAATTTTTTTGTTTTGTAATTGGTGCCATTTTGGGTAGTACACTGATGAGGCTTTTCTTCAGGTTTGGTGTTGATCTGGAGTAGAGAAGATGCCTATCTCTAAAGAGAGGAATCTGTGTTAGCAAAGAGGGAAAAAAATGATTCCTGGCAGTGTTTTTGGAGCTGCTCTTGATGAAGATACTTCTCAGCAGGAGCTCTGTGCTTTCTCTTTCTGTCCCCCTTGTTGGAGTAAAGCTAGGCCCCATCTTAATTGAAACCTTAAAGGAATGAGGGGGAGGGGTATTGTTGGTATATTTTACTGGTAGCCTTTAAAGCAGAGCATTGCTCAGCTCTTGCCAAATTGCTTGTTTCTGTTCCCTGCAGTTCATTAGTCTAGAGCTGAGAGTTACATTGATCTTTATTTTATTATCAAGAGAGCCATAATGTAAGGGCAAGCACTTGTATTCTAGATGTTTAAAACCTTTTTTTAACCAAACAAGAATTTAAAACGTGGCCCCAGAAGAGCTACACAAATACTGAAAACATTTATCTTCAAGGAAGTATATCTGTATCTCCTTTTATATGCCAGATAGGTTTTTGAAAAAGCTGCATTTTTATAAGCAGAAAAGTTGAGTGCTTTATAAATAAGGATTCTAGAGAAACTGATTATTTAAGGGAATCTTAGTGAATCATTTTTGTAAAATGAAAAACTTAAAATTCAAACTGTAATCTTGATTATTGAGTGTTTGGACAAGGAAAATACATGTATTTAATAAGATGCCTAAAAACAGTGAAACCTGTGTGTAGTCAGTTTTGACATAATTGAGAGGAATATTAGGTGACTGGCTGTGCCACATTGAAATTTCACCAGTTGTATTTTGTTTTACATAAAAACAACCAAAGGATGCTTTTAATCTCTGCTGCTGATGAATTTAAGACAAGTTGGCTGGCAGGTGCTTGTACTCTGGAATTTCCCTTAGGCATAGTATCTTTTAGTTCATGAATTATGGTAATTTAAAAGGGGAGGGGAAGTATCCTAAATATCTTGGTGTCCTGCTTCCAAATCACTACACACATACATACATCTACAAAATGTATGTACATTTGTATGTTTTAAATCTCAGGTCTGTGTACAAAAGTGGGAAACTATTGATGCAACTTTTCTTGATTTTCATAAGGCAGGGATTAGGCTTGGCTTTTTAGCAACTCATTATTTTCATAATTAAGGTTTTAATTTTAAGACTTATCTTGGAATTTGCTAGACATTAGTCAGTATTACACCCAAAGAAAATATAGTTAACAGGTCAATTTTAACTTTTTCTGCCCCTAAGCTTCAAAAGAAAACTCAATTTTTTTTTTTTTTAAATGAAAAGTCAATGAAGCGATACGGTTAATTTCTGTAAGATATTTAACATTCTGACTGCAGGGCATTTGAGCAAATAGTGGTATGCTTCAATTAATGAAATATTTTAGGAAAACTTTTAACATCACAGTTTTAAAACTGATTTTTCATCTCATATATAGTCTTTCTTAATGAAGTGTATGATTTAAAATATTGATCTAGTCTAACACATTATTTCGTATGAAAATGTTTCTCGTGTAATAACATTTGAGGAATTTTTCCTTAAACAGCTTTTAATTTCTTGTTGGATTCAAGGTACTCTTAAGATCTATTGCACGAGTAGTAATTTTTAAATGATTGCTGCTACATCTATAATATGAATTAGCTAGAGTATTTTTTAACATTTATTTGTGGTAACACCCGTTTTGTGACTAGCACAGTGTTTGGTTGTCCTTATGGAAGGACGATGTAAGATATTTGTCCTGGCCTTTAGGAGCTTACTATCTATTTTTAAATAGACATCTAAAATATTTAAGCATAAATAAAGTAAGTACCAGATGTTGGAATAGAGGAGTGGAGCACCATTTAGAATGCAGTGCTATGGTCAAGCATGTAATTTTTGAGAGAGAACATTTGGAGATTGATAAATTTATGTCTAAAGAGCCTTGAACATTTTTATATTAAAATAGATGGAGTCTGAGACTTTCAAAAAGTCGAAGGGAATAATCCACTTTATCAGCTATTACCTCTGTGGAAGAGTCTCAAACCTATAGTGTATTTTATCTTGTATATGAGCGCTTATCATATAGTTTTAGCTGTATCAGAATATTATCATGCCTTAAGTTTCTGTATTGCTTTGTAGTTTACAAAAAAAATTTATCTCATTTAATTTGAACACTAACTGTGGGAGAGAAGAAATTTTTCTCCTCTATATGAGGAAGATGAAGTTCAGAGAATTTGTGATTTTTTTTTTTTAAACACTGTTTGAATTCACATTTTTTTTTTTGGTGGGGAACCTAAGTCAGATTTGTATTTTGTATTATTTTTAATTAATGAAAGCAATACTAAAGAAGAAAGAAAAATAAGCTGTGGTTTTCTCCAGTTCATCTGTGTGCAACTGATGGCAACATATTGATGTACTTGTTTTTAAAAATATTCCTGGGCCTGGTTGTTTGCATGGTTAAAATCATACTAAAAATATAATTTAGCATTTTGGTTTATTCATTGGACCCTCACCATTTTTTCCACTTGAATTCAGATTTCTCTGATGGAGTCCATTGCTCTTTTCTCTACCCCTTTACGGACTCGTCAAAGCCCTCTGGTACATCAAATCTAATGTGCCTGAACCTGAACTCCTCCTCCTCCTCAAAAATGAGCATCTTTTCCTTATTTTTCACTGAATGTATCACCCCACTTTGAAATCTCAGAACCATGTTTGGTTCCTCGACATTTTTGCCTACCACTTAAAATTTCTTCTAAGACTTGTCATTTCTTATCACTGTTTCTCATACCTTACTTTCTTTCCTTTTCTACCACCTCAGGTCAAATACTTAGTATTCTGTATTCCTGGATTTTGCATACCCTCAAGATTTTCTACCTGTCCAGTTTATTTTGTGAAGGCCAGAAGGGTGGTCGGGACTTCAAATTAATGTTCCTAAACCAGTGTTTTGATGTGCCATTCACTCTCAGATCACTTCATTGCTTTAATGACTAAATCATACACCTTAGCAGGATGTTTGCATGGCTTAAATTCTTCCTATAGCTTATTAGTTGCAAAAGGAAAAATGGTAACTCTATACTGTAGTGAAATCCAGTAACACCTTGAGCACATGGTCAAAGTAAATAGCATTAGTGTGCGTTGTGTGCCTCTGAATCAAACGCCCTGAGCAGAACACAATGCTTATATAAGTTCTCCAGCCAGGAATGCATAACCTGAATGTAATAATAAGGAAATACTGAACTTTAAATGAGCAACGTTCTATTTTTTAAAAGATTGTGGAAATATTCCAGGTTAAAGGAGACTAAAGAGACGTGACATTTACTTGAAATACCTAACCCTAGCCTGGATCTTGTATTAGAAGGGAAAAGGCTATAAAGGATATATTATTGGATCACTTGGCAAATTGGAATATTGATGGTAGTTTAGATAAAAGTATTAACATAAATGTTAAATCACTGAAATTGATAATTCTCCTAAGGTTATGTAAAAGAATATTTTTCCAGGAAATACATACTGAAGATTTTAGGGATAAAGAGCCTTGATATATGTAATTCTCAAATGGTTCAGGAAAAAAATATGTACTACACATGCGTTATATTACACATGTATTATATATACACATGTATATACTTTTGTGTGTGTATAACTGTACGTGTATGTTAGAGATGGGAGGAAGTGTATGTATAAATAAAGCAAATGAGTAAAATGTTAACATTAGGTGAATTTAATAAAAGCTGTACAAATGCTCTTTGTACTGTTCTTATAGCTTTTCTGTGAGCTTATAATTATTTTCAAATAAAAACTTAAAAAAATCATATTAACTTTGCAGTATATTCCATAATATAGCATTTGAAAAATACAGAAAATCTTTCCCAGAAAATTCCAGGCAAACTCTTGGGGTAAAACTGTGACTCCAAGAATATGTTCCATGTATATCATGTGGTTTTCTTTTATCCCTGGGCCTCAGTTTGAGAAACATGCCTCTGGGCCAGAGGCAGCTGTGGTTCAAATTTAGCCAACAGACATGTTTTGTTTGGCCCTTTTGAGTGTTTTAAAAATTGGGAAATTCCATATAAAATCTGAATCTTTGGTTTCTCTTAAAAAATGGAATGATCTTACCATTCTGGACTTGCATTCCAGATGATCGCTGAGTGGTGTGACAGGTAAGCAGCCTCAATCTCTACATTACACCGAGGTTGTTTCAGGTATTTACTTTATAGCCTGCACTCTGCAATGCTATATGTCTGCAGCTTTTACCTAACCTAACAGGTGGTAGGGGTGTCTGTCTTTGTGCTCAAAACAATGTGAGAATTAAGTGGCTGAGCTGATGCTCTATCACCTGCTAGCATTTTAGTGTGTTAGGCCTGTAACCAAAGGATTCTCCTATATAATCATACTATAAACGAGAAAACCAGGAAATTAACATTGGTATAATCATTATCTAATCTCAGACTCATTCAAGTTTTGCTAATTGTCTTAGTACTGTCTGTTATGGAAAAAGGATCCAGTTCAGAACAAATGCTGCATTTAGTTGTCATGTCTGTGTAGACTCCTTCGATCTGGAATAGTTCTTTAACCTTTCCTTGAGTTTCATGACTTGACACTTCGCAAGTTGTTTTGTAGAATGTTCCTAAATTTGGTGTTTATTCTTGATTAGATTCAAGTTATGTATCTTTGGCACAAATGCCACAGAAGTGGAGTTATGTTCTGTCTAATTGCATCGTCTCAAGTGGCCTGTAATTTTGATTTATCCCATTGCTGGTGATTTCTATTTTGATAATTTTATTAAGGTGGTATCTGCTGGTCTTCTCCATTGTAAGATTACTTTTTTTAAACTTTGTAATTAGCATTTCATAGTAGGTGCTTTGAAATGTAAATATTTTCCTAATCAGATTTTCAATTTATTGACTTCTTTATGTCTGAATGGACTCAATCAAGTATCTTGGTTTTTTTTTTTCCACTGGGTTATATAATTCATTGTATATTTGATGCCCAAATTGGCCCTGTTTTGGCTACTTGATGCCCATTTCTGCATTCTCTTGACATGTTCCCATCATTCGTTGAGGACTTTCTTGCTTTTTGACACAAGATGATTCAGATTTATAATTTGAGCTATAATAAATTGCATGTGTATTTTATATAATTTTAAGTAGGGTCAAGGTGAGAGAATGTCATTTTAAGTTAGTAAAAATTTTTGTCCTTTTAGTAATTTTGTAACTAATCTTTTACAGTAAAAATTGTATTAAACACATGGAAATGGCCATTAATATAAGTTAGTTTGAAAGAATTTGCTGTCAGTGGGAAGTCATGAGAATTGTATTTCTTACTATCTTGTTTCTATATTTAAAAATAAGCAATTAGACCAAGGTAATGTTGGGGGGGGTGTGTATGTGTGCGTGTGTGTGTGTATGTGTGTAAGGGCAATAGGTAAAATATAATTAGCAAAATCAATCGTTTCTCCCCCCTTGAAATATTGTGATCATCTTTCCTTCTCAGGAAGTATAAATATAAATTTTACTGCATCGTATTCCATTATTTGGACATCTGGTGTAGATAGAACATAATTTAACTTATTCTTGATGACTGATGATGATTATTATGAGCATTAGACATGGTTTTGTGCTGCAGTACAGTGGTGCCTTTAAGAATTATTTATGGAGGTCTGTTTTGCTCCATACACTAAATGACTCTAAACAGTTTTAACTATCTTTTTTGCTATTGCTTGTCACCTGCAAGTAACTCATGTCATTGTGCTTTGCCTCTCATTTATTATTTAAAAAATCTTACCCCTAATATTTGAATTTATGACTCTTGAAAGATAAAGATTCTTCTTTGATTGTCGGACCAAAAATTTGTCAGTAATTTCTTAATATCAAGTATCTGGTCAAATGTCCTTGATTGTTTCATTATGTTATTTTGCTGTGGTTTTTTAAAATCAGGGTTTAAACAAGAATCATACATTGCATTGCATTTGTTTTCTCTTTTAAGTTTTTACTCTTCCCTTTTCTGCTTTTCTTAGCAGTTTGCTAAGGAGACTAAATCTTTAAAATTTAACACAAGTACTGAGTATATCCTTTGTTGTTTACCATGTTTCTTTGTCTTCTATATATCCTTTAAATGGAAACTTTTGGATTTTTATATGCTTGAAATATTTCAGTCTATTATTACTCTTGTTTTTGATGCTTCCAATTTCCCACTTTTGGCCTGTGGGAACATCTGCAGATTGGCTTCAAGTCCTGTCCCTGCTTTCTGATAGAACTAGAATTCAGACCTTTCTCGATGCTTCCTGTTTCAGTTCTTAAACAACTATCTCTTTAAGAAGTTGTGGTTCCTTTTGGCATGATATTCTAGGCCCTAGAGGTGGTCATTGTTACTGGTTTGGTTATTGTTTCTAGACTAGCCTTTCTTTTGATTTCCAATTTTAAATCTTGCTGTGGGCTTGGAAGCCAACTTATGTAAGGAATATTTTAAACTTCAAAAAAAGAAGAACCCAGGGATCTATTTAAGTTGCATGGAGTAGCATCTACTGGAACAGGATCAAATTTAATAAATATTGCTAATGCTTTTGATATGTCAATTATAGAATATTTCAGATATTTTTCAAGTAAAACAATAGACTTCTTAATGAGAGAGCCTTAATATTGACAAAATGCATGAGATGTTAGTTCACAAACTTGATATGTTTATATTTTAAATAATACACCTTTATGTTCTCTGTTTTTTGTTTTTTTTTTTGCTTAAGATTATCTTTCTTTTGTTTTTTCTTTTAAGGTCATCTCTGAACCAGTGAAGTGCTAGCATATTATAGTCTGTGTAGAATGCTATATTTACATTCCATAATAAAAATGTACTTTTTTCTAAAGAATGTACTTTTTCTGTCTTTCCAATTGATGACTTTCTGAAGTTGAAATGACTTCCTATTTAGTGTTAATAGCTGATATTTTGCCTTAGCTCATTTTAAACTCTTACATGCTGGTCTTAAAAGTGACTGCCTTATGCTGATCTTTAAGTGACACATCAGAGCAAATGACAAAGTTTCTTTGCATTTTTCTCTTAGCCATTTGTTCCAAAGAAGTGTCATAACTTACTTGTGTTGATGAGTAAGTAGGAGGGTTATTGTTTTTTTTTCTTTAAACTTTGAAGGACATCCTGTTTTCAGTTTGGTTGGGACAGAGACTTTGATTTTCTTTGACTGCTTTGAGTACTTCTTGGCAATCATCTTATTTCTTTTACCTTCTCCGATTATAATTAGTGTGAATATGTTTTTGGCCGAAAGAATGATTTCTTGATTTTGAGAGTCTAGTATTGTGGCTTATTTGAGATAAGCTATTAGGAAGCAAGGTTTTGATTAAAGAAAGCTTGGGGAAGTAATCAATATTTGACTTTTTGATAATTTTATTCACAGTTGTGAATAAGACTGCATACTCTTTATCTTGGTTCATTAGTGCATACTGTAATAGAACTAAGATTATGGGTTTGAGTCTCATATAGGCCACTTATTTTTTGTGTTTCTTGTAAGTAAATAGGTTTTGATTAGTCTCTTTGGTTCATACTCTGCTAAATGCATTGGAAAATTGGTGAATGACTCTTGAAAGTACTGCTCTTATGAAGCTTATAATTCTATGGGGGATTCAGACAATCTTTATTCAGGAAATATTTATTGAATGCTTGGTATGTGCTCAGTCCTCTTCCTGCTATAAACAAAGTCCTTATGGAGCTTATAATGTTGGCTTTTAAAATACTGCTTAATAGGAATTGTGATAGGAAGTATAGGAAGCTTTGGAAACATGGAGGACTACTTTAGGTTTCTATCGGTCAGCCTTTTGTGGTTTTTTTTTTTTTTCCCCCAAATGTTTGTCTTCCGTTAGGGTGTTAGCAGAAAAACAGAGGTCAGGTCGCAAGGCCCCTCCCAGCTCTTGGAAACAGCTTAAAGGAATGACATTTACATTACTTTTTTTCCTATTGCAGTACATCTGAGAAAATGACACTACCAAGAGAGCTCTCTCAGGTTGTAGTTTTCAACGTGCGGGGCTGCTTTCAGCTGTACTCTCCTGGTGTCATTCTAATTTAATATAGTGAATTCAGTATTTCTGCCCTCTTTCTATTACCTTCAGAAGTCATTGTTTCCTTAAACACTTGTTTTGAAGTCTTTGATGGAGTATGTGTCTTGTGATTCAGCCTGATCTATGATATACTTGCTTTAGGAAATAGTCGTTTGTGCTGTAGTTTATGGGCTACATTTCAAGAAAGTTGTTTCACATGGATGACATTTTGAAGGTTGTAACAAGGCAAAGGCACTAACATTTATTCAGCTGTGATTTTAGAAACTATACCAGAGACTACGTAGATTGATAACTTTTGAAAGTACCAAAAACATCTTGATTTTAGCTTAAAAAATACACCCTTCATATGGGTATGATGATTTTAATAATATTTATGGCAATTTTTTGGTGACTGAAGTTTAACAATAACTCCCAGAATGCCTTTAAGAATTATTTATGGAGGTCTGTTTTGCTCCATACACTAAATGACTCTAAACAGTTTTAACTATCTTTTTTGCTATTGCTTGTCACCTGAATCTAATAATTCAGCAAATATTTGTTCAGCAACTGTTAGGCATCGGGCATTGTACAATATATCAGTGAGCAAAAGAAACAGAAATCTCTGCTGTTTTCAAGTTATATTATACTGAGGAGAGATAACAGTAAGCAATTTTCATTAAATTATTTACTCTTAGGATATAAGTGGCTCCTTTATAAATGTTCATTTCCATTGTCAGTTTTCAACATTTGTACTAGCCCTTTAAAAAAAAAAAAGTGGATGGTTTTATTATCTCTGCAGAGTTAGATAAGCTTAGAGAAAAGTAATCTTACGATGCAAAAATAGGAAGGGTTTTTATTTTTTTAACAATTTTGCTAGGTTTTTTTTTTTTGTTATCTTACATGTTAGTCATTGTATCTGATCTGATGATAGGATTTTGAATATATATATCTATACTTTCCTACATATCAGATTTCTTGGATGTCCATTTCGTAGGTTTCAGATTCTTTATTTTTCTTTTTGTTTCATCATTTATTTTTCAGGTTTTATTGTTTACCCTAATATTATATGCTGGGCATGTATTCCTTTCAGTTTTAATTTTTTTCTTGTAGAAAAATTTGAATGTATCTCAATACAATCTTATTTTTTTCAAGTTAATTACTATAGGTCACTGTTTGTCAACCTGGATTCAGGACCCCTATTCATTTACTAAGGAGAATTCCCAGGATGCTAGGGAGATCTCCAAACAGCTGTTTGTGGGTGGTGGTGATGGTAGAGAGGCAAGCAGTGGGTTGTGTGACCAGGGTTGAGGTCACCTCTTTCACCTTCTGCCCCTCTTTCTTTCCGGACTTGAACACCTGCTTTGGTACTTAAAGCCGTTTGGACTATTTACTGTGCTCTGAACACTTGTTTTGTAGTAGCATCTATAAGATGGTATTAGATAATTTCTTGAATGAAACTTAACAGACATATGACTGTGTCACAGCAGTAACAGAAAAGTTGTTTTAGTAGTTTGAAAACCATTGATACAGCTTTAAATGTTCTGACCCATTTCAGGAAATTATTTAATGTCTGGAAATTAATGTCTTAAAAAACAAAGAAGTTAACATTTGGTCTTTTTTAGTCTCATTTAACCTGCATTTGGCCACCGGATTATTCTTTTTAATACAACACTTTTGTCACTCCCCAACTTAAAAACGCTGTCACTACCAAACTCTTAGCTTGGTATCCAAGCTAACTTGTTACCTGGCTCCTCCTTACTTCCCCCCTTACCTGAATCTTACCTAAATCCTCTAACTAACCCTTTCTTGTCTCATTTCTTGCTACCTTGTTCTTACAGCTTTATTATATATATAAAACACATATATAACATATATGATATATAACATACATGTTATGATATATGATTTAGATATAACATAATTTATATATTATGTAAATATATAAATTATATAAAAATTTATATATTTACATGTATAAATTTATATTATTTATATAATATATGTTATATACAACATATGGGATATGGAATATATAATGTATGATTGTATGTTATATACAACATATATGTTGTATATATAATATATGATTATATCTTCTCTTTCTGCTATTAATTCCTATTTATCAAGAATCAGTCTAAGTACTACCTCTTCCTTTGGCCACAGTCTTTCAGTCTACAGAGACTTTTCATTTTCTCAAGTCTCATAGCCTGTTTGGTTTTGTTCACAATGACCAACCATATACTTAATTTATATTGTCCAGTCACCTACAGCCTTCTAAATCTTGTTTCTTCAATTTAATTTCCTTAGAACAGGAATGTGTGTTAATTTGGCTGAGTTTTTATTGCACTTAATACACTGACTTTTGAGTGATAACTGTCTTTATATGTAATGCCTAACTATTTCAAGCCAGTGGGAAAAAATGAAAGTATCAGTAACTTCATTTTTATGTAATTTAGTTTTATCTCCTTTATATGGTGATACAATGGGGAAATCACTGGTTTTAGAAAAATATAATAACTGGCTAGTAATATTTCTATTATTTTATAAATGAAGCAACTGAAGTGAAGAGAGAGAAAATGATTTGCACAAGATGAGGGCTCAGCCAACTACCACCCACAGACCAGTCCTGGCCTGTGCTCTGTTTTTTGTTCTGTCTTCAAGTTAATGGTTTCTACATTCTTAAATGGTTGAAAAATTCAAAAGAATAATACCTTGTGTCACATGAACGTTACACGAAATTCAAATTTCAGTTTCCATAAAGAAAATTTTTTTGGGAACTCAGCCTTGCTCGTGACAGTGATGAATTGAATGGTTGCAATAGAGACCTGCAGAATCTAAATTCTTAGCTATCTGCTCCTTTGCAGGGAAAGTTTTCCAGGCTCTCTGGGAAAACTGTCTGCAAACCTATGCTCTCTAACTGTACTCTTGAAAATACCACATGTTGTCTTTGGGAAACTGCTAAGAAATGTTAGTAGTTCAGTATAGTACTGAGAGGTGAAGGCTAGAGAGGTAAAGCAAAAGTCATATCACCAAGGATCTTTGTCAAGGGTCTTGAATGTCATACTTGGCTTTGATCTTGAAGGTAATGGGGAAACAATCACTGAAGGATGTTTAGAGCATTAAATATAATGAGATTTGGATTTTAAAAGGTTCAGTTTTCTTATATTGTGGAGAATGAACTGAAGCAGGCAGTGAGTACTTTAAAAAAAGGAATATCACTTGGAGTTTTCGCAGTAATCTAGTAATGCCTTCCCCCATTCCTCCCATCCCTTCCCTCTACCCCTCTTTCCCTTAGTAATAGCTGGAAAGATAAATTAAGGAAGGAACATTGACAAGACACTTAAGAAATAGGCACTTTACACACTTTTCTCAGGTGCTCAGAAGACTCTGAAATGTCATTGATTTACAAATAAAAGAGGCTCAGAAGTTATAGGTGAAATAGCTCAGATTGCACTTGAAAGTCTGTCCTCTTTTTTGCTGAAATTTGTTATGTCTCATTTTACCTGGAAACAGCTATTTAACCTACTTTGGATTGAAGCACTTTCCCTGCTTTCCAAATAGTTGATAAGTGCTACAGACACACACACATTCTCTCTCTCTCTCTCTCTCTCTCTCTCTCTCTCTCAATATAACTTTAAGGAGGTCTTGAACTATATACTTTCCCTTCCCTGTGGTAGAGATTTACCCATTTTAGGCCAAGAATTTTATTTTGACTTTTTGAAAGTTTTCATTTACATTTGGAAAAAAAATTCTTTTAGGAAAGTATTTTTATTGCCTCAAAGTTGACAGACTTACCATATTATACCCTAGGGAAAATTAGGGAATTTGAAAACCTGCAGATAAGAAAAAGACATATTAGTAAACATTGTGTAAGAAAGTGTTTACAGCAATGTTTTGAGAATCATTTTCTACCCCTGCTTATTTTTCCCTACTTCTCATTATTGATATGTTGTGTAACTCTGAATAAGCCTGCTATTTTGTCAGAAGTCATTGTGCATCTTTGAAATAGACTATACTTGGTTCCTTTTACTATGCTTATGAATTTATCTGACTTTTTTTATTATCAAAATGCATTCTTTTTTTAAGATTTATTTTTATACAAGAACCGGGATACAGGCCAGATGTGTAAGAGGGTGAGAGGATTCACCCGAGACAGGGTGGGAAACAGAACAGACAGACCAATCGAAATACACTGCTGAGGAGAGGTCTGCCCCGTGATGTGGGTATCTCCACGGCCGTCGGGGATTGAACCCGCACTGCAGAGGCTGCGGACAGCTTCACAGGGCTGCGCTCAACTGCATGCGCCACCAGAGAGGCCCTCAAAATGCATTCTTGATGGCAATTCTCAGTCATTTATCTTAAAATATCACAGAACATCTCTTCATATATTGAGTTTAGTGAAAGAGAATAGCAGTTTTGAAATTTCAGGTTTCTTAAAATTAACTTTATTGAGCTGTGCTTTACCTGCAATAGAGCATACCAATTTTAAGTGTACACTGTGGGTGTTGAAATATTTAAGAGGACTGGTTTAAGATCATACAATTAATCTGGTTACTCAAGATACTGCAAAAGGCCAGTATAATGCCTTCAAATATCCAGCATACTTTTCACTTACCACCTTTCATTTGCCACTGTTAGGTTGAATATTGGAGAATTAATATTTTATGAAAAAATCACTCAATTTTTAAGTAAAAGTGTAGAGCTATAGGAGAACAGTTAGCCCATTTCTTTGTCATCAACATTAGAAGACACATTAAGAAGTTAAAATTGACTTTTTCTTTTTTTTTTAGTGTTTTACAATTGGAACAGTTATTATAGTTTCATTTTAAATTTAGGAATGTGGAAAAGAAGTAGTAAGATCTGTTAAATGAAAGCTAAAAGATTCTTTTAAAAAACTGTTTTAAAAGTGGAAGATATTCTTGCCAAAATGAGAACAAGAATAATAAACAAGTACAAAATGAACTGTGTGTGTTATCTACATGCTTTACTGCCGAAGCTCCCTAGCTTAATGCTCCTCCTCCCAAATCCCACAACCTCTAATGGATTGGAGGGAACGTAGTTCTTGCAACAGAAATACTGGTGAGAAGTGATGACCACTGGGGTTTGGGTAGTAGTGGTAAAGAAAGTGGTAGTAATTGGAATGTGTTTTGAAGAACCTATGAATGTGCTGATGGATGGATGTGTAAGGGATGATGAAAAGAAATGAATCATGGGTAATGCTTAGTTTTTTAGCCTAATCAGCGTGGTGGTACTGTTTATTTTGGTGTGGAGAAGGCTTAGATGAATTGGAAGAGAAAAATTAGAAGCTGTTAAAGCCTTTTTGTTAGTCTCTTTTTTTAATTTAAAGTTTCATTTTTAAAGAAAGTAATATCACATCTCAGATTTGAAAGGAAAAGACAAGAAAATTTACTTAATGATCCTACTTTCTTGACACAATGATACTAAGTGTTTTTGGTGTGTGTTTATAATCTTGATAGATATGGCAAACGTTCTGTTAAGGCATCTACTTAACTCATAGGGTGAAAGTAAACATAGAAACTATATAACAAATGAGTATACTTGTTTTCCAATATAATTCCATTTATGGACACTGAAGCTTGAATTTCATTTAATTTTCACATATTGTCAAATATTATTTTATTGATTTTTCCACCAAACATTAAAAAATGTAAAAACTATTCTTAGTTTACAGGCTGTACACAAAATATTGGCAGACCAGATTTGACTGTCTACTCATACTTTGCTGACCCCAGGTCCTAAGCATTTGTTTTGTGGTTGCAGTCATATCTTACATTGAATTTCATTGCCTACCTTTCCTACTTGATACGTGTTTAAGTGTACATAGTTTACATTTTATTGAAAACCAAAATGATTACATTTGTTGAATTTTAATAAACTGTGGTAAACTTAGTTTACAAAATACCTTTATTATTTCTTTAAATTTTTATAATAACTGAAAAGTACTTTCCCTGCTTAACATAAAATAAAATACATGTTATATATAGTTGTGGGCATGATGTGCGTTATCTTTGAAATTCTCTCTTACCTCCATTTTGCCATATAGTTGGCTTGTTCTTGGACAAGCTTTCTTCAGCAGCCAGAATCACTCAGTAGCTCTGGAACTGCATCATCAAAGTTTCCTTAACATTAGTTTGAAAAATCCAAGGACATGACTTTTGTCCTGTGTACATCATATGTTTATCCCACTATTACTAGTAGTGTGTAGGAAGCAAGGTCATCGTGTAGGAAGATAACAGTCTCATCTGTAACCAGTGTTTAGAATAATAGGAGAGGGAGTGAGTAGCTTCTCAAATAAGGGGTAATGGTAGCACAAAATAGCCACCTGAGGAATTATGAGTTAGATAGCCATGCCAAATCATGCATGTTTACAATCATTTAATTTATTAACTTTTTTCACTTAACCTGTGTGTATCACACTTAGTTCTTTCCTTCACTCTAGTTTTCATTGCCACTTTGTTTGTTGTATCACCATCTCAAATTGAATTTTTAAAAATTCCCCAGTTTTTAATGTCTTCTTTAAGTATCTTTCCCCCAAGAATCTAGGTCTTACGCCTTTGTGAAAGTTACTTTTAAAAAATCTGTAAGACGGGGGCCTCCCTGATGGCGCAGCGCTTGAGTGCTGGGTTGGGAAGCTGCCCGCAGCCTCTGCAGCATCACTTCCATCCCCGGCCGCCAGGCGAGGGTCCCACATGGTGCGCAGACCTCTCCTGCCAAGCCCGTTGCTCCCCTCAGCAGTATACTTCGACACTCTGCCTGTTCTGCTCCCTGCTCTGGCTCTGGTGAATTCTCTCACCCTCCTGCACTTCTGACTGTACCCAGTGCTTGTATAAATAAATAAATAAATCTTTAAAAAAAAAAATCTGTAACTCGGGCCTCCCTGGTGGTGCAAGGGGTTAAGCACCGCACTGTGAAGCAATCCACAGCCCCTGCAGCATGAGTTCCATCCCCGGCCGGCCAGAGAGGAACCCACATGGTGAAGCAGACCCCTCCTGTCTCACCCGCTGCTCCCCTCAGCAGTATATTTCTGTCTCTGCCTGTTCTGCTCCCCGCTTTGTCTTTGGTGAATCCTCTCACCCCTGCTGCATCTCTGGCTTGTACCCCAGCTCTTGTATGCATAAATAAATAAATCTTAAATAAAAAAAACTACTTCCTAGGGAGCTATGAGAATTTAGAAAATAAATAAATCAAAAATCTGTAACTCCACTGTTTTTAAAAGGCTATACTCTTCTGCTGTTTGCTGACTGACTACTTCAGGATCTCAACTACTAATAAGCTTTTATGGCAAAAATCTTAGTCCTTTCCTGTCATTTTTATAACTACATGAGGACTAGATAAGAAATGTGAGGATTACTTGGAAACCATAAACATTAAAATATAAATATAGTTGCTAGAATAACGATCTTCCACTAGAATTCCAAATCACAGAAAGCAATTGCTGCTGTCTTAGAGTTTGCAGAATGATTGATTCCACAATCATGATTTTTAGTTTGCTCCAGTCCTTATCTGGAAACTCTTAGATTGATCCTTGATACATCTGTAAAGTGCACTCAGGGTTTCACTCATCTACAGGATGATCGATGAATATCAATAGTAGTAAAACTGCTTTGCAGACTCTGAGATGGCAGAGCATGTGACTGAGAGTCTGTCGGAATCGATGTTTGCTGCATCACAGCATGCTTCATAGTAAATACTATTTAGTGTGCACACGGTTTATTCTGCTAAAGGAAAATTTAATAACTGCTGAGTATGTAGAGAAAAAAAACCTTCGCACCCAGTTGATGGGAATGTAGACTGGCCCAGTCCCTATGAAAAATAGTATGGAGGTTCTTCAAAATATTAAAAGGGTATACCGTATAACTCAGCAGTTCCACTCCTAGGTATCTACCTGAAGAATGCAAAAACACCAATTTGAACATATACATGCTTTTCTATTTTCATTGCAGTACTGTTTACAATAGTCAGTCTTTGCAAACAACCTAAGCATTCAGCAGCAGATAAGTGGATTAAGATATGGCATGTATACATTATGGAATACTACGCTACTATATAAAAAGATAAACTCTTGCCATTTGTGACAACATGGATAGATCTTGAGGGGATTATTCTAAGTGAAATAATCATAAGAAGAAAGACAAAATACCAGATGGTTTCACTCATGGAATACAGAGGGGAAAAAAAAACAAAGGAACTGACAAAACTAAACCAAACAAACCCTAGAAATCTGACTGCCCTAATGAGGCTACTAGAAGGGAAGGGAAGAGAAGAGGGGGGTGGAAACAAAGGGGAGAAGGCCTAGGGTAAAGAAATACAAGTCCTTTGGGTGGTAGGTGTGGTGTGGTGATAACACATCTGGGGAGGTGTGAACCTGTTTCCCTCAGTCTTATATAGTGTCACAAACCAATGTTACTTCAATTGAGTAGCCAAACCAAAAAATGAATGCTAGACTTTAAGGGGAAAAGGATGAAGAAATTGTCTACTAAATTAAATATCTAACTTCCAGTCTTTAAATATTCCTGAATAGAGGTGGTTTCAGAAAATGCTTCCAAAGTTTTATATGCTATAGGCACCAAAGTGCATTTTAGAAATAGTAAAGTCTGTATGTTATATGAAAAAATAAAAGGTGGTTTGTGACATGGAGATAAAGAATAAAGAGAAAAAATTATATCTAGAGTCATGTCTAATGTATAATTGTTTAAACTGACTGGAAAAATTTCTTAGGAAAGAAATTGCTATTCCAATTTTATTTCTTAGGGTCAAACTAAAAATATTGCTATAATGAGGAATAAAATGAAGTAAGTTTTTAAAACTTGTTCTTTTATCTCTGACATTTCTGAAAGGGCTTTTTTGATATACTTTGTTTTTTCACTTTTATTTATCTGTGAAGAGTCATTATATGCACTTATTTGTAAATGTGTTGGTCTTTATTGTCAGGAATAACTTTTTTTGTAGGAATTCCTTCTTACATTTTTAGGGCAATTCATGTTACTTTCATTTCTAATGTTAATGGTTTATATAAAACTAGAATAGTTACAATGTTTGGTGAAGAAAATCAAGTCCTTTTAAATAAGACTAGGTAAAATATATTTGTTTTATTTACTTTTATTTCACTTTTTTGTGTTGGATTATTTTTATTGATTCATTGAATTTATGTATTTTAAGTGCAAATCTTTTGCCAGCTATATATGAGTTTAATATTTTCCTCTGCTTTCTGGCTTCCTTATTTTGTTATTGATATCTCTTGATGAGTAGGAATTTTTTAAATTTTTTTTTTTTTATAGAGGCATGGTTTTTATTTATTTATTTGTTTGTTTGTTTATACATGCACTGGGTACAGTCAGAAGCGCAGGAGGGTGAGAGAATTCACCAGAGCCAGAGCAGGGAGCAGAGCAGGCAGAAGGACCGAAGTACACTGCTGAGGGGAGCAGCGGGTGGCAGGAGAGGTCTGCGCGCCATGTGGGACCCTCCTCCGGTGGCCGGGGAGCAGCCAGGTATCGAACCGGCGCCGCAGAGGCCGTGGGCAGCTTCGCAACCCAGCGCTCAACCGCTGCGCCACCGGGGAGGCCAAGAATTTTTAAAATTTTGAACAATTATAATTTATCATTTGTTCCGTATGGCGAGTGCTTTTATTTTTAGGTACATGATTTCAAATTTCTGTATGTGATATGAACTGAGGGTTAAATTGTATTTGTTTATTTTTTAGCTTTGAACAGTAATAGCACTGTTTATTAAAGACTAGTTTTACTCCCAGTCAAGTTTCGAATGTTATAGAATACTTAGTAGCCACATAGTTAGCTTACTGCTTATGGAAACTGCTTCTGAGGTCAGAATTATAGATTCTTTCCTTCAAGATCTAGTTAAAACTTGACCCTATTTTGTGGCTATAGAATATATTCTTAACCTGCTTTAGCCAGTTGGTAGATTATATTTTTGTTTTGAAATAAGGGCAGGAATAACTGCATTGCACTACCAAATAAAACATTAGGACATATGTCCTATGATAAATTCACTAATTTAATTTCATGTGAAATACCATAAAGGATATGGTATTCATACTAATATAGTGCCTAGTGTAGCAAGCTCAGTTTTTATGCCTTACCAAAATAAGCAGAAATACATTAATTTAGTAGACATTGGGAAATAATTTTCCACAGCTTGGTGTGTAGTGGGAGAAATATAGATATGACACTATAAAGTCTATTTGTTGTTAAGTATTGTCAGTGAATATAAAAATTTCTGACACAGGAAAAATTTAAATGTACATGTTTGTGTCAATATGTAGAAATTTTATATAGACCCAATTATTGATTTTCATTTCTGAGATATCAGCATTAAACATGAGTTTTCTTTTGAAGAGCCTGAATTTGAATTATATTACACTGGTTGGATTTGTGCCAACCTTTGGTTAATCATTATCTTGTTGATTATGTTGGTTCAAGATGACTCATTTTTAAAGGAGCTTTATTGCGACATTACATATTTACTACAGGAAGTTGGACGGAAATGGAGCATTAAGCCAATAGATTTTTTTTCTCCAATCTTTATTGTACCAAGTGTTATTAAAGTTAATTATTTTTTCAATAACTGAATTCTCTACAGAACTAGTATTTCATTAACCAAATGTTATAGGATCAGTTATCCCCCTTCCATGGCAGAAAACTGTATCTTTGATAATTGTTTAAATAGTGGTCATAATTCATACCATACTTTGACTATTTTTAGATGAAATATTTTATTTTCATTAAGTATTACAATTGAGAATTTTGGAATCATAGATACTTGAGATTGAACTTTGCATATAAAATTTA
Source organism: Talpa europaea (assembly GCF_964194135.1). Lineage (NCBI taxonomy): Eukaryota > Metazoa > Chordata > Mammalia > Eulipotyphla > Talpidae > Talpa > Talpa europaea. The sequence goes on from NC_140072.1 coordinate 24,841,057, forward strand.
ATAGCTTTGGAAGCCTGGGCAAATCACTTCTCTTAGCCTTGGTTTTCTCATTAAAGAATTTGGATAAAAATATTTTAGTTTTTTTAAAAGACTTTTTTTATTTAGTTATGCATATAAGAGTTTACTGGGGTACAGGCTAGAGGTGTGGGGAGTGAGAGGATTCACCAGAGACAGAATGGGTAACAGAACAGGCAGAATGACTGAAATACATTGCTGAGGGGAGCAGTGGGCAAAGCAGGAGAGGTCTGCTGTGCCATGTAGGTCACCTCCCTGGCCAGGGTTCGAACTCATGCTGCATTGGCTGCGGATAGCTTCGTAGACTGCGTCTTAACCTTGAGCCACCAGGGAGGCCTCTAAAAATGTTTATTTTGGAAGATCAGCATTAAAGGAACATATAAAAGGACATTAGCAGTTAATATGTGCTTTCTCAGTGTAGTATTGTTATTTTTATCATCACCTGACACTATTAGCTTATAGTAAGCATTGGGATAGGGGTGCAAATCATTTAGCCATCCTCTCTCTAGATTCTAATAGATATATAATGGACACAGCATAAGGCACAGCCCCTATTTTTTTTCTCTAAAAGTTAGGCTGTGATATTAGTGGAAGTTGAAAGCACAACATACATCTTTGGAGAAGTTAGGAAGTTGGCTGCAGTCCCCACAAATCCTGAATGTTTGGACTCGCCTTTTGGGAGAGATCCAGCTGGTATGCCTACTCTGACTATACTTACCTGGCAGCTAGCTGGAAGATTATAGTCTTGCTTTACATACATGTAGTTATTAACAAAGAGCCTGAAGAAGAGTGAGAGCAAGAAAGGGAAAGATGTTTTCTATGCAATACCTTCATTCTTCTTATTAAAAATTGGATTCTTGTTAAAAATTAGGTTCAAGGAAAGCTTTGGATTCTAATCCTTCAAATGAATAGCTGCTAAGGATAAGTTTGTGGAATTGAGAAAAACGAGAATAGGTTTCTATAGTAACTAATACAACAACTATCCTTATCTGCTACCTCACTCTTCCCCCAGTGGGAAAGAGAAGGGATAACGTGTTTTTTCTTTATAATGGGAGATTAGTGTAGGAGTGACTCCCTGCTGTACACATAAATTTTTTTTTTTTTAGAGTTTTTATAGGTCATAGAATAAATATGTATAAGGTTATGTGAAAATGAAAGGCAGCCATGCTAGAATAATCTAAATAAATTTTGGCTTAAGGGATGAATTCGGTCATTTTAACTTATTAGTAAAAAATTGTTGATCGTAAAAAGAAGAAACCCCCAACAGATGAAACATAGGCAGTAAAGATAGGCAGTAAAATCATAAGTCATCTATTGCTGCCAGGTGATGACTCTGTAAATACGTACTTAAGACATCTACTGAATTAATGTATTTTAAGAATGAAAATTTCCATCAGTAAATAAAGAATAGTAGTGCTTACAAAGGAAGGTGAGTAGTGTGAACTCAATGTAAATTGTAAATCTATTTAAAATATGAGTAGCTTTAAATATCTAGGGAATATATTTTCAAGTGAATATTTTTATGTTAGATAAATAAAAATGTGAAAATAATCATTTACTCGCACTACGGAAGCAGCCAGTGAATATGTGTCAGAATTGTTAATAAATGTCAGTTAAACCTTTAAATATATTACTAGCTATCAACAAAGATTATAGTTCTGGAAATAATTCAAAATGTGCTTCTCTTTCCTCTTCCCCCTTCATCTAGCTAGGATTTATAAGATACAAATAAGAGGATAATGTATGTGCTTATCATTTGAAACATAGGGTAGTGATTAAGAATCTGGGCTCTAGAAAGTCACAGTGCCTGGGTCTAAATTCTGGCTTCCGTCATTACCAGATTATGTCCTTGGACAAGTTGTAGTACAGTTATCTAGCTCATTGAATTGTTGAAGGGATTAAATTTGGTTATTAGTGACTTTAATGGAACTATAGAGACCCTTTGCTAGGTGGTGAATGCAAAATGAAAATGTCAGAACAACAACTGTAGCTTATGAGAGCTAGGGGGAGTCATACTTAAAATTGAGCATGCCTTTTTTTTTTTTTTTTTTTTTTTTTGAGTTAGTGGAGATGTAAATATATGGTGAGGGCAAATGACCAGTAGATAGGTCTCCTGTGAGAACAAGCATGTATGACAGATATGAGATCTCTACAGATAACAGTAGGGGATGCATTACAGGGCACTGGGGGAAGGATTAGTATATAACCAAAGAAACAACTTTTTCAATGAGTTGGGTAAAAGTTGCCTTTTTACCCAATTTGGGTAGTTGTATTTCTATCTGAGTGCACTATTTTCTCTTTAAAAGAAGTGAGAGCGGGCCTCCCCGGTGGCACAGCGGTTGAGTGCTGGGTTGCGAAGCTGCCTGCAGCCTCTGCAGTGCCGGTTCGATCCCTGGCTGCTCCCCGGCCACCGGAGGAGGGTCCCACATGGCGCGCAGACCTCTCCTGCCGCCCGCTGCTCCCCTCAGCAGTGTACTTCGGTCCTTCTGCCTGCTCTGCTTCCCGCTCTGGCTCTGGTGAATTCTCTCACCCTCCCGCACTTCTGACTGTACCCAGTGCTTGTATAAATAAATAAATCTTTAAAAAAAATAAAAAAACCATTGTTTAAAAAAAAAAAAAAAGAAGTGAGAGCACATTCTGAGAGTATTTGGTAGAAGTGGTATTGAGTTGTAGGAGAGTTGTGAAGGTTTGGAATATAATAGTTAACTGAGGCTCAGGGGTGTAGAAATTTACTTGGGAAATGGGGAGAGATTCAGATGAGTTCGACGACCATGGATTTGTGGTGGTGCATGTGGTATATAACAAGAGATTTTTGGAGTAATCCTGTACACAGCATAGTAGGAAGATTATCTCCCATTATCTAATGTATGAGACGTATAGAAAAAGAGAGGCAAAATGAGATTCTGCAAGAAGTTTGTGAAAGAAGCGGCATTGCAAAGGGCATAGCAAAAAGTGTTGGAAAGGAGGACATCCTATCAAGAGGGGCTGGCTAGGAAAGAGAAGGAACCAAGCTTTACGGAAAACTGAGGTCTACCATTTACTTGTTAGATGGTGAGTGTGCTCGGGAAACTAAATGTGTTATTGTAGAAGCATGGGGAAGGTGACTATTTGCTATGAGGTGGTAAATATTGCATGGAACATCATTTGTGCCAATCTCAAAAAACAATCTTGACACTGTGTTCTTCCTTAATGAGATGAGCAATAACTGGCTAAATAAGATTGCTTAAGCTTCAGAATAGAAATGTCAGTACTCCAGAGACATAAATAAGGAATAAGGAAGAATTTTATTGATAAACCAAAGTTGTACATTTGGTTTACAGACCGCTATCTTGTAAATGCTTATATGGAGAAAATGTTAAATTTGTTGTTTAATTTATTCATTCAACAAATTTAATTCATTCAACAAATATATATTGAATTCTTTTTTTTTTTTAAGATTTATTTTTATTATACGAGAACTGGGGTACAGGCCAGATGTGTGGGAGGGTGAGAGGATTCACCAGAGTCAGTGGGGAACAGAACAGGCAGGCTGACAAAATACACTGCTGAGGGGAGCAGCGGGCGAGACAGGAGAGGTCTGCCGCGCCATGTGGGACCCTTGCCGGCCAGCCGGGATCGAACCAGTACTGCAGAGGCTGCTGACAGCTTCACATTGCAGTGCTTAACCACCTGCGCCACCAGGAGAGGCCCTATATTGAATTCTTATTTATTAGTCATTAGGATAAAAAGCTGTCTTTTTCGCTAGGACCCTCTAGTTGAAAAGATTGTTTTAGAAATAATGGCACTAATTTATATTCATAAACGTTCTTTGTAGAGACAGTAATCTTTAGGTTAAGCAGTTGGGCTCTACACATCATAATTTTAAATTCATATCCAAAGGAATGTTTTAAAACTTTTGGGCATTTTTTAGTTTCTGCAGACACTCAGATGATAATACTGGCATGCCTTTTATTGGTTCTTTGGTGAAAGAATAATAGCACATAAAGCAAAGGACTGAAATTGCCAGAGTTTTGCAGGAAAGAGTAGGGGAAATAGGCAAGACATGAGGGCCCAACCATAAATTACCAATGTAGTTTATTCCAGGTCTTTGCCATCTCTCTGTTCTCCATGGATTACCTGCTATATTCTCTTAGGGGTAACTCAGATAAATGAAGTTAATTGGATTCTGTGATTGTTAACTGCAAAGGCAAAATGAACCGTGCTGTAGGACTTCCCAAAGTTCCCAAATTTGAAAGATGACAGTCTTCAGATTTATGACAGTTTAGGTTTGTAGTGCATGTAAATAAATTCCTTTTAAGGAAGGATACATGTCTTCTAATTTCTATTAGCATAACTCAATTTCTGAAGACTTGGTGACCTTTGCTAATTTTCAGAATGTTTTTCTTGGCTGCATGCTAGCTTAGACTTGCAACTGTGAAACGTTCCCACCACAATCTAATTATGTAATTAAATGTATATGTAATTACAATGAATACTTACTGAGTACTACTCTGACAGGTTCTGTTACAAATTCTTTACATGTATTGACTCATGTAATCCTCATAATAAAGTTTATGAAGGGTTAGTATTATTATCCCCATTTTATAGATGAGGAAACAAAGGGTTGGATTGAGTAACTTACCCAAGGGCCCACAGCTGGGCTCAATGTAATGTCAATTTTTAACTTGGTTTATGAAATTAAACTTAAAACTATTAAGCCTTCAAAATTTGTAAGTTAATAAGTATGGTATAACACTTTTCATAGATATCATTTGAAAGTAAATTTGTTTTTTCTTTATAGTCCAATAGATTATCTTTTCATGTTTGGTATCTCATTTTTGTTTATCATAGGATTGTTAGGGGGAAAAGGATGTCCTAAAGCTAATTCCATACAGGCTTTGTGGACTACACCCCCACCCCAGGCCAAAGCCAAAGACACTGGGAACTCCAAATCCCATCACCACCAAAGGGAAGGTAGCTGGGACCTGAGGGTGGGGTTAAGCAGCCAGGTGGATATAAAAGGCAGACACGTGGGCTTTGGGGGGGTTCCCCCATTTTGGCTCTCCGCCAGCTCGCAGCGTCCGGCCAGCTCTGAGAGTGACTTTAGGTTTCCAGGTCGTCGGATTGGGTAGGACGCATTGAAGACTTTATTTCCCTATTTTCTCTCTAAGTTGTACATTTTCCTTATTTCCTTATTTCCTTTTCCCTTGTAAATAAACCTTTTATTAACCTTGTGTGTGTGCCTGTAGTGGAGTATTCATAAGTCCCTTTTAAGCACACGGGTGAGGACCCACAGCCAGGAACCCGTTCAATATCGGGGCTGCTCTATAACAGGATCTCAAAGACATTTGAATCCATATTATATATAGTATGATTTAGTTTTTCTGAACTTGAATAAATTTGATTTGTCATAACAAACTGTCTTGGCACATATCTCTAATTAAAAGTATTAATGCATCAAAGTTCACATGAGTAACTAGATTTTATTTATATTGCCATTGCCTATGGAAGCAGTTATATAGGGTAAATTATAAAGTCTGGAATGACAAATATTATAGGCACTTTTATGTATATTTATCTTTTTCTAGACTTTATAGCCACTCTATTTTATAGAAGTCTTATCTACATATTTTGGTGTGAGTTCTACTTGCTTGAAAAGAAAAAGGGGGAAAAAATCAGAATAGAGATAAGTACTGTACTTTGGTACCATATATTTTGTAAATATAAGGCCTGGACCCCAATAGTTTAATATTTAATAGGGAAGGATTCTGCTGTGACTATATGGTATTGATAATAAGAAAAGTATAACATCATCTAGTGTTTATTTAGTGCTTACATGTATTATACAGTCCTAAACATTTTGCATGTTTATATCCTTTTTAATCCTCACAGTAGTCTTATGAGAGAGATACTATTCTTATTTGTCTTTAAAAAAAATTAGAAATACGAGTTTTAGCACCTTTAAATAACTTTAGACAAGCTCTGTTAACTTGTGGCATAGACAGATTTTGAAGCCAAGTTGGTCTGATTTCAATGCTTAAGGCTTAATCTCTTGTCTACTCTGCTGTATGCCAGGGGTCAGCAAATTGTTTTTGTCAATGGCCAGATAGTAAGTATCTTAGGCTTTGGTGGGCCAAATGGTTTCTGGCAGAACTATTCAATTCTGCCTGTTTTTGTTTGCTTTTTTTTTGGTAAAACAGCCATAGGCAAAGTATAGAAGAATGGGGGGTGGGGGAGTGCTGTATTCTGATAAAACTTTATTTGTGGGCACTGAATTTCATGTAATTTTCATGGGTCCTGAAATATAATTATTTGAGTTTTGGTTTTTAGCTATTTAAAAATGCAACAAATTTCATTCTTTTTTCCCTGGCACTACAAAAATAGGTGGTGGTATCAAATTTGACTTGTGGGCAAGTATTTTGCTGACCCTTGCAAATGGTTTGCTGTGATTATACTTCCCCCACCTACAATGACAAATGGAGAATTCTCCCAGCATTTCTTTAGAATAAACTGCTGTTAGATATTGAATACAAGTTAGACATGAAGCTAGTGCCGATGTTCTTTTGAGTAGATTTTCCTGAATTGCTAAGTCTCTGAGATTCTTTAATAATTCTTCCCATTACCACACCATAAGCTTTTAGAAACCTTGTTCATCTCTTAGTCATTTCTGTTAAATTGCCTTTTTGTTCTGTAATCATCAAAAACCACTTTGATTCTTGGCCTTTTTATATATTAGGTGCTGAGGTAATTTGATTCTGTGTTAAGGGAAAGGGGTGTTGGAAATATAAGAGTTCTCTAAAAAGATGATTCTTGCCAAATTTACAAAATTGGTGTCTTAGATTACAATTTGCCTTTTATAAACTTGACCTTATAGAATGAATTTAGTCTAAATTTGGCTTAGGTGCCACAAAAAATACTTCCAGATGTGATCACTAATACATGATTTTGAATTAAAATGCTTAGTGAAAACTTGTAATATTGACAGATCAACCCAAAGATAAAAATGTTCTTATACATTGTAAAGTGTATCAATAAAAGGTAAAGAAAAGAGATACACTAAAATTACTTTCATTTTGACCAGTAACAATTATAGGTATAGAAGTTACTGAATTAAATGGTCCTTTGTAGAGACAATATGGTTAGTGCTAAGTCAGCTTCTCTGGCTTACCTGAGCTGTGATAAGCATGTACTAAATGTTCAGTATTAAATTCTGTGCTGTGTGTCCTGAATCATTAGGCATGCAGATGGAGGAATAAAAAGGAAAGGTTCTTCTTTTTTTTTTTTTTGTAAAGATTTATTTATTCGTGCATGCAAGAATTGGGTACAGGCCAGATGCGTGGGAGGGTGAGAGGATTCACCAGAGTCAGAGTGGGGAACAGAACAGGCAGACTGAAATACACTGCTGAGGGGAGCAGCGGACCAGGCAGGAGAGGTCTGCCGTGCCATGTGAGATTCTTGCTGCCTGGCCGGGATCAAACTGGCACTGCAGAGGCTGCGGACAGCTTCACAGTGCTGTGCTCAACCGCCTGTGCCACCAGGGGAGGCCCAAAAGGAAAGGTTCTTTTAGGAATTGTCAAGTGAGTGGATAAGCCATATAATAGGCAAAAATTGAAGAAATTATTTGTGTTAATACTGTGTCAGAATCATTTGGTGGTTAGCTATTGCTTATAGTATGAAATCCAAGTTTCTTTGGTGTAAGATTCACAGCCCTCCCATCAGTTGGCTCTGGTGTTCTTTTCCAACTTTTTTCAATATTTGGTGTTGATAGTCTCTGTGTATAATCAATATTCATTTATTTACAGATATTCTCCCACTTTGGAATTTCCTTTCTCTTTTCTGCTTGGAAAAAAGACCCAAATCAAACCTTTCTTCTTTCACTAGTACTACACTCTTTCCTCCCCTCCCCCAATTACTTTTTCCCTCTAAATTCTAGTACTTACTGCCTCTGTCACTCATTTGACAGTCAATTCTACACTGCTTCATAAATGCCTTAAAAAATATTGTGTGTTTGCTTTTGTCACCTCGGGTGGCTTTCTGGAGGTGGGACTGGACCCTCTGATCTCTTGGTTGATTCTGTTGGCAACCATGCCCAAAACCTAAGGTGCTTCTCAAAATATGCCATCTTATTAACATAACAGGAGACAACCCTTTTCATTCTCAACTCTTAAGAAATTCCAGTACTTTTGGAATGAAAGGAACTGTGAGCCAGGAACTATGAGCCAGGAACTGTGGATGGAGACCAGTTATAAGAGAAATGTATTTATTCAGTGGATGATCAAATATATATATTTCTTTTAAATCGCAGTGTTGCAGTAAGATATATTTGTTAGAATTAATAAACCAGTATTGATACATATTAACCAGTGTACATAGTTTATTCAGATTTCCTTAGATTTTCTTTTTTTTAATATTTTTAATTTTGTATACTTTTTACATCATTTTTTTATTTCTGCATTATGTATGCATTTTGATCTTGGTTACCGTCCCCATACAATTCCCACCCCCCTTATTTTGACCCTAATCCCTCCTCCCTCCACCCCTGTAGTGTGTCTCTGGTTTATAGTTGCTTGTTGATTTTGATTTTTTACTTCATTATAATTTCTCCTGGTCCCTTATTTAGGTTTTCTAAATTCCTGCTATGAGTGAGACCATCCGATATATTTTTTTTTTCTTTCTGGCTTATTTTGCTGAGCATGATCCCTTCCAGCTCCATCCATGTTGCAAATTGTATGAGTTTATCTTTTTTGATTGCGGAGTAATATTCCATTGTGTGTATGGAATCTTCTTGATCTTCTTGATCCAGTCATCTATTTTTGGGCATTTCGGTTGTTTCCATAGCTATGGTAAATAGTGCTGCTATAAACATAGGGGTGCAGGTGCCCTTTTGAATTAATGTTTCTGTGTCCGTTGGGTAAATACCTAGGAGTGGAATTGCTGGGTCATATGGAAGCTCCATCTTTAGCAGATTTCCTTAGATTTTCTCAGATTTCCTTCTTTATCTTATGTCCTTCTGTTCCAGGATTCCATCAATTTTTATATTAAAGTGTACTTAGCTTTGACAGTTTCTTTAACTTTCCTTTGATGACCTTGACAATTTTGAGGAGTCTTGTCAGGTATATTGTAGGATATCCCTTTGTTGGAATTTGTCTCATAGTTAAACTGTGGTTTTGGGTTTTACAGGAGAAGACCACAGAGGTAAAGTGCTATTATCATCACATTATATCAAGGTACTTAGTAGCAACATGATTTATAATTGTTGATATTGACCATGATCACCTGACAGAGGTAGTGTTTGTCAGGTTTCTTAGCAGTAAAGTTTACCCTCCTCTCCTTCCCATACTGTACACTTTGAAAAGAGGTCATTTTGCACAGCCCACATGAATGCTCCACCTCCTTGAAAGCAGCGTATCTACATAATTCATTTGTAAGTCTACACCGAGATTTGTCTTTCTTCCCTTATTATTTTATTCAGTCATTCATTTGTGTCAATATGACCTTGTGGAGTTTTTTTTTTAATGCTTTGGGTTTTGTTTTGTTTTGAAAGATTTATTTATTTATGCATACAAGAACTGGGGTACAGACCAGAGGTGCAGGGGCCAGTGAGAGGATTCACCAGAAACAAAGTAAGGAACAAAACAGGCAGATTGACTGAAACACACTGCTGAGAGGAGCAGAGGGCGAGACTGGAGAGGTCTGCTGCGCCATGTGGGTCAACTCCCTGGCCGGGGATCGAACTTGTGCTGCAATAGTTACAGATAGCTTCATAGTGCTGATGCTTAACTCCTTGCATTTTTGGTTGATTGTATTGCTCAACTTTGGCAATTGGGGAGCACTTTGACATACCCAATTGTTTTTTTGAGAACCTCTTTACTTTTCTATAAAACGACTTAGATTTTGGACAAGTTTATTTTAAAATAAAATTTTATACTACTCAATAGATAGAAAACAGTTTTATAGAAAGATATGTTTATTAAAAATTGTTTGTTTAAATATTAGGAAAGTGTTAGATTTAAAAAGCCGAAATTTTCTCTTCAAAGTAATTAGAAGGAAGGTCACCTTTAAACATTGCTTGGGCATACTGCTTCCTTTGCAACTCTAACTCTGTTAGTATTTGCTTCAGCATTTGTTGAAATACCTGTAATGTACTTGGTGTACCTAATATGGTAGGTACTGTGGGAAATTTTACAAAGTATGAAATATGGTCTCTCATCACGAACAAACTTACATCATGAAGAATCTATAAGCACAGTTGAAAAAAATCATCATATACCATTGGGTATTAAGTACTGAATAACATCAGTGTGGCTTATAAACATTTTGGAATAAGGTAACTTCAAATATACACTAATTAAAATTTTGAATTTCTTTCAGATTCCAGTGTCTCTAATAATCTTTTATTTGGAGATTTTAAATATCCAAGTTCTTTAAAAATTAGAACTGACCCCTTTAGGCATATCATACTTTAAAGTAGTGACTTTAAATGTTATTATAAAAACCAGAATGCTTTATAAGGTAGTTTTATTGTTCACATACCTATGTAACTACGTATAATGCCTTTCTATAGTTATTGTGGTGCTTGACTACTTTAGGATCTTTTTTTATTGTACCTTTTAAGATTATAATGTTTTTGTTATGGTTTTTAATTTCTTAATAAAAAAATCTAATTTCTTAAGTATCTTAAAAAATAATAGTGATTGAGGGCCTCCTTGGTGGCGCAGCGGTTGAGTGCTGGGTTGTGAAGCTGCCGGTAACCTCTGCGGCGCCGGTTCGATTCCCGGCTGCTCCCCGGCCACCAGAGGAGGGTCCCGCATGGCGCGCAGACCTCTCCTGCCGCCCGCTGCTCCCCTCAGCAGTGTACTTCGGTCCTTCTGCCTGCTCTGCTCCCTGCTCTGGCTCTGGTGAATTCTCTCACCCTCCTGCGCTTCTGACTGTACCCAGTGCATATACAAACAAAACAAACAAACAAACAAACAAATAAATAAATAAAACATGCCTCTATTAAAAAAAAATAGTGATTGAAATTTGAATTAGTATCTATTTAAAGTTACCTTTAATGAATTATATATTAGACTTCCAAATTTACCTTTTTCATTAGCATTTAAAATTTTTATTTAACTGCATCAGAATTTTTTTTTTAAAGATTTTATTTTATTTATTTATGCAAGCACTGGGTACAGTCAGAAGCGTGGGAGGGTGACAGAATTCACCAGAGACAGAGTGGGGAGCAGAGCTGACAGGCTGATGAAATACACTGCTGAGGGGAGCAGTGGGTGGCAGGAGAGGTCTGCGCGCCATGTGGGACCCTCACCCGGTGGCTATGTGGGACCCTCACCCAGTGGCCATGTGGGACCCTCACCCGGTGGCCAGGGATCGCACCGGTGCTGCAGAGGCTGCGGGCAGCTTCACAACCCAGTGCTCAACCGCTGCGCCACCAGGGAGGCCCCAACTGCTTCAGAATTTCAAAGAGAAGGGAAATATATGTTAAAAAAGACTGCTGTAAATTTTTTAACTACATAAATTTTATCACAGGAAACCAGACTTATATAAATGTTTGATGCTATTTTTAAGGATGGGTTTTAGAAAGCATCTCTTACCCATCAAGTCACTATTAAAATTCTATTTTAATTTTATTCTCATTAGAATTCTTTTCTACTCAATTAACAGAAAATTGACATGACACTAACAGGCATATTTACTGTATGTGTGCATTATTTTTTTTTTTAATAGAGGCATTATTTATTTATTTGTTTGTTTGTTTGTTTTGTTTGTACATGCACTGGGTACAGTCAGAAGCGCGGGAGGGTGAGAGTGTTCACCAGAGCCAGAGCGGGGAGCAAAACAGGCAGAAGGACCGAAGTACACTGCTGAGGGGAGCAGCTGGCATGGGACCCTTCTCCAGTGGCAGGGGAGCAGCCGGGGATCGAACCGGCGTCGCAGAGGCTGCGGGCAGCTTTGCAACCCAGCACTCAACCGCTGCGCCACCGGGAAGGCCCTATGTGTGCATTATTTACCACCACTAGAAGGCAGATTCATACACCTTTTATTCATTTCTGTAACTTAATAACATTTAACAGTGTTAATATTGGGACAGCATTATACTATTGTAGTGTTCCAGGCTTGGGAGTAGGAAAACATATCTGAAGTTATTTTTAAAGTAGCAACTACAATATTGTGTAGTAGTAAAACACTGGAATGGAATTTGGAAGCCCGTGTTCTAGTCCTGGCCCAATACCCTGTGTTGTGTAACCGAGGAAGTCAGTCTCTACATTCTCATTTGGCTTATGTGATCTTTTAATCCATCTTCTAAAATTTTATTGCTTTGTGCTACAGCTCTGCAAACAACTGGGCATATTACTGTAAAGTATCAAAAATGAGGTATTTGAATACCTTTGCTTTAGGTGCAAAAATGTTGCAATCTTACAGCTTTTTAACATAAACTTTTAGTTAAAAGTATGGCATGCATACAGAAAAGTGCACAGATTATGACAATATAGAACACAGAAGACCAAACATTACCAGAATCCGAAAAATCCCTTGATGACTCCCAAGTTATATCTCCCCATCCCTATGCTTACTTTCCCAAGGGTAGCTACTATCTTAGACTGTTCCTGAAATCATTCAGTGTGGCTTCTTGTGTCTGGCTTCTTTTGCTTAGCATGATATTTACAAGATTTGTGTAGTTTCAGTTTGTTCATTGTCATTTCCATAGAGCTCATTTGTATGAATATACAGTTGATTTCCAATCCTGTTGGATTAATCAGAGAGAAAGAAGTAATTGAATTACATTTAAATTAAGAATTTCTGGTATTCTTTTCCTTTTATTTATTTATTTATTTATTTATTTATTTATTTATTTTTTTAAAGATTTATTTATTTATTTATACAAGCACTGGGTACAGTCAGAAGAGCTGGAGGGTGAGAGAATTCACCAGAGCTAAAGCGGGGAGCAGAGCAGGCGGAAGGACCGAAGTACACTGCTGAGGGGAGCAGCGGGCGGCAGGAGAGGTCTGCGCACCATGTGGGACCCTCACCGGTGGCCGGTGGCCGGGGATCGAACCAGCGCTGCAGATGCTGCGGGCAGCTTCGCAACCCAGCGCTCAACCGCTGTGCCACCAGGGAGGCCCCCCTTTTTTTTTTTTTTAAAGTAACTTTCCTTGAGAACCCTCATCTCAGTTTGTAATTTTTTTATATGCTTTCTTTTTTTTTGCTTTTAAGTACAATTTATTTTATTTTATTTTTTTATTCTCTCCACCAAATCACCCATGCCTGTAGTCCATCTGACTCCCTCGCCCTTTTCTTCCACCCAGTCTCTTATTCCCTCCAGTAACCATTATCATCTTTTTGCCAAATTCAAATTTTTATTCTTCTATTGTTTGTGTATAATTTTTTTTGATACTTTGGGTATTCTGTAGGTGAGTGGACCATCCAAAATATGTCTTTCATTTTTTGACTTACTGAACTTGACATAATCACCTCAAGATCTGTCTATTTTGTTCCGCAGGCCACAGTTTCATCTTTCTTTACAACTGTATAATATTTGCTTTAGAGTTTCTCTGTGCATTCATCTGTTAAAGGGCATTTGGGTTGGTTCCATGATTTAGCAATTGTAAACAACGCTGCTATGTGTACAGGTGGCTATAGATCTTTTAGTATTAGCTTTTTCATCTTCAGGGGTCAAATATTTACAATTTGTAACTTTACATACTGTTTGAACCTTAAAATTACAACTGGGTGCTTCAAGGCCATTCAATTACCTGACTTAAAAGTGTTCCCACCAAGTCAATGAAAACCAAATTATACATGCTGAAGATATTTTATCGTTCTAGATTCAACTCATTCTCTTAACTTTTCATGAAGGCAGCAACTTGGGTGGGACACATAAATCATTGAGAGAATATCAGACAATGGATTCAGTGTGAACTTAAATACCAAAAGTGATACCTAACACATATGCTATAAATATTATCCAAACTGTAGAAATTAAATGTGTTAAGAAATAGACTATAATTTGCTGCTTAGCTGAGTTTTTAATATACAGTGGAGTTTCTATATTTTAATAAGACTAGTCAGAGGTATTTGCAACCCCTTAGCCTTTTCAGTTATGTTTTTATTCTCACTTCCTTAGCCTAGAGTTTTTATTTTTCCATTTCTCTGAACATGAATCAATTTATGAAAGTAAAGGATATTTACTGTTTAAGGTGGCTTATTTTATCTATTTTGGATTTAAAAATAACCCCCCCCCCACCAAAATGTAACAGCTTAAAACAACAAATCATGTTATATTTCTCATCATTGTGAGTCAGGAATTTGGGCAGAGCTTAACTAGGCAATTCTTCTCTATTAAGGTCACTTGGTGATATTCAAGTAGAAGGTCAGACAGTTTCATTTACATGTCTGGTACATGTCTGGATGACTGTCAGGCTGGGCTTAACTGGTACTGTCAAATTAAGCATGTATATGTGGCCTCTCTGGCATGTTTTCTCAGAGTAGTTACTTCTTTAATTGAAGCTGAGTACTCCTGGGGAAAGAAACAAGAGTCTGAGAATCTGCAGGACTTGTTAAATCTAGTTTTGAAAGTTACGCAACTGTTTGTTAAAAAATAAGTCACAGTACCAGCATAGATTCAGGGGTACTATACAAGGGCTTGAATACTTGAAGGTGCAGGTTATTGGGAGGAGGTGTCATTTTTGGAAACAAGCTATACTCCAGCAACTAAGAATCTGTAACTGCTAGTATATACAAAGCTTTAATTATTTTTTAATAGAATGGTATTCAGGGCCTCCCCGCTGGCGCAGCGGTTGAGCGCCGGGTTGCGAAGCTGCCCACAGCCTCTGCAGCACCAGTTCAATCCCTGGCCACCAGGCGAGGGTCCCACATGGTGCACAGACCTCTCCTGCCGCCCGCTGCTCCCCTCAGCAGTGTACTTCCTCACTCTGCCTGTTCTACTCTCCACTCTGGTTCTGGTGAATACTCTCACCCTCCCGCGCTTCTGACTATACCCAGTGCTTGTATAAATAAATAAATAAATAAATAAATGAATCTTAAAAAAAAAAAAATAGAATGGTATTCAAATCCAAACTGATTTTCAAAAATTCAGCAACCTTAATCTTTTTATTTCCCTATAAAAGCTTCTAGGAGTCCTGTGCAATTTGTTAAAATTTTCACTAGAAGTAAGTCAACCACATGTAGTTTTTCTTCTGTTTTACTATGAAAAATATTTAATTGCAGAAAAGGTGAAAGATTTTTATAGTGAACAGCTATCTACTTATCCATTACTTAGATTCTGTAATTAACGTTTTGCTATACTTTGGTTGTCATTTGGCCATCTTTTCTTGATGAATTTATCTGATGAATTTAGGTTGCAGGGACTCAGATACAGATTTTAATTACTTTTTCCTCATGACTCTTTACTCTGGAGGGTAGTCAGGTGTTATAGTCAATCTTTATTGCTACCTCTTTTCTCTCTGACAACTCATTGGTTGGGAACTTTTCAGCCTGCCATAATCATCACATATTCAAACTTTGGTTTAATTTTTCACACACATCTCTTACTTAAAATGGTCTAAGATCTTTGACAGGAAAAGAGAAATCATTTTCTTTTCATTATGAAAGCAGTCATCTGTAATCCCAGCATAAGCATACCTATTCTCATCAATATGCTCCCTATTTTTTTTCCATTTCATATATATTTTAATATTGCTAGTGTGTATATACTTTTAAAATGTTTTCTAAATGTTAAGGTTTTAGATTAAATAAATTGATAATTGTTTGATGTTCCATTGAATGTCTAGTCCACTATTGTTTACCAGGTCATTGTTGGACAACTTAGTTTCTTTCCAGTTGAGAAAAGCCATTGAAACCAATAAAATAATATAGCTTATTTTTTCAAACTGGATATATGTGAAGTTTATCTGACCCCTCTGACTCATGCATCCTTAGGTCAGAGTGGAAAATAACAAAATGGCAGAAAAACAAAAAAGAAAGAAAGAAGTTCTACTTCTTTCATGGTTGACTTTGAAACTACATCATAAGCAAACAGGAAAGTTTTTATTTTCAACTTTTTTTAATTTTTTTTTTTAAAGATTATTTATGCAAGCACTGGGTACAGTCAGAAGTGGGAGGGTGAGAGAATTCACCAGAGCCAGAGCGGGGAGCAGAACAGGCAGACTGATGAAGTACACTGCTGAGGGGAGCAGTGAGCACGGCAGGAGAGGTCTGCGCGCCATGTGGGACCCTCACTGGCGGATGGGGATCGAATCTGCACTGCAGAGGCTGCTGGCAGCTTCGCAGCCTGGCACTCAACCACTTTGCTACCGGGGAGGCCCTTTATTTTCAACTTTTATGAAACATTTTTGTCAAGTAAATTTGCGCTTATACCAGTATTCTGACAGTTACTGTCATGGTTGGGGGAAATACATTTCCAATTTAATATTTACCTGTGAGTTTAAGCATGTTAGGACACAAGGACTAGATATGTATTAATATATTTCCACTGAATTTTATTCCTATTTATTGTGGCATTTCTCTCTGAATTCTAAGAAGCAATAGAAAGTTCACTACCACTTGCTTATGTACACTTATATAAGTAGTAGTTTCAAATTTTTCTCTTATGTTTGACTTAATTAGGTAATTAAAGAAGGATATTCAAACAACGTGAATCTTTAATCTTAGGGATTCAGAGTCTTGTAGAAGATAATTTAATTGAGCCCTCTTGATGTGATACAGGATTATACTTAACCCATCAGGACAGTTGAGTCTCTTGTTTTATTAAAAGATTTTTCAGAGAAACCAGTTGCTAATTGTCAAGATTCATTCTTCCTTGAGTTAAACTTTACTGTAAATAAAAAACTTTACCTACCTTGATTCTTCATGTTATATGTGGAGTTTATTTCTTTATGTTTTGTCCTTTTTGTTTTGTAATGGTTAGTTACTATCTCATATAGTAATTTTAGATATTTGAAACCTAGCAATTGTTTTTTAGGCTTCACTGTGTTTGTATATTATATTTACATAATATAGACAAACCTAAATAGAGCTTTCTGCTGATAAGAAAGCTTCTCTTGGGTGTTCTTAAAATATGCATCCTATACTTGAGATAGTAGAGGGGTGACACCAACTCATTTGTCTGAGTGTTGATGCTGGCTCTTAGCAGAGTAGTCTCATTTCTTCTCCACCTGCGTCCTTCAGTGTGGTCATGTTAATGAACTACCTCACAACATGGTGTAGTTAGATTCCCCAAAAGGGAAAAATCAGTTAGAGGCTGTATCCTTTTTACAACCTAATCTCAGTCATGTGAGCACTAAATCACTTTTGCCGTAATTTGATTGGAGCAATCACAGATCCCCATCCAGCTATGAGGAGGGAACATAGACGTCGCTTAATGGTGAAAAGAGTGTGTTAGTCATTTTATACGAAGAATACTGTGGATGGCATGCACATGCACACACACACACACTCAGTGCTAGCTAAGAAACTCTACATAGTGAATGGTGAAGCCAACTTTTGAATCCACATAATCTAAATCCAGCACAATATGCTTAACCACCGTATGCATACACATTTGAGTTTAAAGCCGAGCAATTGGAAAGTTCACTAAAACATAAAGCAAAAATATAAATTCTAAATCAGATTACAGATGAGAGGGTTGTAACACTAAATATATGAAAAACCACTGAAATGTATATTTTAAATGAATGAGTGAATTATATGAATTATCTCAAAAAAAAACTGTTACAAAAACAACCCCTCATTCAACTTTCATTTTATCATTTAATTCATAAATTCCCTTATAAGCTATCAGAATTTGTTTTCCCACTAGAATTTTAAATTTTCCCCCAAGTATAAATAATCGCTAGACAAGTCCAGTGAAACAATACTGAGTATCTGAAAAGACACAAGAGTTACTTAAATAAGAGTACAAATTGAAGGGGAGAGGCAAGGGGCTAGGATCTGTAAGGACAATTTTAACTTTCTCATAATGTAACCTTGGGCCAGTATGCTTAAGAGACTATTATTTATAATTACTCAAATTGGCCAAAGATTAATAATATTGTAATAGCCTTTGTAAACAAAGATGATACTCATTTATCTAGATGTGTTTTAGTCAAGATGTTTTTCATATACTGTCATAGATCTGGATTACTAAGTAGTTCAAAATCTCTTACATGATACTTCTATAATAGAGACAGACTTAAAAATGGTTAAGATCTTTAAAAAAGGGTGCGGGGGGACACCAAAATGTTGAGATAATGATTAAACTTCAGCCCATTTAAAGCATGTCTATACAGGTAGCAAATACAGGCAGTCTTTACTTTTAGGGGCCTGCTATGGTCTGAATATGTTCCTCCCCAGCCCTCCCCCCCCCATCCCACCCCAAATTTACATGTTGAAATTCTAATTTGGAAGTGGCGTCTTTATGGGATTGGTATTCTTATAAAAGAGACAAATACAAACAAATTCTCATCATTTTTTGTGTCTGTGTCACATTTAATTAAGGTATGTACATTTTTAAGCATATGCTGTTGCACACTTAATAGACTATGGTTTAATGTAAACATAACTTTTATATGCAGTGGGAAACCAGAAACTCATGTGACTTTCTTTCTTGCAATACTCACTTTATGTGGTGGTCTGGGATTGAAACCACAAATACTCAAACTGTACTGTGCTGTGTAAGAGAAGCCTTTATTTACTGGTTAGAAAGCGTTTGGCTATGTAACTTCTTGTCATTTCTTCTAATCTTAGAAAACTTTGACCAAGACATAGAATTCATTTTAACTGGGCTACATCTATTGGAAAGAAGAATAGTTGGGCACCTGGTTCATAGAAACTACAATCTAGTATTTGTCTGGTGATTGAAGAGAATACATAGTAACTCACAATCTGCTTCAGAGCTTCTCACAAATCAGTAGGAAGAATTTGAACTCCTTCCCAAGTTGGTGCCTGGCATATCACATTTCTTTAGTATTATTGTATTTCCCATTCTGTGTGCATTTGTTCTACCTGTGTGGTCTCTCCTCAGTGTCTTTTGTCTCAAACACAATGCACACTCCCCAGTCCACTTAACTCCTATTAATCTTTCCAGTAACTCATACTTTGATGAACTGCACGAGTTATTAGTTGAGTGAAGTACTTTCTGAGAGTAACTGTGGAACTCTCAAATCTTTTCATGGTTCCACCTTTTTTCTTTTTTCTTTTTTCTTTTTTTCTTTTTTTTGCCATAAAAGCTTTTTGTAAATATCAGTCTGGATCATTTTACATCATTCTTCTGGGTGTTTTTTTTTTAAATCAACTTTGTTATTACTTTATCCTTATCTTAATCTTTGTAGCACAGCTCTTAATGTACAGGTTGATTTAAGTTATCCTCTTCAGTTTTTTTGTAGATAGGTATGTGTGTTTATAGCAGACACGTTTCATTTTATATTGATTTAAATTTATAAATTTACTTTGTAGTGATTTAAATTTATAATTTCTGAATTGAAAAGTTTAAAAGCAACAAATTAAAGAGAAAAACTACCAATAGCTTTATTTTGACACTATTTGTGTGAATTTTTTCACTCTTAGCTTTAGAAATAATTATCAAAAGAATAAATATATGTGCATTCATTAACTTTCATATGGTTTTACGAGACAGGTATTTATAACTACAATTTATTTACAATTTATAGTAGGCATGAATTTAAGATTAGATTATCTCGGTTATTATGTGGTGCTAATAATAATAAAATAAGATTGTTGTACCAGTTATAAATTGTTTTTATAGGTCACTTACTAGTGTGGTTGAATTGTTTTTAAACAATTTTACTATTAGTGAATTAAAAAGTAAGACTGTTCACAGTGTTAATTACTTTCATTATCTTACTTTTGTGAAAAAGGTTATATACTAAGTTAGCTACTAAATTAGTATTAACACTAAAATAAAAAAAGAAAGTTCTTTTAGTTTCTTTGTATGTTTTTAATTTTATTTTAAACCAAAAAAAAAAGGGAAATATGACTTGCTTTGCCCACTTGTTTGTTTCCTAATTGAGAAAATATTCACTATGGGGGCTTTAACTTTATTTACAGCAACTAGTTAGTATGTTTCCTATATCACTTTCAGAAGGAAAAAAAAAACTATTTGAAACAGTTATACCTTACTTTTTACCATTTAAAAGGTCAGAAAAGTAGTGCCTGAGGACAGTGAACTATTGTAGTGAATATTCCTGTGGCTCACTAACTCTGTTTCTGCCAGTGCTTGGAGTGTAGCCACTCCCCAAAGCAGCCCAAGGTTTTGTCTGTATCCTATTCTTTTGCTTGTGTACTCTGTTTGCTCTCTCCCCTTCAGTTTCTTTGTCTCTATATAAATAAGTGGAGAACTTTCCTTTAGTTCAGGGAGCAAAGGGGCAGGAGAAGAGCTATCTTAAGAAGTTTTTATTTGTGCCAACATAGAAGTACTTTGTGGTAGGCCATCTGTACTGGGAGGATTTCCTCAGAATGTAAAGTATGTCGTGAGATTTAGAGAGCCGGGATTTTCTCTGGAGCTATCTGGGAAAGCAGCAGGAAACGTAGACAGCACTGGTTTATGTTGCTTGTAACGTAGGTGGCAAGAATGGAAGACAGTTTGCCCGGTCTCCCTTCAGTGTATGGTTCTTCTACACTTACGAACTTCTGCACTGGTAATGTATCTTTCCTTTCCTGGGAATTCATATCTGTCTCATAGACTTTACTACTTGTGACAAAAGAAGTCTTAAACTTGAGAATGATTCTAAATTCCTTCCTCTCCCTTCCCCCTTTAAATATATGTGTCAGTAACAGCGTAAATATTTGCCTGCATACTTCTATAAAATATGTAACTCTATACCCCTTTATGAACAAATATACTTCCATTGTAAGGGCAGAGTAGTCTTTGTATAACTTGTTTTTTCCCTGCCCACCCCCCATCCAAGGGTGGTCATTATAATATTCTAGAGGGAAAAAAATAAAAAGGAGCTTTCAATGGAAAATAATAGAAAAATGCCTCTTGATTAATACCAAATCAGAAATTGTGTAATTAAACCTAATTTTTGTTTCTATTAAGCGCATCCAGACAACTGCATAAAAATTAGAATTATCTGAGTATGTTTTTAACTGAGTTAAATTAAGTAAGAATTTGGGGCTGGGGGAGGCCTGTTTAATAATAAGTGAGTAATTCTGGTGATAGAAGGAGTAAAGTTCTTCCCTGGGACCAGCCATCATGCTTAGAGTGCTATAGCAAAAATAATTTTTTGCTTTCCTTTATATTGCACAATTTCTCTTATACTTTATGGTAGTAGATGAATTTTTGGTCAGAATACATTGTAAGGAAAAAAGTTTTTAGAAATAGAAAAATAAGTAAGCAACATTATTTGTTATTTCACAGAACCAGAAATTAATCTTGTTTTCATATAAATATATTGCTAACATGAGGTAATATTGTCATTTACTAGAGAAAGAAAATTTGGAAGCTTTAGCAGTTGAAATGCCTTAACTAAAGCTGCTTTTGAGAGAAAACTTTGACTTTTGAAAGTGGAATATTAAATAAGAAATACTAATTCCTACATAAATGAATCTTAACATGAGCTGTGATTTCGTGAATATAATTTCTTATGGTTTATTTCCAAAAATAAATTTTAGCTGTTATAAACTACATAGCTCATGACTTTTTTTTTTTTTTTTTCCTTTCCTGGTGGGACCCTAGCTGGTGGCCCGGGATCGAACCGGCGCTGCAGAGGCTGTGGGCAGTCTCACAACCCAGGGCTCAACCGCTGGGCCGCTGGGGAGGCCCTAGCTCATGTCGTCTTGATAGAGTACTTAAACATTTATGTTTTTATGTGACAGTATTAAAAGATATCTAGTTCCATTTTAGAATAAAACTAAAAAATGATTTAAGTTTCTGAATGCATTCTTTTTTTTTTTAAGACTTAT
This sequence comes from Talpa europaea, assembly GCF_964194135.1. Lineage (NCBI taxonomy): Eukaryota > Metazoa > Chordata > Mammalia > Eulipotyphla > Talpidae > Talpa > Talpa europaea. Next base: position 24,862,972 of record NC_140072.1, read on the forward strand.
TTATTTATTCATACAAGCACTGGGTAATCAGAAGCGCAGGAGGGTGAGAGAATTCACCAGAGCCAGAGTGGAGAGCAGAACAGGCAGAGTGACGAAGTACACTGCTGAGGGGAGCGTGGGCAGCCGGAGAGGTCTGTGCGCTATGTGGGACCCTTGCCCAGTGGCCAGGGATCGAACCTGCGCTGCTGAGGCTGCAGGCAGCTTTACAGCCCAGAGCTCAACTGCTGCGCCACCAGGGGAGGCCCCTGAATGCATTCTGATGTAAATTTTACCAATGTGACAAATCAGTTGTGATTTTGTTTTGTTTTGTTGTTTTTGAAAAAATAGTGTTTAAAGATGATCTTCCTTTCTATGTATTGTATTGTTTTTTCTGTCTCAGCCCGAGAATGCTTTTTTATATGTCATATATTTTTTAAGATTTATTTATTTATGCATACAAGAACTGGGGTACAGGCCGGGGGGGGGGGTTTGAGAGGATTCACCAGAGATGAGTGGGGAACAGAACAGGCAGATTGACTGACATACACTGCTAAGGGGAGCAGTGGGCAAGTCAGGAGAGGTCTGTCTGCTGCGCCATGTGGGCAGTTCCCTGGCCCAGCTGGGAATCAGACTAGTGCTGCAGAGGCTGCGGATTGCTCCATAGGCTGCATCTCAACCCCTTGCGCCACCAGGGAGGCCCTGTATATCATATTTTTATTTATATTTTACAGAAATGTTTTCATTTACGTGCATAAAAATCTACAAATTCTCCAAATTGGTGTTGAAAATTTAGGCACATTACTAAATAGGTTTATATTAGAGGCCAAATTAACTTTGTTTTTCTTTACTGAGAAAATATTTAAATTTGTTTACAAAGAATTTTTTTCAAGATTTATTTATTTGTTTGCTTGTTTGTTTCTTTATACAAGCTCTGGGTACAGTCAGAAGTGCCGGAGGGTGAGAGAACTCACCAGAGCGGGGAACAGAACAGACAGACCGACCAAGTACACTGCTGAGGGGAGCAGCGGGCGCAGCAAGAGAGGTTTGCGCGCCATGTGGGACCCTCGCCGGCGGCCGGGGATCAAACTGGCACTGCAGAGGCTGCGGGCAGCTTTGCAACCCACAGTGCTCAACTGCTGTGCCACCAGGGAGGCCTTCTTCTGCCTGTTTTTTTGATTGGGTTGTTTAATTTGTTTTTGTTGAGTTGTGTGATTTCTTTGTGTGTAGATCTTTGATATCAGTCGCTTATTGGATGTATGGTTTGCAAATATTTTCTCCCATTCCGTGGGGCATCTCTGGTTACTGTCTCTTGCTGTACAGAAGCCTTTTAGTTTGGTATAGTCTCAGCTGTTTATATTCTCCTTTGTTTTCCTTACTTCTGGAGATGAGTACTCAAAGATGTTTCCGAAGTTTATGTCATGGAGTGTTTTGCTTTTGTTTTTTTCTATATATGGTACAGTTTCAGGTCTTACATCCAAATCTTTTATCTATTTTGATTTTATTTTTTTGCATGATGTGAGATAATAGTGTAGTTTCATTCTTTAGCATGTGGCTGCCCAGTTTTCCCAGCACCATGTATTGAAGAGGTGTTCCTTATTATAGTGTATATTCTTTACTTCTTTGTCATAGAATAGTTGACCATATATGTGTGATTTTATTTCTGGACTTTCAATTCTGTTGCATTGGTCTGTGTGTCTGTTTTTGTTCTGGCACCATGCTATTTTAATTATTATGGCTTTGTAGTACAGTTTGAAGTCCAGAAGTGTAATACCCCATTCTTCCCCTTTTCAGTCAGTAGATCTTTGGTCATTCAGGGTCTTTTGTGATTCCATACGAATTTCGGCCATGCTTGTTCCATTTCTTTGAAGACCACCATTGAGATTTTTATTGGAATTGCACTGAATCTATAAATTGCTTTGGGAAGGATCGTCATTTTGGTAATGTTGATTCTTCCAGTCCATGAGCAGGGAATATCTTTCATTTCTTTGTGTCTTCTACTTCTTTTAACAATGTTTTATAATTTTCCTTGTATAGGTCTTTTACCTTCTTTGTTAGGTTTATTCCCAGGTATGTATGTATGTATTTATTTATTTTCTACAGTTGTAAAATGAAATGGTTTTCTTCCTCCTCAGGCTGATTGTTTGCATATAAGAAGGCAACTGATTTTTATATATTGATTTTGTAACCTGATACTTTACTGAACTGGTTTATTGTTTTAATTAAATTTTCCATGGATTTTTTAGGATTCTCTATATTATATCATCTGTAAATAATGACAGTTTTACTTCTTTTTGCCCAATTTGGATTCCTATATATCCTCCTCTTACCTAATTGCTCTAAATTTGTAATAGTAGTGGTGAGAGTGGACATCCTTGTCTTGTACTGGATCTCAGTGGAAAGGTTTTCAGGTGTTTTTTTTTTCCATTAAGAATGATGCTCTGGGGCCGCCCTGGTGGCTCAGTGGTTGAGCACTGAACTGCAAAGCTGCCCGCAGCCTCTGCAGTGCCATTTCGATCCCCGGCCGTTGGCGAGGGTCCCGCATGGCATGCAGACCTCTTCTGCCACTCCCGCTCCTCCCCTCAGCAGTGTACTTCGTCAGTCTGCCTGTTCTGCTCCCCACTCTGGCTCTGGTGAATTCTCTCACCCTCCTGCGCTTCTGACTGTACCCAGTGCTTGTATAAATAAATACATAAATCTTAAAAAAAAAAAAAAAGAATGATGCTCTGGATTTCTGTGTCTGTTGTGATTTCTCTTTCATCAATGATCCTGTTTGAGTTTTCTCCCTCTTTTTCTTTGTGAGCCTAGGTAGGGGTTTATCTGTTTTGTTTATTTTTTCAAAGAATCAGCTTTTGGTTTCATTGATCTTAGGGACTGTCATTTTGACTTCTATTTATTTCCTTCTACTTGCTTTAGGTATTTTTAATTCTTATTTTTCTAGTTTCTTGAGATGAGAGATTAATTAGGCTGTTTTCTTTGGCTTCTCGTTTCTTGATGTGGGCCTGTATTGCTATATACTTCCTTCTGCTGTGTTTCATACGTCCCACACATTCTAAAATGTGTCCTCATTGCCACTTGTCTCAAAGTATTTTTTATTTCTTCTTTGATTTCCTTATTAATCCAGTGGTCTTTCAGTAGTCTATTGTTGAATATGTTTCTTGGTATATATGTACAAGAGCAGAGATTGGGAAACCAGGCGTGGCAGACCATATGTTTTGTAAATAAAGATTTATTGGAACATAGCCAGACCGAATTATTTACGTTTATCCAGAGCTGTTTTTTTGGAAAGGCAGGTGTAAGTAATTGCTACAGAGAATATATGGTCTTCAAAGCCTAAAATATTTACTCTCTGGCCCGTTACAGAAAAAGTTTGCCAACTCTGTTATAGGTCAGGATATATACATAAACCTAGTAATGGAATTGCTGGGTCTGTAGGGTGTGTGCATTTTTAGTTTTGCCAAATGAAGCCAAACTTATTAAAGCAGTTTAAGTCCTACCAGCAATGAATACAAGTTCATGTTACTATGTATTATGGGGAATACATGATACCATTTATTGTCACATTTATTTTGCCAGTTTTATACCATTTACATTATAATTGTGTGCCATGTTAGGAAGACAAAGTAAGCCATTTGAGAAAGATTTATATAAAATCATTGACATCCAAAAGGTGCTAGAATGTAGAGGAGTATCTCATTCTGACAATGCTGAATTGCCAACTTTGGGATATTTAAAATAGAATACAATATATTTATCTCTGCAAAGGTGACACATATTACTTGGCAGTTCAGAAGCTAAATTAAGTATAATTCATTTTAGTAACAGCAAGAACACGCAGGTATTGTAGTTTTAGAACTATAATATGGTTCTAAATATAGTGTTATATAAAGTTTTATTAGTTACATACAAATTTGTATACAAATTTCTAATTTCAGATCTCTAATCTCAAATCTTTAATAAGAGATTTAAAGCCCATAAATAAATTAGGCTCATGGGTAAAGAGATAAATGGGTTTCCTTCTCCAGCCCCCCTCATGAGTTTAAGAAACCTTGAGAATTCATTTGTAATTCATATTTTCAAGGCTAGAACTATTTTGAGAAGGAACAAAGAAAGGAGGAATACCATTGTGTAGGGAAAGGAACATTATATTATAGATGGATTAACAAAGGGAAGTTTAAAACCTCCCCAAAATAGATACATTCTATTTACTGAACAGATGTTTTATTCCTAAAAGTTTATTATGAATGGGAGTGTGGTCCATTGGAGATTGTTAGAGAAAAAAAATAAGAAAAAGATTTCAAAATGGAAAGAGTTAAGAGAGATTGTTTCTAAGAGTCATCTGAGGCAGGAGCTCTAACCCATTTGCTTTGTGATCCTAAGTAATTTACCTAATTACCCCATAGTCTTAGTTTACTTTTCTATAAAATTATAGTGGGAGGGAGGGGTTAGTCTTTAAGGTAGACTCTATGCTAGCTTTAGTAATCAGTGAATGGAAGTTTAATTACTTTATGCTTTAGTATCTTCCTTTATAAAATTTAAACAAATTGGAACTCTGTGCCTGGCAAAAATTTAAGTCAAGCTTCAGAAGCAATGCATTTTTACTTAAACATGAGTTTAACACATGACATGTTTTTATTGTGAAATTCAAATACAGAAATACTTAAATTAAAAAGCAAAAATTCCCCTTTATTCTTTTCCCTTTAGTCTTAGTCTTCTAGTCAGAAGTAACCTAATTATCAGCTTGACATGTATGCTTCTAGTCTTGGCTTTTCTATGTGTACATTATCTATATATATATATATAAATAAAATTTTTATTGATTTTTATAATTATACTTTTGTGTGTATTTTACTAAAAATTATTCAGTACATATTGTTTCACAATTTGCTTATTACACTGAAGTTGCCTTGTAGATTTAAAATTTTTAGCTTATACATCTAATTGTTTTTAATTGTTGCATGATTTTCTATGGTATGAATGCATCATAGCTTATTGACCCCCATCTATTGATTGTAGGTCATTTCCAATTTTGTGGCAATAATATACAGTGTATTAATGAGCATCACACTCAGGATAGTAACTTTTTGAGCCTTCATTAAATGACAGTGCTAGTGCATTATTTCATATAATAAGTCTCAAGTTGAGATAAGTACTAATTAGCATGAAGAAATTATACATGAGGAAGCCAGTCACAGAGTTACAGTCATGCACTATTCCAAGGCTTTTATTGAATTCCCAATGAGACTCATGCTCCTGAAAAAATAAAGAGCCAAAATTTTAGACAAGGTTATAGAGTTTTAGAGCTATAAGGAAATGTAGAGATCAACTATATGTTCCTTTGCATCTCCATAGCTGCTTAGTGCCCCTATAATTAATCATCCAAACTGGGAAACTTGAGGATAAAAGGAGAGTTATAATAATATTTATACTGAAATAGCAGGCATATTTTTCCTGCACAGGCTAATATACATGGATAACTTAACCCGAACCTAGACCATCATCACCTTTCACATGGATTTCTGCAGTTGGTTTCCTTGCATTTACTCTTACCTATTTCTAGTCTATTCTCACACAGCAGCCAAAAAGACCTTTTTAAAACAAATGTTTGAAAATATCATTCAACTCAAATCTCTTTTTAGGCTTTGTGTAAACATGTATTTATTGGTCCCCCTGTGATTGTTAGACTGCAACATGAAATAAGGGCACCTAAATTGTGAATCTAGAGTTCTGTGTTTGAGTCTTAGATATCAAGACTAGTTTGGTGACCTTGGACAAGCTATTTAACTTCTCAAGCTGTTTCCTCAAATATAAAAGTGCAGATAGTGTGAGGAGGGGTATGACGTAGTAAATATGAACAGTACAATATAAATGCAGGACATTGTTAATAGTTAACTTTGTGCTTATTAAACCCTTTGAAATACTATCTTTGTGTCTTATCACAGTATCTAGCAGCTTGTGGTAGGATTTTTATAAGCTAAACCTTAACTTTCCCGTGACTATCCACATTTCAAAAAGTAAAAACCTAGTCATATTTAAAAAACAAGCCTTCAAGAGTTAAGTGACTTACAAAAGTAAAAGCTAATTATGTCAATACTAAAACACAGAAATACAGTAAATTTGGTGTAATTGTTTGATAATCTTTCTACTGACTTCCCAAAAGAGTTAAACAGATTAGGTTTATAAAAATCAAGTATTTACCTATGATTGTTATTTAAATATGTAACTCATCCATCATGAATTGAGGACAAATTAGAAAGGCCTATCCATATAATTTGTTGACTTAATCAGAATGTTCTGCTTACAAGTAATAGTTTGCAAAAGGGAATTTACTAGGTTACATCATTAGCTAGGAGGAATATTAGAACAGCTTTAAGAATTAAAGATCTACAGTTTCAGAGACTAGAACTGGAACTCAGGACAGTCAGGACTCTATTAGTGGCAGTTCTAGGTCTGTGTCCTTACAAGTGGTAAACCAGGAAGGATGGTCACCACCTCTTTTTGGAAAATTTGAGAGGATTACCTTTGGTTTAATGCATAGCTCACTATCATTCCTGTAGTGCTGTTAGATAGAACCATTTGAAATTGCTAAGAGTCATTCATACTTTATCAGCTAAAAAGACCATTTCATTAGTTCATCCTATTAATAATGTGGGGTAGGTAATAAAGAGTTTGAGTGTATCATTTGTTGACAGCCCTAAAGGGACCTCAAAAAATAGTGGCATTTCACAAAAGAGAAGACCTGTTCCTCTTACCGGAGAAAGAAAGCATTCTGGCTGATAAAAGTAATAGTGATTGTCATCTAATACACTTACAAAGATAAGGAATTAGCTAGAATAAGCTAAAATCTCCAGAGAAATGACAAAGACCTCAATCAAAAGCGAAAGAGTAAATTGTTCTTACCGATCCTTTTCTTAATCATCTCGGAGTTTAACAAATCTGCCTTTATATGTAACAAATATGCCCACATTTCTTTATACCCTTTTAACATTGCTGATGTATGTTAAACATTTATTGACTGTCACACATCTTTGGTACCTTTTTCATAAAAAATATTTGAAAATGGGGCCTCCCCAGTGGTGCAGCGGTTGAGCGCTAGGCTGCGAAGGTGCCCACAGCCTCTGCAGCGCCGGTTCGATCCCCAGCCGCCGGCGAGGGTCCCACATGCCACACAGACCTCTTCTGCTGCCCACTGCTCCCCTCAGCAGTGTACTTTGTCAGTCTGCTTGCTCTGCTCTCCCCTCTGGCTCTGGTGAATTCTCTCACCCTCCCGCGCTTCTGACTGTACCCAGTGCTTGTATAAATAAATAAATAAATGTAAAAAAAATTGAAAATGAAAAATTGAAACTCAAGTGTAAAATAAGTTGTTTATGGTTATGCAACTACTTAGTATGGTCCAGAATTTGAAGTCAAAAATGAAGATAAAACCCAATTTTTCCTTCCATACTAGTTTCACAGAGATTGTCATTGAAAATACCTGTAAAGGCAGAAGAATGTACATATGTATGATTGACAGATATTTTGGCATCTTCACTGTTAAATCTGAAGTATTGTATTTGATTTTTAAATACTGAGGGCTCTTTTTTTGACTGAAACTTTGAGCTACATTTTCTATTTTAAAAGATGTGTGGCACATTATCTCAGTTTGTGGAAAATGACACACTGTGCTTTGTTGTATGAATGACTGACTCAATTTATTTCACAGTATTATAAACCGTTGTTATATAAGAATCAAAATTCCCCCAGAATTTCTCCACATGTGTTGAGTTAGCCAGTAACAATTGATCTTTCTATACACGTGGATTCTGACTGACAGACTGTGTGCTCTGAAGTTGCACAGCTTTGGAAATAATTTGTAATTGCTTTATAGCAAAACTTTATATAAATCATTTTGTTTTTGTTATATACCCAAGGTCGATATTGGTTATGTGCTTCATAGAAACCATACCTTTTTTTTTTTTTTTTTTTTTAAGAAGTTTGGGTGTTAGGTGGAGAGGAGTACCAAAAGACTTCCTAATTATAATACAGTTTTTGTGAGTATAATAGTTTTGGAGTATAGACAAAAGTAGAGTACTTTTTGATAATTAATCATGAAAGTGAGAGGGGAGGGGTTCCCTGTCTGATACAGAAAGTGAAAATGAAGTTTTATTTGTACTCCTTTTTTGTTTTCATAGAGAAGTATGACAGTCATGTGGTTATTAGGAAGGATGCTTTGAGTAGTTTGCTCTCTTGCAAATTATCATATTTCTATGAAGTCATATATTTGGGGAACATTTCTATAAAAAAACAAAATTATGTGAGGGAAATTTTCATAATTTTAATTGTATGTCAGATATATTAGCATTTAATATTTTAAATTAGTTGAAACAGTTATGAAAATCTTTACAGAAGTTAATCTGTTCAAAAATGATGGTTTTCATAGATTTTATATTTTAAAGATTCATAGATTTTCTAATTTGTCATTAGATTATTTCTTAATTAGTTGACCTGTAAAATATTTCATGTTTTCTTTATTTTATAGATGATAGTATTTCTGCTGCAAGTACTTCTGATGTTCAAGATCGCCTTTCAGCTCTTGAATTACGAGTTCAACAACAAGAAGATGAAATCACTGTGTTAAAGGCAGCTTTGGCTGATGTTTTGAGGCGCCTTGCAATTTCTGAAGACCATGTAGCCTCAGTGAAAAAATCTGTCCCAAGTAAAGGTAATTAAGTTTGTTGTAAAGTAATAAGAATCTTGATTTTAACTTTTTTTGAGATAATATGTAAAACTTGTACATTTTACCATTTAAATTTAAATTACATCAAAATTGGAAATATAAAACTATAGTTTCTCTTTGAATACTGTATAGTTTTTTTATTCCCATGTTCCTATTCCCATGAATTTCTGAGACTTTATTATTTATTATTTTAAATTAGAAATTTTTGTATAATAGCATATACTATTACATATATCATACCATTTAATACCACATACTATTACATATGTCATATTATTTGTGAATATAGTACCTTCCAATTACATAACAAATTTACTGTGGTGGGAATGGAATTTTATTTATGTCCCATAGTACTGAGCAGTTTATCTTGAACATAGCAGGTAAGCACTCATGTACCTTTTTTTTTTTTTTTTTTTTTTTTAAGATTTATTTTGACAAGCACTGGGTACAGTCAGAAGCGCGGGAGGGTGAGAGAATTCACCAGAGCCAGAGCAGGGAGCAGAACAGGCAGAAGGACGGAAATACACTGCTGAGGGGAGCAGCGGTCACGGCAGGAAAGATCTGCGTGCCATGTGGGGCCCTCGCCTGGCGGCCGAGGATTGAACCGGCGCTGCAGAGGCTGCGGGCAGCTTCGCAACCCAGCGCTCAACCATTGTACCACCGGGGAGGCCCTTTTTTTTTTTTTTTTTTTTTAAGATTTATTTATGAATACAAGAGCTGGGCTATAGATCATAGGTGTGGGGGGTGAGAAGATTCACCAGAGACAGAGTGGGGAACAGAACAGGCAGAATGACTGCTCCCCGCTGCTGAGGGGAGCAACGGGCAAGTCAGAAGAGGTCTGCTGAGCCATGTGGGTTGCTCCCTGGCTGACTGGGGATCGAACTCGTGCTGCAGAGGCTGCAGACTGCTTCATAGGTTGTGTATTAACACCTTGAGCCACCAGGGAGGCCCTTCATGTACTTTTAAAGTCAGTCTCCTTAGCATGTAAATTATTAAGCTCATTATAGTTAAATAGCTTCACTCTAAATTTTCTGTGGGTAGTAGCCAGCAGAATCCTGAAGGTTTTTAAGTTTAGAAACTTACTGCCAACCCCCATACAATAGGAATTTTAACTTCCAGATATTGGGAATTTTCACAAGTTAAAAGAAATAGTTATCAGGACCCTGTTACTCTTGAGTTTGGAGTAGATGTGGTGTGACCTTTCTCTTTCTCCAACCACCCAGAAAGAATTTTTTTTTTTTACATTTTTAAAAAAAGGACAGGTTCATTATTAGGGAAAAGAGAAAGAAAAAGAGAGGCACCTGTATAGCCACAGGTGGGCAGGAGAGCTGCCATCCAGAAAGAATTTTAAATTCTTTCATATTAATCAGCAGTTGAACATATTCTTCTTGGTAGAGTTAGATGGACATAGGCATGATTATCCCCATTCTGGCAATAGGGACAGTGAGAATATTCATTGACTTAACAATCTACACCACAATATATCGATGCAAATTCTTAACCTTTGGGGGTAGTCTTGACATAACTCATAGCTAGACAAAAGATAGTTAACAAGATATGAGGAGCAGATTTGGAAGAAAGATTATGAATTTAGTATTTGAATGTTGGGTTTGGGCCACATATGGCAAATAGCTGAATTACAGGTCTAGTGCTCTTGGGAGTCTTGGTAAGCAATAAGAATTGGGGAATATTGAGCTAATGGGTAGTTGAAGTCATAGAAAGAGGTTATAAAATAAGAAGGGTCAGGATAGTTTTATTAAGAGCTCCAGTGTTTTTGCATGCAGAAAGTGTGGTTCATATTGCTAGCCTCTACAAAGAGGTCAATAAAACAAAGACTGAGAGACAATCATTAGATTTGTCATATACGAGAATATTGAAAACCCCTCAAAAAGCATTGTTAGCAGAGAGAGCTTTGTAAATCAAATTGCTCTATTTTGAGAAACAGCAATTGAAGAGAATTGTGGGGTTATAATCACTCTTTCAAAAACTTCCTGAGAGGGGAGATGGTAGTAATTGAAGAAGATGCTAAATTAAAGGCCAGTTTTAATTTTAATTTTTTAAAGACATTGTAGACTTGAGCACAAAGATATGTTGAGGACAAAAAGGCAGCAGAGAGGAAGATGATATTGGTAGGGGAGGGCTGCTGATAATTGAAACAAATTTCCTGAGCTTTTGAGGAAAGATCTTAGAGTAGGTAAGAAACTGTTAGTCTTAGAGAAAAAGACTACTTTTGAAATAGAATGGAAAGAGATGAACTTTGGAAGTGGTAAAATATTCACAGTTGTCAGCTTTGGAAATTTCATTCCTTATCACTGTCTCACCTGGAGACTTTGATGCCCTTGGGGGTAGTAAATACTTGGAATGGTTAGAATGCAATTGAAGATCAGAGACTTATGAAAGAAATGTTAAGTGACCCTGAAAGTATTGAGGTGGGAAACTTTGGGGGGGGGGAGCATTCAGTCTGTCTTGTTTTGTGATTTTCATTTTTTGTATATCCCATCCTCAAGCACTTGATTAGATGTTCATTGTAGAGAGACAGAAAGATGACAGGATTGATCTTTTGCATTAGTAAGACAATTATATCAGTGAAAGAGGATAAGGGATTTGAGAGTTTGGCAAGTTGATAGAAGCCACTCTGGCTTATAATGTTATAATAAATTTTTAAAGAACCAACTTTAAGAACTGCCAAGATCAAACCAAGGAAAAAAGTTATCTGGTTATAAATTGATTTTTATAAGAGGATTTTTGGAGTTGTTCGAGTAGAATGAAGAACTAGATCAGTTAATGTGTATGTGTTATATGGCACAAAGGAAACTTAGATACCGGAGCTAACAAGAAGCAGGTTTATTGCACCGGTGCTGACTCAGCATTTCGCATCCAAAGGCTGAGCCCCATTCGTGGGCAGTCCGGGGCTTATATATACTTCCAGTTTTTACAAGATTCCAGGGGGTGGGTTTGCACTGGCAGCTGTACATGGTAAGATATGACGTGGCTGCATACCAAGAGGTGAGTTGTACAGTTGCATACCAAGGAGTAAGGGTCAGTAGTCATGGGAGCCCCCACCACCCCCAGGTCCATTCTGCCTCATGGCAGTACATGGTCTCACATGAAGCAAGATTCATACCAGGTATTAAGTTGCATACCAGGAACTGAGCAAAAGGTTGTTACTAAGAGCCCCCAGGCTGCTTATCTCAGGTCACTGTGCTTCATATGGACCTTACACCGAGTAAACTTTGCATGGAGAGCAAGTTTCCCCTCTGTAATTGGTGTATGTGCCATTAACTTCTCTTCATTTTAAATCCTGTAAGAAAAAAATGATATCGTAATGGGTTATTATACACAACATGAATAAAAATTATTTTTTAAATTGTTCATAGTAGCCTTTAAAATATTTTAAGTTATTATGCTAAAACTGTAGTACATTGATTGTAATTTTGTGTTGAGAAAAATATAAACGTTTTTCTCTTTTATTAAGGTAGTGTTTGTTTACATTTAACTCTTTCCTCTCATTTTTATTTACTAAGATATTTCAGTAAAGTATTTATAGGGACTTTTAAAGACTTTGTTTTCTTTGATATTTACTTATTTACTTAGCTTCTACCTGTTTCAGTGTCATAAAATACAAATATAATGAAATAGCTATCTTCTTTCCTACTCCCCAGGAACATACTTACTGTAAATTGTCCTTTGTAGTCCTTTAGTCACAATTTCTTTGTTTCTAAAGTGAGTTTAGGATTCCTTTTGTTCAAGGTTCTTTAGGAGAGACTTACCCACAGACTTATCCACAGTTCTGGAGCCACAGAGCCACCTACAGCTGCTACATTGGAACTTTTTCTTGCCACAGGGTACTCTTATTTTTCATTAACCTTATTAGAGCGAGAGTAGATTTTTTTCCCCCTCTGCATTCTACTTCCTAAGTTCACTTTCACTGCTCTCCTTACAATGTGTTAACACGATTACATTCTGAAATAGACTCCACAAGTGATTATTCTTTAAGTTACTTCGTTACCTTAGACACAGGCTTTGAAATTGCTGCTTACAAAATGGATTGATGGGAGGGATTGATCATATAATAATTTGGGGGAAATAATGTTTTAGAAATTAATGTGATTCACTGTTTACTGGAAAAATTTACCTGGCCAACCATTATTTTCCAATGTTGATAAAAAAGCATCAAGAGAGAGATATTTTTAAAGTTTCATTAATTTTATTATTGACAATTCTAAGCAGCTTTATCTTGGAATGTACATTACATATATATAAATACTATAGAGAGTAATTGAAAAAATATTAAGTCGTTCTTCACTGTTGGTATTTGTATATAGGCTTAAAATCAACTATCAGTTTTGATATTTAAAGGGATTAATGTATTTTAAAGGATTAATATGTTAGTGGAATGAATTTTTGGAATATTTTAAGGAAAATATTTTAAAGTAAAGTTTTTACCCCCTTCCATTAAAATTTAATGTTTCTGATGCCATGTAAAATGTTGTTATATTTATATGTGGCCTTTTTTTTTTTTAGTCCTCTGTAAAATTAGAATCTAATGTTCACTTTTACATAAATTACTGACAGGACAATAATCATTGTCATCTCCTTAAGATAGTCACATTTTCCAAAAAGTTTTTCTTTAAAGGTAAGAGTAAGCCTCCATGGATATATATGATACAACTGTTTTGTGAAACTGGTTAAAGGTATAGTTCAACTTCCTGTTGTTGAAGATAACTATTACTTTTGCAAGATGGCAGTTATTGTGGGGAAAGTAATATGACTTTAGATATGGCTAAACTAAATGTTAATTGTATCTGTGCTACTATTAATTGATTAATGACAGTCTACTGTGTCACTTCATAGTGTTGTTTCCATTCAGAAATGCCAAAATCAGAAACACACCTAACTAAACATTTCAGTATTCTTAGTTCTCATCTTTTAGTTTATCTTCTCCAGTGTGCCAACAATACTAAGCCCCATTTTTTCTTAACTCTATTATATCAGAAACTTAAATGAGGTAGAAAATTTTCCTAATAGCTTTTAAGGTTTAAATAATATCTCGTATACCTTCACTGTCAGAGAATTCTTTTCTTTTGACGGTATATGTTTGAAATATATGCACCAGTTGCACCTGAATCCCTGCCAAAAGAAAAAAACATTACCTGCACTCTGGAGCAAAAGTGAAGGCCTGGGGAACACTAACAATTTTAGCTGCCAGAAAGACAAATTATGTCACAGCTGGTGCCTGCAAAACCCATTAAGACCTCTTGGGGTGACCATATGAATGTAATTTGAGAATATAGCCCAGTGACATTATGTGAATACAAGCTGTTAGTACACAATGGTATAAAAGCAAACATCAAATTTATCTGAAGATGGGAATCAGTTACTTAAATCGGGGAAAATGCTGATAAAGCAAAAGTATCAAGCCTTGTAACTGTCTCTTGAGAAAATGAGAGAACCCAGGAGCAACATTAAAATATAGAGGATGTCAGTTCTTGAAAAGAAACATTACTAATTATGTATACTCTGGGATAGATTGTGTACAGGCACAGATCTGTGTCATTTAGCTCTTACTCCAGGTAACATTTGTGAGAAGACAGGGATTGTCCATTGGTTTATTGTATGTGTTGTTGACAAGTAAATTACTTTAATCAGGTTGGAAAATATGAATTTCCTTTGTGGGACCCTTGGGTTACAATGACTCATAGTTGTGGTGGGAATGAGAAATTATCCTCTTATTTGACAACAGTTCAAGGACTTCTAAGCTGTTCTTCATATATAAAAATACAGTAGTTCTCTCCTTATCCACAGGGGCATTCCAAGACCCCCAGTAGATGCCTGAAACTATGGATATACTAAACCCTATATATACTATGTTTCTTTTCTATAAATACCTGTCTATAATAGTTAGACTTATAAATTAGGTACAGAAAGAGATAACAATAACTTGTAATAAAATAGGACAATTATAATGGTGTACTGAATAAAAGTCTTGTGAATGTGGTCTCTATCAAAATAATTTTATTGTAAGTAATATTTTCAGATTGGAGTTGTCGGAAACCACAGAAAGTGAAACCGAAACGGTATATAACGGGAAATACTGTCTGTGGGTGAATTTTGCCTCAGATCAGATAGCAGTTATCATGTAATTACTATTTCTCTAGGAGAGTCAAATGCTTCTTTTATCATTTCTACACAAAATACTTTTTTAAAAAAGATTTATTTATGCATACAAGAGCAGGCTACAGGCTAGAGATGTGGGGGGGGGGGGGCGAGAGGATTCACCAGAGAGAGAGTAGGGAACAGAACAGGCAGACTGACTGAAATACACTGCTGAGGGGAGCAGCAGGTGAGACAGGAGAGGTCTGCTGCTCCATGTGGGTTGCTCCCTGGCTGGGGATCGAACTCATGCTGCAGTGGCTGTGGTTAGCTTCATAGGTTGCGTCTTAACCCCTTGCGCCACCAGGGAGGCCCTCTACACAAAATACTTTTTAAAAAAATTAGGGGCCAAGAATTGAATGGACTATGTACACCTTCCTCTGAGACAGTAGGAAAGATGTGTACAGATAAAATTCCAAATATAAAAAGTAAAATTCTGTGGAGTACACATAGTCCCCAGTCTTCTCAAAGAATAAAGCTGAGTAATCAACAGAGGTTGAAAAAGATAGCAGCGCACTTGAAAATATGAAGAGAGTAGAAGAGCTATACAGTTGGAGCTGTGTGGCATATGATAGGGAATCTGAGATAAATAAAAGATTTTCAGTATAAGCTAATGTTCTTCCTCCGTGGAACATCTTTACCTTCCTCATGATCAAAAATTTTTCTGTCCTTCAGGACTTCAAATTATTTCCTAAAACATGATCTACTTTTTTGTCTCTTCTTGGAATTGTTTTAAAATTTCATTTGTATGTCTCTTTTGGTATATGTACTTGTTGCTACTGCTAGATTTTATTAAGTTATTTGAAGGACAATTTCTTACTAACATTACTAGCATGGGGATGACTCAAATACTTGTTAAATTGGATGAGAGGAGGAGAAGAAAGTTAGAGAAACAGAAAGATGTATTATTAACACTTTGAAGGAAGGATTGGGATAGATGCAAGAATAAGAGGATACTACAGATGAGGGCAAGAGAAATTTCATAATTTGAATATGTAACAGTTTTTAGTGATTTACTGTGATGATCTTGAGTGTAGTGAAACTTATTAGTATTTAGGAACTGTCACGCCAAGACATCAGAAAGGTCAGGTGCTTGGGTCTAACATGATTAATATTCTTATGTCATAATAAAGTATGAAAATTTTTATTCAGTTTTTACCCCGGCATTATGATGATTTCCACTGTGATTAAAACTAAGTATCTGGCTTATACACGTTTATCCTAAATTTCTTGTATTTCAGCTGTATCGTTGCTCAGAAATGAAATTACTTTTGTACTTTTCATTACTTGAGGTCACTGTTACTTTCAGTCTTGCAGGCTAACCTTTGAGAGAATTGTGGCTCAGAATTTTTAATGCCTAAGCCCTGAGAGAAAGTGTTATAACACACATGCACATGCAAATACACAATGCATTTCAGTCATAAATTTGTATAACTGCAGAAATTAATCTTTATGATCTTTTCTTCCAGTAAGTTACTAATATTCTACATGTCAAGGAATACAACTTTAGATTCCACAAGTGAAAAATAAGCATTCACTCACAGTTGCTTTGTGTTTTCTATTTATTGCCTCTACCTTGGACGATAATTCACTTTTTTATTCAAATGCTAGGGATTCCCAGTAGGGAGAGTTATCTCAAACTATCGTTTTAAAAGTTACCATGAAAATCTTCTTTTGGTCTTTTATTGCTATTTCTATAAGTATCTGAGGACCTTGATGATTTAGTAGTATGCTCTGCTTCAGTTTTCTTGCTCCCCTGTTCCATCTGATGAATTCCTACCTGTTATCCTAGTACAGTTAAAAATGTATCTCCACTAGGCGCTCACCCACCTTACGGCGACATGGCCAAACGAACCAAGAAGGTGGGGATCGTCGGTAAATATGGGACCCGTTACGGTGCCTCCCTTAGGAAAATGGTGAAGAAGATTGAAATCAGCCAGCACGCCAAGTACACTTGCTCCTTCTGTGGCAAAACCAAGATGAAGAGGCGAGCTGTGGGAATCTGGCACTGTGGTTCCTGCATGAAAACGGTGGCTGGTGGTGCCTGGACCTACAACACTACTTCTGCCGTCACAGTAAAGTCTGCCATCAGAAGACTGAAGGAATTGAAAGACCAGTAGAAATTGTATAGTTTAGACCACTGCCAGCACATCATAAATAAATGGGCTAATCTAGATAGAGAAAAAAAAAAAATGTATCTCCACTAGATAGAATTATTCCTTTCTGCTTACTTACCAACCTTGAGCATGTTAGTAATGTTAGTAATCTCCTAGGCTTCAGTTTCTTCATCAACAAAATTGAAACGATATTAATAAATTCCTTCTAGAGTTATGGTGAAAATTAAGGGACATAACAAGTCTAAAGTATTTAGGACAATGCCACACAGCTTGATTACTCCACATCACTTCCTGTATAGACAGTTGTTTGTTTCTTTCATCTTTTCAAAGTACTAGGCATTGTTTGGTACTTGAGATTAAAGAAATAAAAGAAACTGCCTTCGCCCCCAAAGGACTTGAAGTTAAGTGAAATGACAGATAAGCCAATAATTCCAAAACTATATGACAATTAGTATAAAGGGTAAATTTAATTTGTTACTAAGATTAATATGTAGCTTAAACTGGAGTTGAAGATTCCTCGCAGAGGGAAACAGCAGCACTCATCTGTCTTTATGATTTTAACAGTCACTTCTTTGTACCAGTTCCCAAATTGTCTGTCTATATTCAAGGCTTCAGAACTTAAGAATTATCTACTTACTACCTTGTTCTGGTTCTGTTTCCTTCAGAATTCATAAATGTAAAAGTCTCCAAACTAAACTCCACCTTTTAAGGCCTATGCATTAAAACTTTGCCCTCCTGTCCATTCATGCTACTCACTTCTCGTTTTAGTTCCCCATCATCTTGTGCTTAGACCAGTGCTCTCTCTTGTATATTCTTAACACATCAAAGGGCATTTGTCTGTATCCTCCTTTCATTCCCCCCCAGGCCAACCACACATAAACACCCACTTCACTGTTATATTCCTTCTGCTCTTTTAACCATACTAGAATAGGATCCCAATATCTTACTACTTTTTACCTGGCTCTCTCTTACTTAACCCTTTAAGACTTTGTTCTGCATTTTTTCTAGGGAGCCATTGTTGAACTGTCCCTAAGCATCTTTACAGAATTATGTCTTTGTACCTCTTCAATACTCTGTTCATATCACTCTGTTACAGTACTTGTCATATGTTTTCTTTGCCTATATAATTCTCTGGAAAGGTTTTTCACTCTGATGCCAGTGGCTGCCTTTGTACTCTTTTGTAAACATAAAGCTAGGATCATAATAGGCCTGAGTAAATATTTGATGGGTAGATGAATGATGAATACACGTTAGTTTAGGCAAGCAGGGATGACTAGCATATGCCAAGGGTGCGGGGTAGGATGGGGGGGTGGAATCAGATGCGAAGGCACAAAGGAGTATAAAAGTCCCTAGTTTAGGGATTCGAAATAAACTGAAGCATGGGGTGTGAAAATGGGAGTGTCAAGAAATGAGCCTAGACTAGTAGATGGAGTCCATAGTCATTCCTTTAATTTAGCTTTAATCCTGAGGGCACTGGAGAGCCATTAAAGGATTTTTAAGCTGAGGAGTGACAGGTAGATTTATAATAATCCATTAATTCTTAGATGCCTGTATTTAACATCTTGCATTTAACATCTCTGAAGTTGCAGTGCATCTTACATTTGATTGTTTCTTATGGTTGTCATAGGCAGCACATTTTTCTTCCTAGTAGTATTCAAGAATCAGTGTTAACTTACATTTAAAAAATGGATCATTCTGGCACATTATAGAGAATACCTTAAGAACAGGGTGATACAGGAAGAAGAGTAAATAGAGATAAACTGAATATAATCCAGAAACGAAATCTCAGGCAATAGTGATGAAGACACGGTCATTTAATCATTCAGATATTAAATACCTTCTATGTGCCAAACACAGAAATACATACAAGCATGAGGACATGTACAAAACAAGTAAGGTGTCCAAATGGTTACATAAAAATCATTCTGAATGGTAATGAGGGTTGTGAAGGAAATAAAGTACATCAGAATAAAAGAGTAAACTAAGAGAGGCATCTTAGGTATGGTGATCATAAAAGCCTTCTTTGATGACAACGTATTGAGCTGAAACCTAAAAGATGAGTATACGTCTTATAGGTGAAGACCATTCCAAGTACTAGAGCAAATGTAAAAGTTGGGCACTAGAAAGGGTAGGGAGGGAAATAAAAATCTAGATTTTGTTTATATGCTCAAAAAACAAACCCCCCTTGACTCTTATGTCACACTATATATAAAAATTAAGTCAAAGTGATTGTAGTCCTTAATGTAAGTGTGTAAAACATCTATAAGAAAATACAAGAGGAAATTGTAGTGATCTTGCATTTGACCAAGATTTCTTAACTAGTACTCAATCAAGTACAAATTATGAGATCAATTATTGAACTTTATCAAAATTTTATTCTATCTAAGAATAAAATAAGGCAAACTATAGAACAGGAGGAAATATTTATAAAACACATTTGTCAAAGAACTTTTATTTAGAATATATAAAGAACTCTTACAGCTTAGTGATTAGGAAAAAAGTCCACTTTAAAAATAGGCCAAAAATTTCAACAAATACTTCAGCAAAGAAAATATATGAATAACAAATATGCACATTAAAAGACATTTAATGCGTTTAGGCATTAAGAAAATGCAAATTAAAATCACAGCGAGACACCACTACATGCTAGGTACTATAGCTAAAATTAAAAAGACTCATCGTTTCGAGTATTTGCTAGGAGGTGGAGCAACTGAAACTCTTACACACCACCGGTGGGAATGTAAAACAGTACAGCCAAATTGAAAAACAACTTGGCAGTTTGTTAAAAAGTTAAACATTTACCTGCCATATACCCCAGGTATTAACCTTTGAGAAATGATAGCATATACTCACACAGAGATTTGTACATTTATTTTCATTATAGCTTTATTTGTAATAGTCAAAAATTGGAAACAACCCAGTGTCAACAGGGAAATGAATAAATACACTGTTGTATACCTATTTAGTAAGACAGTTTTACACTACAATAATCTATTGATAAACTTATCAACTCAAATGAACCTTACTATAATGATGCTGAATGAAGAAAAGCCAGGCAAAAAATATATATACTATATGATTCCATTTATATAGATTTCTAGAAAATGAAGACTTACCGTGATTGGAGGGAGGGGAGTGATGGATTATAGACATAGGAAAACTTCTAAGGATGATGACTGTTCACTCTCTTGAGTATAGTGATGGTTTCAAGGTAGAAAGATGTCAAAACTTTGTAAAGTGTATGTTTTATATACAATTTATTGTATGTATCAACAAAAAATGGGGTGTTGGGAGGATATATAGAAACTGAAAAGGACCTACTCATTGAATGTTGGCAGTAAGAAAATGAGTCACAGCTGATTTCCTGTTTTCTGGTTGTACAGTGAATGGGAAGTGATAACTTTCACCATAAATAACATATGTTATAGAGTAGAAATTTTGAATTGTTGTGTTGATGGGGGAAGAGCCACACAAGTTCATGGAGAGATGTTCACTAGGCAAGGGCAGGTTAGGAGAAAGGTATGGTATGATAGTGACAAGAGATCTGAAGAGCCAAGATACAAAGTCTGACAAGACAAGAAGATTCAGCAAATCAGAGTGAGAACCAAATGATCCAGAACTAAGAAGAAATTCACATAAGGGCAGTTACCTAGAAACTCAAGGACATTGTTCTTACCTGAATATTGTCCTTGCGGGAACGATTGGCAGTGTTATGAAGAAAACAAGAGCAAGATGAGGACTGTAAAGTATCCATTCAATTTAGTAACAAACCATCAGAGATCTTGGCAAGAAGAATTTGTATGATGTGGTTAGATGATGGCAAGATTGCAGAAGATTTGAGCGCAGATAGATTGGCTCTTTTCCAATTAGCTTTGGAATGGAGGAGAGAGAGAAAGAGAGTGTGTGTGTGTGTGTGTGTGTGTACAGGATCAAAGAGAGTTAAGAGTTTAGAGTACATGTGAGGCATATATTAAGTGTGTGTTTTCTTATATGCTGAGAGAGAGGCATCAAAGGGGAGAGTTTGAAAAGGGATTATGCTGTGAAATCCAAAACTCATTTTTAATCCCTGCTGTGGTGATGTTTAGAGTTAGGACCTGTGGGAAGTAAGTTAGGTTATGAAGGTAGAGCCTCTATAATGGGAGTAAGTATCCTAAGAAGAAAAGAAGAGGAAGAGAGCTAGCTATCCCTACTGCTGTCCTTCCCCCAAGTTATGTGAGGATACTTAAGAGAAAACAGCTGTAGGAGTCAGGTCCTCATCAGAACTTGATCTCAGACTTAGCACCTTGATCTTTGTCCTTTCTCAGCCTTCAGAACTGTGAGAAATAAATGTTTGTAGTTTGTTCCAGTAGCCTAAGCTAAGACAGGTTAAAAGAGGGAAAGAAAGAATAGTTGACAGAACAAGGTTTTTTGAGAAACAGGTTGGTACTAAACCTCTTCAGTCAGGCTGCAAGACTAGTCTTTGACAAAGAAGGGAAAACAAAGGTGTATATGTGGGTCAGGGTCAGATGACATTGAGTGAGATAATGAGAAGTTATCAAAGGTGTTTGATTAATTTTTAAATAAAGTGACTCAAAAATGTATCGTGTTAATATAAATACAGGTTTCTGGTTTTCCCTTTTATAAAAGGCTTTATTTAACTTAAGAGAGCAAACGTGAGCAAGCAGATCAATGTTTCAGAAAGATAAATCTGACACATGGACAAGAGGAGCAAGACCAAAGCTAAGGATGATAGGCATAACATGCAGAATGGAGAGATGGAGATCATTTCAGAGACGCAGGAAGAGAAACCTGCAGGACTCAGCGATGTAGCGGGGGAGAGTCAGAAAGCAACTGGTTTATAAGTTGAATGAGATGGTAAAAATAGATGCAGTTTACTTCGTGAATTGATGCAAGTAATCAGTGCTCATCTAACTCACTCTTTGTTGAAAAGCCAGTATTGGCTTTTTGACTTTCACAGCCCACCCTCGGCCTGCTCTGAAGAAATCTCTATCTTCTTTCCCCTCTTCAAACCATTTTCAGATTCTCTGTCATGGCTATAATTATTGTAGCTAGGTACTCAGGAAGTTATGTTAAGTAGTTTTATTACAAGCCAGAAGCACCTGAACTCAGTGGTAACCTTTAGGAAGAGGAAGTGGGGTGTACTCAGGGAGGGGTTCACAGACTTCAGTTCTAATGGTAGAGTATTTACATTTGCATTATTCAAGAGTCAAAACCAAGATTTCACTTCTGATAATGGATGAATAAGCATATTTGTATTCCTTTACCTGTAAACTGCAGTTCTTACACCAATGCCTAATTAGAACAGGGTTAGAAGACCTACAAAGTTTTAGCTGGTGAGTTTTATCTTCACTGTAGCATTTTAAGTAATGTTCACTTAAGGGTTATGGTATGATTTCTTCTTACAAATATATTAATGTTCAGAAGAGTATTTCATAATCAGTAACTTAAATATTTCACCGTAAAACTGAAATTGCTGAGAAAAGAATCACAACAGTTGTCAGTATTGATATGTCAATTTAGGTTAGTCATTTCTAGAAATACTAAGTTGAAGTTGGTAAGTCATTTGGGGCAATTGCTAAAAAAAAATTCTTTTAATGACATTAAGAGGATGAAGAAAATTTGAACAGTCTTTTTACTAATCAGTCTGCCCAGAGTTTTTGTTTCTTCATGATTTGAACTTGGTATGGAGTGTTTGTTTCTAGTTTACTCACTTCTCAGTTGTCAAATTTGTTAGTGTATAATTTTTCCTAGTATTTTTGTGTTTTTCTGTATTTCTGTACTAAAAACTTTCTACAGCCTGTGCTTTTATGAAGAGAAGCAAACAAAAAACCATGAAATTGGCCAAATCTAAAAGTTAGGTTTTTCTTGTGTGTTTGAGAGGAAAATGTGTCCAAAAATCAAAACTGTTCTCTATTTCCAAATCTTTAAATAAGGTTGACTCTTACTAGATGTGGATATTTTATTTTCTGACTATAAGTCTTCCTTACCACACCAATATTATGTATAAATTGAGAAAGAAGGTGGGAGGAAGTAGAGGCTACTTTATATATTTATACTTTACTTAATGGAACAGCATTCTAAGATTTAATATTTATGGTTTCTAAGATTTTTAATTAATTAAATTTTAACAAAGCCAGAGCTGTTTCTGAAAATTACTAATGTGATTTTGTGCTTTGCTTGAGGCACAACTTTGAATCATGTGCCTTAAAACATCTGTGCATGGAGAGCAAACCATTTAGTTAGAGCAAGAGCTTGCCTGCAGATTAGAAGCTCAGAATAACTTTTCTTTTGATTTGTTGTGATGAAATTAAATCTTGGTAATATTGTAAGTTGTTACTAGGGGGAGCAATCTGTATAGTGGTTCTGAATACTAATGGACTTAATTTTTAAAGCTCTTATCTTTGAAAAATATTTTAAAGTTTGTTGTAAAAGCATTTTTTCTTAACCACCTTTAGGCCAGCCAGGCCTTCGAGAAGCTATTTCCATGTCCTGTATTACCAATGGAAGTGGCGCAAACAGAAAACCAAGTCATACCAGTTCTGTCTCAATTGCAAGGAAAGAAACGCTTTCATCTGCTGCTAAAAGGTATTCATTTGTGGGAGGTAGGGGGAGCTAACATTGCAGGATTATCAGAATGTGATAACTTAGTCTACTTTTTAAAAAAACATGAAATAGAGTTGTTTGGAATTCAACTGAACATGTCCTTTGAATTCTTTGAATTTAGAGATAGTCAACCTTATACTCATTTAGCTTTAACATTCATGGTAGCTGTTGAGTTGTGTCAGGAAGATTTTCATTCTTAATGAAGAAAGTAGTTTGGTTTGGTTTGGTTTCCTTTTAGAAAGCATTTGTTGATGAGGTAAACATCAGTATATTAAATATGCTTATAAAAGTGAATTTTCCTTAGCAAGTGATACATTTTACACAGCATTTTTAAAGGAGAAATAGAATCTTGGGTAAATATATCTATATTAGTGAGAGGTTAAACACTATTATAACTTTTGTTCTTTCATCATGATCAAAATTACAACTTAATTCAGAATGTTTCAGTACTATATTGTGCATGCCTTGGGGGAGGTGGGCAAGAGGATGGTGGAAATATTGTAATATAAATGTTTCAGTAGATTACAAATACACGTTCTCTATGTTCTTTTCATTTTCATTTTTTGTTCCAATACAATTGCTTACAGGATTTTTCTGCTTTTGTGTAATTCCTACCAAATTATTCCATATAGTTTGGAGAGACCAGAAGAGATAAACTATATAACCTTACAGCTGTTTTCTTCAAAGAAAAATTGAGGGAAAAAATCTGAAGTACTAGAATGATATTTTAAATATACTCATGAAAAATGGTTGCTTCAATAAGCTAATGCCAAACTGAATTATTCATTTGTGTGTATTTATAGATGTTAACCAACATTTGGTTACAGAAGTAGTGAAGAGATGACGACACCTTTCAGCCTTTTAATAAGTCCTTTCTAGAATTTAATCTTTGAAGTCATTGTTATTATATAGAATTTCTCCCCAAAGCATGCCAAAATGTATTACCTGGGCTCTACTTTCAGGAGAAAAAGACAAATTTAAGGGAAAAAAACATAATGGAAAATTTTAATAGCAATTTTAAATAAAATTTTTTAAATAAATAGCAAATTTTTTAAATAAAATTTGTTATACCCAGTAATAGCTTGGATTCATCCCTTTTTCTTACAGGTTCTGTGCCGTGATCAGTATTATGCGTGACAGTGACTCAGCAATCTAAGATCGGCTGAGTTTGTTAGTTAATGATACTCTGTATTTGCCATTAAGTAACCTAGGAGGAAATCTCTATTAATACAGTGGCCCACATATAAGACTAATAGCCTGTGTTTTCAGGATAGTTTGAACATTGACAAGGAAGAATTAATTTCTAACAGTTTTAAACTTCAAAGTCAATCCAATATTTTTAAAGTAGAATTGTATTTCTGAGCACATACTTAAAAAAAAAAAAACTGAACATGAAGGAAACTGTCAAGAACCAGTATGAAGTCAGAAGATAACAGAACTGAATCAGATTAAGAAATGTCACTCTCACAATTATGTTTTAACATTGTTAACAATTGTAAGAGTTAAACTGTCGATACTATGTATATTTAAGATGTTCTTAAACATAGTTCCTTGTAGATTTTGTACCTTAGAGTAAAATTACAAAGTGTCCTCTGATTAAGAAGTGTAGGCAGTTGGTAGTTTCCTATCTTTTCAACCCTGGAATTAAAGCTTTGATTCCATCTGCTTTGTAATATTGTCAAAAGTATATATACAGTATAAGGACTTTAATCCATTGTGATTAGGAATGGCATATCCTTCATTAATCAAGAGTCAGTGCAGAATCATAAGAATGTATACATGAATATCTTCAGTCTTTTAAAATATAGTCACATATATTCATTTGTCAATTTTTTTATGAAATGCCCTCTTCTATGTATGTATGTCTGATTAGAATCCTTGTGATTATCTTATATTAAATATACCCAATAAGTCACTTAAAATAATTTTTAGTTTTATTTTTAAAGATAGAATAAGAACTTTTAAGCACTTGCAAACATGTGGATTAGAACCTATCTCTTTGTATATTTTTTCTCAGTCTTTTATAATTGTCTCACAAAATTTAACAGCAATTTTTAGTAACTCAATTTTTATGGAATCTTCAGAATATGCAACTTAGTTACATGAGAAATGACAGTTCTCTTTTCTATGTAGTGTCAATTTGTATTTAACTTAAATAATTAAAACAGCAAACATAACATAAACAGTTAACTCTTGGCAAATTTAAAACTCAGCTATCAGGAGAAGTATACAGAAGAAACAAGAGGAATGTATGTAAAGGAAACTAGAAAATTTCTAGTAGGATAGAGAGTAACTTACTTAAGATGTGCATTTAGCATGCCTTGGACATTAGTTAGTATGTTTTACAGAGGTATTGGAAAGTGTCATTGATGCTATAATTTGGGTAAGTTGAAGTCAGCTAGCAGCTCTTCTATTATCCCCCCAAATTGCCAAGATGGAAAAATGCATTAGACACCATTTTGTTTCCAGATCTTCATAGGATATATTGCCTTAGAATTCTAGAAATTCTTCACTGAAGATTTTAATAGCTTCCAGGATTTTGAAAGAAGTATTATTGACGGAAAGCAGAATAAATCGAATAAGCTGTATGATTTAGGATTTTGATTTTTATAATACTTTTTTAAATTTGTTTAAATATGTGTGTTCCATGTTATACTTTATTTTACAGTGGTACAGAAAAAAGGAAAGAAAAACCACAAGGACAGAGAGAAAAAAAAGAGGAATCTCATTCTAATGATCAAAGTCCACATATTCGAGCATCACCTTCTCCCCAGCCCTCTTCTCAGCCTCTCCAAATACACAGACAAACTCAAGAAAGCAAGAATTCTACTCCCACCAAAAGGTTTTAACTGTCCCCAAGTACAGAGCTAGGGAATGGTTGTAATGATACCTAAATTCTGTGACTTTAGGAAAAGTTGGCTGTCTTTGAATTCCAAGTGAAAAGCCTGGTGGCATTTTTTTCCCTTATTTGTTGCTCTAATCTCTATTTTGGCACACTGGGGAAATGAAGTTTTAAAGTCAAATTTCTCAGTTAAAACTGCAGAAAATCCAAGTTATAAACAATTTAATGAAACAAAGGCAGAAATAACCTACTCTAAAACCAAAACAATGTTTGTAATAAAATTATAGCATACTTTAATTTCTGTATGACTGTGCATAAGTGTATATAGTCTTGGATAGAAACTTTCCATATGCAATTATCCCCATCATATTTTGGTATCATTACAACCTTCAACTTGCAAGGACCCTACTCAACAAATGGTTCCTCATTGTGACTGCATCTCAATTTCAATTTGGGGTTTTGGGAGGATAAGTTCTTGCTTGAGTAGAAAAATGAATCCATTTCACCTGGTCTTTTCTATGCTAAAGGCTTGCTTGAGGGCTTCTCTCTTTGTTTTTAATAATTAATATTTTTAAATTATGAGAAGGGGAGAAGGGAGAAACATTTTAATATTGTGTGTGAACCTAAATTGGGGATCTCAGCCTGCATGCTGGGAGTTCAGTGCTACAGCTGCCTTATAAGTAAATATTTAAACCACTGAAATGAAATTTGCCTGCTTTAGAAACGGTGGCTCAAACATAATGATTAGGTATAGATATACTTTATCATCATACTTCTACTTGGAAATCTTAGGAAAATATTAAAACATCCCCAGAACTGACTAGGATTTTAGTAAGATAAATGACAACTATTCCTAAAAGATTTATGATATATTTTTATTTCATCAATTTAATATTTTGCCTTAAAACTCTTGGAAATTTGGGAAAACAAAGCACTTTTCACTTGATTGATGCATGTTTTTTTTTAAATACTTTGTGTGCCTCACGCAGATTCTTACGCTATCTAAATGGTTTGTAATTCTTCTGCCTAGTTTGTCTCGTGGAGTTTTCTTGGATATAGCTTATTAATGTCATGCAACTTTGAATTGTGTAAAGGTGGCTTTTTAAAAATAACCAATCTCTTAAAAGCTCTGATTTGACTTGATATCTTCTCTGACTTGGTGCCTTCTTGCCCCAGATCTGTTTTTTTTTTTCAGCTTCTTAAGGTCTCCTGGAAATGTGCTTGCCATTCTAAATTGCTCTTTGGATATACTATTGCAAGAAGTATTGAAGACTGGATGAGTTGTAGGATAGTTATCAATGCAGCAAAAAAAATCATTTATAAATAAAAAACTTCATTATACACTAAATCAGTATTGAGAATACAGTATTCTTGTTGTAACACATGTTTACTTCTGATCATGAGTAAAACTGTCCCTGAAAGATGTAAACAAGAATTTTATTTTAATCGCACAATATATTGAGAAATTGTCATTTGTTCTATATATAATTTAATTACTTGAGGACATAAAAATTTAAAATGGCTATCTTTAATGACTATTAAAATATATAGTTTTTTACAGTTTCATATAATTTCATGAATTATGAGAAATATTGTTACTCAGGAATTTAAACAAATGGATTTTTTTCTATTAACAAAAATGTTAGATTTTTTTTTTATCAAGTAACATTTATTCAAGTGAATGTTCTCAA